>NC_092128.1:167410797-168147672 GCF_043159975.1 Macaca nemestrina | reverse complement strand
TCTGTTCATTTGTCTGTCCACCCATCTGTCCATCCATCCATATCCATTTATCACCATCATCACAATTTTCTTTCTGCATCCATCCATTCTCTAAGTATCTGTCTATCTCTCTCTCTATCAATCAATCATCTATATATGTATGTTTGTATATATGTATGTGTGTGTCTATCTATGTATCTACCTATCTATCTATCCATCTATCTATCTACCAATCACCTGTATATCCATTTTCTGCCTCTTTATCTTATTGGTCTTATTGATGCATCAGCTGAAGGCCTTGACTTGTTCTATATTAGAGGCACTCTAGTTAAAGATAGTCTGTGGAACAAGATGATAGGGATTTGAGTCCGGGCTCTCTCTCTTCCTAACTATAAGAAAAGTTTACCTAACTTCTTTGTTTCTTAGTCTCCTTTCCAGCAAAATGAGGAAATAATAGTACCTAACTATAGGTTTATTATGAAGATTAAATGAGATAATACATTTTTACCTTTAGGAAGAATGCTTAATAAATGTTAATTATTATTATTTGTTGCTTTTTAGAGTCACTCTTCAGCTACCCAGATGTTTCTAGGGCAACTGAACTTATATTTCCGATTATACTTTATCAAAATATTCATGGAAAATTTATGCTATGCAATAAATGCTTATTTATTCCTGCATTTAAGATAGAAAATCTCTCTTTAAGACCTACCATGTATCCTGTTAATTCCTGCTACCATATTAAAAAATAGAAAGCTAACTTAGAAATAAATATAGAAGTTTCTAAATTTAGGTATTTAAAACCTAAATTGAGTAAATAAAAAGTATTTGAGATTTTTAAAAACATTAGTCAGAAAGAAACATTCACCATTTTTACTTGCCATGCTTTAAAAAGAGTTTGAGAGAGCAGTGGACAAAGGGAGCCTGAGAATGAACACTTACCCTGGGCAGATCTTAGCACACGGCTTTGCTCCATTCCACACCTTTCTGCAGAAGGATATTGGCATGATGAGAGCACATGTTCTGCATGTGGGCTCAATGTGGGGACTCTGAAAGGAGGAAATGAGCACGCTTTGTTGTAAACTGGCCCTGTCACTACCTAGAACAAAGGATAGAATGTGAAAATTGATTCCATGTTATGTACCCTTTTCCAAAAATGGATAGAAGTGGAATGTCTGAGGAAGTAAACAAAGAATGCTCCAGCCTTTCTGTGGGAAAATAAATAGGAGTGGGGTGTCTGAGGAAGTAAACAAAGAATGTTCCAGCCTTTCTGTGGATAAATAAAAATATTTTACACCCACTTTAAGCATAATGGATTACTTGCTGAATTTGCTTCAGGGACATAGGAATTGACAATATGGTACTGGACCACATCAATGAATGAGAAATTCTATGAAGGAGGTAATTGGAAAACAGAAAAAAAATAAAGGAAGTAGAGCTTGTGAGTTGTGGACAGTTGCATTTGTTAATGCTCTATTGCCTGCTGGTATGACATGTAGAATCTTTCTGAGTTCTGTTTTTGATAACCCAGAACAAACTCATTTCTTCCTAAATTTTAATAATGCTTAGTAAATTATTATTCCTTCTATCACAAATAAACAAAAAATTATGTTTAACAGTCAACTTAAGTCACATGTACATTTTCCCCCATTTACGTTTAACAGACAACTTTATTTGTTTAACAGACAGCTCAAGTCACATATACATTTTTTCCCTGTTAGGCAGAATGACCTTTCCTGAGTAAGAAGGTTACATAAAAATATTTTTCCTTTGGAAATTTGCATAAACTATTGAAGAAAACTTTCGAAACAAAATCTATGTTCTTATTCTTCACTTTTGTTATAATGTTTGTTATGGAGGTAAACATGCCTAAAAAGCGCTGCCCAGTCTTAACCCTTCTTTTTCCTCTATTTTCCCTTTTTGTCCAGTACCTGCAGGTCAGGAAGAAGTTAGTAAATAAAGGAGAGGATGGTAGTTATTTGCATGAAAGCTTAGAACATTTGTTGTGAATGAGATCAGTTGGATCTGATGTTGTTCCTTTACATCGGAGAATGAATGAGAGAAGAGAGAGCCCGGTCTTTACCCACAGGTCTACTCTTATTTAAAAAAAAAAAGGAAAGGAAAGATTGTGAAATCATTGTGAAAATTCTTGTGAAAGGAACTATAGGTTGGTGATTGTCAAGGAAGGGTGATGAGGTCAGACAAGGTATGCAGATGGCATTTCCTGTCCTCACCTATCCTTTGAATTATAAACTGATTACAAATTTTGGTCTATTCAGATTATCACCGTGTTCTTTTGCTTTTCTATCTGTAAAGTGTTTCTGGACTTCTTGATAATTTGAGATCATTCTACTGCTCCCTTGCCCTACACTGGACTTCAGGACCCTCTGTGACATTATCTGATGTCCTTTTCCATTTCATGCTACACTCAGGGACCAGGGAAACCCATTTATTTTGCAGCTTCTGCTGAGGCACCGGGAATTATTTGAGGCTGCTCAGTCTGTCTGCCTTAATACATCCCCCAGCCATTTGTCCTCTGGGGTTTCATTGCTTCCTGGCATTCTACCCAGGAAAAAGGGCAAATCGAGAAAAGTATTGCTATGGTCTGAGCATATGGACCAAGGAGCTGTACCTCCCCCAAATTTATTTTTTAAAAAAATTTTTAAATTTTTTAAATTTAAAACTTTTGTATCTCCCCCAAATTCATTTGTTGAAACTTAATCACCAATGCGATGATATGGCGGGGCGGGCGGCGGGGGCGGTCTTTGGGTGGTTTCCATTAGAGAATGAAGAGAAAGTTTCTTCCATTAGAGAATGAAGACAAAGCCCTCATAGATGGGATTCATGTCCTTATAAATGAGGCACCAGAGAGATGCCTTGTCCCTTTCACCATGTGAGGACACAGCGAGAAGGCACCAGGAAATGGTGGCATTTATGGCATTTAGTTGCCACCCACCCAGTCTATGACAGGTAGTTTTGTTTCCTTTCTTTTCTTTATTTTTCTTTGCTGTTGTTGTTGAGATGGAGTCTCACTCTATCATCCAGGCTGGAGTGCAGTGGCACAATTTCAGCTCACTGCAACCTCCACCTCGCAGATTCAAGTGACTCTCCCACCTCAGCCTCTCTAGTAGCTGGGATTACAGGTGCATGCCACCATGCCTGGCTAATTTTTTTTGTAGGTTTAGTAGAAATGGGGTTTCACCCTGTTGGATAGGCTCCTGACCTCAGTCGATCAGCTTGCCTCGGCCTCCCAAAGTGCTGGCATTACAGGCATGAGCCACCGTGCCCGGTCTTATGACAGGTAGTTTCTACCCTCAGACACCTTAAGCCCTTTCTGCCTCCCCTCTTCCCAAGCTCACATTAAAATATTGGGTGGACAAGTGTCCTTACTCAGGGACCCACAGCATCTACTCAGCTTTTATATCTCCTCTAACTTTCCTCTGCTCCTATCCTGGGAATGTTTATCACATCTATAGAGTTCAAAATCTCTCCCTCACATTCTCACATATTTTTCTCACTTGTATTTCCTGCACAGGAGTCCCTTTGATTTATTCCAGAAGAGGGACTTTGTACATTTAAAAGCAAGGGCAGGCCATGTTTCTTTCTCTTGCTATGTCATGCTTTTCCAGAGACAAAAGCAGCCTGGACAAGGAGGAAGGGATGTGGGATAAAAGGCATTTTAGCGGGGAAAACACCACCACCAAAAACATGTTGGTTAATATTGTGGAAGTTTTATACTATCCCTAACACAGAGTGTGTATTTGAACCTGCTTGCTTCTCTGCCAGTAGACTGTAAGGGAAGGAAAAACTAAGTAATTGATGTTAGTAAACTGGGCCTTACTGTGAATACGGGACAGTGAGTTGTACATTCTTGCATAAGGCTACAATTCTGAAAAGCTTAAAGCATTGATTTTCACTTTTCTTTCTTAAATCCCTGCACTTTTATTTAGTCACAGAACAAGAATTCTTATTTAAATTTTTTTTTAAAATACTGATTTCTTAGCTTTTCAACCAGAAGATGTGATTTCAAAGGAAAGGGTAAACTGTTTAACGCAGATCGACTTAATGAAAATGATTTAATCAGTCAAAAACGTTTACCAATCATTAACAATATGCCATACAAAGTGTAAAAGTTCATTGGATGTTTGACACTGCCTGGGAATTGCTTTAATAGATTAGTGGGTGTTTTTAAATTTTTAAAATCTATTATAGATTTAAAAAGGAAATATGTTCATTCTCATAAACCTGCACATTCACTGTGCCTTTTGCCTGTGGATCCTATAAGTTGGATCTAAGTGTTCTCCCTCATTGTTTAGCTGAAGTTCACATGCATATTTAGATTCCAGATAGCAAACACTGAGTTCTGCTTTTTACATATAATAATTCACATAGGTATTCCGTAGTGTTGATGTTTTATGATGGAGATTGCTGCACAAATCTCCCATACACTGAATGTTGAGCAGCCATTACCATTATCTTGTCAAATTTTCTAAGGTATTTGGCACTAGTTTTGACAAATGGTCATGATGAAGCTGATTCAAATGGGTGACAGACAGCTGTAATGCAGTTCTACCAATTGATTTTTTGTCAGGGAATGATTCAAAAAGGCCAAGGAGAGCGCTAATCCGAATTGACAGTGGGAGATCCATTTGTGCTGCAAACTGTAGGTGATTGTTAACGGGCTGGAAATCCTCAGCTGAGGTTAACTTTGTTGGAGCAAATCAGATAATTACCATTGTCAACTCCCTACATACCAAAAAAAGGCATCCGTAAAGCCTGGCCCATATGATTGTGTTTAAAATTAAGTGATTAAATACAAATAAAGATAAACTTTATATTGGCTTGCTCATCATGTAAAGTGGATTAGCCATGTCATTAGCGTTCATCTAAATAAGCTGTATATATAGTGTGTGTGTATGTGTATGTATAAAAGCTTAGCAAATTTTGAGTGGTTGAGGAAAACAAAAGACAAAACACAAAGAAATATCTTCAGGTAAAATAGCTTCTGAATTATCTTTGTTTTCAGAGAAGACACATTTGTAAAATTTTTCTCTTTTTTCTTTTAATTGCTGAAGAGACAATGGCATAAAGGAAATGACATCTAGCTCAATCAGAAAAATCTGTGTTCAAGTTCTACCTCCTGAATTTACATGGTTCATTTAATACAGTATTTTTCAACTTTTTTTCATTGTTGCCCTTCTAAGAATTAGTCTTTTTAGACATTTTTCCTAATTAGCTAAATGTCATTAAAATTTTAATTGTACTGTATATCTGCTTATGGACTGTAATACATTCATAGTTGTATATTATGTATATTGTATGTTTTTTTGTTTTTCTTTGTTTGTTTCTTTGATTTTGTTGGAGTCTCGCTCTGTCATCCAGGCTGGAGTGCAATGGTGAGATCTTGGCTCACTGCAACCTCCCAAAAACGAAGACTGATTAAATTATCTTCCGCAACGGTGCCAATGATTTTCTATAATAATGCTTAATTTAATTTATAATTTTTATTATTTTAAAGTGTGCTATTTTAAATTACAGGTTTATAAAAATCATTTGTGATAATTTCTCTAGATGAATCTTGCCTAGGACATGGTGGCACAGTAATTGCTGAGCTAGGCAGTTTCTATCTAGGTTTAAAATTCTTATGACACTTCAAGTCCATTTTTAACTTGAAGAGAATGAGAAATTGCAAGGACTTCAAATTCACAGGGTGCCTGAGGCAGAGATTGTACTGAATTCAGCTGGTACTATCATTCGTGGGAGACAAAGTTAAAAATTGAAGTTGTATTCTTTAAATAGTATATTAAGTGTGTCTTGAGAAAAAGTTCACTTAGTTGGGGGGAGAAGTTTTCTTATTTTAACCTTTCTACTAAAGTCATTATAAAACGTAGATAATTTAGATGAAAATTACATTATTTTGTCTTCAGGTTTGAGGGAAATCTTTATATCTGTTTTATTTTTGACAAGCAACTATGAGTGTAGATAGTAAAATCCAATCTGTAAATTCCCATAATTTTAATTTAAGGAGAATTATATATTTGTTACACACACACACACACACACATGCACACATGTTAAAGCAAACTAAATATGGCCTGAGAAGGACTCTGTACTTCTCTATTTGAGTCCTTGTGGATGAACTCTAACCTAGATTAATAGTCCAACATAATTGAAAACCTAACTTAATAGTACACACCTATAACAAAGGCTGAGTGTTGGACAATCCCAGATGCTATACGTCAACCACTCATAGATTGCTGAATGTTCAAACTGCGTTCAAATAAGGCATATGCTGAGCTGTAACCAATCTCACTATTTCTGTACCTCACTTCTGATTCCTCTAAGTCATTTTACCTTTTTTTTGTCTATAAATTCGTTCTGACCACGAGGGACCCCTGGAGTCTCTGTGAATCTGGTGTGATTTTGGGGGCTGCCTGATTCATGAATCATTCATTGCTCAATTAAACTCCTTTAAATTTAACCCGGCTGAACTTTTTCTTTTATCAGATAGATAAATAGACAGACAGATAGAGTTAGTTAGATAGATAGATAGATGATGGATAGATAGATAGATAGATAGATAGATAGATAGATAGTCTTGCCCTTGTGCTGAAGCCCAGGCTGGAGTACAGTGGCATGATCACGGCTCAGTGCAGCCTTGTAGTCTTGGGCTCAAGCGATTCTCCCACCTCAGTCTCCCAAGTGATTGAGACTACATGAGACTACAGGTGTGCGCCACCACTCCTGGCTAGTGACTTTTTAATTTTTGTAGAGATGGGGTCCTGCTTTGTTGCCCAGGCTGGTCTTGAATTCCTGTCTTCAAGCTATCCTCCCATTTTAACCTCCTCAAGTGCTAGTAGTACAGGCATGAGCCACCACGCCCAGGTGAATTATCAATATTTTAAAACAAATGAATTTCTTTTTTTTTTTTTTGAGACGGAGTATCACTCTGTCGCCCAGGCTGGAGTGCAGTGGCCGGATCTCAGCCCACTGCAAGATCTGCCTCCCGGGTTTACGCCATTCTCCTGCCTCAGCCTCCGGAGTAGCTGGGACTACAGGCACCCGCCACCTCGCCCGGCTAGTTTTTTGTATTTTTTAGTAGAGACGGGGTTTCACCGTGTTAGCCAGGATGGTCTCGATCTCCTGACCTCATGATCTGCCCGTCTCGGTCTCCCAAAGTGCTGGGATTACAGGCTTGAGCCACTGCGCCTGGCCAACAAATGAATTTCTTAAATGTGGATTTAAATTACAACACAATCAACCACATAGAACAATTATAATATTGTAAATTTATTACAATAATATTATAATTTTATTACAAACCCAAAGTCTTGAAACATGTGGATCATTATGAAAATGACATTTTATAAGTCAAGGGTTGGTTAAGCATATAAATAACTGTTTACAGGTGATTGGAACATGACAATACGTTTATTCACATGCATTCCCAGTTTCCTTTAGTAAACATAAGGCAGAAACACAGCATATTTTAGAGGTGATTGGTTGACTTCTTTCTTATGGTGATGGGTTTACTGTTAAAGACCTTGCAGTTTTAGACTTGTGAGCTCTGTACCATCTGTGCCCACGTGATCACAGTATGTTTCACCACGCATTGCTCTGTACAGCAGAACTCTGAGGTGCACAACCTACAAAAATACAATTCAGTTTCAGGTCTACTCTTAATCCTTATCTTATTTATTAAGCTCAGTGTACTATTTATCAGTGAATTCCCAGCCCGCCCCATGGGCTTCTTACTGTTATATATTTTCCTTCCTAAGAAGCCTAGTTTAATTGAACACAGTTGGCCCAAAGGCACGAGACCTTGAATCCCATCAGCAATCTTTCTTTACCATGTAATCCACATACAGCATGATTTAAGCCACTTCATAAGTTTTGTCTACTTAAGTACATTATCCCCAAGAGATTTCATTTCCCTCTAAGAGGGAAGCTGCTCTTTTGCCCCTCAATTACATGTGTAGATAAGATGTGATTTAGCTTCCTGAGGTAATATTACATTTCTTTTGGAGAGACAGCTTCCACAATCGATTCACTGTATAACTGAAACTGTGAAATATTATGGCATTACTCATAAAAACAGATACGTTACAGAAGTAAAAGCATTCAGTTACTACTTTACTTGCATCTTCAAAAAAGAAATATTTTCATTGTGATTTTAAAATACCATTTATTAATTTACATAGTTGTCAGCATTTATTGAGTTTGTATCAAGCAATGTGCAAAGCTGTGGAAATACAAAAACAGTGGTTGGATACCTGTCCTAAGGAAACTCAGAATCTTATCTTATTAATTGTTGTCTCTTTAACATTTATTTTATCTACTGGACTCATTTTTTTAATTCATTCACTCATTTACTTAACAGACATTTTTTGAGCAGCTACTGGGTGCTAGTGGGAAAGGCATACAAAAAGTTTTAATAAATACATGATGTATACTCAGAAAGTATGGCAATCTTGGATGTGTGCCAATCTGATCTTTCTTCAAGAGGAAACCTGCCTGGACTGCAGTCAGGTAACAGGTTTGAGAGAGAGTGCCCTTGGAATGTGCATCAGCCCTGAGTTCGTTGGAGGGACTGCTGTAGACAATAAATGGGCAGTCATGGGGAGTAGGTTGTATCCATTGCTGCCCAATACAGGATTTCTCTAGCAGCCATCTTTGCTCTGGAGCTCTCTCTTGGTTAGTTGAGAACTTCTCTGAGTTGCAGTTTATCTGAAGCTCTTGTTCAATTCTACTTCTTTCCTCCTTTCCTCCCATATTAGTCCATTCTCATGCTGCTATGAAGAAATACCCGAGACTGGGTAATTTATAAATGAAAGAGGTTTAATTGACTCACAGTTTGGCCTGGTTTGGGGGCCTCAGGAAGCTTACAATCATGGCAGAAGGGGAAGCAAACACGTCCTTCTTCACATGGCAGCAGCAAGGAGAAGTGCCGAGGAGAAGGGGAAAAGCCCCTTAAAAAAACCATCAGATCTTGTAAGAACTCACTCACTATCACAAGAACAGCATGTAGGTAACTGCCCTCACGATTCAGTGGTCCCTCTCACTACATGTGGGGATTATGGGAACTACAATTCAAGATAAGATTTGGGTGGGGACACAGCCAAACCATATCACCACCAAAACAAGTCAGACCTGTATTGTGTTCTGAAGGCTTCCCCTACAAACTCCTGCATCCTCACTCCTGTGTCTTTCACAGGCAATACCCTCTATCAATTTGTTGTGTTTCTAACTCTCTATTGGTGCCTGCTTCTGGAAGACCTGAACTAATACAGATGGTGACAGGTACAATTTTTAAAAAATTGGCAGCATGGGAGCGGGGATGTGGTTTACATGTGAGAAAAGGAAAAGTTAGCAATTTTAAAGCATGATAAGAGAGGTCTCCCTGAGAAGTTGGCTTTTGAACAAAGTCTTAAAGGAAAAAGGAATGTTCTATGCGGATATTGAGGCAGAAGGAATTGCCAGTGAAATGGCCCTTAGATGAGAATACTATCCTGCAAAGGTATGACAAATTCACATGCAGGTTGTGGATGATGGAGAAAAGCAGAAAGTTTTTCACTTATTATTGAACAAAGTTTGGTGGAAGAAGGATAATTTTTTGAGTCCCTGCAATGATGTGAAAGTCACAGATCTCAAATGTGGAGTCAGGGACAATGTTTCCATCCACCAATCATGATTGTAGGAAAGAAACAAGCCAGGGAAAATGACTCTGCATAAATTTTTAAAAGATGAACAATTGTCCTAAGATGAGTCAAAGTTGGTATAAAATTCTCTAGTGATTCTCAGGCACTTCCAAGTGCTAAAAAATATATATGATGCAATAGTTGTAAAAAATTAGAATAAAACTTATTATTAAAATTATACATATGTACATTACATATAAAAATACTCTAAATTTTTGTTCATAGTTTATAGTATTAATTTTGATTTCGAATAATGTTTTGAAGATTTTCTATTTTATCTCATTATTTTAAAAATAATAAAAATGTAAAACCAAACCATTAGATTACTTTGTGGCTGAGGATTAATATACTCTGTTGCAAAATATTCTCAGATCCCTGGGAAATCAGTTAAAATGCCCTCTTGAGACAGAGCTAAGAAATAAAAGCATCATGTTTTCTTCTAGTTTTACATTGAAAATCAAATGATGTGGAGGAAACACACAGGGAGAAAATGGAAAGCCTAGTAAGATAAATCATGTGAAATAATTCCCAGAGGTTAGGTTTGCCATCTATCTATAGAGTAGTCGAAAAAGATCGGGTTGGGTTGGTTCTATGAAGCATGAAGAGACCATGCTGAGGTTACACGCACACCCCCATACACACTAGACAGAGTGGATGATGCACATATTTGAATAAGGTGTGTGTGTAATGAAGAATTGGTTACAGTATCATTAACTCTCCAAATGCTAAAATAAAATCCAAAACTAGTGCTGATGGAGAAAGTCTGATAAATCTTAAGCCCTGAACTACTTAAGATGAACTGAAGTGCAAATATCCTTAGCAAATTTTTCAATTCTGAAACGTTTTCCTTAAAGTAGGAGCTTGTCAAAATAGGTTCCAGACACTGAACAATACATTTCCTTCCCCAACATCTCGTTGAATCAGAAAATATGAATTTTACCTTCTGGATGTCTGATCCCAGTCAATGCATTGTCCTGTAACTCATGATTTCTCAGGGTCTCCAGCAATAAAACACAGCAAGAACAATGGATTCATACCAGATGGAGGCATTGCCAAACCCTCAAGGCTTTATTTGTGTCTACATTAAGAGAGGAAGGCAGAGAAACAGATGCCAGAAACAATCAGACAGTTGTCAGGGCAGGAAAATAAAAACACTGAAGGGAAGCTGTGTCTTGTGAAACAGACAGTTTAGAAATTAAAACATCTGATCACAAAATGCTATGCCCAGAGGCATTAATCTTTGGTTTCTTAAAGAAAAGAAAAATGATAGACAGAAGAAATACAGTTCCCAGAGGTAACTTAATTCCCTACGAAACATTGGAATATACAGAAGGTAGAAAAAAATAAGAATTTTTTTTTAATTTAGGAAGGAATAATAGTAATTACAGACGTTGACTGAGCAAATATTGAAAATAATATTGCATATATTTAGTCATTATTGTTATATTAGGGTAATGATGAAAATTTTGGTGACTAGTTTTTTAACTTGTGGAAAATTAATAATTAGTATTATGATCATTTATTAGTGCTTTTCACCAAAAATTTCCCTTTTGGCATCCCTCAAAGTTGGATTTTGCTGTGTGACTTATTTTGATTACTAACATGGGTGTGGAGGTGATGGGTGTCACTTGCAGGTGGAAGATTTAACATCTAGTGCATAATTCTACACATTCCTTTTTTTCCAGTCTTGACAATTGTGGAAGCACTGAAATGCAGTGTGAGATCCTGAATAAGGGTGATGTACAACAGAGCAAGGTGTAGCAAAAGTGATTGTTCTAAGCCATTGATTTTGGGGTTACTTATTTCCAAGCATAACCTAACCTCTCCCTTTGGATATCAGTATTTGGTAATAAATTTCAGGCATTCCTAGGATAGCAACCGATTTCTCTACTCATGGGCTTTTAAAAAATTGTTATCAGTTATGTAGATTCTACAAAAAGGGCTTTGGCCAATTTGAATACATAAAACTAGCAGATCCCTTGGAAAAGATTATGTGATTTTTTTTGGGGGGGTGGGGGGGGACAGAGTCTCTCTCTGTCACAGAGGCTGGATTGCAGTGATGCGATCTCGGCTCACTGAAAACTCCACCTCCCGGGTTCAAGCGATTCTCATGCCTCAGCCTCCTGAGTAGGTGGGATTACAGGTACCTGCCACCATGCCTGGCTAATTTTTGTACTTTCTGTAGGATGGGTTTTCACCACGTTGACCAGGTTGGTCTTGATCTCCTGACTTCAGGTGATCCGCCTGCCTCGGTCTTCCAAAGTACTGGGATTACAGGTATGAGCTGCTGCGCCTGTCCTAAAGATTACATCATCTAATACAGATTTGAGAATGTGGGCCGGGCACGGTGGCTCATGCCTGTAATCCCAGCACTTTGGGAGGCCGAGACGGGCGGATTAGGAGGTCAGGAGATCGAGACCATCCTGGCTAACACGGTGAAACCCTGTCTGTACTAAAAGTACAAAAAATTAGCTGGGCGAGGTGGCGGGCGCCTGTAGTCCCAGCTACTGGGGAGGCTGAGGCAGGAGAATGGCGTAAACCTGGGAGGCGGAGCTTGCAGTGAGCCGAGATCCAGCCACCGCACTTCAGCTTGGGTGACAGAGGGAGACTCCATCTCAAAAAAAAAAAAAAAAGATTTGAGAATGTGATTTTTTTTTTTCCAGCAACCTTAGCATTTAGCTATGATATTCTTTTGGGGTCAAATAATTCACTGGAAACCTGTGCATCACATGCACTAACTGAGATTCAAAAAGCAGTTATACTAAGAAGTGGCTGAATTTAGATGTGTGAGCCAAGTCTTGAGCCCATACTATGAGAAAATCTGAGATCTGGGTCAAGAAAATTGATCCAAAGACAGGAGACGAATCTAGTAGGCAGACAGTGAAGGGACAGAGAGGACGGGTATAATGCAAGTCACATTTTTCAAAATTAGTGAAAGATGAGAAACTACAGGTCTAAAAAGACTAGATACCCCTAAAAAATAAGTATCAAGACAAAACAAAAGCAACAACAACGACAATAAAAACAACCTCCTACACTTAGATACATCACTGTCAACTAGCTAAAAATGAGAGATTAAGGGAAAAATACATCTTAAAGGCAGCCTGAATTGGGACGGTTGAGGTGCTGCACAGAGAGGAATAAGGGTAAGAAACATATCAGACTTATCTAAAATTATACAAGACAGACGACAATTGAACGCGCATCTTAAAAATGCTGCAATAAACAATAAGTACTATCAACCCAGGCTTCTATACCTGGTGAAAATATCTTTGAAAAACAAAGGCATAATAAGCACTTTTTCAAACCAACAAAGGCTGAGAGGATTTCTTGCCTGAGACCCGCAGTACAAGGTATGTTAAAAGACATCCTTCAGGCAGAAGGAGTGTGAGATCTAATGGAAAAAGATGAAAGCCATTTTTTGTCACTGTTAAACTCTTTAAAAATCATTGACTTTCAAAGACCAAAATAATTGACTTTCAAAGCACTGTGAGTTATAACAAATGTAGAAGTAAAATGTATGAAGATATAGTTCAAAGGATGGGAAGAAAGAAATTGAAGTATACATGAATAGTGTAAAAATGTTTGATGGTAGAATATGCTAACATTTTGTTTATTATAAACCCTAGAGCAATCATGAAAAACTTTAAAAAGCGATGTGGCTAAAAAGCCAACCGTTTAGATGAAAAATAATAAAAAATAATAATTAGTACAAAAGAAGGTAGAAACAGAGGAATAATGAGAACCAACAACAGATGGAGCAAATAGAAAACAAAAATCAACATGCTCAACTATATCAATAATTACATTAAATATAAATGATTTAAATACCCTAGCAAAAGGCAAATCTATCAATTTAGATAAAAGACACAACAATGTGGTATCTGTAAGAAACCCACCTTACATATAAATACATCAATGTAAAGCAATTTATGTGCAAGCATATAGCATTTTAAAGAAAGATGGAAGGATTATATTAATATCAGCAAAGTCAACTTCAAAACAAAGACTATTATCATATGAAAAACGTTTTTTATATAATAACAAAAGAAGGCATTACAACTTTATTTGTCATCTTAACTATTTTTAAGTGTATAATTTCAGAGTAATTATATTTACAACATTGTGAAACAGATTTCCAGAACCTTTTCATTTTGCAGAACTGAAACTACACCCATTAAAATAACAACTCCCCTTTACCTCTTTCCCCCAGCTCATGGTAACCACTATTCTACATTCTCTATTTATAAATTTGACAACATTGAATACTTAATGTAAGTAGAATCATATAGTATTTATTTGTCTTTTTTTAAAAAAAAAAAAACTGACTTATTTTTGTTACTATAATGCCCTAAAGCTCCATTCATGTTATAGCATAGTATAAGATTTCGTTTCTCTTTAAAGTTGCACAGCATTTTATTCTATGTACGTAATATATTTTGTTTATTCAATGCTTCATGAACCTTTGGGTCACTTTCATCTCTTGGTTATTGTGAATGGTGCTGCTATAAACAGTGTGCAAATATATCTTCAACACTCTGCTTTCAATTCTTTTGAATATGTACCCAGAGGTGGGATTGTGGATCATAAGGTGGTTCTACTTTTAATTTTTTGAGAACCTCCATATCATTTTTTATAGTGGTTGTACTATTTTGATTTTCTGCCAAAATTATATAAAGGTCTCAATTTCTCTACACGCTCATCAACACTTGTTATTTTCTGTTCATGACGGAAGTCATTCTAATCAATGTGTAGTGATATTGCACTGTGGTTTTGATTTGCATTTCTCTGATGATCAGTGACATTGAACATCCTTTCATATGCTTTCTGGCCATTTGTATAGCATCTTTGGAGAAATGTCTCTTCACGCCCTTGGCCCATTTTGTGATTGGGTTAGATTTTTTGTTGTTGAGATATAGGAGTTCTTTATCTATTCTGGATATGAATCCCCTATGAGATATCTGTGATTTGCACATATTTTCTACTTTTCCCCCATTTTAGGTATATAGATTGCCTAAAAGTATATAGATTGCCTTTTCACTCTGTTGACTGTTCTTTAATGACCAAAAGTTACAAACTATGATGGATTTCCATTTGTCTGCTTTTTGCTTTTATTGACTGCTTTTGGTGCCACATCACAAAATGTTACCCAATTAGCATGAAACTTTTTGTCTGTTTTCTCCTAGGAGTTTTATAGTTTTAGATCTTTCATTTAGATCGTTAATCCATTTTGAATTAATTTTGTGTGTGGTGTAATATAAGGGTCCGGATTTATTCTTATGCCCATGGATGTTTAGTTTTCTTTGCTCTATTTGTTGAACAAATTGTCCTATTCCCATGGAGTGGTACCAGCACTTTGTCAAATATCATTTGATGATATACATAATGGTTTATTTCTGGACTCTCAATACTATTCCACTGGTCTGTATGTCTGCCTTTATGCAAATCCCACATTGTTATGATTATTGTGGCTTTGTAATTTTTTTTTGTAAATATGTAATTTGTAAATATTCTTGAAATATGGAAGTGTGAGTCCTCCAATTTTGTTCTTTCTTTTTTTTTTTTTTTCAAAATTGTTTGGCTTTCAGGGTACCTAGAGATTCTATATGAATATTAGGATAAATATTTATATTTCTGCAGAAAAATGCCATTACAACTTTGATGGGCATTTCATTGAATCTGAAGATCGCTTTTTGTGGACATATTAAAAACTTATCAGTTATTTGTGTCTCCTTTATTTTCTTTTGGCAATATTTGTAGTTTTCAGTATACAGGAATTCCAACCCCTTGGTTAAGTTTGTTCCTAAGAATTTATTTTTTTCCTGATGCTATTGTAAATGAAATTGTTTTCTTAATCTCCTTTTCAGATTGTTCATTGTTAGTGTATGACACGCACAGACACACAACTGAGTTTTGTGTGTTGATTTTGTATCAGTCAGCTTTGCTGAATGTACTTATTAATTCTAACATGCTTTTTCTTGGTATGTGAAATATTTAGGATTTTCTAATTCTAAGGTTATATCATCTGTAAAAAGAGATTATTTTACTTCCTTTCCACTTTGGATGTCTTTTATTTCTTTTTTTTTTGCCTAATTGCTCTGGTTGGAACTTCCGATACTATGTATAATATAATTGGTAACAATGCAGATTATTGTCTTGTTCCTGATCTTTTATAGAGAACTTTTAGATTTTCATCAGTGAGCATGATGTGTTAAAGTTGTTTCCTTCTTTTCCTAGTTTGTTGAGTGTTTTTATCACAAAAGGTGTTGAATTGTGTCACATGTTTTTCTGCATCAATTGATATAATTGTGTGTTTTTTGTCTCTCATTCTGTTAATGTGGTGTATTACATTAATTGAATTTTATGTGTTGAATCATACTTACATTCGAAGAATAAATGCGTCTTGATTACAGCATACAATCATTTAAATATGCTGTTGAATTGTTTGATAGTATTTTGCTGAGGATTCTTGCATCGAGATTCATCAGGGATATTGGTCTGTAGTTTTTTTTTTATAGTGTCTTTGTCTGGTTTTGGTAAAAGGATAACGCTGACCTTATGAATGAGACTGAAAGAGGTTCCTCCTCTTTAACATTTTTTGTAAAAGTTTGAGGAAGATTGGTCTTAATTATCCTTTCAATGGATGGTAGAATTCTCCAGTAAAGCCATTTGGTCCTAAGCTTTTCCTTGTTGGGAGATTTTTTATTACTAGTTCATTCTCCTTACTAATTATTGGTCTGTTTATATTTTCTATTTCCTTATGATTTAGTCTTGATTTATAAGGGTCATGTATTCATGATTCAGTAGGTTGTGCATTTCTTGGAATTTATCAGGGTATCCTAGGTTACTCAATTTGTTATCATACAATTTGCTTGTAGTAGTCCCTTTTTTATTTCTGTGGGATCAGTTATAACACCCGCTTTCACCACTGATTTATGTTATTTGAGTCTTGTATTTTTTCTTAATCTAGCTAAGAATTTGCCAATTCTGTTGATCTTTTCAAAGAACCAACTTTTAGTTCTGCTATTTTTAAAGCTGTTTTTGTTTCCTTATTAATCTCTGCCTTAATCTTTATTCTTTTCTTTCTGTGTTAGCTTTTGGTATAGTTTGTTCTTTTTTCTCTACTTTCTTGAGTTGTAAAGTTGTTAATTTGAGTTTTTTGTTTTCTTTCTTCTTTTTAAAATGTATGCATTTATAACTATAAACACTTCTCCTCCCATCGCTTTTGCTGCATCCCATGCATTTTCATATGCTGTATTTTTGTTTTTATTTGTTTCATAGTGTTTTCCTTTTTTTTCTTCTTCTTCTTTGGCCCATTGCTTAAGTGCACATGGTTTAATTTCCACATATGTGTGGATATTCTAATTTTTATTTTGCGGTTGAGTTCTAGTTTCTTTCCTTTGTGATCGGAAACTATATTTTGTATAATATCAGTCTTTTGTTTTTTTTTCTTTTTTTAATTATTATACTTTAAGTTCTAGGGTATATGTGCACAACGTGCAGGTTTGTTACATATGTATACCTGTGCCATGTTGGTGTGCTGCACCCATCAACTCGTCAGCACCCATCAGCTCGTCATTTACATCAGGTATAACTCCCAATGCAATCCCTCCCCCCTCCCCACTCCCCATAATAGGCCCCGGTGTGTGATGTTCCCCTTCCCAAGTCCAAGTGGTCTCATTGTTCAGTTCCCACCTATGAGTGAGAACATGCGGTGTTTGGTTTTCTGTTCTTGCGATAGTTTGCTGAGAATGATGGCTTCCAGCTGCATCCATGTCCCTACAAAGGACACAAACTCATCCTTTAATATCAGTCTTTTAAAGGTTGTTGAGACTTGTTTGTTGCTTAACATGTGGTTTATCCCAGAAAATGTCAAATGTGTACTTAAGAAGAATGTATATTCTGCTTCTGCTTGGTTGGATGGATTATTCTAAGTATATTTATTAGGTCCAACTGGTCTATAGTGTTGCTTAAATCTTCTTTATTTTTATTTACATTCTATCTTGTTATTTTGTACATTATTGCAAGTAGGTCTATTAAAGTCTTCTACTTTTTTGCTATTTATTTCTCTCTTCAATTCTGTCTGCTACATATATTTAGGAGCTCTTATTTTTATGTATAAATATTTATAATTATTGTGTCTTCCTGGTGAATTTACTTTTTTAACTGTATAATGCCCTTCTTTTATTCTTGTAACAGTTTTTGACTTAAATTTTATTTTGTCTGATATTAATAGAGCCACTCTCTTCTATTTTTGTCACTGTTTGCATGGAAGTTTATTTTTTTCTCCCTTCACTGTCAGCTATGTGTGTCCTTAATTGTAAAGTTAGTTCTTGCAAACCAATCTGTGATTTGATTAGGAAGTTTAATCCATTTATATTTAATGTAATTACTGATATGGCAGGACTTACTATTACTATTTTCATTTTTTTATGTCATATAACTTTTTATTCCTCCTTTTCACTCTTTCTGCCTTTCTTTTTCTTTCATTGACATTTTCACAAGGACATGCTTTGATTCCCTTCTTATTTTCCTTTTTTGTATGTTCTATAAAATGTAGTTACCATTGCAATTACATAAAGCATCTTAATGTTATAACAGTTCATTTTAAACTGATGGTAATTTCAATTGCATACAAAAGCTCTACTCCTATATAGCTCTACCTCCCCCACTTTGTGTTATTGTCATCACAAATTATTTTTTATATATTGTATATTCATCATAAAGATTTACAGTTAGTTTTAGATGTTTTTATCATTTAAATTCTTATTTATAAAAATTAAAAGTGAATTTGTGCATCAAGATTACGTTAATACAGGTTACCATATTTGTCCATGTATTATTTTTATGGAATAACTTATTTACAAGTGATTTTCTGTTACTGTCTAGCATCTTTTTGTTTCACCTGAAGGTGTCTCTTAGCATTTTGCAGCTCAGGTCTGGTAGTATGAACTCCCTCAGCTTTTGTTTATTTGGGAAAGTCTAAATTTCTCCTTCATTTTTCTAGGAAAGTTTTTCTGGATACCATATTCTTGGTTGGCAGGGTGTTTTCTTCTTTCAGCACTTGGAATATGTCACCCTACTTCCTTCTGATCTGCAAAGTTTCTGTTAAGAAATCCTGTGATAATCTTGTGTTATATCTCTTGTGTATGATGAGTCAGTTTTCCCTGGCAGATTTCACAATTCTTTGTCTTTGATTTTTGACAGTTTGATGATAATATGTCTCGGTGTGAGTCTCTTTAGATTTATTGTGGCTAGAGTCTTTTGAGCTTCTTGAATTTGTGTATCAAATCATTTTTTCCCTTTTCCTTCTGATACATCTATAATGTATATATTGATTTGCTTGGTACTGACTTTTAAGTCCCTTAGGCTATCTTCACTTTTTTCATTCTTTTTTGTTGTTGTTGTTCCTCTGACCGATGATCTGTCTTCAAGTTCATTGACTTTTTTTTTTCTGCCTTATCTAGTCTGCTATTGAAGATTTTTAGTGAATTATTCACTTTACTTACTGCATTTTTAAGCTCCAAAATTTCTGTTTATTTATCTTTATCATTTCTATCTCTGTTGATATCCCCATTTTGTTCATGCATCATTTTCCTGATTCATTTAGTTGTCTGTGTTTTCTTATATCTCACCGGGCATTTTTATGATAGTTATTTTATGATTTTTGTCAGGAAGTTCATAGATCTGTTTTTATTTAGGAATGATTTCTGTAGCTTTTTTCTTTGATCGTGTCATATTTTCTTGCTTCTGTGCATGTCTTGTCATTTTTGTTGTTGCTGAGACTTGACATTTTAAAACAATCATCTCACCCAGTGAAGACTGTCTCACCCAGTCTTTACCGACTGGCTTTGTTCAGGGGGACACTTTCATTGACGAGTATATCTAGAGATCTGGAACGTATCAGATATCTTTGGAGTATCTTCTTTGGGCTTGTGTATATACTTTTAGTCATCACAAATTTCCTAATCAACTTGTTCCTGCTTTTTCTCTTTTGTTTCACCTGGCATCTTCCTGTGGAATATTCCTGCCATAATTGTGTCTGTTTTCATAGACTTCCAAAAAGATCTACAGCCTCATGATCATTCTGAGTCAGGTGAGACAGATACCAGTTCTTCGGAGAGCCACAGACTAGTCAGAACAATGGTCCACTCTTTTATTTCTGTTCAAAGGGAGAATCCCTGGTGTGGAAAGTTTCCTCTGGGTAGCAGTGTTAGGTTGAAGAAAGGCAGGGCATATATGGTTTTGTGAAATGCTGCACATTTTCCTGCCTCTTTCACTGGAATCCCTTCTTGGTTATACATTGAACTGGATCTAACAACTTCTTAACTGATCTCTCTAGGGTTTTTGCAAAGTTGTTATTCTCTGTATTTATTTGCTAACTTGGTATTCCTGTGAGAAAATGAGAGCCTGGAACTTCCTAGTTCACCATCTTGCTGAGGTTACTATGCTCTAAAACTCTGAAATTTTAAGGTCTCAGTAATAAAGCTTCAAAATAAAGTAACATTTATAGAACTGAAAGGAGCTCTTGCTATAGACTGAATTTGTCTCCCAAAATTTTATATTTTGAAGCATTAACTCTCAGTGTGGCTGTGCTTGGAAATGAGGCCTTTATGGAAGTAATTAAGGTTGAGGTCAGAAGAACAGGATCCCAATCTGATGTGATTCATTTCCTTATAGGACGAGACACAGAGAGCTTTCTCTTTCGCGCTCTCTGCACACATGCACTAAGGAAAAGCAGTGTGAGGACACAGGGAAAAAGTAACTGTCTTTAATCCGAGATAGAAGACTCCATCAGAAACCAACCATGCTGCAACCTTGATCCTGGACTTCTAGTCATCAGAACTTTGAGAAAATATGTTTCAGTTGTTTAATTCACTCAGTCTATGGTATTTTGTTATGGCAGCCTGACCAGACTGATACAGAATGAGAAAAATTTATCGCTAGGTAGTTGGCAACTTCAAAACCCTTTTAACAATGATTGATAGGACAAATAGATAAAAATATCAGAAAGAATATAGAAGACTTGAACAACACTATCATCCAACTTCATACAATTGATATTTATAGAACAATCTATACAACAATTACTACATTCACATGATTTTCAGTACACATGAAACATTAATCAAGTTGACAATGTACTGAATCTTAAGGTAATTTTCAAAAATTATAAATTGAAAGCTTACAAAATATATTAGGTTTTTTTTATTGCTGTGTAACAGGTTACCACAAGCTTAGCACCTTAAAATTCTACCTAATTCCACACAAATTCTACATAAACGCTTCAAAAGAATAGAAGAGGCAGAAATATTTGTTTTGTTTTGTTTTTAACTCTTATTTTAAGTTTAGGGGTATATGGGCAGGATGTGCAGATTTGTTACATAGGGAAACATGTTTCATGGGGGTTTGTTGTACAGATTATTTTATCACTCTGGTATTCAGGCTAGTATCCATTAGTTATTTTTTTCTTGATCCTCTCTCTCCTCCCACCCTCCACCCTACAATAGGCCACAGTGTGCCTTATTCCCTCTATGTGTCCATGTGCTTTTGTTTTCATCATTTAGTTCTTACTTAAAAGAGAGAACATGCAGTATTAGGTTTCTTGTTCTTGATTAGTTTGCTAAGGATAATGGCCTCCAACTCCATCTATGTCCTTGAAAAGGACATGATCTCATTCCTTTTTATGGATGCATACTATTTCATGGTATATATGTGCCACATTTTCTTTACCAAGCCTATCGTTGATGGGCATTTAGGTTGATTTCATGTCTTTACTATTGTGACCATTTAGGTTGATTTCATGTCTTTACTATTGTGACCAGTGCTGCAGTGAATATATGCATGCATGTATTTTTATAATAGAACAATGTATATTCCTTTAGGTATATACTCAGTAATGGGATTGACGGGTTGAATGACATTTGAGACAGGAACATTTTAAAGCTTTTTTTCTGAGACTGGTATCACTCTGACTTAAAAAAACCCAAAGATATAAGAAATAAAAATTACAGTCATTATCCTTCATAAATGTAGTTAAAAATTTCTTAAGAAATTTAAACATATTCAATCCAGAAATATATTTTAAAATATGCATCATGGCCAAATGGGGCTTATGCCAGGAATGCAAGATAGTTTCATCATCAAAATCAATGGCTTTAATATACCATATCAGCAGTCTTAAAAAGAAAAGAAAGCATGATCATCCCTATAGATGTAGAAAAAGTATTATATAAAATTCAACATTCATTCATGATAAAATCTCTCAGCCTACGAGGAATGGAAGGAAACGTCCTCATCCTGATGAAAGGTCTACAAAGTCCTATATGATTTGGGCTCTTTTATCTTCCCAGCTTCATCTCTTTGTACTCTCTCACTTGCTCACCTGCCAGCATGTCCCCACCTTATAGACTTTGCATTCGTTTTTTCCTCTGCCTAGAATGTTTTTCCATCAGATAGCTACATGGCTCATTTCATCTCCTCCTTTCTTGTCCAGTTGTCCTGTTATTAGGGAACATTACCATAGTAATTACTTTTTAAAATTCTAACCCCTCCCTTGGATTTGTTTTTGTACTGAAAAAAAAAAAAGGCACACTTACCTCCTTTCAATGTGTTATGTAATTTACTTAAGATGATGATGATCATTTTTGGTGTATTTTACTCTGTGTTTTTTAACTACTGTGTTCCTAGTGTAGGGCAGACTTCAGCATATTGCAGGCAGTTTATAGATACTTATTAAATTAATAAAGAAAGAAATCATGAATTTTAGAAGTTGTGGAATGGAGTACAACAATAGTAACTCCTTTAACAGCTTCAGTCCTCTGGAGGATAGAGTTGTGAAAGAGTACTTCTTTTTTCTTAACAAAAATATAAGGTTGTAGATTCTATAGGTCTTTAATTTCCAGATCCTGGTGATAGAGGAGGTAAGAGTCTAATTCTTGTTTTTAAGAGGACATGAAATGAGAATAGGAGTTCAGCAGAGATGAGATGAATGCTGTAGTCACACAATAGTAACTGTGCTCCATTTCTTATTTTTTTTCCTTCTGTGTTGTTGAACTTTGCCAAGGAATACAAAATTTTGAAACAGGTCATTCCTTTTCTTCAAAGAATTGTGATTCTCATTCTTTTATCTTGGAAATCCCTGTGGGAAATATAAAATTTATAGACACCAGAAATGCTCTATTCTGCACTGTAGTGACTGAACTTGTCTCTGGTTTAAGACTTGTTATTTTCTTATGCTTTTCTCTTGGTGAAGACATCAACATCTAAATTTTCTGGAATAACTTGGAGCATTGTGTATGTTTCATCTATAAGCTTTTGTTATTACATGAAACTTCTCGGTTTAAGTGGTACTTCTGGAGACATCATTTTGTGCCTACAGCTGAGAGAGATGGTCTTCACAATGATGTCAGATACTGTATGAAGAGCAGCTAGTGAAATAATTCAGAAATAAGCAATTTCCATTAGCTTACCTTTTCCCCAAGAATTGTATTTATGTTTTCTTTTGTTCTTGGAGACAACATTTGAAATCATAGACCTAATGTATACATTTAGCAGTCTCATGCTTTAGAAAATGTGTTACAATGAGCAAAATATTATTTTAAAAAATACTGATTGAGTAGAAATCCTTAAAATATAAATTAATTTTACTGAATGTATACTTGGTATTATAATATTATTGTACTGCTTATGTTGTTTTATTTGAATGATAAGGGTGAATTCTGTTTTTTTTTTCTAAACCAGTCAGAAAAAATCTTGTGTGTGAGTTTGTGTGTGTTGCTTTTAAAAGTTTATTTCATTACGTGATGTTGGCTTAAGGAGAATTTATTACTTTCATATTTAAAGATAGATGGCCATGAGTTAGATTTTTTCAAATTACTACCTATGGTTATACAAATATGAGCAGACTAGAATAGTTATTTTTAGTAAGGGCAAGTGAAGAGACAAACCTGTAACTGAAGTCAGTAGAGTCAAAAGGGTTTAGTTCATGCTCGACTGAGATGTACTCTTTTCACTAGGTATCATTTCTGAAACTTGAACTAGGCCAAGATGAGGTGCATTTCTTTTATATTTTGGAAGGATAAAATTTAAATATGTAAAAATTGGAGTCCCCTAGTATTTCATTTTTTTCCCTACTGGAGAGGGAGGGTGTTTTGTGAAATGGTGATTTACTTTGTAAGAAGTAAACTAAACTTGCGCAGAATTTCAGGAGAGGAGAATTGACAGTTCATTCCCTGATTGATCAACAGAATATGTTAACCCATACAACGTTTGTTTAACATCTTCTATGGGTTGAGCACTGGCTCAGATGCTTAGAAAGCAAATATAAATAAAACGAAAGTCCAGCTCTCATGGAGCACAATTTCAATTATAAAATATTATGTATATTTTCAGATGGTATATTTCTTATGCAATTTGGTTTGTACTGAAGATAACTGATTTTTTTCATACATTTCTGATTATAGACATAATTTATGAACTTCTCACAATTTTCTTCATAATAATTCCAAAGTGATTTTAGTGCAAATCACTATTAACACTATCGTTTTGCCTTTCTTAATATATCAATAGGTTGCTTATCATTTTACATATAAGTGTACATTTTAAATAATGGTTTTAATGATTATATGATAATAGGGAAATAATCTCCTGTGGCCAAGCATTTTGATTTTCTGCTATTAGGAAGAAGAGATCTTTGGGTGAAACTGACTGTATTTTTAGGGTAAATTCCTATGAGTGGCGTTATGTGGTAGTATTAAGGATATTTTTAAAACTTTGGTAATATTTCCAAATTGACCTCTAGAATTGTTGAATGGTTTGAAAGAACATCCTATTTTATTATTATTATTATCATTTTTTTTTGAGACGGAGTCTCACTCTGTCGCCCAGGCTGGAGTGCAGTGGTGCGATCTCGGCTCAGTGCAAGCTCCGCCTCCCGGGTTCACGCCATTCTCCTGCCTGAGTCTCCCGAGTAGCTGGGATTACAGGCCCCTGCCACCACACCCAGCTAATTTTTTGTATTTTTATTAGAGAAAGGGTTTCACTGTGTCAGCCAGGATGGTCTCGATGTCCTGACCTCGTGATCCGCCCACCTCGGCCTCCCAAAGTGCTGGGATTACAGGCGTGAGCCACCGCGCCCGGCCTATTTTATTATTTTTAACTATTTAAATTGACAAATGAAAAATTGCATATATCTACGGTATACAACATGATGTTTTGATACATGTATACATAGTAAAATGATTAAGTTGGTCTAGTTAACATACCCATCACTTCACACTTTATCTTTTTTATGTGATGAAAACTTTTAAATTCTACTCTCTCAGCATTTTCCAAGTATTCAATATATTGTCATTAACTGCAGTCAGCACAATGTGCAAGAGATCTCCTGAACTTATTCCTCCTGTGAAATGAAACTTTGTACTCTCTCACCGATGTCTCCCATTTCATTACTCCTGCACTCTCCCCTAGCTTCCGGTAACCACCATGCTATTCTCTGCTTCTACAAGATCTATTTTGTAATGATTCCACATATAAAAGAGATCATGTAATATTTGTCTTTCTGCTTCCGGCTTATTTTGTGAAGCATAATATCCTCCAAGTCCATCCATTTTACTGAAAATGGTATAATTTCCTTCTTTTCTTAAGGCCGAATAGTGTTTCATTAGGTATATATACCACATTTTAAAATTCATTCATCTGTTGATAGACACTTAGATTGATCCATATTCTGACTATTGTGAAGAATGCTGCAATAAACATGGCAGCACTGATCTCTCTTCTAGATACTGACTTCAATTCAACTGAATGTGTACTGAGAAAGGAAATGGCTGGATCATATGGTAGTTTTATTTTTAATTTTTTGGAGAACCTCTATACTGCTTTTTATAATGGCTATACTAATTTACGTTCCTACCAAGAGTGTTCAGGGGTTTCTTTTTCTCCTGTCCTCTCCAGCACTTGTTATCTTGTCTATTTGATAAAAGCCATTCTTAGAGGTGCGAGGTAGTATTTCATTGTAGTTTTAATTTGCATTTCCCTGATAGTGATGTTGAACACCTTTATATATGCGTGTTGATCTTCCGTATGTCTTCTACTGAGATACGTCTATTACCCATTTTTTATCAGGTTGTCTTATTGCTGATAAATTGAGTTCTCTATATGGTTTGGATATTAGCCCCATATTAGATATATCATTTATATATTTTTTTCTCTTTCCATAGGTTGTCTCTCACTTTGTAGATTGTTTTCTTTGCTGTATTGAAACTTTTTAGTTTGATGTAATTTTATTTGTCTATTTTTCCTTTTGTTGCCTGTGCTTTGGGGTCATGTTAAAAAATCTTAGCCAAGACTATCGTCAAGAAGTTTTTCCCTTATGTTTTCTTCTAGTGGTTTTACAGTTTCAGGTCTTAAGTTTGAGTCTTTATAACCTAGTTTCAGTTGATTTTTTATATTTTTTATATGGGGTGAGATAAGAGTCCAGTGTTATTTCTTCTGCATGTAGATACCTAGTTTTCCCAACATCATTTATTGAAGAGACCATCCTTCAATCTCAACAACCTTTTTAAAAAGCTATTCCATTTCCATTTTCCCTTTGACCCTGGTATTTGTTATTGTGCTAGATATTGTTTAGCGCTCACTCTATGCAAAAAACAACATTGTATCAAACATTCTTCACTTGTCTTTCCCTTTAGATAAAAGACTTGTGTTGGTAGATAAGTAAAATAGTAGAGTACAAATTGTTGGAACGACAGATCCTCTGCATGTTTTCAAATTTAGCTTTTCCATTTCTCTTATTATTGCATTTTCAGAATAAATTTTCACAGGGTAGTATTTAAACTGTGTTCCTGAAAAACAGAAATGTTTGTTTAGCACAACTGTCTGAGGACAGGCTATACACCACTTTCTATCCTTGTTTATCAGCAAAAAGAAACATAAGATCTAAAAGAAAAAGTAACCCTGAGCTACTTCAGCTCAATTAACAAACATTTTTGTTGTTGTTGTTCAGTATATATCTGACTCCGTAAGAGATACAGGTCAGTAACACTGTGAGACGAGCCCTGTTCACCATGGAGCTTAGCACTCAGTGATGAAATTTTTTTCTCATACCTAGGAGAAAATTCCCAATACCTGGGTTTATGTTGCAAGTAATGCCCTGTGCTACTCCCCCTGTGATGATGAAATTATGTTTTTCTTACACACATCCTTTCTGGTAACATGAAATTCAGAAAAGTAAGGAAAAGATAAATATTCATAATTTCTAGATAGGAATCAACTAAAAGTTGATTAATTTCTTTTCTTTTCTTTTTTTTTTTTTTTTTGACAAAGGGGCATCCTCACAGCTCACTGCAGCCTCAACCTCCTGGGCTCAAGCCATCCTCCCACCTCACATTCCCAAGTAGCTGGAACTATAGGCATGAACCACCATGTCCAGGATTTTGTATTTTTCATAGAGACGAGGTTTCTTGAATATGTCGTTAATATTGAGGCTTTTGCTAGAGTCACTTTGAATCACCATGGAAGACTGTGGGGGTAGCTCCATGAGAATTTAATGAATTTTCAGTGCAGGGCAAATGTAGGAAAGAAACTCAATACTTGATTTAAGACGTAGGAATAAAATGTTATTTCAGGAACATAAATCAAAGTTTGTTGTTTCCTGAAATGTATGTTCTAAGTGAATTAGGTGTTCTGCATCTTATTTAACAGCATTGAAAGTATAAAAAATAAATTATGAGATACATTTTTTGTCTAATCAGATATTGGGATGCTCGACTCTCATTTACTGCAGTGATAACTAGTCATAGTGATATATATATACACACATACACATATATATACACACACACACACACACACATATATATATTAGTAAGGGAGCCTTATCGTATCAGAGTTCTCTCCAGGAAGCTTGTGACAAGGGACTCTGCCAAATATAGAGTGAACATGTTAGATCGAAATCTTCATGTGATTTTTGTCAGGCAACATAAAAAGTTGACAGCTAAAAAGGAGCCCACAAAGATTGCCTTTCCTTCCTTCTGTTTGCAATTTTTCCTTAGGATAATATTCTCCACCTTTGGACAGTACTGAATTCTAAATATTTGCTTCCTCAAATACCATTTTGATAAAATTCCATTCACCTTACCAGGCTGATGACCCTCTGATTTTTGTGCTCTGGCCTCAAACTACATGCTAACACTTTTTAGAGATACACACAATAATATGAATATAAATATGTTAACTTAAAATCATTCTTTTAATAGAAAGAAATGTATTGTTTCTTTCCCAAATGATTTTCAGCACCATCTTCTGTCTGAAAGTATTGTGTCTGAATACAAAACCATTGTCAAATCAAAAGATGTGTGGGTGTGTGTGCAGATGTATGTGTGCGTTTTAACAATTCCCAGAAATTGCCATAATGCTAAGATTAACTCTGGCTTTAAACTAGAAAAGATAAAACCGGTTAAAGGACACACCATTGAAAGCCAACTTGTTTTTGTAGTAAATATATATTTTTTCTTCATTTAATCCACAAATGTATATCATTGCACATTCGAAGCAGAAAGAACTGAAGAAGTAGATTGAAGAAAATGAATATTTATACTGTAATAGTAGTAAAAGTAAAAGCTATATCTTAAAGAAGTTGTGGTTTAGTGGAAAAATTTCAGGTCTCTTGAGAGAACAATAGCAAAAGGAACAAATTATAAGTTATTTGGTTCAGTAGAAAGAGTCATTTCATTTTGTTTTCATTGAAAGCATTTTAGTCAAGTCTAATATCACAGTTTCACACTGGTTTATGTTTTTCTTGAAATCCAAGAGGCTTGGGGTCAAATACTGTTGTTGATACAGTGTTTATGATTTTGGGCAAGTTGCACAAAATTTCTGAGATTTGGTTTATTTGTTAAGTAAGGGTAAGGAGATACTTCAAACACAGTGTGAGATTTCACTTAGTATATGTGAAAAATCTCAATTGTGTTAGGTTTGAAATATATTGGTTCCCTTATTCTGTTATTTCAACTGGAGAGTTAGCAGCTGGACTCTTGTTCTTCATAATAAATTTACCTTTATTAAGAATTAATGAACTTCCTCAACCTGCCAAAGGGCATCTACAAAAATCCCACAAATAATATTATTCATCATTATGAAAGACTGAATGTCTTCCCCTAAGATCCAGAACAAAACAGGTATGTTCACCTAATCACTTTTACTCAACCCCATGCTGGAAGTTCTAGGCAGGACAATCAGGAAATAAAATGTGAAAAGGAAAGGCAGCCAAATTGGATAGGAAGAAGTAAAACTATCTCCATTTGCAGATGACATGATCCTGTAGATAGATAATTGAAAGGAATTCACTAAAAAACAAATTAAAACTAATGAAGGAGTTCAGTAAGTTTGCATTATGAAAGATCAATTACAAAAATAATTGTATTTCTGCACAATTGCAATGAACCTCCTAAAAATGAAATTAGGAAAACAATTTACAATTTTTCAAAAAGATTAGAGCACATACATAAATTTAACAAAAGAAATGCGAACCTTATGCTCTGAAAACTACATCGCATAATAGAGTTAAAGATCTAAATAAGTTGAAAAACATCCTGTGTTCATGGATTAGGAGATTTAATATTGTTAAGATGTCAATATTCCCAAATTGATCTACAGAGTGAAGGTAATTCTCATCAAAAATCATAACTGGCTTTGTAAAAAAGTTAAGGGACCTTGAATAGCCCAAGCTCTCTTGAAACAAAAAGAAAAAAAATTTGAAGGACTCGTGGTTTCAGACTTTAAAACTTACTACAAAGGTACAGTAATCAAAGTAGCATGATAGTCCATAAGTATACACACACAGATTAATGGAATAGAATTGAGAGTCTAGAAGCAAACCCTCACATTTATGGCCAACTGACTTGTGGCAGTGATGACAAGACTACTCTATGGGGAAAGAAGAGTTTTTTCAACAGATCCTCCTGGCACAACTACAGATCCACATGCAAAAGAATTAAGCTGAACCCATGTTTTGGAAACATATATAAAAATTAAATAAAAATGTATCAAAGATCTAAATAAAAAAAGTTAAAACTATAAAATTCTTAGATGAACATGAATAAATCTTCATGATTTTGAAACAGGCAATGGTTTCCTGGCTATGACATCAAAAGCACAAACAACAAAAGAAAAAAGCAATTCAAAATTTTTGTGCTTCAAAGGATACTATCAAGAAAGTAAAAACAAGTCACAGGATAACAGAAAATATTTGTCAGCCATATATTAGATAGGAAATGTGTGTCTAGAATATATTATATAAGCAACTCTTACAATAAACTCTTGTAATGAAAACAACAATAAAAAGAAATAATCCAATTTAAAACGACACAAAAATCTGAACATATACTTTGTTAAAGAAGATCTACGATGGCTAACAAACACAGAAAAAGATGCTCAACATCTTTAGACAGGGAAATGCAAATCAAAAACCCAATAAAATAATACATCATATCAAATAGGATGGCCATAGTCAAAAAGATAGATAACATGTGTGAAGAAGTCACAACTCTTATGCACTACTGGTAGGAGTGTGAAATTGGGCAGCCTCTTAGGTAGCAGTTTGGAATTTCACATATATATATATGAAAAGAAGTAACAACATATGCACATGCATATCTTATACATGAATGTTTATAGCAGCATTATTCACAATACCCCCAAAGTGGAAACAACTGAAATGTTTATAATAAATTCATTAACTAAATGTGCATTCAAATAGTGAAATATTATTTGGCAATAAATAGAAATAAACTAGTGACACATGATGAACCTTCAAAACATTATGCTAAGTGAAAAAAATCACAAAATATCACATAGTGTATGATTCAATTTATATGAAATATCCATAATTGACAAATTTATAGAGATGCAAAGATTACTGCTTGCCTAGGGCTAACAGCAGGTGGGTAGGGTGGAAGCTGGGGAAATAGAGAACAAATTGGCTATGGCGATGGTTGTACAACTATCTGAATACACTAAAAACCTTTTACTTTAAATGAGTGAATTAATTTTAAATGGATGAATTGTAAGGCATGTCAATTACACCTCAGAAAATGGTTAGCAGTAAGTTAATGAAAGTAAATGACCTTCAATTTGTGTGTCATGAAAACATTTTAAATCAGAGCATACTTCACATAAGATGAAATCATATTTAGACAAGATATATGTAGGTGGAGAAGATGGTTGGATTCATGTGGGCAGGCACCAAGAGAGGCTCAGCCTGGAGCTTTTTCTGTTTAGCTGGAATAGCCATTTGATCTAAAAGAAATAAAGATGGATTAGAGAGCTAAGCCAAGTTTTACTTGATTTACTGAGAACCTTATTCCTAGATTGCCAGATACATAACAGAATGAATATATTTGTGTGCGTACATATATATGGATATATATGTAGTACTATTTGTGTATATATAGTACATAGCTATATATATGCATATGTAGTGTACATGTAACACATACAGTACATTTTTATATACATATATGTTTATATTATTATTTTTAATCTAGAGAAATTTACATTTCAGTTTTGACATTTTCAGTTACTTAAAAAAATCTTTATCTATTTTGAACCATGGAGTGAACCATGGAGAAAAAGTGAAATTAAATATATGTGTATTTGCATGTCTTTCTCTCTCTATATATGTAGATATATATATACACACACACACAAATATATATGTGTATATGTATATATCACTATTGATCTATCTAGCCATCTGTATAAAGTTTATTTCATATACTAAATGAGTTAATGATATTTAATTTCCTATATTTCTTAACCATATCTTTTTCTTTCATATTTTAATGCTGTCAACCGAGCATCTAAATAAAGCAGCAGAGTGAACACGGGGACTTTCAGGCATATACTAATGGTGTTCCTAAAATGATTCAATTTGATCTTATGCTTCAATATTTCTTTTCAGGGCAAATTAGGTTTGTGCTGTTGAAAAAATGTTAAATTGTTTGCATTCTCTAATGAGTATAATAGCTGAGAGAAGATACAGCTATTTGCATTCAGAGGCATGTCCAACTAGGGAGTTCCTTCTTCTGACTCTTACAGTTCGGGAACATAACCAAGTAATAAAGTAAGTAATAAAGTAACAGTGATCAGGCATGGTGGCTCATACCTGTAATCTCAGCACTTTGGGAGTCCAAGGTGGGCAGATTACTTAAGACCAGGAGCTCGAGACTAGCCTGGCCAACATAGCAAAACCCCGTTTCTACTAAAAGTACAAAAAATTAGCGGGGCATGGTGGCCCATGCCTGTAATCCCAGCTACTTGGGAGGCTGAGGCATAAGAATTGCTTGAACCTGGGAGGCGGAGGTGGCAGTGAGCCAAGATCATGCCACTGCACTCCAACCTGGGCAGCAGAGTGAGACTTTGTCTCAAAAAATATATATAGTAAATAGTGTATGGCTAAGTAGTTGCCAACATAAAAGTTAGAAATTGTGCAAAATAGATAATTGGCTTGAAAATTATCCTTAACTAGAGTCACTGCTGAATGGCTAAAGGGCTGAGTTATAAATGTTTCTAAGCATTCAACTCAGTCTATTTCTAAATAACACAAATAATTCTACTATGATGGAAATGCAGGTCTATGTTTCCACATGTCTGGAGCACCAAACTGGACTTTGTTTTAGATGCTTAAATAAGAAACTGTGTCATGCTGCCTTCTTTCTTTCTGATTTTTCTTACCATGTCTGAAAACAGAATACTGGCATGAATGTATATTAGCACACATCTTATAAGAAGACACAGCATAAAAAAATGGCACAATGGAACTAACCTACTCATATCCTCGTACAACAAGAGTTCTACACACCTTCAGAGTCAAAAGTCTATCTGCAGGAAACTCAAGAGTCAGGTAAAAGTTTGTGAAACCCCAGTGGAGCCCAAGACTTTGGAGCATCATTTTGAGAGTGCAGACTGGCACACAGGTGGCTGATTCACCAAGCTTGCTCCTGATTTGAAAAGAATAGAAAGGAATTTCTATTGTTGAAAAGGATAGAATGGAATAAAGGAAACTTACAGGATCTATGGGACAGCTTCAAAAGAGCAAACGTTTAGATTATTGAAATTAAAGAAGAAACTTAGAAAAGAGTAGAAAATATATTTTAAAAATAATAAACCTAGAGTAAAGCATAAGTATCCAGGTACAGGAAAGTCAAAATAAAATGATTTAAGTGATTTAAAAACATCAAACTTGGAAATAACTCAGTCCTCCAAGGGGCTTGGCTACAGCCCCATTTGGTCTTGAGCATGCAACCAAAATCATCTGCCAAGGGGTCCAAAAGGAATCATATGCACTAGGGGCTTGCTGGAAAGGGTTGTCTGTCCACTGACAGTGGTCTTGGCAGTGAACCTAAAAGTTGCCCTGTGGCTCAGATCCAGGACTCCCCAACCCCAGCTGAGGTCCCAGCTCAGAGCAGCTCACACAAGGACTCAGAGGGAGGCTCACTCACATATTGCAGCCCAAGAGTCTGAGCCTCTCTGCAGGCTTACCAACCTCTGTCCCACAGCAGATCCCAAGGGGGCCCAGTTTCAGCTCCAGCCTCTCCTTTTGCAGTTGAGGAACTACCTTACTTAGCAGGGGCCTGCTGGGTGATTCACAACCAGCTGAGCCAAGAAGGTGGGTTCACTAACCTCTTTCCCATAGCAGGTCCCAAGAGGGCACAGTCTCAACACCAACCTCTATGCTGCAGTTGGGGATCAATTCCATCTGGTCAGAGATCTGCCTGGAGGCACGCCCATTTGAGCCACTGGGATAGTTTTCTAGACCCAGGTCCCTGGCCAGTGTTCCCACACACCCCCACCACCCTCCTTGGGCCTTCCCAAGGACCATTTGGGCCAGAAAGCTGCATCAACCTTGGAGTCTTCATGAGATTGATGACAAGCCTGGTCTTTGAGAGTCTTTTACTGCTGACACAGCTGCAGTGGTCACAGGGTCAGGGAACACAACAATCTGCTTAGAATCCCTGGAAGGCCTGGGACTCTGAAGAAGAACAGACACAAACAATGGCAGATGGCAAAGACTAAAATAAATACTCAGTCCCTCAGTGCACAGACATTGTCACATGTTCCCAAGCATCAAGAACATTCAGGGAAATATCATGTCATCAAACAGAAAAAATTATGTGCCAGAGACCAACCCTAAAGTGATGAAGGTATGGGATCTCTCAGACAAAGAATTCAGAATAGCTGTTTAAGAAAACACAGAGAATCAATTAAAAAATTTATCAGAGAAATGTAATACAAACATTGAAATGATTTAAAAACACAAAACAGAAATACTAGCACTGAAAAACACAAAGGATGAAATGAAAATGCAATACATAACATTAAGAGCAGAATTGATCACATAGAATCAATGAGTTCAAAGACAGACTATTTGAAAATACAGGCAGAGGAGAAAAAATGAAAAAAAAAAAAAATAAAAAGTAATGAAGAAACCTGAAAAGAATTATGGGACAACTTCAAAAAAGCAAATATTCGAGCTATTGAAATTAAAGAAAGAACTTTGAAAGGAGTAGAAAACGTATTCAAAGAAATAATAGAAAATGTCCCAAACCTAGAGAAAAACGTAAGTATCCAGGTTCAGGACAGTCAAAATTTACCAATGAGCTTTATTATGAATAGTAATACCCCAAGACATATAATCAAACTCTAAAAGGTCAAAGAGAAAGAGAGAATTCTGAAAAAAGCAATAGAAAATAAGAAAATAATGTATAAAGACAGACCCAATTGTATGACAGCAGACTTCTCAGCAGAAATCTTACAGGCCAGGAGAGAGTGGAATGATATATTCTGAGTGTTGAAGAAAAACAAAACAAACAAATGAAAAAACTTCAATCAATTTTCTCCACATCCTCTCCAGCACCTATTGTTTCCTGATTTTTTAATGATTGCCATTCTAACTGGTGTGAGGTGGTATCTCATTGTGGTTTTGATTTGCATTTCTCTGATGGCCAGTGAAAATGCTCATCATCACTTGCCATCAGAGAAATGCAAATCAAAACCACAATGAGATACCACCTCACACCAGTTAGAATGGCAATCATTAAAAAATCAGGAAACAACAGGTGCTGGAGAGGATGTGGAGAAATAGGAACACTTTTACACTGTTGGTGGGACTGTAAACTAGTTCAACCATTGTGGAAAACAGTGTGGCGATTCCTCAAGGATCTAGAACTAGAAATACCATTTGACTTAGCCATCCCATTACTGGGGATATACCCAAAGGATTATAAATCATGCTGCTATAAAGACACATGCACACGTATGTTTATTGTGGCACTATTCACAATAGCAAAGACTTGGAATCAACCCAAATGTCCATCAGTGACAGACTGGATTAAGAAAATGTGGCACATATACACCATGGAATACTATGCAGCCATAAAAAAGGATGAATTTGTGTATTTTGTAGGGACATGGACGCAGCTGGAAACCATCATTCTCAGCAAACTATCGCAAGAACAGAAAACCACATACCGCATGTTCTCACTCATAGGTGGGAATTGAACAATGAGATCACTTGGACACAGGAAGGGGAACATCACATACCGGGTCCTATTGTGGGGCGGGGGCAGGGATGGATAGCATTAGGAGATATACCTAATGTAAATGACGAGTTAATGGGTGCAGCACACCAACATGGCACATGTATACATATGTAACAAACCTGCATGTTGTGCACGTGTACCCTAGAACTTAAAGTATAATAATAAAAAAACTCCCTATTTACAAAACTTTACTTAATATACAAAATCAACTGGGATAAAAGAAAAAAAAAAGAATACTATAATCAGCAAAGTTATCCTTTAGAAATTAAGGAGAGATGTTTCTCCAAACAAAAGCTGAGAGAATTTATTACTACAGACCTGTTCCATAAGAAATGTTAATGGAGGTTTTTCAAACTGAACAAAAAAGAATGCTAATGTGTTTTTTACGCTAATATTGTGATTGTGGCATGTAAACCATGTATATCCTTACTAAGAAGACTAAAATGCAAAACAATCAAAAATAATAACTCCAAAAATTTGTTAAAAGATAGACTATATAAAAATGTAAGTTATGACATTAAAAATTCTAAAGGTGGGGATATTTAATGTATACAATTATTTTTTGTTGATTTTTTTGTTTCTTCTTAGTGTTTTGCAATCAAAGTTAAGTTGTTATCAGTTTTATATAACTTTTTATAGCTAGGGAATATTTCTTATAAGTCTCATGGTAGCCAAAAAGTAAAAACAGACAATAGATAATATTAAAAATAAAAAGCAGTGTATTAAAACATACTACCAGAAAGAAAGTCACTGAACTACAAAAAAATAAAAATAGTAAGAAAGGAGGGAGAGAGAGGAGTTACAAAACACCTAGAAAACAAGTAAGAAAATATCAGTATGTTTCTAACTACCAATAATAACATTAAATGTAAATGAACTAAATTCTCCAATTAAAAGACATAGAGTGGCTGAGATATGTGTTGCCTACAAGAAACTCACCTCACCTGTGAATATGTATATAGACTGAAAGTGAAGGAATCATTTCAGTGTTAGGGAAGTTTAGGGTCAGAGAACACTTTAAATTAGAAAAAGTAAATTTTGTTTGTTTAATTTTTTTGGCTATTTGAAAAAATATGTAAACTCATATAATATGTAGTAGTTTCAAGCAATCATATTGTCTTCTTATCTTAATTAACTGGTGCTATTTGGTGGGAAGTTCTGAATTGTATCAATATTAATGGTGAGGAAAATCAAGCTAATAGTAATCATTCTTATGGAACCCATATTATGCAACAAATATAAACAGCAGCATCACTTTAGAAGTAGATTATTATGATGGTTGCCTTTCACATTTCATGTGTTAGCTTGATTTTTAAGAAAATAATACTTTCTTTGGTTTTGAAAACAGAAAATTTACATTCCTCCCATTGACTTTCCTGAACTTACAAACTTTGTTTTCATTTTCGACCTGTTCCCTCTTTTTCTCATTAAATGGTGATACAGTTTGATAAAAATGTCAAAAATTCAAAGTGGTACATGGAAGTCTTCCATGCTTTTATCATCTGGAAGAGTTATTAGGCAAGAACAGGGGGAGTAGGCTAAGGAATAACAATAATAATAAATATAGTCACTTGGGAAGTATGGAAATACTGCCATGATGGAGAAGGAAAAGTGATGTGAGGCATGAATAAAGCCAAAGAGATAGTCCAAAAAATTGGGGATGTGTTACAGCACTGAATGAACTTAGAGAAACTGAGGCCCTAAATAGAACATTATTACCACAGGTCACATTGAAAGAGTCTAATTCCTGCTTCTCTCTCTGCCTTCCTTTTTCTTTCAAACTTTTGTGTGTGTGTGTGTGTGTGTGTGTGTGTGTCTATGTATGTGAAAAGAGAAACTTTGTTTTCTATTACCACTACATATACTATTTTATTATACATTCAAGATGCTTGAATCAACTTAGAAGGTTAACTTTAAAGTCTAAGTAATTAAGTACAAACATGCAGAAAATATTGGTCATATGCCTCATGGCAACTAAGAAGTATAACTACAGATTGACTGCTAGTTATAGGATGATTCTGTATCTTGATCAATAAACCAGAAGAAAAAATAAATTCAGATAAAAACCAAATGATTTTACAATAATAATAACTTTTGTTTGAAATATTTCAATTTTCTGAAGATCAAGAAATGATTCTTATCTTTTGGTGTAACCAGAATTAATGCAGATGAATGGGAAGAATTGCAAGATTAGAAAGTGCTGTCCATTAATTGTGAAAGAAAAACTGTATTCATTCGTTTGCTCAGGAATCACAAAGTCACTTTTCATATGAATAATTAATGGAATACATTACACATTTTAATTTGAAATCAAAATGAATTCTTTTTTTACTTGACAGTAGTCATCTTGAGAGCAGTCATTTTTTTCAGTAGGAATACACTGAGTCACAAGACTAGAAATGGAATTCTGTATTATGTAGTAAGCTGTAAATTGGCTTTATTCCCCATGCACAGATCGGTTCAGCAATTGAAAACATTTTACTACTTATTTTGTGTATGAAGGCATAGGTTAGGCAAAAGTTCATTAAAGCTGTTACTTCATCTGCATATAAAATGTCAAGTGCTATCCTGCTATCCAGAAGAGAGTGCCAAATGTTCCACGACATTGCAAATTTGCCTAATAAAGGAGAGAGTGCATTCACATACCATTAACTTGTTAAACCTTGTTGCAATACTTTCACTTTTTATATAATGTAAAGTCAAATGAAATAAAAATGTAGGAGTTTCATGCAAAGGAAAAATATGAACTAGATTTTGCCTGTTGAATATTATCATAGAATGCTAGAATGTTATAGTTTGTAGATAGTGAAAGGTTATTCACTGAAGACAGATATGGAATTCTAGATGGTAAGTATTGACTCCACAATCAATTTTTTATGTATACATATTTAAAAATGATACCTTAGTAAACAAAGCATACAATGCATTATTGAGTGACATCTAACATTTTGTGTTGTGCCTATAATAACTAAAAATTCTGAAAAGAAACTCTACAAAATAGACAAATTGAAAGTAAACATGTTGGTACTGGCTTGCCATCCTTAGAATTTCAATCAGACTGTGGTTGAAAATATTAAGAAAGGATTCTTGCAGTAAGTATAGAAATGACTTAAAAAACCAGAATGGCAAGAGTTTACACATAAGGGATGTTTTAACATAATTCTCATTATAATTTTCATCAAACCCATCCGTGTGAGTGGGGCAGGATTTTATTGTTTTCTTACATTCTGTGCATAATGTTAAGCATTGTTTTAAATAAACACTTCCTTCCAAAAAATATATTTAAAGAGCCAACCATTGGCAGTGTCTCCATTCTTTGCATTGGAGAACAAACATAAATATTTTCTAACTGAATTATATGAATTTCAAATTCACATTTCTCCAAACTTAGATGAAGAATTATAGGAAGAAAGAAACTGGTTTGACCTTATTCATCCCTAAAACTTTTCCTTCACATTTTATATACAATCTAATAAATGTTATGTTCTTATTGAGTATTTGCAGGCATTGTCTGGAAATGTAAATGTCTAAACTGTGCCATCAAACAAATGTATTAATTTCTGTATTTTAAGCTAGCCAACATTGAGAAACATTTTGAACACTGTAGCTAGAATTTTTAAAAGACACTTATTCTTTATTTCCAAAGTGCATCATTTTGATATAAACACAGTGTTTAATTTAAAATACTTTCCAAGGATTTGCATACTTGTATGATTTTCAGTGGCCTTATTTCTTCTAGACTTTTGCTGATTGTCTTCCACTCCTGCTCTCTTCATTTTGGGGCTTCCTCCATCTATCTCATAGACTGTGGTTCTGCTTGTTAAACACATAGGTTAGTCTTGACTGGGCAGTTGGCAAATAACTCAAAAATACATTTTCTTCTCGATTTTCTACCTTTAGTCATATAAACCTAGCACCAGAGCCAGAGGCCAAATGACTTGAAAATCACCAAGGATATTCACTTTCATCTGTAATCCCCATCACCCCTGAACTAGAAATTCTACTTCCCCAAAGGGCTTCTATATTACAGAAGTTGTTTTATGTAAATTGCTCAGAAGGAAAAACACCACTCCACATAGAAAATTTATTTGTTAAGACCACTGTTAGCACATGATGCTTCTTAATGAAAATTTAAAAAAACCATTCTTTTATCTCCCATGCCTTTTTTGAGTAGATGCCCCTCTGTAGTGGCACAGTTTTTTAAGCAGAGCACACATTAAATTTCTGCTACAATGTGCTCCTGAGCTGGGCACCCTTCTGCAGTGACCCAGCGTGTTCAGACTTACATAAATTGCATTCTCCAGATCAAAAGATGGAGAAACCCTTTCTAGAAGGAAAGATGTGATGTGGTTTGGAAGCTGGCACGATCCTGCATTTACAAAATACAAACTATTAAATGTTTACATTAGATTGACAGATTTTATTTTGATGATATTGATAATACCTAACCATTTTAGTAGATTTAGAACATGTAGAGAAGACAAGAGAAATCATTTTTAAACCTAGAGTTAGCCATTATTACTATAAAGTTTGTATCTTGTTTTTGGTTTTAACTTAAAAAGAAAGAAAAAACATTGCTCAAATCACCTAACACTTGAGTATACTGTAACAACTGTTTTTAATAATTTCATGTTGCCCAATGGACATACCATAATGTACTAATCCTTAGTTGCTGGACAAATGGATAGTTTAGGTAAAATACCTCTCTCGAATTTGAGTTTCTGAGATTATTCATCTGCACACAATAAATCTGCCTTTTATGGGCATTAAAAACTTCCAGCCAACCTGAGTAGAGGCCACCACCAGGGAGCAATGTTTTTCTGATGACAATGCCTTGTTCTTCCTATTTTAATTATAGCCACATTGCTACTGGAGAACATTATTTTATTATGAATTTCAGTGTCTGATCTTCTGGATTTGTTTTTTTTTTCTTCTTTTTTTTGGTTGTATTTTAAGTTCTAGGGTACATGTGCACAACGTGCAGGTTTGCTACATATGTATACATGTGTCATGTTGATTTGCTGCACCCATTAACTTCATCCTCTTACTACGTATGAAAGGTTTATTTACTGTTCTAGGTAAAGCCACAGATTGGTTTATTTACACGCTCTCAGTCAACCAAATGTAGAACTGAGAATAACATGCAAATCTGATTCATTTCCTAATCTAAGCAGGACCCGACTTTAAGAACATAAACATCCCTGCACAAAGCATTATTTCTGTTGCAAATATTCTACCTTGAAAAAGTGGCCAAGAAAAATGTTGTTGTCAATTGTAGTTCTCATTTTATTTCTTTGTTTGAAGAGACTTCTTAGCTAGAAAAATTATTAATTATTTACACTGTTGTTTAATGTTTGTATTATTGCACAGGAAGACACTGAGACACTTCATCAAAGAAAAACTTGCCTAATCTACTTCCTGCTGACTGACAAACACTGGGGTGCAAGAGATAGTTTTTAGTCCATTTGGATGAAGATTCCTTTAATAACAATTGGTTCCCTCTTACCTCCATTTATTCCCCTCTCAGCATCTAGGTTCAGTGGCTATTTTCCATAAAGATTCTATTAGATGTAACTTACTGGTATAATTGATCAGTTAGCATCTTTCTGCTAGCTAACCAAGATTTCTCAGAATAAGCCAGTATAATTTTCAAGGATACAGGGAAGTATAAAGTGACTGATATTCTGAGAATAACTCCAGATTACGTATCACATAAGAAAATCACAAATAACTTCTGATTATACAATCATAAGAAATAATAAATAATTGTTGTTTTATGCTACTAAATTGTAATGTGATATGATATCTATCAATAGATAACAGAAACAACTCACAATATCTTCAGTGACACTTTCTAATCTTATAAGATTCTGGGAAGAAACTGGGTCTTTATGAAAACCAATGAATGAGACTAATCCCCACCCAAGCTAACATGAGGCAGAAAATGTAACATGGATATGTGGATTCACAAAGGAACAGGAAGGAGCATCACTACCTTGCAGAAAGCATGGGGCCTGCTCCAGATGATGAAAAGCATATGGTCTGATTTATCCAGGTATTCAGGACGTAATGAACACAAGTGACAGTCTGGACTTAGCATGGCTGCTACACGTGATGCAGATGCCCAGGAAACCAAAGCAATGAGCTTTGACTATGATGTATCCAGTTTCATTTAAATAAGCAAACATTTGCTATTGACTTTTGGGCTTCCACCCCAGAGTCTCCTGAGACACATTCATTCCTCTTTCAAATGACATTAGTCACGTAAACATAAAAAGAACTTTCTTACATGCTCCATGGCGGTGGCATTTTATTTTTGCTCCTGAGAAGCAGACCAGTGTGTGAGCATATCCATACCTGCTTACTGAGAAAAGCCTTTCCTATCATCCTATCACATATCCCTCTGTGGGAACTGGGGTGGGTCCTGCCCACCCACGTGGCAATCTGGATTCAAGTTGAGTGTGACTCACGTCTCTTAAAAAGTCAACTGAGAATGCTTTGTCTGATAGAAATCTTCTAAGTATGATGTTTCCTCCTTCTTAGTTTGTATCTCCATAAAACTTGTGTGTGAAGTTATTTCAGAAAGTAGGAATATAATGAAATATTTATGGAAACATGGAAGATAAAGGTTAATTTATTCATTTTCTTGTTATGCGATAGTTCCAGAGGGCATTGTGAACAGGAAAATTATAGGGAATGGCTTGGAAAAGTGGTGAATATATTTAATGATGATAGAATGCAGTCATATGGAGGTTTGAATTTGGGAAGAAACAAAATGGGGCCAGGGACGGTGGCTCATGCCTATAATCCCAGCACTTTGGGAGGCCAAGGCCAGTGGATCACTTGAGGTTAGGAGTTCAAGACCAGCCTGGCCAACATGGTAAAAACCATCTCTACTAAAAATGTAAAACTTAGCTGGGCGTGGTGGGACACACCTGTAGTCCCAGCTACTCAGGAGGCTGAGGCATGAGAATCACTTGAACCCGGGAGGTGGAGGCTGCAGTGAGCCGAGATCATGACACTGCACATCAGCCTGGGCAACAGAGCAAGACCCTATCTCAAAAAAAAAAAAAAAAAAAAAGGAAGAAAGGATACACACTTATATGGATGTATTTATCTTAGTATGTTTGAAAACCAAGGACAAAAAAGGCACGAGGCTGGAAGATAGATAAAAACACAGGCTAAATACGTGACACTGCTGAGTAGTGAATAACAAAGATCATGGATCTTTAACAAGTTTCAGGTTCTAGTGGAACTGTTGTTCTGATGCTATAAGGCTGAGTCAAGTTGTTAAAGAGTAAAGCAGACAGGCAGTAGGATGGCTGCAGCAAAATCTGCATTAATATTAATAGCCAACACTTCTTGAGCATTACTAAGTAGTAGCACCCTTCCAAGTATATTGCATGACTTAACTTATTTATTATTCATATGGAATAGGAGCTATTAATATTTCCTTTTTTTAAATAGACACAGAGAATTTAAGCAATTTGGCCAAGATTTCCAGCTTGTAAATAATGAAGCCAGGCATAGAACCTAGACTTTGGACTCCAGAGATTATGGTTTCAACCACATCACTATTCTGGCTACCATATTAGCGAGTTAAATGAGCTTCTACGTGGTAGAGAGTTTTATTTTTTTTCTTAGCAACTCTTTAAGGGAAATTTTAGGCCTTCAAGAGAGCAGATACTTCTCCAAGATCTAGATAAACTTGGACATACACTTGTCATCATCCAGAGCAGGCTCTATGCATTCTAGAAGGTAGTGATACTTACCTATGTTCCTTTCACCTCCACATGCCCATGTTTACATTTTCTGTCTCATGTTAGCCTGGTTGGGGATTAGTCTCATTTATTCATTTTCATAAACATCCTATTTCTTTCCAGAACGTTACAAGATTAGAACAGGGCATTGAAGAGGTTGGGGGTTGTTTCTGTTATCTATTGCCACATTAAAACCGAATGGTGTAAAACAATAATTGTTTATTATGTCTTACAATTATGCAATTGGGAAATGATTGGTTTTTCTCATGTGATAGGTAATAATAGTCACTAATATTCATCATCAATATCATAATATAAACAATCCACAATAGGGTATTAAAGAAACCGTACCTCTTGTCTTCCTGCCACCACAACACCCTAGAATGAAGAGTGTTAACTTGGGGAATCCCACAGTGGGGTCTTTCTAGGTAACTCCATGAATGTTTCATTTAACTCAGCCAAGATGGTATTATAGGAGAGCATTGGATCAAATACAAAATGACTTGGGACTCGGTCTTGGTTTCACCATTTGGTAGTGATGCTAACTTGAAGAAATGATAGTCATTTAATTCTCTGAGCATCAGTTTCTTCATATGGTCAGTGTGGTGGATATTCACTTCACTAGCTTTTACAGTGTGACTGTGATAATCAGATTAATGACGTGTGCATGATGCTTTGAAAAAGGAAAGCCCCAAGCCAATACTACCTAATACATATTGAAATACTTTGTACTATGGTCCTGTTTAAATGCGTGAATCGTGTATATACATGTGTGTCTGAAATGTATTAAATCATTTATGAGGTTGGTACTATTATTTTCTCCACTTAATCATTGGGGCCTCTTAGGTACGGAGAGGATCAAATTTCAAATAACTGAAAAGTCAGGCAGCCCGTAAGTGACAGAATGGGAAATCAATGACAGATATGCTCATTCTTGATAGGTAGTGTTTTAGAAAATCCTGTGTAACCCCAGAACATGCCACTGTGAGGGCATCAAATCGTGGAACTGTGTCTGGCGAGGGTGTGGGTGAGGTGTCTGCACCAGGCTGACAGTGCAGCCTTGCTTAATTACAAGCTCCTTTTCTCTGAGGCATCGGATGTGACAGAGCAAAGCTATTTTGCCTCAGGATTTCTCCCAAGAGGTCCCTCACCAGTCCTTCGTGAACTGCACCCCAAGGCTCAAGTTCAACTTCATTTTGGGGAGCTCAGGGCTCTTGGCAAGGTTGTTTTAGTCTCTTTCACTTTTAGACAAAGAAACTGGCTTGGCCTTCAGTGACTTTGTTTACTCTATTAGAATTTATGTCATATTTTTCTATTTTACCCTATTCTTCATTCTGTGTAACAGGAAAGAAGATAGAATATAATAGTGACGGCCTTGAAGACACCATAGATCCTAGATGTTCATCCTCTGTGTCATGGATCAGAGGCCTCAGCTAGGCATTCAGTTAGTTCTTTTCCTCCCTATACTGTGTCATGGTCCCTAGAACTCTGGAGAATGCAAACAACTCCATGCATAAAATTAGTGTTATAAGAAAATCAGATGGTGAAAGAAAAGGGGATGAAGGAAAAATTTCATCTGTAAAGTATATGGACCCAGCTCCACATGTGGCTTGACTTAAAGAAAAACTACTGCTTTCTTAATGCTTTTACCTTTATTTTCTGTCTACAAGATACATATAAATTAAAGGCTGGGCTCTTGATGCATCCTAACTCTCCCAAGTGCTTATCATCTGGGCTGAAAATAAAACCACAGGTGAAGGATGAGATACTAATCTGTAATTCATTTAGCAAATATTGTGCTACATGAAAGGAGTCAAAGAGGTGATCTCAGTCCTCAAGGAATTACCAAAAGTGAGACTGTAGGATGAACAAGAAACGTCAAAACCAGAGGAGGCACTGGCTTGCAGGAGCCTGTTCCTTTAGCGGAAAGCCAGGAAAGCTGGAGAGCTGCCTGCTGGGACCAAGTTGCCAAAAAAGCCCAAAGAGGGAGTGACTGAATTGAAACCAAGGTGGGGAAAGAGCTGGGTCACTTTCCCACATGCCCGGCTAAAGGAGTCCATCATGAAGGACCACGGGATATATTTTTAGCTGTGAAAGAAGGTACCAGTAAGCAGAGAAGGTGTTCCTTCACAAAAGTGAAAATCAATGAGAGCAAAGCCAAAATTGAGGATGAATGAGTCAAGACAAGTGATTGCTAGATACTTAGGACAGAAACCAAATCAGAATCCGTTATAGAACCTTTGTTCTCGCCTTTCTTTTTGGAGCTCCCTATATCTTGCCTCTTTTATAATCTATTTTAGGATGGCTCCCTTATCACCAAGGACTCCTAATGCTATCCCCTCATAAATTTGGTTTATAGACAAATCAGTGGCCTCAACCAATCTAGAGAACTTTGACAACAATTAAGGAGGAATAATAGTCTGGGAGTTTCAAGAAGGAAGGATCATATCAGCTCTTCTATTTGATGCCATGACCTGGGATGCATAAGAGTGATCTCTGTTGGATAGTAAGTGCAGGGAAGTGTCTACTAAAATAAGCTGGGGAAGGACAGGACAAGATTTAGTAGAATGTCTAAGTTTTCAGGATGCCTTCTGTACTTGTTTATTTCTAGCAGAGCCATTATTCCTCATTGATCCTTTAACAGTGAGAAAAGGCAGCCATTGATACTGAGAAAACCCTTGTGTTTAAGGACACCCATAACATAAGGTAATTATATGGTTATTTTGTGGGGTTCCCAGTAGCAGCTTACAAGATCTCTCAACCTCTAGAATACCAGCGGCAGCATGAAATTCACTAGACCTAACAATAGGCTGAGGAAGCAGCAAAGGATCATGTTAACCTTTACTGTGTGCCACTCACCATTTTCAGGATAGAAGTGCTTTTTATAAAGAAACATGTAAAATCTCAGCACTTTGGGAGGCCGAGGCAGGTGAAACATAGGGTCAGGAGTTTGAGACCAGCCTGGCCAATATGGTGAAATGCCATCTCTACTAAAAATACAAAAATTAGCCGGGTGTGGTGGCGGATGCCTGTAGGTCCAGCTACTTAGGAGGCTGAAGCAAAGAATTGCTCGAACCTGGGAGGCGGAGGTTGCAGTGAGCCAGAATCGCATCACTGTACTCAAGCCTGGGTGACAGAGCGAGACTCTGTCTCAAAAAAAAAAAAAAAAAAAAAAAAAAAAAAAAAAAAAAGAAAAGAAAAGAAAAGAAACATGTAGAAAGATGATAATACTTTATACTTTTTTGGTGATATTCTGTGATTGGATTTCCACAAAATGCAGTAGTGGTGGTAGAGTGAACTTAAACTATGGCATAGATTTCATAATGTAATGCAACTCATCTTCCTTAAGAAGAGGGGTGAGAAGATGTACTCTTGAACAGCGAAAATTTTGGTTTCATTTTTTTTTCCACTTCATTTCTTTTTGGGGTCGCTTTTTGAGGCTAGTTTTGCAAGATTACTTTGTGAAATAGTTTGTAATGCATTATAGGTTAATGCAATTAAGCTACAAATATTGTTATTCAAACCTTTTAAAAAGTTGAATTGAATTGCTTAGCAATGGATATATTTTGTTTTCCACATTAATTACCATTTAAAATTTTTATACAATCCCTGCTTCTAATGTTTAAGTATCCTTCTTAGTTCAGGGACACTTATTCAGTTGATTTTAGGAATGTAAATTATCCCTATTAAGTGTGATGTGCAATGGAGTTGAGAGCCTATTTCGGCAGCTCTTTATAAATGTCCATCAATCTTATTGACTAATTGTAAGCAAAAGTTTCTTATTAAAAAAATTTTATAATATCATACAAGCTTGTGAGAGGTGATGAGGTTGCAGGATTTTGTGTGTGTGTGTGTGCGTGTGTGTGTGTGTGTGCGTGTGTGTGTGTGTGTGTGTGCAGCCGTAAAGCTTATGGTCAAGTTTTGAAGATTGCTTTAGAAAAGAGACATGGAAATTTGAGACTTCACATAACGGCAAACATTTTGCTACTCAAATTTGCGTTAAGTGAGAAGGGAAGAAGTAACTTTGGATGGTCCAATTTTACCTCATCTAATTTCTTCCTTAATCTATAATTGTTCTTTAGTGGTCTAGAGTCATTTAAAGCTCTTGTATTTTTATATGTAACATGTTTCTGTAGAAATTAAAAAGAACACAATGAGCACTATTATCGCACTGTTATCTCTTTTCTATCCTTGGTTATTTGTAACCACTTAGAAAGAATTGCTTTTCAGAAAGTTGATTGATTGACTGACCCCATTTTGAATAATGTGGGACAATTTATTTCATAGAAAAAAGGTAACTCCAACCTCTATTTGGAAGCCACCCAACTCTTAAAACCTAGGCATTCTTAGTGTTCAAATAATCAAAGTTAAATTCCTTTCAGAATCCTGACTTGTAGACCTTTCAGTGTGTGTTTTGATTAACTGTCTGGCTGATTGATTGATGGACCTCTCCTCATTGAGCTGAATTATTGTGAAGGTGTCTGCAATAAAGAGACCATGAGGCATCTTTTGTGAATGGTGTGTTTTCTATTAATCTTTTATAGGTAGTTTATAAGAGACTATAGATCAGTAGGCATCAGGACTCTGAGAATGTGCTTCAGCCTCTGTTTTTTATATACAAAATACATAGTATATCAAATTGAAATATAAGATTTAGATTCCTGGAAGAGCACATTAATATTGTAAAAGACACGACATAATATTCATCTATAGCATCAATAATTTATTAATGAATAATTAATATTCAATGGTTTAACTAGTTCTTCAACTATACAATAACAATTATACGGCAGTTCTGGTTTGTCCAAAAACCCTTCTGGAGCAATGGAGGAAGAGACTGTTTATCTGTGACTCATATATGTTTGGGAAAATTATTTTAAATTTCCCAATCAAACTTCCCCTGGACTCTGAAACCAGCCTCGTGAGTTCAAATTCTAACTTCACATTTCATCATTATAGGACCTTGAGCAAGCTGACATGACTGTCTTGTGCTCCATTTATTCTTCTCTATAGTTGAGATCATATTAACTCTTATAGGTATCATGATAATGGCATCAATTATTAGATACCTAGCATAAGTTTTTATTATTACTTTTTATTTTCTCAGTAACCCCAATCTAGAGAATTGTGGTTCACAACCATAAATTTCTAGGACAGTGGGAATGTTGACAATATATTATTATAGAAGTCCAGAAGGCCCATTATTTCTTCTGAATCTTACTATACTCTAAGGCCCACTGTAAGGAGATCATAAAAGTTGTGGTATTTTATCAGTTTCCACTAAACAGGCAGTTACTGAGTATCTCCCAAGTGTCACACTTTCCATTACCCATTAAAGATGCAAAGACAAGATGAAATCTCTTTCTTAAATCTCATTCAAGTAGGAAGGTTCTTAAGCATTTGAGTGTCTGGGACCTGCGTTGTGCCTAGAGGTGTATATAGAAGATTAGGTGTGTTAGTCTATTCTCGCACTGCTATAAAAAACTACCAGAAGCTGGGTAATTTATACAGAAAAGAGGTTTAATCGGGTTCCACAGACTGTACAGGAAACATGATGCTGCCCATCTGTTCAGCTCTGGGGAGGCCTCACAGAACTTACAGTCATGGCAGAAGGCAAAGGGGGAGCTGGCATTTCTTACATGACCAGAGCAGGAGGAAGGGAGAGAGGGAGAGGTGCCACACACTTTTAAACAACCAGATCGCCCGATAACTCACTCACTATCATGAGAACAGCACCAAAGGGAAAGTCCACCCCATGATCAAATCACCTCCCACCGGGCCTCATCTCCAACACTGGAAATTACAATTTGACATGAGATTTGGGCGGGGACACAGACCCAAACCATATCATGAGGTAACTGAACCAGTGTAGGCCACTGTCGAGATAACCAACATGAAGGAAGTGCATGTAGTCACATCTTTCAAAGGTCTCTTGAAATAACTTTAAAGACAGAAATTTCATAATTGAATTTTAGTGATATTTAGGGAGTAGGTACAAGTGCCCTTTGCCTCAACACCCTGCCATCTTGGCTCCCAGGGTGATCTCCTGGAGGGTCACGGACTTGCCTTAGCTCTACCCAAGAGATGAGCATATTCGTAAATGACATGAATTTACAAATTGGCCTAAACATAAAGATACCTAACTCCATCAGGAAATGGTCCATTATAGAATAAATTGTCCTAACAGAATTACAGAGAATTAAAACCAGAGAGATACTTTTAGTTTAAAGATTAAATATAATTAATTTTTTGGTTTTGAAGTCAGTTCTCCTAGTTTTATAATTTCACCTACATAGGGTGTTTGAGCATTCTTGATGGTCAGAAGAAAACCGGAGAAGACTTTAAGGAAAGACAAACAGATAGATGAAAAATGACAGAGACCCAACTTAATACTTAGACACGTGGCCAAATGTTTAATCTATGTTAGATCTGACTTTATACCTTTTGTTGGTTGAAACAAACTGGATCAACAATAGGAGGTACTGTGATTTAGAGGAGAGAGGATAGCTTTGAAGAGAAGCAAACATCTTTGGGAATGTGGGGTGATGGGGTGAATCCTAACCTGCCATTCTAGATATGTAATGTTCGGCAAGATGTTAATTTTTTGTTTCTCTGGGATCCTTTGATATCCATAAACCAAAAGCTGTTTTAAGGATTAGTACTAATGTGCAGAACACCAGGCAAGGTAGTTGTATGCCTGGTATCTTAATGGAATCTCAAGAAAGAAGATTTGTTTCTGTTTACTTAAGCCATTAAGATGAATGTATCTAATCGTGGACTCCCGAGACTCTTCTCCAAACCCATAATCTTTGGAAAGTGTCATGAGACCTTCCCTTCTGTGTTAGGTGACCATGCTTGCTTGCTTGCTTTCTCTATTGGAATGTCAGTTCTTTCAGGGCAGAAATTGAGCTTTTGTCTCTAAATATCCAGCACTTAGTATAGAGTGTTTCTCTTAGTAATCATTCAATCAATCTGGATTGCTGAATTCCACTCTACTTATCAATTTGGTGATCACAGATAATTCTAGATAATGATAAATACTGTTCTCTAGAGAACAGAGAATATACAGCCAACACAACTTCTTTCCTGTAATGGGCAAAAAAAAAAAAAAAAAAACCCAGATGGAATTTATCTTGATTTAAGCAACATTTTAAAATGTTCGTTAATAACAATATACCTTTGATTTTTCTGAATAGTTTCTGGCTGAATGGTTTTGCAAAAGATCATTTTAAAACTAATCTGATTTTTGAGGTATAATCCTACAATTGATACGTTTCGAGCAAAACACATTGAAGGGAAGTGTTTTTTCAGAAATTATTTTTAGTATAGTAGACTGTTAAATATTTTTAGTAGACTGTCAAATATTACACACTTCATTTTAGCTATAGTAAAGCAACTATGAAAGCTGACTGTCATTCTTCCATTAAACATTTATAAACTGTGGATACTATTTATGCAGTTATAATGCCAACTAACATGGCAAGCAACTCAAAAAGTATGATTAGTAATTTAAATAATCGTGAAAGTTGAGTGAATTTTTAGAACTAAATGGGATAAAGCACAGCAAATTAATGTGTTTTTCCTCCATAAAAATCAATCAAAATTACAACGAGAAAGAAATCTTGTTTTTGTTTTTTTTTTTTTTTTACTTAGCTACAAAATACAGAGTTGCTAAAGCCTTCAACTTTCATGGGGTTGAGAATTATTTGTTTTACTCTCCCTCAGCTCCTTACATGACAGCAGAACATTTGGCCTAAACCCCTCAGAAGCGATAGTGACATACACTGAGGTTATTCTAGAGCCTGCAAATAGGAGTGAGAGTTTGGCACAGGGCTTTCATGCCCTTCTTTTAGTTGCTTCTTTATTTTTCCTATTCTTTGCAAAGTATCAATAAAAAAGTATTGGGTATGTAACGGGTATGTGTGTGGGATACTGAACTTGCACAGCAAATGGTATTATTTTTTCTCTATTTTCTAAATAGTGTCATTTAATTAAAAGTAGATTTGATTATTGAGTGGAATATAGACATGCTCTATTTTGTTTTTTTATTTCCATAGAGGTAGTTTAAAAGCAAATTAATGAATCTTCTGAACTCCTAGAATGTTATTTTCTGGCCTTGCAAATAGTTTTGTACTCAATAAAATATAATATTTTTAAAGCTGTAGAGTCTTCCTTCTTAGGAAGAGGAAAAACAAATCACAAGAGGAAAAAAACAATAATTAATAAGAAGATAATGTTTTAAAGTTTAAGAACTATCACCTATTTTCCAAACCACATTTGATACTTCCCCCTTTGAATGAGAGATTTTCTTCTCTTGGTTGGATTCTACTGGCTTCCTTTCCACTTCACTGGCCACTCAGGTTTTCTCTTGACCATTAGAACTCTAAATGTTGGAGCACCTTTTGTGCTCAATGCTTTGCTGTCTTATCTCTTTTATCCATGCAGCACATCTTCAAGTCATCCCACTCAACCCTATGTCTTTCTATGTCTTTTGTTCCATCTATAGAGTGACAATTCCCAAATACATGTTTGTATTCCCAACCTCTTCATTGAGTTTCAGATGTTCATGTTCTGTAGACTAATTAGCATTAGCTGGTGGAGGTTTAATAAGCATGCCAAATTTATTATGTCCCAAACAGTGTTCTTGATTCTCTTTTCAAATCAGCAGTGCTGCCGTCTTCTCCATCTTGCTAAAAATTCCTAAAGACTGTCCCACTGATAAGACCAGACACTTGGGAGTCCTCACTAATTTTCTTTCTGTACTATGTGACTTCTAGTCCACTAGCAAATTCTATTTATTCTAAATGAACATTTCTCCCAATTCCTCTGCTACTGCCTTAGTTTAGGATATCATCAGATTTTGTCTTCATAGTGCAATACTCCAAAGCTTCTCTCTCTGTCCTTACTCTTACTCTTTCCCCAGCACCCCAGCTCCAAACAAAACATTCAGGAAGATCTTTTAACAATGTAAGTCAAATTCCCTATTCAAACCCTTCCAAAAGCTCTTCTTTCAATTTGTTAAATCCAAACCACTTTACCATGACTTGCAAAGACCCTCCTGAACTGACCCATGTGTAGCCCACTCACTTCATCTCCTATCCCTTTCTTCTCTCCTTATGCAATCATCTTCACTCACACTGGGCCTCTTCATCAGAAGTCAAGCAATGTTTTCTGTAAGGGATAGACAGTAAGTATCTTAGGATTTTTTGGTCATTATTGTTTTTGCCACAACTGCTCCATTCTGCCACTGTTGCATGCCAGCAGTCATAGACAACATGCAAACAAATAAGCGTGGCTGTTTCAAATAAAACTTTATTTATGGCCATTGAACTTGAGATTTTCATAATTTTCATGTCACAAAATATTATATGTGTTTACATTTTTTCAACCATTTAAGCTGTAAAAACCATTCTTCACTCATAGAGTGCATAAAAACTAGCAATAAGCCAGATTTGGCCCATAGAACAGAGTTTGCCAATTCCTATTGTTGGTGATCCTTAGACATTTTTATCTTCTGGACTTCTAGGTGCCTCTACCAGATCTTTGCAGAGATTGCTCCTTAACATCATCCATGCCTCTGCTCCTATGCCACTTTATCAGAGAGGACTTTCTTGAAAGCTGTTCCCTTCCATCTCTATGCATGCACCCTGCTTTGCGGATTTTGCAGAAGTTATTATATTTTGAACTAAATTATTTACTGGTTTACTTGTTCTGTATTCTGTCTTTTCTATGAGAATGTTGGCTCTAAATGGTCACGAACCTTGTCTTTTCTTCACTCTTTTCCTAGCTCCCATTATAATGCTTGGTACTTAGCCAGTGTTCAATTAACATTTGCTGCATAGATGACTGAATAATCAGAGTTGTTGCTTTTGATTAAAAACATACATTTTATGGTAAAATGGGCTAGGGCTCAAGCTTTAATTCTACAAATTGCTAGCTTGGAAAATTTGTCTACATTATCTAAGCATTGTAAGCATCAGTTTTTTCATCTGTGGTATATGCTTAATAATACCATAGAGATTGGTTGAAAGAATAAAGCAGAAGACATGTATAAAGAGCTTAAATGGTAGTGGAATTTACATAGTTTGAATGATTATTATTCTCACTAGACTCTAAACTTTGAGGGCAGAGATCATATCTTTTTTTTTTTTTTTGTCTATTACCATACTCTTGGTTCTTAGAACATGAGAAAGTCAAGAAATATTATTAATTTACTGAGTGAATGAATGAAAAAATAAGAAAATTGAACACTGTGTGATAAAATTTTGATATACTCTAGAAGAATTAATCAAGTAAATATGTCATATTTTGTCAGGTAAACACAGGAATTTGACGGTTGCATGTGTCTGTATTCTAAATACTGTGTTCTTTATGGTCATTCCCTGATCTCTGAAGGCTATGTGTTACCTGAGATCTGAGAACTTCAGTACCTGGTGAGGCAGAGCTACTTAAGTTCATTTTAGTAAACAAAATTAGTTGCTTCTATAGGAAGTTAGGAGACCCATATCATCTATTTATAAATACAAAAAAATGAAACAGTGTGGCATATCTGATATATATGATCTTTCCTAGTTGTTGGAGGAAATTTAGATTTAGTCTCTGAAAAAACTGCACAGCTCTCTGCCCAAAATCAAGGATTGACAGAGCTGCAGTTTATGGACTGGCTCGCCAAAGAAAGCTAGGTATGATTTGAATGTGTCCCCCAAGTGGCATGTGTTGGAAACTTAATCTCCAATGCAACAGCATTTAAAGGTGGGACCTTTAAGAGATGAGTCGGCCATGAAGGCTCGATTTCTGGAATAAATTATTGCCATGTTTGTGGGAGTGAGTTTCTTATAAAAAGACAACTTCAATCACCATCTCTTTCTTTCTTAATCTTTTTTTGCCCTTCTGTCATGGGATGAGGCAGCAAGAAGGCCCTGACAAGATGCTGATCCCTCCCTTTAGACTTAGCCTCCAGAACCATGAGATATAAATTTCTGTTCATTATAAATTATTTAATTAGCTCAGAATATCCAGAATATTCAGTGATACTCTGTTATAGCAGCACAAAATAAACTAAGACAGAGTTCATTTGGGTCAGGCCACATCTACAGGTACAATTGTACAATAGTTTCTTGAATTAAATTCCAAGGATGTTACAGCTAACAGTCCTCTTTGAAAATCCTGACTCTCTCCATTTGTATACTTATGTCAACTTTTTTTTTCTCCCATCCAAGTACTAACCAGGCCTGACCATGCTTAGCTTCCAAGATCAGATGAGATCAGGAGTGTTCAGGGTGCTATGGCCATAGACTATCAACTTTTTTCTCCTTAGATTACTGTGAACTTACTCTTGATTGTCAGTAGTTTGGTCCAGAGTCCATGTGATTGTAATGTGATGTGAAAAGACCAATAACCTGTAGTGTTCATTTCTGTCTAAAATAACTTTTTTAAATCTATTATCATTTTTGCCAATAAAAATAAAAATATAATTCTAAGCAATTAAAATGTAAAATATGTATTTGAGTCTAGTAAATATGATTGTAAATTAATCACTTAAGGTATGTCTTCAGGAAAATTTTGAATTAGATATGTTTTTCTTTCTGCATTGATTTTTCAGTAGAAACATGAAACTATACTGATCACACTCCAGATACAAGAGGATAATTTTGAAATCTGTTTTACTTACTACAACAATAACAGAAACAAAAAGCCATTACAAATTATGTAAAAGCTAGATTATTGGTACTTTGGTGTAGTCAAATATTGACTTTTGAGCTGAGTACATTCTGAGCTGTACTACCTGAAGTCCAAAGAGGTCTGCAGAATAATCCATTTCACTAAAAGGTATTTTGTAAAATACATGGTTTTTTTTTGTTTGTTTTTTTGACGGAGTCTTGCTCTGTCACCAGACTGGAGTGCAGTGGCACGATCTTGGGTCACTGCAACCTCCACCTCCCGGGCTCAAGCAATTCTCCTGCCTCAGCCTCCTGAGTAGCTGGGACTACAGGCACACACCACCATGCCCAGCTAAAATTTTTTTTTGTAGTAAACTACATGTTTTTGAGGAAACCTTAAGTTAGAAAGCAAAGGTATCTATAGATAAAAGTTTGCTTCCTTTGCTTTGAACATTGGTAAATTGCTCTAAATTCAGTTTGAAGTAGAGTAATACAATTCATAACCAGATATTGTTTCTTTGGAAGTATAAGAAACACATTTAATATATATGTAATTTACATAAATAAATACTACATATTTTTGCTTTTATTTTTCTTATATTTGTATACAAGCACATAAACATATGTTTCTATAAGGATGCTTACCCTTAAAATAACAGGGAAATGTCTAAAATGGCTTACCTGAAATTTCTTATCTTATAGAACACACGGAGTAATTGCAGGGTTGATTAGTTCAACTGCTTAGCCATATTACCAAGGGCTCAGCAGTCCACAGAATGTTGGCTTTGCCTCAGGTTTTTTTCTTCCATGGTTGTAATTTGGCTGCCACAGTTCTAGCCTTTACTTTCCTTCAGAGCCTTATTCAAGGGGCAGGAAAAGGAATTATTCTCAACAAATTTATATTTTTAATCAAAGGGCTCCTTGGTTTTAGTTCTTTAAATAGCAAAATGTCACACGTCTATTAGTAGGTTAATTATTCTCAAGAGCAATGCAATTGCCAAGATAAGCTTTATCATGACTGAGGATAGGGTAACCTCCCTTAGCATGGCCAAGTAAAAAGTTGAAGGTGGTCACTTTATCTACACCACACTTCTGCCAGCTAGGGAGACATGGCGGAAAGCCTTTCAGAGTTAGCAAATCATGTCTGTTACAAATATCAGCTTTCTGTTGCCTACACATACTAACCTTTTTAGTTCTTTTATACTTGCTTTGAATTTCTTAAATCAATATTAAGCAACAAGATGTAGAGTCTATTAATGTAAAATTGTATAGTTTCCATTGTAATCCTGAAAAAATTAGCATGTTAGCATCCTAAAGCAAAAGGAAATGAAAGCAGATTTCAAATTGCTTTAAAAAATTCAGAATTTTAAATGAGTTTCTTTTGGTATTCTCTCGGAGTGTAAGAAAGGGTATTACAGTCATTTGCCACATAACACTTTGGCTGATGACGGACCACATTTAGAAGGTGATCTCATAAGATTATAATATCGTATTTTTACTGTACATTTTCTACGTTCAGATATGTTTCAATACAAAAATATTTACCATAGTGTTACAATGATCTCCAGTATTCACTACAGTACCGTGCTGCACAGATTTGTACCCTGAGAGCAATAGGCTGTACTATAAGCATAGGTGTGTAGTAGGTTATATCCTCTAGGTTTATGAAAGTACACTCTATGATGTTTGCACAATGAGGAAATTGCCTCCAGATGCATTACCTAGCATGTATCCTCATTGTTGAGTAATGCATGAATGTATACCCCACACACACAAAGAGGAAAGGGAGAACATAAACAGTGATACAGAAATGACTTTCAAATTTCAGCTTGGCCCAACTACTAAGCATTAAACATTTTCAAAGTGTTCATCAAAACTATATTAAAATATAATATTATGTAATGTATACATATATATTGTAATGATTGTCCTCTCAATTAGCAAGTCATATTGAAAATTTTTACATATTATTTAGCATCTAACCAATGATTAACTGAAGGAGGAAATTTATAAACTAAAAAAAGCATTCATTGTGTTTTGTGTTTTTTCTAATTCGTTAAAAATAAGTTCCTCTTTTGGGTGATTTAACATTCGTTGAGTCTGAATAGAAGTAACAACCTACCTCCTGGAAGCATACTTCTTTATATTGTTGCACTGGTATATAAGAACCTGATTTGGTAAGAATGGTTTATTTCAGGTTCCTATTGTTCTCACACTCTTGGTTTCAATAATATGCCTTGCTGGTGACAGGGAATCACGAGTCACTGAAAATGTCAAGAAAACAGAGATTTGGAAACAGAAGCTGGACTGCCAGGCAGAATCACAGAGTAAAATAAGAAATCTAAAAAGGAAACAATAAAATATACTGAAGGGAATACAGTTATAAGAGTCCTGTATAAGACAAAGGAAATTTCTTATCTCTAGTTGATGATGTTTTCTGAGCTTCCAGCGACTTTCAAAGGGAGTTCAAATCAAGCCATTTGTTGACCTTGATACTGTGTCACGGAAGAGGAAAAAAAGAAATACAAAAGTGTAACATGGTAGAAAAAAACTCAAAAACAAGTACAACCCAGAAGCTTCATTTGTAGTTTACTTTAAAAGTTTTTCTCATTCATAATCTTTCTAATTCAAATGAAAAATGGTGTTTTAGATTAGCATATTGTTTAGTAAACAAAATTAATTGAGGCATTAAAGTGAGTGGTCTTCACATTTCTTCGAGAAAGTAATTCATGCAAGAAAAGGTGCTCTTTGGTGCTTATATTTCCAAGAAATACTAGAAAGTGGTAGGAAGGCTCCAAGGGCAAATGCCTAACTTTCACTCTTTTTGTCTAATATTTACAACATTCTGCAGTGAACCTGAATGCCCCCAAATTCCCATATCTTCAGAGATCACCCTTCTCATTATTATGTAGATAACACATAACCCAACTTGGGCCATCTTCCCATTGATGGCCATAAATCCTTGCTTTTTATGGGGTTCTGTCCTTGGTAAATTTAAATAGTCCTGGGATCCTTAAAAGTCTGACAAATCCATTCTATGTGGCTGCTTGTCATCTCTTGCTAGAGATTTCTTGTCAGGGCGCTCCGCTGCTTTTGGCCCTCTCATTATCTTCTCTCTGCACACTGTTAGGCTACATTCAGGGTCACACCCTCTACCCTCCCCTGGTAATATAATCAAACATTCAAATTGTTCTCCAAAGCAAAAGGCTAAGAAATCTAAAACTGTAGCCGGGTGCAGTGGCTCACGTCTATAATCCCTGCACTTTGGGAAGCCAAGGCAGGTGAATCACTTGAGGTCAGGAGTTCAAGACCAGCCCAGCCAACATGGTGAAACCTCGTCTCTAATAAAAATACAAAAATTAGCTAGGCATCATGGTGGGTGACTGTAATCCCAGTACTTGGGAGGCTGAGCCAGGAGAATTGCTTGAGCCTGGGAGGCTGAGGTTGCAGTGTGCCAAGATTGTGCCACTATACTCCAGCCTGGGTGATAGAGTAAGACTCTGTCCAAATAAAAAAAAGAAAAAAAAAAACACCTCAAAATGCTGTGGAGAATTGCAAAGACCAACCTTAAAGAGAAGGATGAAAGTACTATGTGTGAAGGTTAATTTTATGTATCAACTTGACTGGCCCAAGTGATGCCCACATAGCTGGTAAAACATTTTTTTTCCGGATGTGTCTGTGAGAGTGTTCCCAGAAGAGGTTAGTATTTGAATCAGTAGACTGAATAAGGAAGATCTGCCCTCACCAACATAGACAGGCACCATCCTGTCAAAGGCCTGGATAGAACAAAATAGCAGAAGAAGGGACAATTCACATTCTCTTGCAGGGACGTCAATCTTCTCCTGTCCTCAACATCAGGGTTTGTAGTTCTTAGACCTTCAAACTCTAGTTGAGAGTTACACCATTGATTCTCCTGCAGCTCAGGTCTTTTGACCGGACTGAAGTACATCACCTGCTTCCCTGGTTCTCCAGCTTGCATACAGCATATTGGAATTCTTGATCTCCATAATTAGTAGGCCAATTCCCATAATAAATCTCCTCTTAAATCTGTTTATCTATATCCCACTGATTTTCTTTCTCTGGAGAACCCTGACTAACACCCAGTGCAAAATACTCAAAACAGAAGCAAGAAAAGAAGTACAATCCTCTTCATCAGTTACCATCACTCCTTTGAGTCCACCCCATCTCTTCTACAGGGTTCCTTATTTTGTTTGAGTTCCCCTTTCCCCCTTCTTTTTCTCTCCACCCCAGTAGGCTGCTGCCATGCTTATTTTTCTCAAGGGCCCTCTCAATCATTTTGCCACTCCTTAGAGTTCAGGAAATAAAAGAAACTTTCCTATCCCCAACAGGTCCCACTTACTTAATGCTCTTTCGGAATTAGTGATTGTGGAAGAATCTATTACTTCAGTCACTACGCATGCTACCCACACAGGAGCATTCTGTTGCCTGGGGCTTAAAATACACAATCTCAAGAGTTGATGATATTTTTATCTGGCTTTGGTTTGGTTTGAGACTTCTTTACAAACAATGGCTACATCTATTATAACCATCTGACTCATTGTGTTTACCCAAGTGGTCTCTGCTGGTATTAAGGGGGAGGCTGTCCCCAAAACAACTTCTGATTTCTATCCAAGAAGACTGAACTGGCTTCTAATCCAAAATATTGTCTTTTTTTCCAACTGCCAAATTTTAAGATGCAAAATCACCTTTTGCAACAACAACAAAAAAGGCTAGAAACTTTAAAATCATGATCATTGCTGCTACACACCCTGTTGAAAACTAGTAAGGGTGTCTCGATAAGTAGCAGCCCCTTAGTATGTAGTCTTGGAGCATTATCCTTCTCTGTGGGGTCACATAAATCTTATCATCAACCTATTGGCAGCTCTCTTATGTTTGTATTTTCTTGTTTTATGTTATTGTAATTTATATTTTAGGGATAGTCTATTAAAAGAAGCAGCTAGCAGCAGATTTTGTGATAGAAATATCTAAGAGTGAATGGGACATAAGAGGAATATAATTTATATATATTTTATACATATAAATACAATGTATATAAACATTCAAGTTTATGAGTAACACACTTAAATAAAATGATTATGTCATGTTTGAAATGTCATGTTTGATAAAGTATGTTTATATGTTTCTTGTACATAGAATTAATCTTAATTCATTAAAATCATCACATGCTGGCAGCATATGCATTTTAGTTTTTATTGCATTTTAGTAGAGTATCTCTCATTTGAAACAAGTATGTTTTTCTTGTTTGCACTAACATTGAGTCATTGCAAGCTACTTCTTCCTACCCTGGGTCTCCTATAGTTACACAAAATTCTTCCTTACCGTGTTCTGCCTGGAGGAATAACTGTTTTTTACCTTCATGAGAGAATCTATAAAAGAACTGTGTGTCACGGCCTGTCCAGTGACAGTGTTTCAGGAAAAATTGCTTATTGAAAATAATGTGTCAACATACTACTTGGCATTATCCAGGTAAATCTCTCTTTTTAATGGCTGAGGGTCACATCCCTTCAGAATAACTCTACACACATCCACAGAAATGTAGTTTGGAAGATAGTTTTCACCAAATGGTGCCTCTGAGACCCCCCACAAGATGTTTTGAAAATACTTTTTAAGAGATCATAAAAATGAGATAGTAAACATATTCATGATTATGCCCAAAGGCTGAATAACTCATAGAATATTCCGTGGTGCTTCACCAGGGCCTTTTAAAAGTTACTCAAAATCATTCTCAGCTGAACTTGGAAAAATGTGACTTGATCTTGACAACACTCAATTATAGAGAAGAGGCCCTTGCTTTTATAATGCATCCATGGGTGATTTGACCAGAATTGTTTTTATAGTTGTGGCCTCTTATTACCAAAAGTTTTATGCTTCTAAACAAATATTTCGTTTCTTTTAAAAGTGGTAAGTACCTTAATATTAATATACACATTTAAATACATTTTGTATATTTCAGTTTGATGCTGGAGTGTTTAGGAATTTGAATATTATCTTACTTGAGTTTTATGATGGGCTATTAGTGATAAAATCCTTTTTTGGTTTTGACTTTATCTGAAAAATCTCTAGACTATTTCAGTTCATTTTTCTAACCTAGTAGATAAAGTATGTACCCATATGTGTTTTTAAAAAATTGTATGATTGGCTGGGCATGGTGGCTCATGCCTGTAATCCCAGCACTTTGGCAGACCGAGGCAGGTGCATCACCTGAGGTCAGGAGTTCGAGACCAGCCTAGCCAGCATGGTGAAACCCCGTCTTTACTACAAATACAAAAATTAGCTGGGTGTGGTGGCATGCACCTGCAATCCCAGCTACTCAGGAGGCTGAGGCAGGAAAATTGCTTGAACCCAGGAGGTGAGGCGGAGGTTGCAGTGAGCTGAGATCATGCCATTGCACTCCTACCTGGGCAACACAGCAAGACTCTGTCTCAAAAAAAGAAAAAAATTATGATTAAGGATCTTCTGTGGCCTTGTGTGTTTCTACCATAAGCTGGTATATTTATGAGAATGATGAGCTGAAATTAAATGTGTGCTGACTCATAAAATTTTGTGAAATTGTTTTGTTTTTCTTTGTTTGTTTGTTTTTTGAGATAGAGTCTTGCTCTGTCACCCAGGCTGAAGTGCAGTGGCGTGACCTTGGCTCACTGCAACCTCTGCCTCCCAGGTTAAAGTGATTCTCCTGCCTCAGCCTCCCAAATAGCTGGGATTACAGGCGCGCACCACCCCGCCCCCCCCACCCAGCGAATTTTTGTATTTTTAGTAGAGACGGGTTTTCGCCATGGTTGGCCAGGCTGCTCTCGAACTCCTGACCTCAGGTGATCCACCCACCTCAGCCTCCCAAAGTGCTGGGATTACAGGTGTGAGCCACCACGCCTGGCCAGAATTGTTGTCTTTAATCAGCCTTTGATATGTACATTTATATATATGTGTGTGTGTGTGTGTGTGTCTGTCTGTATGCATTTTTGCTCTCATAAATGGAGCGAAATAATATGGTATTTTGTGGTTCTTAGTTAATTGAGGATTCGTTCTACAAAAAAACATGACAGCATCTTTTATAATTTGTAAGGCAAAATATGGAGAAAGTTTAAGCTATGTCAAATGAGAAAATTCTTATGTTACTCTTTAACAAATGTTATCTAAGATATTTTACTGCTTAAGAGACTAAACCACATACAGTCTCTACATACACATATAATTTCAGAATGTAAATATAATTGGGTATGCCTGTATGTGTGTGTGGTAACAGTACTTTGAGAACAGTAGTTTTCAAAGGGTTTTTGGTCTCCATGTGTCTTAGAGGAGAAAGTAAGATACTAAATTAATGCAACAATACACATATTCTTAAACATGTTCCCATACAGGAATAGAATTAAGAGATTGTAGACTTACATATACAAATGTTTAATTTCAATAGAATCATAGAACATTAGCACTGGAAAGGAATCTAAAGATTATCAAGTGCAAATTTTCAATCAATATATATTGAAAGAGAGGCCCAAAGCAGTGAAATGTCTTTTCCAAAGGCATTTAGGAAGCCCGGGTTGTTTTCCTGCAGCTGTACATCACTGCCTGTTATCTATAGCTACACTTTTTCACATCATTACTCTTAGCCAAGAAGTTGCAGATTGCAGTTCACTGGACCTAAGCTGTGATAGCCCTACTGGTTCATTTCCTCATCCATGGTGATGGCACTGTGAGCAATGCATTTATGGATATGCAATTAATTGTTTAGTAGCAACATCAGAGACAGCTGCTTACAGGGCATTGAAGGAAATCATCACTGAAATTTATAGTAATGGGTAAGGACATTTAGAAAAATCACTCCATGTGGAAATTTTTTGTGTCCCCCGTCAATAGAGTCATGAAATATCACCTCTCTAATGCTTCTTTTCATCTCCTTTCTCTCACTTTCCACCAGTCACACCCCCTCTCTTTCCATCAGAGAAAGAGAAAGGAGCCCTTCTTTGGTTTTGGTTGGTGATTCCAACAGATACATTGACTAGACTTACATGGAAGGAGCATTTATCCCTTCACATATTTGCTCAAACCCACTAGAATTAAGCTTCAAAAGGCAGGAATTTTGGACAGTTTTGTACATTGAAGAGAGAATGGCATGCAGCAGGCACTCTATAAATGTTTGTTAAATGAAATAATGGTTGATAAAAAAACAGGACAAATATAGTTGTTCATAGAAGAAAACTTAGATTTAAAATTCAGAATCTTGAACAAAATTCAGACAAGCAGAATTATCTATGAATTGTTATCCATCTAGATAAAAAGAAGATCAAAATTCAAGAGGACTTGGGATTATGCAGAAGCAAGTAATAAAATAAAGCAGATGCCACTCCACTCATACAGCACATCAATATTTCCCTTAGCCATACACAGCTAATGATTTCATAAATTGCCTAGCGAGAAAGGCATGGAAATTGGATAATAAAATATGATCAGCTTATCTATAATTTAAATTTTACTGTGTTCACCTATTTAGTAAACATTTCTTCTAAAATTCACTGTTTGAATAATTCTTAACTAGTCCCAATTGCTTCATGAAATTCTTATGAAGGAACTTTTAAGGTACCTTAAGAAGTTTCTAGTTGGGCTATAAAGAGATTACCTGAACTGAAGAAGATTGTGTTATGTAGGTATGAAGAACCAGTAAAGAGAAGCTTTTACCCAATAGATGCTGCTTAGGGTCTGCCCCTACTTATGTATCATCTTTTTACAACTGCATGGAATACATACACAAATATGAATACAAATACAGTAAATTTGAAATAACTCAGCACATTCATTTCCTATGGCTGCTGTGACAAATTGCCATAACTCAAACTGCCATAAACTCATTATTCATAGACTCAAATGAAAACAACACAAATTTATTCTCTAGAAATAAGAAGTTCAAAATGGTCTTGCTGAGCAAACACGCCATTTTTGGCAGAGCACATTCCTTCTGGAAGTTCTAGGGGAAAATTAGTTTCCTTGCCCTTTCTAGCTTAGAGGCCACCTGCATTCCTTGGCTTGTGGTCCCACTTTTGGTCTTCAAAGTCGGTGGTTTAGCATCTTCTAATTTCTCTCTCTGCTGTTATCACTTAGCCTTTTTTGAATCTAACTCTACTGCCTCCCTTTTAAATGGACCCTTGCGATTATATTGGGCACATCCAGATAATTCAAGATAATCTTCTCATATCAAGATCCTTAATTTAGTCACGTTAATAAAATCCTTTTTGCCATGCAATGTAAATTCACAGATTCTGGGTATTATGATATGAACATCTTTGTGGAAACATTTTGCAGTCTACCAGACTCAGGAAATTATCCTATGATTGGAGAAACTTCTGCTTGTTACAAATATCCGTAAAATTCCTATCATACCAATTTATTGGTCTACTACACAAATTCTCAACCATGTGAGTGGTGATGGAGGAGTCACTCTTCATAATATAAAATTTAGGCCAGGTATGGTGGCTCAAGCCTATGTAATCCAAGAACTTTAGGAGGCTGAGGTAGAAAGATTGCTCAAGACCAGGAGTTTGAGACAAGCCTGGGCAACACAGCAAGACTCCATCTCTAGAAACAAGCAATCAAAACTTAGCCAGGATGGTGGCATGGACCTGTACTCTCAGCTACTTGGTGAGCTAAGATGGGAGGATCATTGGAGCCTAGGAGTTCGAAGCTGTGCAAGTTATGATCTAGCCACTACACTGCAGGTTTCTGTTTCTTCTGAAACCTGACCAGTCTCCTCTCTATGACTCTTCTCTTGGTATTTATTCTCAGGATTCCTCCAGTTATGAACATCTTGATTATTTTCTATATTCTATTTTCAAACTCCCAGAGACATACCTATGATATGCCTTGACATCAGGGAAAAATCTTATCTCTAAAAAAATACAGTAACTTAATATATAATAGACAATAAAACACACCACCTGAATAATTGATATTTTCAGTGGAAGCCTTGATTTTTTACTCTGACTCAAATGGGGGAACATTAAGGCAAGATTTCTTACCGCTGTGATCTCGGTTATGATGACTGATATATGGAAAAAGGCAATGACCAGTGCAACCAGGTAGAACATGAGTCATTTTATTTTCATCTGTGGGACCTCAGACATTCTGAAAATCACTGCTGACTGGATTAGATGAAGACAGAACTCAGAATCTGTGGCCATTTTTAAAGAAGATTTTGAAACAGGCTTAACTTTGCAGGCTGAAAAATAATTGCTCTTCATATTTGTAAACTTAAAAGTATAATCTATTCGCATCGATCAATGCAATGAGTCCTGAGTAAAGATTTTGATAGGACAAGAGAAGAGACTACTTGACAGATATAGCTGATTGAAAGTACATCTCATACTACAATAATTACCTGGCAATAAAAAGATCTGCATATGCCTGTGGCTTCCGGATTTATTTTTTATTGAGCTAGAAGTCAGGCTGAGGTGGGTGGACCACGAGGTCAGGAGTTCGAGACCAGCCTAGCCAGGTTGGTGAAACCCTGTCTCTACTAAAAATACAAAAATTAGACAGGTGCGATGGTGGGCACCTGTAATCCCAGATACTTGGGAGGCTGAGGCGGGAGAATCGCTTGAACCTGGTAGGCGATGGTTGCAGTGAGCTGAGCTCATGCCACTGTACTCTAGCCTGGGCAACAGAGCAAGACTCTGTCTTAAAAGAAAAAAAAAAAAAAGAAGAAAAAAAAAGAAATAGTGTTGGGATTTGTAGCTCTTGACACTATGGTGAATTAAAGAAATTAATGAAAGAGCTCTAAATGAAGCTTTAAAAGTTTCCCAAACCTTTTTCCAGTTCTAATATGATTTTATTTAGGTTTGCATTTTAGAATAGAAGACAGTTCTCATGCCACAAATATTTTTATTGATCGCCCCTAATTTCATTTTGCAAAGTCTTTTTTTTTCTAGTCCGCAAATATTCATGCACAACTGTGTATTGGCTAATCCTTGATTCAAAACATATCATCATTTAGATTAACTCAGGCTTGATGCCTGACTGAATCTTTTTAGATATTCTTCTCCTGCTCTCTCTAATTTTGCTTTATCTTTTGAAACAGTGCTTCCCTCATTTTGAGTAGCTATCCTATAATTCTGAAAATGAGATTTATGTTGGAGCAAAAAGAACTGGACTGGTACTTTGGGGGCACACTGAAAATAACACTCCTGTGACCGACTAGTAAGATTAATTTCCATCTCTACCAATAAGGGGAAATTGCCAGTTTTCACCTTTGTGACCAAACATCACTTTATAATGCCCCAAATGCCACATTTTTTTTCTGCCTTCATTCTAACTTATCTAACCACTAATAAATATATTTTAAAGGAGGAATAAAAAGAAAGCTCAGAAATTCAGTGCAGACTTTTAAAGTCAGCAGTTGCATTTATTAATCTACTTCTCTAAGCCGTTTGGGTTCTTTTTAAATTTAGTATTTCTTTCCTATGTCTTGTGTTTATATTCATATTTTACCTGTTTATAAAAAAAAGTTGTTTAGAATAATGGTATCAAAGCAGAAATACAGATACAACTGTATTATGTTGATACTAGAGTCAAGCTAATTTCTAAGTGTTTTTTATGTATTATTTAATTTGTTCTTCACAAGAACCTGCTGAAGTAAGTGCTATTTTTATCTCCACTTCGTAGATAGGAAAACTGGAGTCCAGAGGGATTAAGCGCTTTCCCAGTGTCATGTAACTGTCTGTTGGCAGAGTCAGGATTGAAGTATAGCTGTGGCAGAGTCCAAAATCGAGCTTACCCGCTATGACATACAGCCGTCTTGAAACACACTAAAGTAATACCTGTAATTAAGCATTAGGTTGAACTCTAGGCTTCTTAAAATCAAGATAAAATGAGAACACATGACAAAAATTTCTGTTATTTATTAAAAGTAATCATGACATTTCTTTAAGAAACGAACAATTTATTTTGCTACTAAATTCTATTAGATACTAATTATGTAAGACTTTATGGGGAAAATAATATTCAATAATTTTAACACATCTTGAGGCATTCATTAGATCACTTTTTCTTCTTCACTAACTTTGTTTTTGGAAAACAGCATAAAATATATAGCAATTTATAATATATGTATCATAAAAACCATATACAATAAAATATAAAACATAATTTAGTAAAATGGTAGTTAATCTCATGAGTATAGTCTACAATCAATCAATTTGAAATAAAAATGATCTTGAAAAATCTAAAAGGTTGAATAAATAGTACTTGATTATTTTCTAAAATATAATTTCATTGGCAAAGCTGATGAAATTTTAAGTTTTTGAGGCCACATGACTTTAGACTAGTTGATACTCTTTGAATTCCATAATCTGTAGGAGCTACTGTTAACGAGCTCTCATGGAAGCTGAGATAACACGCTGATGTTCTCACTAGGAGAGCAGGCCAGCCACCTTGCCACAAATGAATGTGTAGGAAATTCTGAGGGGTTTTCCAAATAGCAGCTTTGCATATGCTTTTGAGTCTAGAAAATGCTTGTTTGAAACATCAGAGCTCTGATCTAGGGAGACTGGCAGGGCTGATTATGACTGGATATGTAGAAGTGTATTTAGCTCCATGGATAAATTTTGACCACAACAAAACCCCATACGGCTATTTTAGAATGATTGCGTTAATAAGAATAGTTTGGTTACAAAGGCCAGCGGTTACTATACTCATCAGAGGTTACACTTAGAAATGAGAATTATGCCAACTAAAGGTTTTCATCACAGTAGTTGGGGAGGGGTGTCAAACCCTGGCTGACTCATTTGTCTTCAGCCTACCCATCCTTTCATGTTTCTTCAGGAACGTGACTCAGCTCCACTCTCTGATTGTTCTCTTTATGTTTATTCTTAGTATTCTTCCAATTATGAACATCTTCATTATTTTCTATATTTTATTTTCAAACTCTCAGAGACATACTTATTGGGATAATTTAATCACCAACTTCCCTGACAGGCTGTTTATTGAAGGCTCTTTTTTTAAGGCATTTTTCAGATTGCATAACTGTATTAATGTCCTAGACCTGCTGTAACAGAATTACCACAAAATTAAATTGTTTCTGGCTTAAGAAAACAGGAATTTATTCTCTTACAGTTCTGGAGGCCAGAAATGCAAAATCAAGGTGGTTGGTGGAGCTATATCCCTTGGAAGATTCTAGAGAAGAATGTTTCTTTGCTTCTTTCAGCTTCTGGTGACTCCGGATGTTTCTTGCCTTGTGACTCTAGTCTTTGCCTCAGTCTTTACGTGACCTTCTCTGTGTCTTCCTCTTTTTTGTCTCTTATAGGGACTCATTATAATACTTAACATTTACCTAGATCGACTCAGATGATCTCATCTCAAGATCCCAAACTGAGTTATATCTGTAAAGATACATTTTTCTTTTTCTAAATAAGATTACATTCACAGGTTCTAGGGGTTAGGATGTGGACATATATTTTTTTGCAAGGGCCACCCTTCATCCCATTGCAACCTTGTATGTCCTTGGATCGGGTGCTCTCCAATGACCCCCATCACTGGGTGGTTAGGACAGGTGTAACCCATGGCCTGAGCTGCCCAGGGAAAAGCCAAGTACTGTTCCTCTTATGCAGAAATTGTGGTCAACCATCTTTTAGGGCAGGTAACTAAGGACTTACTTGCAAAAGTGAAAAAAAAGATCTTATTGAATTACGGGAATTGAGTGGAGGGGTATCTCATTTGCTATTACCATAATGACTATACCCACTATTATTTCCTCATCTCCGAAGTTCCCTTTTTCTTTTGTCAACTCCCTTCAATCTATCTCTGAGAGAGGTGGGGGAAAATACAAGGATGGGGTCCTATTTTTTTTTTTTTTTTTTTGGCGGAGTCTCGCTCTGTGGCCCAGGCTGGAGTGCAGTGGCCGGATCTCAGCTCACTGCAAGCTCCGCCTCCCGGGTTCACGCCATTCTCCTGCCTCAGCCTCCTGAGTAGCTGGGACTACAGGCGCCGCCACCACGCCCGGCCAAGTTTTTGTATTTTTTAGTAGAGACAGGGTTTCACTGTGTTAGCCAGGATGGTCTTGATCTCCTGACCTCGTGATCCGCCCGTCTCGGCCTCCCAAAGTGCTGGGATTACAGGCTTGAGCCACCGCGCCCGGCTGGATGGGGTCCTATTATTCCTGACTTAATCTCTTACTTTAAAACAAGGTATAGCCAGGCGCGGTGGCTCACGCCTGTAATCCCAGCACTTTGGGAGGCCGAGGCGGGCAGATCACGAGGTCAGGAGATCAAGACCATCCTGGCTAACCCGGTGAAACCCCGTCTCTGCTAAAAACACAAAAAATTAGCCGGGCGTGGAGGTGGGCGCCTGTAGTCCCAGCTACTCGGGAGGCTGAGGCAGGAGAATGGCGGGAACCCGGGAGGCGGAGCTTGCAGTGAGCCGAGATCGCGCCATTGTACTCCAGCCTGGGTGACTGAGTGAGACTCCATCTTAAAAAAAAAAAAAAAAAAAAAAAAAAACAAGGTATAGAACATTAAAAAAAAAAAAAAAACTAACGTTTTCTTTGAGACATTGATGCTGAGGAAAACCACAGATATTTATTTTCTGAGGCAGGGTCTCACTCTGTCACCCAGGTTGGAGTGCAGTGGAAAAACCAAAACTCACTGTGGCCTGAAACCCCTGGGCTCAAGTGATCCCCGCCAAACCTCCTCCTCAGCCTCCCCAGTCGCTGGGACTACAGGTGTGCACCACTATATCCAGTTAATTTTTTAAATGTTTTTGTAGAGACAAAAATTGGGTCTCACTGTATTACACGAGCTAGCTAGAACTCCTGGTCTCAAGCAATCCTCTGGCCTCAGCATCCCGAAATGCTGAGATTACAAGTGTGAACCATGTACCCAGTCATCAAAAATATTTAAAATAGGCAAATACTTGTAGGGATACAGAAAATTATTTTACATAAAGTATATTGTATATAAGCATGTTCCTTTGATACTCACAAAAAAGACAGAGATAATACTATAACCTGTAATATAAACTAGAATTTTTAAGTAAATATTTTTAATTGTTATACAGATATAGGTAGCTCTCATGAGGTCCACCCAAAATAAAATGATAAATACACTGTTTGTGGAATTATAAATGGCTTTTAACAAGGTTCATAGGACAAATGCAGATTAACATAAAAATCTTGATTTTATGAAAAAAATGAATAGTTTACTAGTTTTAATTATTGATGTCACAGTTAATCCTAGAATCATTATCACTTAATTGACATACTTCCTGGATTTAAGCTCAGGATATCAATGTTTTTACATTTGCAAATTTAGGTTAATACGAAAATTTAATGTTCTCTTTGCTTAATTACATTAGGTTCTCAAATTTTATGTGAAGCTTTGTGTACTATAAAAAGAAATGTAAGTAACAGAAAAAGCATGCAAATGAAGAGTAAGGATCCACATTGAACCTATTATTAGATAGGTAATCTAACCCGCGAGGAGATTCACTTGGTAGCTTTCCAGTTTTATACTGTAGTCTATACTAATAATCTGTATTTCTTCAGGAAGCAGGTTTGAATGCTCTCATCATCTCAAATAAACTGCTAACCATGTTGCACCAAAAAAAAAAAAAAAAAAAAAAAAAAAAAAAAAATTCTGGTCAAGGACCAGCAGCTATGATCTTGGCAGGCACAAGGTTTGGCTCACGTAACACATTGAACATGATCAATGGTGCCTGCAGTGAGCTTGCTAAAATCAATTTGCTGCAAGTTTTACACATAAATTGGTTCTTTAAGTGGTGTAGGATTATTTGGTATTAACTCTTCAAATCTGAAAAACAATCCACCACGAAAAGTCCAGTTTTACCAAACTAACAATGCCTTACTCAAGTGGAAACACTGATGTCCTATTCAGATAGACACCTTAGAAAATGAAGGAATTTTCTTTTTTCTTTCTTTCTTTTTTTTTTTTTTTGAGATGGAGTCTTGCTTGTTGTCCAGGTGGTACGATCTCGGCTCACTGCAACAACTGTCTCCTGGGTTCAAGCAATTCTCCTGTCTCGGTCTCCGAGGAGCTGGGATTACAGGCATCTGCTATCATGCCTGGCTAATTTTTGTATTTTAGTAGAGACAGTTTCACCATGTTGGCCAGGCTGGCCTTGAACTCCTGATCTCAGGTAATCCACCCACTTCGGCCTCCCAAAGTGCTAGGATTACAGGGGTGAGCCACCATGCCCAGTCAAGAAAATGAAGGAAGTTTTTTTATGAGACCATCTCTCTTTCAGACAGCAGTCATGTAATTGCCATGAAGGGAAGCACATGCTCCTCTCTGCCATGACAAAAGGCCGAGACTCTCATTCATAATAAATCTGCGGCCAGGCCTGGTGGCTCACGCCTGTAATCCCAGCACTTTGGGAGGCAGAGGCGGGCGGATCACGAGGTCAGGAAATTGAGACCATCCTGGCTAACACAGTGAAACCCCGTCTTTACTAAAAACACAAAAAATTAGCCAGGCGAGGTGGCGGGCGCCTATAGTCCCAGCTACTCGGGAGGCTGAGGCAGGAGAATGGCGGGAACCCGGGAGGCGGAGCTTGCTGTGAGCCGAGATCGCGCCACCGCACTCCAGCCTGGACCACAGAGCGAGACTCCGTCTCAAAAAAAATAAATAAATAAAAATAAAAATTGCACCAACTTTCTTAGGTGTAATTTAAGTGAAGTGGAGGTTGAGACAAAATTTGCTTTTATGTTACCTAAGTCAAAATTGTAGTCTTTCTGTTCTTGCCTTTGTTCTATGATCCTATCCAGGAAATATAGTTTTCTAGAAAAGACATCAGCAGCATGGGACATTGAACTCACATAACTGGGCCCAGAGCTGATTTCTACCTACAGACTCAAAAGCCGTGGGTTGGTTGAAGAACATTGTAAATCTCTAAACTTTAAGTGAGCAGATACCTGCAAAGGATATCAACTTAGTACAATGCTTCCTAGTATGTACAAATACAATGCTTAGAACAATGTATCTCCTTTTGGATTTGGCAGGAAATGTTTTGCTAACGTTGCCAAGGTATTTTGCTTGCCTGTTGTTTGTTTTATTAAAATGTTTGAACAGTCTTTATAAAGTAAAGCTTTTATTCATCTAAACATGGCGCAAAAGAATCTGGTGGTATCCACTTTTGGGAACAAAATATTTTAAAAAGTCATTTGGAAGTAAAAGAAATACTAAATCTTTGAATATTACATATAGAATTTTCCTTTATCTTTCTGAACCTTTGAATTCATCATTTTAGTTTTAAGTACAAAGAGAAATAGAACAAAAAAACTAAAGGCCCAAATAGCAGGGTCTGAGGACAGTTAATGTCAGTGAAGTCAAAATTCTATTTTCCTCCCTTCATGGTTTTTCATTGAACTTTAAATAGCAGTGATGCAAAAATCAGCTTTCAAATTGTCAGAGACAAGGCGGATCTGGCCATGATAAAGGCTGTAATCTTGATTTTCAAGCCTGCTGGAGAAGTTTGCTGGGTCTGTGAAACTGACTCTGGAGTAAGTTTTTAGCAAAGGTGTCCACTGTCTAATGACTAGAATGAAAGAGACAATAGTGAACTTGAACTTGATTCTTGAAGACACTTTTACAATTACAGGGGTGGGACACAGCACTGAAAAGTTCTAGGAAAGAGATATGGACTTCATTGCTGTAATCCCATGTAATCAATGCATTCGATGTGAGAGCAGAGCTGGTGATTAAACGTTGAAAAAATTATGTTTGGTCTTCCAAGGGAAGTGATTGAAAGGTAGGCAGGGCATCTTAGCCCAGCCAATTTGAGAACCATATAAGAATACATTAAAATTCGAAGCAGAAGAAAGTAGAATTTAAGTCATATGGAGTAGACCAACAATATGAAGATTAGAATGAGCTTGAAGTTTTCCTTGGCACTTAGAAACAAAGACCATCAAATCGATGGCAAAAGAATTGATTCAAGACTTACCCACAGTCTTGCCTGTTTCAGTTGGGTGGTCTAAGAGAATCATTTCTGAAATGTGTATCTCAAGATAACCAAACTATCTGATGGTGTCCTTCCCAAGTGTTCAGGAGTTGATTGAGTCAAAAAAGATGTTAACTTTAAACACTAAGTTGAGGAGAAAAGAATAGATTCCAAACTTGGAAATAATCACAAATCCCTTAAAGGGTATTATAACATCGGAAATGAAATGAGACAGAGGTGATGGCCTAAGCCGTGATGGCTGCCTACTACAGAGGGGGTTACTGCTGCATCCCTCTCTGAGGTTCTTTTCTTTTTTTCTTTTTGAGATGGAATCTCACTCTGTCACCTAGGCTGGAATGAAGTGGCATGCTCTCAGCTCACTGCAACCTCCACCTCCTGGGTTCAAGCTATTCTCCTGCCCCAGCCTCCTAAGTAGCTGGGATTACAGGCCACCACCACCATGCCTGGCTAATTTTTGTGTTCTAGTAGAGATGAGGTTTCACCATGTTGGCTAGGCTAGTCTTGAACTCCCGACCTCAAGTGATCTGCCCACCTTGGTCTCCCCAAGGACTGGGATTACAGGCATAAGCCAATGCACCAGGCCCTCTCTGTGGTTCTTATCTGCTTGTGTGCTCATTCATTTACTTTATCAGATTGCACTTAGTTATATATTCAAGAAATATTGATTACTGTGCTCTTATTGAAATACAGTACTGCTGAATTATGTAAAACATAAAAATAATGAGACAGCATAATCCCTGTCATCTTCCTTGTGTTTAATTTGGTTCTGTAATGGAAGAAACATTGGTTGGGCATATCTGTATGCAAAGATCCCTGTTAAAAACTTGAATGCTTGCTAACATGTTTAAATAATGTCCAGTCTTCAGAAGGTTGAAGGTTAGTAGAGAAGAGAAAAAAATCTCACGTGGAAATATAATACAAGACATTTTCAGTCACAAAATTAATTTTGTAAATTTATCATTAAGGTGAAGCAGAAAAATTATTTTATGGCCATCTTCTGGGCTTTTTGGCAAAGTGACTTTTTAGCCACGTAGGAAATATTGGGTAACTAGAATGCACCTTTCAAGTTAAGAATCTAAGAGATTAGATTTCAACTAATCTCTATGTTAAGAGATTAGTTCACTTAGAGAATAACAGAGGAAAGACTTAGATTTCCTTGGGAGGAAAAAAGTATATTAACAATTATTTCAAATGAGAAATGCAAAAGTAAATGTATAAGCAATTATTAACCAAAGTGATGAGGAATCTTTGCTACTCTTTCTTTGCTGATCACATAGATTCTACTCTTATCCATGGGATGCCTCTGCTGAGATAAAATTTTTTGGACGGACACACACACACGCACACACACATACTACATTCGGTAACATTTTGGTACTCTTGGGAAAAATTCACACTTTGGTTTGAATTTTGTATGATCCTTTATCTTCATCTTATCTTCATCACAAGTGAGGTAATTCAGTGCAGATGAAGGTCACTTGTACATACTAAGCTCTTTTCATGTTCTTATGTAATGATATACATATTTAACTATTTTCTTGTTTTTACATATGTTTTATGTACAATTGTATTCGTGTTATGTTACTTATCATAGTCTTTATGGATTCTGTGAAGTAGGTTGATGTTATTCCCGTTTTTGCAAAATACAAATACAAATATGTTTTGGTCAAAGAATAGAGCTAGTGCAGGAACTGAAATGAAAAGCCAAGTTTCTGTTCTTTTTTTTTTTTTTTACACTCATGTTTATTTTGTAGTTAATAGAGAAACTTCAATTTCTTTGCTCACAAATAATATATTTATCCAAATTGAGATGTCTTCGTTTCAATGGAAATTTTTTTTTCCTTGTCTGAGTTATACTCCTAGTATCTAGTGAGTAAAATGAATTAAGGAGGCTAAATGAGGCTGTTCATCTCAGTGAATGCTTACTAGTTTCTTCTCTACAAGAAATAAAGCTTATTCTTTAACTAATGGGTAAATTATAAATCCGATCTGAAAGCATTTCTTAAAAAAAGGTTACCTCTTTAAATAAGTGATGAGTTTGGGTAAAGGGAGTACCTCTTCAAAAACTGGTATAATGGCAAGTTTGATATCTTAGGTTTTCTTATAGGCACTTTAAAAATATACAATTTGCTGTATCTCCCATTATGCCACAGACTTATGTTTCTCATCCTAAATTGTGATTTTCTGTGCCCTTTCATGGTATTTAAAATATAAGAAAATAATGTACAAGAACAGCTTATTGGATAGGAAAAACTCATGTAGCATTCGTACATCTCTGATGAAAAGATTTTTAAAAGGTTGTTTACTGCATGTGTTTTTACATGTGAGATCTGGGACTTTAATTTTATCTTGGTTTATGTGAAGGGTATGAAACATTTACTGAATTATAAGTCATCCTTTTTTTACTGATTTGGAGGATCCCCTGCCTTTGTCTAATCTACATGAAGTTACGCACTGATATTTATTTATTTATTTATTTAGAGACAGAGTCTCGCTCTGTCACCCAGGCTGGAGTGCAGTGGTACGATCTCGGCTCACTGCAACCTCCTCCTCCCAGGTTCCAGCAATTCTGCTGCCTCAGCCTCTGGAGTAGCTGGGACTACACGTGTGTGCCACCATGCTCAGCGAATTTTAGTATTTTTAGCAGAGACAGGGTTTCACCATGTTGACCAGGCTGGTCTTGAACTCCTGACCTCAGGTGATCTGCTCACATCGGCCTCCCAGAGTGCTGGGATTACAGGCCTGAGCCACCGCGCCCAGCCTGATTCTTTATTTTGTGCTGTCCTTGCTTGGGTTTGGTACAGCTCCAGAGGAGGAGTTGGAACGATTTCCATTTACCCTGCATTTGAAGGAGTTTCATGAAGATTTGGTTAAAGCCATTTGGAAATTGGCTTGTACTTTTTGACATCGATGTTATTGGTTTGGTGATGCCATGTTTTTAAATGGTCATTAAATTCAGGCTTAATCTTCCACTGTGTCATTTTGCTGAGATCTATTATTTTAAAGACAATTAGACCATTTCTTCAATTTTTGAACTTCCGTGTTTTCTGTACTTCCATTGGTAAAGTCTCTCCTTCTGCTTTTTGCCTGAATTATTCCTTTTTAGATCTATTCACCCCTGCATGAAGTCACCAGAACAGAGGCTTCTTCCTTCTGTCAGGGAACTTTTATCTGAGGGAGAGCCTGAGAGCTTCAAGTTCTTGGTTTTTGTTGGTTTGTTTCTATGCCAGATGCGTTAGGCTGTTGTGCTGCGTGATATTCTACAGCTTTTCATTTCATTTTCATTTCATTCATCTCTATTTTCATTAAGCTTTAAATTTATTATAATCATACTTGAGCTCAGAGCAAATCTGAGACTCTGAACATTAAATAGTAGTTTGAGCCCAGACAGGGCTCAAAAGAACTATTACTGTAGCATAGCAGTTGCATTTTCCAGATTCTGGAAAATGCAGGGTGCCCAGCCTGTGTCTTTCCACTAGTGGATCTCTCAGTTTCCAATACTCTTTCACCTTCTCTCACTGATCCTTTTTTTTCAAAATGGATCTTGAACACGATGGAAAAATAAAAATGATTCTCCCATCAGACTGTGTTCAGATGCCAAAAAAGACACAAATCGTTGCTGGATGTGATTTTTTTTGGCAGTGACTTGAAGGAAAAATAAATAAAACATCTGCACATGTGAGTCTCCTAGATCATACCTGCTGGTCTCCTGTTTATCAGTCTATTTTCAAGCCTTCCAGCTAACTGCACAATGCCTTTAGCACAGTTGTTAGTAGTGAAGAATTTCTCCATGAGAAGCAGATGACTTGTGCAAACTTATTACCCTTACTTCTCCTCCTCCATTTCTTTTTATTCTCTTTCTGTCTCAGATCCATTAGCAATGAGAAGACTTTGAGTAAATCAGAAATCATTAATTCTTAAGGAGATGCTTAAGGCTCATACTGTGGTGCTTGCAATGTATCTGTGTTATTTTTCATCACTGGGAAATATAGGGGGGGCCAATAGATTATAAGAAGTCTCAGATTTACTGTGCCTAAGTCAGTGACTCCATTTAAGGTACTTTAAGATCCGAGTCACATGAAAATGAAGGGTTATGAAGCTACCTCTATTAAATACAAAGTATAAAGGTTTTTTTATTGCTCTTTAGGCACAGATTATTAATACTGTAATGACACTAAAGAGTATTAAATGCAAATTTGCAAGGATCTAAAGGGCTTTATTAGGATAAGCAACATTTTATTGAGTCAATTCAGTTGCTATTTTAATGAAAATCTAGAAAATAAATCTCAGTGGAAGCCACCACAGATGTTGTATCCTATATTCTGGGAAATAGGCAACTGAACTTGGCAGAGTGGTGAGGGAGGAAATTCTGGAGGGAGAAGAGAAGGGTTAGAAAAGTGAGATTTTATGACTTTAATATGTATTTCAGAATGATTTACCCCCAAATTTCTTATTGCAACTGGCTAATAAACAATTCCTTGCTTTTGATGCTAAATTGAATTTTCTACCACTTATAAGTCAAAGTTGAATGGTATTGCCATTATTTTGTAGGCTAAAAAGCCCACACTTTTAGTTTGAAAGTCAAATGAGAAAAGGATGAAGAGAAAAGGGAAGGAAGAAAGGAAAGAGGGAGCAACAGCTTTTTGGTTTTGATGTAGTGCCTAAGAAGGCTGGTGGATAAGGCAAGAACCTAAGGTTTTAGTCATGGGATCTACTATTTATTAAGAATGTGCTCTCGGGCAATTCACTTAACATTCTGGATTTCAGGGTTTTTTTCTTTAAAACAAGACTGAGATGACATTCCTTTGTGCAGTTCTATTATACTGTAGAGAAATAAGCACCATTGGCTACAGTACGCTAAATACCCATAGTCCTTCTAGGCATTGGGACAACCAAAAACCCTACCACACATTTCAGAATGCTTTCTTGGCAACATTGTGGAAACCACTGGGCCCTAGTTGACCTCTAAGGTTTATTTCAGCTTTAAAAATACTACAATGCTAGTAGGCTATTTATAGAAAACCATGTAATGTATTGTCCAAATGAGAAAACTCTGGGGAGCACAAGTCAGCATTAACAACAATTACACTGGGAAACAGCAGTAAAATCCAGACATATCATTAACCTGAACATGTTGGTAATTGATTTTGGTGACTCTTTTTAAAAGTAGTTTCATTAAAATGATACAAAAGAAGGATGTAAAAATCAAAAAAGTATTATGAACCGATGAGCCAAGTAACCACTACCTAGATCAAAAATTAAAATACGGGCCAGGCACCGTGGCTCATGCCTGTAATCCTGGCATTTTGGAAGGCCAAGGGGGCAGAATCTCTTGGGCCTAGGAGCTCTAGACCAGCCTGGGCAATATGGTGAGACCCTGTCTCTAAAAAATAAAATAAAATAAAATAAATAAAATTAGCTGAGCATGGTGGCACATGCCTGTGGTCCTAGTTACTCTGGGAGGCTGGGGTGAGAGGATGGCTTGAACCCCAGAGGTTGAGGCTGCAATTAGCAGTAAGCCCTCCACTGCCCTCCAGCTTAGATGTCAGGATGAGACCCTGCCTCTGAAGAAAAAAGAAAAAGAAAAAATTAAAATACCAATATTACCCACACAAGCTCTCCTCATGACTCTTCTCAAATATTACTCGAATCTCTCATCCCCCCCAAAGATAGTCATGATCCTGATTTTTACACCATTACTTCTTTGGGTTATTTTTCTTTTATTATGACAGTGATATGCATTTCTTATAAAAACAATTTTTGTTTGAATTGCATAAAGTAAAAAATTAAGAGTCTCCTCCAGTCGCAAATTTTATTTTTTCTGCAGGAACTACACTTTAAAATCTCTTAGATTTTTCCCTATGCTTGTACAAAGAATACACACAAACACTTTTTCTTCCAAAACTGAGATTATACATATATATTATTATGCAATTTGCTATACTTATTATAGACATATTCTGGCTTCCACGTATGTCAGGAATGGCAGCTATGAATATTATTAACAGATTCATTTCTCCCATTCTGGGGGTGGGAGCATATGAATGCTGGATGACAGAGCCTTGAAGGAGCATAGGTCAAAGGTAGAGCGAATCCGGTTCTTTATGAGACATCTTGTTCTTTCCATAGATTTTTTTTTTTTTAATCCCAACAGAGAAATATTGGGACTGGTGGGCCCTTATATTTCCTGACTGAGAGAGGGATTGGGGGAAGTGAAAAGTCTATAGGAATCAGACCTACATTGTAGCTGTGTCATTCACTGCTTCTGGGACCTTAGGTCTATGGAATAAAATGAGGGTTATAATGCCTGTCGGTAGCAAGAGGTTTTAAAGATAACTTTTTATATTATGTAATAGACCCATTAGTTGTGTACGATCTTAATTTGACTCAACACCTACAAATTTTGTGCTTTTCTTAACATCTACTAAGAGTATGGGACGACAAAGAAGGAGTGATGATTTGTTATAAGTTGCTTAGGTTTTACATAAAGCTTGATAAAATTAGAAGCTATGTAAAATATACTCCGCATATACTCAGGGCTATTAAGTTAGAGGTTAAAGAAAACTAAACTTTACTCTTTATTTTGGTGTTTTAAATCAGGGCACATGCATTTTAAAGGTTTGCTGAGGTGGTAAATGTAGTTTTATGGGTTTATTTAGAATGAAGTGTTTTCATATCGGCTCATTAACCCAAAAAGAGCTGTTGTAAGAGGGTTGCGAAGCCCAGAGGAACAATTATTATTTTCAGTGGTATTTGTCATGGCAGTGATATAAGCTCTAAAGATAGAACGTGATTTTTGGCGCTGTTGAAGTAAATTCAAGAGTAATCAGATTATAGCTGATGTAATTTAGATGTTTGGAGGTGGGGAATTTTCTGATAGCAAAATCTAATATATGTGGCTCCCAAAATGAAAGCCTCTCTCCGCGGGTGACCTTCGCCAAGGGAAACATTTTCAATGTGGTCATACTGACAAGTTATAACTTATAAACTTATTTTCCTGGAAGGTTTTGGTTTGAAGATGACTTTGGATTTTGAATCCAGCCTGAAATAAAAGTGGGGGTTGGGGAAAATAAAGGCCTTTTTCTCTATACTTTACCACCTTTCGGTTTAAATTGACCTCCACATCACTTAACAATAGCTTCTGTCTTCCATTTGTTACTCATTTCATGCGTGATAAGCATCATTATATGCACTTTGCAGTTTCTCACATGTACTGACAGAAAAGAGAACTAAAGCCTGGAAGAGTAACTTATGCAAAGTTAGTGACACGGTTAATAAGTCATAAGAGCAGAATTAAATTCTAGATATGAGTCAAGGGTTGATGCTTTCATCTCCTATGCTGTGATCCCTGTTTTGTATCCCAACTACATACAAATGAGTCATTCTCCAGAGCTTGCTGGCGAGCTGTCTTGTGGCTTGTCATTTCAGTGTCCCCATAGCACCAAACAGGTGTCTAAATGTTTCTTAAATCCAATTTTCCAGAGCTACTAATTCCTCATCTCTACCAGGGAAAGAATGAAAGTTTAAAATACAACACTCGGGTTTCAAAAAAGGAGGAAGTACTTAAGCTCTTGAATTATTTCAGAAGCCTTGAAATAATCACCCTTCAGATGGCACTGGGGTATAATTCCTTTCCTCCTCTTGATTTCCTCCCTCATTTCTGCAACCAAACAAAGAGGTAGCCTCTCTGTGTTCTTGATATCATTCCAGTAGGAATCTTTACTTATAATGATGTTACATCTTATTAATACTGGAAAGTCTTTTGCAAGCATAATGCAGTCCATTTGGTTAACTTTGTGTGGAACTCCTAAAAATTGACCTCTTGCAAAGTGGTCTGAGTATTTTCCTTCTCTTTTTGAGGACATCTTAAAATAACTTACAATGATAGGTACGAATAAATAGAAGAACTAAACCTTATTAGTGACTTATTACCTGAATGAATATACTGTGTGTAGGTTTAAAGCAGGTGGTAAGTTCTTGCTTTGAAAGCAGGAAGCGACCGAGAGCGGTGGCTCACACTTGTAATCCCAGCACTTTGGGGGGCTGAGGTGGGTGGATCATTTGAGGTTAGGATTTTGAGACCAGCCTGGCAAACATGGTGAAACTCCACCTATACTAAATATACAAAAATTAGCTGGGAGTGTTACACACACCTGTAGTCCCAGCTACTCAGAAGCCTGAGGTAGAAGAATCACTTGAACCCAGGAAACATATGCCCTGAAATTTCCAGGATTGAAACAACTGTGGAACTTGACAAAGAGTGTATATGGTATAATTAAGAAGTTTACTCAGGAATTTCTTACCATTTTGAAAAGTTACATCCCCAGAGGCAATGTTCCTTGTGGAATCAAAATCATTTATAAACCATGATTTGTTAAGTCTGTGGATGCTGTGTTCTCCATGTTGTATGTAGAGAATAAATGTTATTCACTATTATTTTCTTAAAAATGTGCATTTGCATATTGAAGCATTATAAAGCACCTCTTTGTTATTTCTTCTCTATAATTATGGTATTGTATTATTTTCTCCATTTATGTGACTAGATAGGTTTTATTTCCATGTGTTTCATTTGCGGATAGTAAGTGAACATGACCAGAATTCATAACACTTAAGCTTTCAGTTAGGGCCAATTTTGTCTTCTCATGGTTATTTGAACCCTGAAAATGTCCAGTTACTATTTATTCATTAAGAGCTTGAGCATATTAGTACCTACAGGGTAGACCTCTCTGCTGGGGTCCGGGCCTTTTATTTATCTGCCCCATGGCCGTAACACTTAGATGTCTGTTAAGCCCTACAAAGTCAACTAATATCTGGGCTGAACAGATTCATTATACCACAAATGGGCTCCTATTCCCCTATTCCAACCTTAGTGGGCAAGAATCATGGGCTCTGGTGCCAGTATCCAATTAAATGATACTTCCTCATCCTCACTCACCAGCCTGGGCCAATTCATTGGCACCTCTTACTTGGATAGGTGCTTCCTGACTTGTCACTTAATCTCCTGTCTTACTCCTTTCTTTTTATATTTTCTCCCTCTGCTGAGATTAAAATTTGATCATGTTTATAATCCTTCATAGGTTTCCAAGTGTCCTGCTTTAAGGTTCAAGTTGCTGTATATGGTTCATAAGGCCATGTACAATCTGGCCCCTTCCTACCCTCCCATCCTCATCTCCAGTTGTTAATCTTTTCACCCTCTATGCTCTAATTTTGGTGGGATCCCTTTCAGTTTATTACATGATATTTTCTTTCTTGCCTCTTGCTGTTCTCCTTATAGAATATACTAGCCTGATTGATCGCTAAGCTCACCCTTACTCATTCTTTAAGTATCAGCTTAATACATACTTTTTCTAAAGTGGTTTTTCCTTACCCCTTGAGTTACTTATGATCTCCCTTGACAACTTATACTTTTCTATTTTCATGCTTCTTTGCTTGTATAATTATCTGCTGTTGCCATTCAATTATGAGCTCTAAAGAAACTTTGCTTGTCTTTTAAAATGAATTTTACCTCAGTAGCTACTCTGTAAATGTTTGAGCAATAAATAAATACATAACAAATAATAAAGCATTTAAAAATACTTCAGTATCTATGATCTATAACCAAGATGAGTCTAATCAAGCAATCGTTATGTACAATGTGAGAAGTGTTTTACATTTTTTATTTCATTAAAACATTCTGCTCATGACCAACTAATAGGCTGCCACCTGTAGTTTCAAAAACGCTGTTATGATTGCTCTGTTGATGTGAAAATCATTTCTAATTGATGATATTTTTAGTAATTGCATTCATTAGGAGATGGTCACATTCTTTTTGACTTTTTTCTCTAAATATTAAAATCACAGTGGAGCTCTGTGATATTTATAACCTCTAGATAGTTGGATTTTTCAGCTTTAAACTATGGACATAATAACTTAAAAAAATCTTGTGCAGTGTATGTAGGGGTGTGTGTTTCATGTGTAATTTACATTTGTGTTATAAATATTGGGACACTGAAACTCAGGTACTCTAACCAGCATGGTAGACTCACAATTTTGGAACAGAACTGAAAAGCCATTTAATGCTTTATGTGATCCCCTTTCTGAAGGTCTACACAATTCTTAATAATATTTCATGTGTTCCTGGGAAAGAACCACTGTTAGAAAGATTTTCTTCTGTCAAATGTAATGCATAAATTCAGCCATTTTAATGAGGCACATACAGTGTGCTGGGCAGTGTGTGTGGTCCTGGTGATGCAACGGTGAGGAATGTGGTCATGGCTCCATTACCACAGAGCGTTAAAAAGTTACCCCTTCCTATTGCTTCACTCTCATTGCTTCCTTTACCTTCTTTTTAATCTGAAACTTGGTTCTTCCCCAGCCTTTAAATAATGGACCCTTGTTTTCACATGAACTGCCCTTGATAAGAGTCAGAGGTGGTATCAACAGTCTTTTTCTTGTTCTTCACGTGTCTTCCAAGTGATTCCACGTCCATGGTCTCCCAAATCCACCTGTGCTAAAGTCTGCCATTTGGTGATACAGGTTTTCTGCTCACTCTGTCCTCTCTTGAACCTCACTGTTTCTTTCATTCATCACAGTCTTCAACACTTGATATATCAGGGTCCCCCTTATTCTATCCCTGGCTCTTGCCCTGGGCACTTTAGTATCCCAAACTTTGTTCACCTGCAGGCCTGCTTTATCCAGTGACTTCATTTGCCTCAATCTTAATATTATCTTCTTTTTACTTCAGCAACCAAGTACATTGAACATATATTTTAAGGTTCCCTTTAATTATTTGGAGATTCGATTTTAAATTCCACAGGTTTCTGTTCTTCAAATCCTTGTTACTACGATACCACCTCTTAGTCCTAAGCAAAAAGGTTACCTTTATAAGAAACCCTTCTCTGCTTCTTCTCTGGCTACGAGCCTTCTGATGGGCTGAGGCTTTCATGGGGCCAAATGTTAAAGCCCACTCAGAGCCTCTGCGCTTCCTTCTCAGACTGCATGCTCAGTCACAGGATGGACCAGATGTGTTGGTGTGGGATGCAGTCAAGCTGAGAGACAAGATGGCAGACTGAGAACTGGGGCTGGCTCTTCCTGTGCTATCCATTCCAGTGTGGTCCTCCAGCCCTTCTGAGTTGTGATAAAGGTAGGTTAGTCAAGAGATGACTAGTAGACATATTTTACATAACAATTATCTAGTTTTCATTATAATTTTTAAATGTGTAGGTATCTAGTGTGGGAATCATCATTTGTACTCTGGCCCTAGGCCTCACAAAGGCTAAGGCAAGGCTGGCCTCAATACATACATTTCACCCACACTCTGATCTCTGGTCCCTTGGCTTCTTCCATTTCATTAATGTCTGTCAGTTTTTCTTAATTCCTAATAATTTCAACTCATTTTTGTGTGAACTCAATTCTTTGCCTCCTTTTCTATTTGAACTCTCTCTTATACAAAGCTCGAACTACAAGTTGATTTTACAGTCTGCCTTCTTGGCTTTTGTATTCTGTCTTCTAAATCATGCTGGATAATAATTGACATTGTACATTACTACACTCCAAACTGGTGTGACTTTTTTTTTTTTTTTTTTTTTGGTCAAATGATCCTTTATTGAAATACTTTCCTTTGTGCTTAACTGGCTGGGCATTCCACAGCACCACTGTTTGTTGATGTCATCTATGATGTCATGAGGGTGGCAGCCATCAGCATTACAGCCCACAGACTGGGCAGTCCCCAGGATCTCTTTAATGATTCCAGAGAGTTCTCTGGCTAAGGATCGGTGCCGCATCTGTCGAGCAATGTTGACGATCTCATCAAAAGTGATATTCCCACTGTGTTTAATGTTTTTCTGTTTCTTTCTGTCTCTTGGTGGTTCCTTGAGGACTTTGATGATCAGGGCAGAGGCAGAAGGCACCACCTCAATCTGGGCCTGTCTGTTCTGAATGGTCAGTTTCACTGTACTCCTCAGGCCCTTCCAGTCACCTCTTGCCTTGGCAATGTCATCACCAACCTTTCTCGGAGACAGACCCAGGGGGCTGATCTTGGGGGCCAGGGCAGAAGTGCTACCGACCTCGCGTCCGGTGCACCTCAGGTATAAGACTTTGATCTCGTTGGGGTCGAACTTCAGCGGCATGGTGGAGGCGGCTGGTGTCGGATGAACCCGGATTCGGGATGACTGAAGAAAGTTGCACCTTGGCCTCCTCCGAGCCGAAAACCAAGAGCTAGTTGTATAGTATTCTATAGTGTATACGTACCACATTTTCTTTATCCAGTCTATCATTGATAGATATTTAGGTTAATTCCATGTCTTTGCTATTGTGAATAGTGTGGCAATAAATATACACATGCATGTGCATGTGTCTTTATAATAGAATGATTCATATTACTTTGGCCATATTATACTTAGCAAACTAACACAGGAACTGAAAACCAAATACCACATGTTCTTACTTATAAGTGGGAGCTAAATTATGAGAACAGATGGACATGTAGAGGGGAACAATACATATTGGGACCTTTTGGAGAATGGAGGGTGAGAGAAGGGAGAGGATCAGGTAAAATAACAAAAGTGTACTAGACTTAATACCCGGGTGATGAAATAATCTGTACAACAAACCCCCATAACACAAGTTTACCTATGTAACAAACCTGCACTTGAAATTAAAATTAAAGTTTAAAAATTCATATTTGAAAGTCTGGGATTACAGTTTGGGGTAAATATGTGTCAGCATGTGGGAAGTATTAATTATGAATATCTTATTTTATAGAGTATAATTTTAAAGTACTGTCCAGAGAGAAGCAGTAAAAAAGGAAGCATTACAAATAGAAGACTGAAATAGCATTTTCAAATATTTGAAAAGGAAATTACAGTCATTATTTGGATTTTGAAAAAGAGGAATTAGCACATTGGTTTATTAAATTCAAATTAGTACAAACATGAAATGAATAGAGTATAATCTATAATGACTTTGAAAAAGATGAAAAAAGAGAATAATAGCTATAAATGTTCAAAAGGAAAATGAACTTGGAAAAGACAAATTTTATGAGCTAGCATAATTTTTGTGACAACTGGGAAAATGCTCAGGGTCAGAAAACTTTCTTGTCTAATAAAAGAAAGAAAACATAAGTTATGAAGGAAAAGAACCAAGTGGTAAATTAAGAGAGTGATTTTAATAAATTTCACATCTAAAGACCTGACTTCTAGAATTTTCATTTGGTGACACAACAAGATCAACATTTGCTTTGACATATGGCCTTGACCAGGAAATGGTGATAAGGAAAGCAGTAAGAAGTCCCTTTAATGAGAGTGTATCTGTGGTGAAAGAACAGGTGCAAAGATGACCTAGATGCCATTATTTGGAAATTTGTGTATAGCAAGGAAGCTGATCATTTTAAACAGGCTTAATGTGCCTATAATATAACCTTCTGATAGATTTTGTGAATTCAGTTAACTTGAGCTTTTGTCTGATAAATTACATAAAATAGCTTTATTGGTTAAAAAATGTTTAAGTAGCACTTGAAAATACCAGAGGAAATAAGAAAATTAGTAAATTATAGAAGAAACCCAATAAGCTTTGGAATGTCATCAACATAAAAAATACCAAACATAAAGTTGTAGGTCCTGAATAAATGTTTTCCAAATACTTATAGACAAATAAAAAGCCTGAAGACATTTTTCATAAGGAAATCCCAAGAGGGGAAAAGAGAAACATTGGGACTCAGAAATGAAATTTATGAAAATATGGAGCAAAACTGAACCAGGACTCAAAGGAGTGAAAGCAAATAAAAAAAGAAGATAAAGTCACTGCTGGGTTTAGACATAACCATAAAACCTTATGTGATGGGTTATTATTTTCTAACTAATTAAATAAAGAACAAAATCAACAAATGTTCTCTCCCTCAGAACTGTGTTTGGATACTGATAAACTCACTCATTTTTTAAATAGTTGGTGTCAAGATGAATTGAAAGTGAAAATTGCAAATGAAGCATGAGTGAGAAAGTAACATAATCTTATAATTATTAGGTTTTCTCCTTCCTTCCTTCCTTCCTTCCTTCCTTCCTTCCTTCCTTCCTTCCTTCCCTTTCTTTCTTTTTCTTTCTTTCTTTCTTTTCTCTCTCTCTCTCTCTCTCTCTCTCTCTCTCTCTCTCTCTCTCTCTCTCTCTTTCTTTCTTTCTTTCAGATGCATTTGGAATTTCTCTGAGTCCTTTCCATGATCTCTAGGTCTTTTGAAAATCAGAGACGGTATGAAAGTTATTGCAAAAACAGAAAACGTTAAAGATAGAAGATGTTAATTTAGAGATCACTGTGGAAAGCAATTTCCCTATTTAATTACTATGGACATTTTTCAGCTTTATTTTTTCTTAGAATTCAAAAGAAAACTTTCAAACATTTTCTAACTGGGGATAATAAATAAGCTGTGTCTCTGGTAGTCTTCTAAACTTTGTGATTTACTCCAAAGTTACACAGGTCTGCTTGAGAGGTTGACTAGATATGCAATAGTACATACTGAGTACCTACTGGGTGCTGGAACCATGATCTAAGAACTCATGTGCAATAATGGGCAAATTCAGAGATGCTATTTCTGATTCACTGAATTTTGAGTCTAGTAGGGGTGGCAGATGTTAATCACACAACCACAGATGAATGTACAAATTATAAATGTGACAAATGTTATGAGGAAAGATGGGACAAGAAAATTATACATGTTAGTCTGTTCTCATGCTGCTAATAAAGCATGAGACTAGGTAATTTATAAAGAGAGGAGGTTTAATTGCCTCACATTTCTTCACGTGTTGGGAGGCCTCAGGATACTTACAATCATGGTGGAAAGCGAAGCAAACATGTTCTTCTCATGGCGGCAGGAAGGGGAAGTGCTGAGCGAAGCAGAGGGATGTGCCTTTTCAAACCATCAGATCTCATGAGAACTCACTCAGTATCAGGAGTACAGCATGAGGATAACCCCCACTGTGATTCAATTACCTCCCACCAGGGCCCTCCCATGGCATGTGGGGATTATTATACAATTCAAGATGAGATTTGGGTGGGGACACAGCCAAGCCATATCACTGTATAACATAGACATTTAATTTAATGTTGGGGGTGACAGAAGACTTTTTTGAGGAAATGACCTCTGAGCTGACTTCTAAAGACAAGTTGGAGTCATCTAGGTAAAGGTGGCTAGTGGAGAATATTCTATAAAGGTTACACAGGTAGAAACAAGACACAATTGAAAAAAGTCTCAATGCTTAGGAAATATTCTTTGCCTCTTTAATTATTACTCAAAATAGTATATTTAATTCTACTTCTTATACCTTATAGAAGTGGTAGGTTGCTTATTGAAAATAAACATGACTCAGTAGACAATTTGGGGTTATATGGCTTCCTGACAAGGCTCTCTGGGCTTTAGTGTCCTACCTAGACAGAGAAGGAATTGGGTCAGATGATGTCTAAAGTACTTTTTTATTTGAAATTGCTGACTCTTTGGTTCATGTAAATAAATATCTAATTAACAGAAACTAGTATGGGTCTTGTACTAATAGTGGCAATAAAGTTTGTTACAAGCATTACATTACTAGCTCATGAAGAAGAGTCTGGTCCTGTTGTAGCTGCTAGTACAATTCTCTAGGAATAGACACTCTAAAATATTTGCTCAGAGTAGCCTTAGTCAAGCAATGGATGCATTCATTGCTAAGTGACCTGTGGAGGAAAATGGTTGTTTGCCTGAATACTAGCTTGATTTCATGATTTAGGGATGAAGGACTTAAAATGATAGACAAGAGGTAAGACACCTGGTAGGTACTGTGACTGTGGGGACTTTGATTAGAATACACACAAAAAATCAAGTGACTAGCTTATTTTTAACGATATTTTTATTTTTATGCACACACACAAATGATGAATAAGAAGATAATGCATGTTAGCAGTTATATTTATTTATGGGATTTTTCCTTATGTACCTGTCTTGATTATGATACAGAAATTCACTTGAAATTAGTGATAATCCTTCATCAAAACCATGGTTTTTAAAGTTCTATTCAGTGCTGCTCTTTTTCAATCCTGTTGATGAAAATAGATCTTTTAAATACTTCTATTTTCTTGTTTTCAAATGACTAGGGGGAATGACGCCAGAATAGCAAAACAAACACCATTTTTCCATGAATATCTGGCTCCTAAAATTGGTTTTGGACAGTTTGTAGAAAAATATTTTTATATCTGGAATTTGTCACTTTTGAAGGTTCTAATCTTGATATGCTGGGTCGCTTTAAGGAGAAAACAAAGAAAGGTGAGATGCTCTGTACTTCAGTACCCAACTTTAGTGCCAACTACCTTCCTGCAACAGGTGCTTGTATTGCACATTTGGTAAGCCTTAGAGTTGCTTTTTTCTTTTTTTGCATTGAGTAAAGCCAACCCCATGAGTGTGAGTAGGTGAAATAACACTCCAGAAATAGCATAAATTACTTCTGGAGTCCTGTTAAGATGGCGTGGTGAACATTTGTTTTTGTATTTTAATAGAGGATTAAGAGACATCACATATAGTCTCTGTTTTTCTTCTTTTCAAAAACTATTCTGAAGACTAATTGACATGTACACAGTGAGCCACATCACTGACAGGAATCATAGTAATTGACACCTTCTAGAACAGTTAATTTGATCTTGGCTATGTTGATCAATGTATAGAATAATGGAAGGGATGGTTCTGTTTTCCACTAATTTTATTTTATCTTAGCTGGAACACTTGGCTTAGCATCAGGCTTTAAGAGAGATATTGACAAACTGGAAGACGTTCAGAGGTTAGGGGACTGGAATTATAAAGGGAATTGAAAACATGACAGATGGTGCTTCCTTGAAAGAATTATGCTATTGGGTCTATAGAAGGGAAGGCTACAGGGAAGTTTGAGGGCTCATCCTGAACAAACCAAGAGCTTTTGTGTGCAAGAGGCATTTAATTTGTTCCTTGTGAACTTGCAGTTTTAGACTAGACTAAAGAAAGTGAAAAAATATCTAGGAGAATTAGTTCAGATTAACATAAGGAAGATTTTTCTAATCAAACTGCTTAAAATGCTTCTGACTGCCTCTGGAGAGGGAAGACTATGGGATGTAATAATTCCCGCATCAGCAGGAGTGTTAGATGCTAGAGAAGAAATTTCAAATCAGATGCCCTTAAAGGTTTCTTTCTATTCCAAGTGTGTCTATAGAGTCGCAATTTGGTCATCTGGCTACAGTGGATATAGCATTCTATTTCTACAATGTCCCAAATATTTGAATATGTTTTTTTTTTCCTCAGGCCCTTAATAGAAGTTAAACTTTTTCTTAGCATAATTATATACAAATGACTTAAATATTCTACATATTTATATATGTAACTCTTTAATACATAAACTAATCCCTTAAAGTATAATTTGGCTATAGTTTAACTTAAGGTAAATCAACTCGCTTTGGATGTGGCTAGCTAGATTCAAAGTCAAAAATTTTATTTTTAGTAAGTGTATATTGAAATAACTCTAGGGACTATTCCAGTGAAAGAAATTTCAGTGACAACCTTTTAGCCCAATCACAAAATTAAATAGTGTATTTAGAACTGGAGGTGGTTTTAGGAATCAACTCTATTTAAGTTTTAAACCTCAGGACCCAGGGACTCACACTGATAGGAAAGTTGATGTAGGCTCAGTTATAGTCATAGTAAGTGTCACTTTTGCTGTCACTTCTTTGGCCACCTGACACTGCTACTAAGTGGTATTTTCTACAAGGACAGATCATGTGTCCCATGTCTCTCAGAAGTGGGCATCATTACTGGTGGTCCTGTTCAATGAGCCCAGCTATCCCAGCAGTGACTCTGGCTCCTGTCCTCTAGCCTGTGTGCAACGGCTGGCTTCTTCTCCCAGAGATTCCCTTCTGGTGCACTGCCTATTGGCAAGGCCTGGGTCTCTACCACTCCCACCAAAACCACCAATCAGTGTGCCAATCTTGCTGCTTTTTACTCTTCAATTAACCTCAGTAACTTCTGCCCTGGGTTCGCCCACTAATCATCCTCTGATGGCCTGAACCCTAATTGCTTTTGCCTGGGAGGTGAAAGTGGTTGGGAGGTTAGTGGGGAAGTTATGGCTTTCTCTTGCCTTTGGAAGCATAGTGCTGACATCTGCATTCTATTTGCTTGTGTGGTGCTAACAGTCTTCCCTCCCTCCCTCCCTCCCTCCGCCCCTCTTCTCCTCTTCCCCTTCCTTCTTTCTCTTTTTTCTTCCTGCCTTTTTATTTTTCATTTCTTTCTTTCAGCTGTCTTGCATATTTTTCGTATGCGACTTATTATGTTTCATATTCTGTGATTAAATATGCTATACTTGACTTCAACTCTTCAGAGAGGCAAAAACATCACTGCGCACAGTATGTAATTCCTACTCTTCTTGCTATTGTGAGGAAGAAATATAAATCTGTAACATAATCAATGCCTTGAAATATGTTAACATTGCATTAGTTTACATAAGAATAGGAATATATTCTGGTTGTTCATCTCCCTAATAACGTTGGATATTTTTTCATTTATCTAGGGTTTAAACTTATCAATTTGGATGCCAGCAGTAATATCACTAGGTAGTAGTAAATACCTCCTTTTTCTCTCTCCCCACACTTATGTAAAAAACATACCTGTCTAATATATATACCTACAGTATATATGTATAAATCATATACAAATAATATATAAATGAATAAATTAATTAGAAAAACATGACCTATTTAAATATACTGTTTTAATTTATTGATTGTTTTGGTTAATTTTAAAATATTGTGACTGCCCAGCTAGCTCAGTCTGTAGAGCATGAGACTCTTAAAAATATGTTGTCTACAGATTATGGAATGAATACCTTGTTCCCCATGTAATCAATTTCAACTATTTGTATTATTAATATCATCACATTTAGGTGAATGTGCATATAATATCAATATTTTCTTATATAATTTTTAGTTTTCTTCAATTGATTTTCAAATAAATCTCCTCTTGAAATAATAAAGTTTAATTTCTTAAAATACATAAGCCACAAAATTGAAATAGCAGTATACAGTGTGCAAAGACATATTTTCTAGTTATCCTTTTTATGGGTTGCTGTAGCACAATTACCTTTGTAATTTCTGTAGACTCTTCACGTTTAATATAAAAATGAAAGTGGTTATATGTGAAATTTCAAACTATTCTATCAAAACAAAAAATGTGTGCATTTATGTTGTGATTGTCATTAAACCAATAATTTTCTGGTCACTTAGTATTATTACTAAACTATGTACATGAGGTTATTTGAAATGTTTTTCACATACTTTTCATGGAACAGGATTTATGTATACTTATGTGAATATATTAAATATTACATGATTGTTACTTATTTTTATATATCAGCTATAAATGTTAATTACAACAGTTTTAAAGTTGAGCCATTCTGTGATCCATCTCAGCACAGAATCACAATAAGAAGAAACCTATGCAAACAACCAAAATACATAGTCTGTCGTAGCCAAATGTGGATGGCAAAGTTAAACATTGCATGATATAGAAGACAAAGAAAAATGCCTTTTATTAATTTATCTCTCTGTAGTCTCAATCATTTTGAAATCTGATTTTTCAGAATCTTTTCTGGCTTCTCCCCAGATTCCAAGTAACTTATGGTCTTTCTCCAAACACTCACTATTACTAGCTATTTTGTTTACTTACTCTCTTTTCATACTCCTCACCATCAAACACCTCTTTCCGAAACCTGGGCTGCCAGCATGTGGATCTTTCTTTTTTCCTTTTTATATGGTCTGCTGAGAGGGATTATCTGTTTCCCCTTCTGAATGTGTTTCTTCTCAGGGTGTGAAAACGGACCAATACAACGACTCCATCTCATGTCTCTCTTAGCCACATTCTGTCTCCATGATCCCCTCAACAGACATGTTTTTATAGCCCTTGGCTATTGCTCAGAGAAACAGTTTAAAAACTGTACTTTTCTCATTATCCCTTATTGCAATAAAATCTTTACTTGTTCAATTCATTCTGGTTCATACATTTCCTCCAGTTGCTATGCATATCATGGTCAGACTACAAAAGCAAGGTGATTTTACAACTTTACTATAAGTCTACACTTAGGTCCAGAAATTCCATGAGTTTTGAGTTTATTCATTATTTTTTAATGAAACTGTCTCAGAGAATTATTTGAATTATTTGAATCAATGGAGGAAAAATGTGTTACGATGCCAAAAGCTAATAAATCTTCATATTCTTTCTATCTGGCTTGCAAATGCATTCTATAACTTTTGTTTTTACTTTGTCCCAGAAGATATAACTTCACTAACAAGTTTAGCTAATATTAACATGAAAGTTTCATTGTTATTAGCTGGAGAACATGACTTAGAAATGTATGGGGCAATGAATAATAAGAAGATGGCCAGTAGTTAAGTTGCTGTGAATAATCCATGTATAACTAGCAATCCTGTAAGCATGGATCATTTTCATCACATGACTCTAAATTTGCTTCTGAACCAAAGTGGATAAAAATTTTTATTGAAAAAATATTGATTAATATTTTGTTTACAATGATAAACTAAAGCATAAATTACATATAAAATATAGGTTTTCAATTTTAAATAATGTACAGGATTTCATGAAAATCCTTTGATTTCTTCTACTTTAGCATGGAATAGAGATGAGGAGTAAAAGTGCAGGTCGATAAATTGAGCAAGGCTCTTACTTCATTTGACCATTTTAAAATTTGCATTTAGAGAAAACAAAAATATGTGTATAATTGTAAAAATGTGTTGGTCTTAGAAAATGTAGAAATTTACTCATCATACATTATTTAACAACAATATGAAAAACATAACATATTCAAGAGATCATGAGGAAAATTATTCCTGAGAAGAAACACATTCAGACAAGAAAACAAATAATCCTTCTCAGCAGACCATATAAAAAGGAAAAAAAGAATGATCCACGTGCAGGCAGCCCAGGTTTGGGAAGGAGGTGTTGGTGAAGAGTATGAAAAGAGAGTAAGCAAAGAAAACAGCTAGTAATGGTGAGTGTTTGGAGAAAGACTATATATTACTTGGAATCTGGGGAGAAGACAGAAAAGATTCTGAAAAATCAACTTTCAAAATGACTGAGGCCACAGAGAGATAAATTCATAAAAGCTAGTTTTTCAGTGTTAACTCAAAAGTCCACAGTCCAAAGTCTCATCTGAGACAAGGCAAGTCCCTTCTGCCAATGAGCCAGTAAAATCAATACCAAGTTAGTTACTTCCTAGTTAAAATCTGGGTACAGGCATTGGATAAATACACCCATTCCAAACAGGAGGTATTGGCCAAAATGAAGGGGCTAAAGGCCCCATGCAAGCCCAAAATCCAGGGGGCAGTCAAATCTTAAAGCTCCAAAATTATCTCCTTTGACTCCATGTCTCATATCCAGATCACACTGATGCAAGAGGTGGGTTCCATTGTCTTGGGCAGCTCTGCTCCATGGCTTTGCAGTGTACAGCCTCCCTCCTGGCTGCTTTCGTGGGCTGGCATTGAGTGTCTACAGCTTTTCCAGGTACACAGTGCAAGCTGTTGGTGAATCTACCATTCTGGGCTCTGGAGGACCATGGCCCTCTTCTCACAGCTCCACTAGGCAGTGCTCCAGTAAGGACTCTGTGTGGGGGCTCTGACCCCACATTTTCTTTCTGCACTGCCCTAGCAGAGGTTTTCCATGAAAACCTCACCCCTCCAGCAAACCTGCCTGAGCATCCAAGCATTTCCATACATCCTATGAAATCTAGGCAAAGATTCCCAAACCCCAATTCTTGACTTCTGTGCACTCGCAGGCTCAACACAGTGTGGAAGCTGCCAAGGCTTGAGGTTTGCATCCTCTGAAGCCATGGCCCAAACTGTACCTTGGCCTATTTTAGTCATGGCTGGAGTGGCTAGGATGCAGGGAACCAAGTCCCTAGACTGCATATAGCAGAGGGACCCTGGGCCCAGCCCATGAAATCATTATTTCCTCCTGGGCTTCTGGGCCTGTGATGGGAGGGGCTGCCTCAAAGTTCTCTGACAAGCCCTGGAGACGTTTTCCCCATTGTCTTCCTGATTAACATTTGACTTCTCACTACTTATGCAAATTTCTGCAGCCAGCTTGAATATCTCCTCAGAAAATGGGATTTTCTTTTCTATTGCATTGTCAGGTGGCAAATTTTCCAAACTTTTATGCTCTGTTTCCCTTTTAAAAGTAAATGCTTTTAAGAGCACCCAAGTCACCTCTATGTTTTGCTGCTTAGAAATTTCTTCCTCCAGGTGGGGCGTGGTGGCTCACACCTGTAATCCCAGCACTTTGGGAAAGCCAAGGTGGGTGGATCATGAGGTCAGGAGTTCAAGACCAGTCTGGCCAAGATGGTGAAACCCCATCTCTACTAAAAATACAGAAGTTAGCCAGACGTGGTGGCAGGTGCCTATGATCCCAGCTACTCAGGAGGTTGAGGTACAGAATTGCTTGAACCCACAGGCGAAGGTTGCAGTGAGCCAAGAGCACCACTGCATCACAGCCTGGGTGATAGAGCAAGACTCCATCTCAAAAAAAAAACCAAAAAATTTCTTCCTCCAGATACCCTAAATCACCTCTCTCAAGTTCAAAGTTCCACAAAACTCTAGGGCAGGGGCAAAATGCTGCCAGTCTCTTTGCTAAAACATAACAAGAGTCACCTTTGCTCCAGTTACCAACAAGTTCTTCATCTCCATCTGAGAGCACCTCAGCCTGGATGTCGTTGTCTATATCATTACTGGCATTTTGGTCAAAGCCATTCAACAAATGTCTATGGAGTTCCAAACTTTCACACACCTTCCTGTCTTCTTTTGCGCCCTCCAAACTGTTCCAACCTCTGCCTGTTACCCAGTTCTAAAGTTGTTTCCACATTTTTGGGAATCTTTTCAGTAGTGCCCCACTCTACTGTCACAAATTTATTGCATTAATCTGTATTCACATTGCTAATAAAGACATACTTGAGATTGGGCAATTTACAAAACATTGGAGGAGATCTCTATGAGATCAATTTAGGCAAAAATTTTTTGAGAAATACCCTACAAGGACGAGTAACCAAAGCAAAACAGACAAATGAGATCTCATCAAGTTATGAAGCTTCTGCACAGCAAAAGATCCAGTCAACAAGGTGAAGAGACAACCCACAGAATGGGAGAAACTATTTGCAAACTACCCATCTGACAAATACTAATAACCAAAATATATAAGGAACTCAAACAAATCTATGGAAAATAATATAATAATCTGATTTAAAAATTATCAAAAGATCTGAATAGACACTTTTTTTTTTTGGAGACAGAATTTCACTCTTGTTACCCAGGCTGAAGTGCAATGGCATGATCTCGGCTCACTGCAACCTCCACCTCCCAGGTTCAAGCAATTCTCCTGCCTCCCCAATAGCTGGGATTACAGGGAAGGGCCACCACACCTGGCTAATTTTGTATTTTTAGTAGTGATGGGGTTTCTCCATATTGGTGACATTTCTTAAAAGAAGACATACAAATGAGAAACGGGCATATGAAAAGGTGCCCAACAGCATTGGTCATCAGAGAAATGCAAATCAAAATGACAATGAGATATCATCTTGCTCCATTTAAAATGGCTTTTACCCAAAGACAGGCAATAAAATAAGCTGGCAAGGATGTGAAGAAAAAGGAATCCCTGTACACAGTTGGTGGGAATGAAAATTAGTACAACCACTATGGAAAACAGTTTAGAGTTTAAGTTTTTTTAGTCAAAAAACTAAAAATAGAGCTACCGTCTAATACAGCAATTCTACTGCTTGGTATATGCCCAAAAGAAAGGAAATCGGTATATTGAAGAGAGATTTGCACTCCTATGTTTGTTGCAGCCCTGCTCATAATAGCCAAGATTTGGAAGCAACCTACATGTCCATCAACAGATAAATGGAAAAAGAAAATGTGGTACTTATATACACAAAGGAGTAGTGTTCAGTCATAAAAAGAATGAGATCCTTTTATATGCAACAACATGGATGGAACTGGAGGTCATTATATTAAGTGAAATAAGCCAAACAGAGAAGGACAAAATTTGCCTATTCTCATTTATTTGCAGGAGCTAAAAAATAAAACAATTGAACTCATGGAATTGGAGAGTAGAAGAATGGTTACCAGAGGCTGAGAAGGACAGTTGGGTAGGGGCACGTAGAGGTTAATGGGTACAGAAAGTAGTTAGAAAGAATGAGTAAGACCTAGTATTTGATGGCACAAGGTGACTGAAGTCAATAGTAATTCAATTATACATTTAAAAATAACAGAGAGTATAATTGGATTTTTACACAAAAGATAAATGCTGGATACTCCATTTTACATGATGTGATTACTGCACATTGCATGCCTGTATCAAAGTATTTCATGTATCCCATAAATATGTACACCTACTATGTAGCCACAAAAATTAAAAAAAAAAATTAGGCTGGACGCAGTGGCTCACACCTGTAATCCTCTAGCACTTTGGGAGGCTGAGGCAGGCAGATCACTTGAGGTCAGGAGATCAAGACTAGCCCGGCCAACATGGTGAAACATCGTCTCTACTAAAAGCACAAAAAAGAAAAAAAAAAATAGGTGTGGTGGCGGGCATGTGTGATCCCAGCTACTTGGGAGGCTGAGGCAGGAGAATCAGTTGAACCCAGGAGGCGGAGGTTGCAGTGAGCCAAGATCATGCCACTGCACTCCAGCCTGGGCAACAGAGCAAGACTCTGTCTCAAAAAAAAAAAAAAAAAAATTAAAAATGGTACTTTGTCATTCCCCAAGAACAAATAAGAGACATAACTGTTTGGGTATCTACATCAAACTACTGTAGCTAGACATTAGAACTTTAGTGGAAAAAAAAAAGAGAGTTAGGAAATAAAATAAATATCTTCTAATATTTCCCGAAATGTAAATTTGTTCTTAGATAGGCAAGGAAAAAAGCAATATACTCTAAGACATTTATGGTCCCTTAAAGTAACATTTGGCCACAGCATCACATTCATCCCAATCCTGCCAGATGAGCTGGGACTGTATGTGGCCCACACAGGCTGTTCATGACCACATGCCAGTCCTGGAAGGACCTTTACTACCCGTGGCCTTCGCCGAGGCTGTAAAGAGTCAGGAAGGCATCACAGGTACTGTTTCAGAAGGCAGGAAGTCAAGAGAGACTTACCCATTGTGAAATTTGTGAAAGTACAACCTTTGAATGCCTCTTGACATTTATATGAAGTTCCTTTACAGTACTGAGATTGCCTATCTCTATAAATTTATATGGGCAGCTGTAACTTGCCATTCAAATATTTAAAATATATGAACCATGAATCTCTATTGCTTTCATTTATTTATCTTTCCTTAGCCTATAACTGCAGGGTATACAGGCAGAAGCTAACAAAATACAGTAGGTGGTAATGAACCACTTAAAATAGTAAATTTGGGGGATACTATGCAAAGACTCCTGCAACTGAATATTTAGCAATATGTTCAACAATAAAATTCTAGGCAAATAGGCTGAATGTCCTAGGGAAATTAATATCTTTGTTATAGCATTTTTGTTGCCTGTAGTATGTATAGAAGGGCAATTTTAGAGCATTCTCCTAAAGCCAAAGTTTACTATATTATTGGTGTAAACTTTTATAATTATATTTGCCTGGGATCCTTATTCTTTTTTGGTCATTTTAAATGAACATTATGGTGCTATAAAAACTTGTAACAGCTTAGACAATTGCAGTAACTTCAAAGGAAATCAATACACACAGTGGTAAATTTTACCCAATAGGAAAATTGTCTTCTAATACTTAAATGTACACAAAGCACAAATCGGGCAGAAAGAAAGTACGAATTACTTCAGCTATTTGGTTTAACAGGACAAAAAAATAACTTCACTGTAGGTCTTCCGTCTGTCAGAATGGTAGAAAAGGCCACCACCTGGTTTCTGTATAAGATCATTGCTCTTTCTGTAAATGTCACAATTTTCCTTTAAAACCCCTTGTAGCTGTCAGTTTTTAAGCCAGAAAATAATAAATTACCTCATACCATAGTCAAAACAAATTCCCTACTTATGTGATGCTGATAGGAGAAAGCCATCAAGAAACCATTATGGTGGATTGCTTTCTTCCCAGTGCCTTGTATCTTTGTGGCACAAGACAGCTGGAGAGTGTTCTAAAATACATTTGCTTTATAGCCGTATTTAAGATAAAGTGAAAACAAGACTGCTGCATCAACAACAAAAGCTACAACTGCTGTTAATGCTACCATTGTGCCATGGTGCACACCTACTTCTATGACAAGCTCAACATAGTAAACTGGAAAGATGACCGGTCCTAAACTTAATCCAGAGGTTGGCCTATCAGTACATGCATGTTGCAAAGTCACCTCATTTTATTAGCATTAGTTTCCTTAAACAGGAAGACATAGTAATGCCTGCCTTTCTCACTACATAAAATTATTTTGGAGATAAAATGAAAACAAAGTAAAAAGTGTACTGGGCTAATCAATGCAAAATTAAAGACAAGTAGAGGAAATTTAATGTGAGTTCCAAGGAGAAAAGAGGAGAGATGGCTTCCAACACCAGCAACCCAAGCCCTCTATTCCAGGCCTTCAGCATTATCCTCAAACTGGGCTATGTGCCTTTCCTTTCTAATTTTAAAAGGAAAGACAGCATGTAATATACCTTACAGATACCCATGAACTCATCATGATCAATTTTAATGATTGATCACATTCACATTTGCTTTAGAATAATTCTATTAAAAAATTTATAGATAATATTTTAGTTTTCTTTATTCCTCCTCCAGTCCAATTTTCCTCTCTCCTTTCCCAGAAGTAAAACTGTTTGGAAGTTGATTTTCGTCATCATATTCTAGCTTCTTGTATTCAAAGAAATTTGAAGGTATAGCTGTATATGTATATTTTTTTATATATATATCCATAAACAAAGATACTACCTCTTCATTTTTGTAAGTGCCCTTAAGCCGAAAATAAATGTTTTACTCAATATTATAATATGGGTATCCACCTATGTTGATGCATATGGATTTGTTTTTCCCATTTAAACTTTATATTATTTCACCAGATAAATATACTGCATTTTATTCATGCATTTCTGTGTTGGTAGACATTTGGATTATTTTATAACAATATTATGATAAAATTATGCACAAACTCTTGACAGCTTTTCTAGGTTTCATACCTAGAAGTGAAATTGCTGAATAAGCTTTGGCCATTTTCAAATGTCATAGACGTAAAATTGCTCTAGAAAGGAATTATACCAATATACCTATCTACCCATAGCAAGTGCATTGTATCTTAAATTCCATATTGTCTGGTGATATTTCTACACCACTTTTCTTTCAGGTGATCCAGCTTCAGTGGGATGTGGGAGGAAAAACTAGGTAAGATTTCCAGTATTTTACTTTTTCAGATTCCATTCTTGTTGGAGAATTAACATGGGATTCAGGTAGAAAAGGACTAGCCAGAGAGCTGGGCTAATAGTGGCAAGACATAGGACTGATTTCTGTAGTTCCGTTCTTGGAGGGTTACTCAGGAGACAGGACACAGATAGTGGTTATAGATGAATAATTAGTTTCCACTCACTAATAGGGAAGCCTTTGATTGCCAGTGTGGATCTTGGTTCTGGTTGAGGTAATTTGTGCCTGAGGTGAGTCCAGTTTTTTTTTGTTTTGTTTTTGAGACAGAGTCTTGCTCTGTTGTCCAGGCTGGAGAGCAGTGGTGCAATCTCAGCTCACCGCAAAGTCTGCCTCCTGGGTTCAAGCGATTCTCCTGCCTCAGCCTCCCGAGTAGCTGGGACCACAGGCATGTGCCTCCACACCTGGCTAATTTTTTTTTTTTTTTTTGTATTTTTAGCAGAGACGGGATTTCACCGTGTTAGCCAGGATGATCTCAATCTCCTGACCTCATGATCCACCCACCTCGGCCTGAACCACCACGTCTGGCTGAGTCCATTTTTATAACCATGTGTTGCCCAGGAATATTACACAAAAAGGCATACATAGCCAAATGGGAGATTCTTTTTTCACAGTTATACTCTTGTTCTTTGATTTCTGGGGAATTCCTGGTTTATAGTGATAAATCTTAATCATCACACCAATACATTTGGAAAAATTAGTTACCAACACATTGAAGAATAAACAGCAACAATGATGTTTTAAAACACCCTTTTTACTACCTTTTCTAAAATGAATGAAATCTTGAGTTCAGTTAATTTAGGACACACTGTGATTTACAAAATGTTCAGCACCATTGCAGATGCTTTTCTGTTTGCCTGAGATGAACATACTTTCCTGTTCCATTGTGTTGTATGAGAATCCTTTTTTAATGCACTCTGCTTCATGTCCACACTGTGCGCAACAAAGCCACAAATATTCTTTTTATACTTGAACACTTGAACCACTATGTTGGAATTTTGCATTTATGTGTGTATCTCCTTCATAACAAAAGAAGCGGGATGGAGGAATAGGTAACAGTGGAGCCTCTGGGTTGGCCTACTTGGAAGTGAGCTCTGGCTCTACAGCTTAGTATCTATCTGTCTAATCTGGGCAAGATCCTTTAACTATGGGGACCTCGGTTTTCTCATCTACAAAATGTGTACAATAATTCATCTATCACATAGCCTTATTGTGAGGACTAATTATCTTAATATTAGGTAACGTATGAAAGCATTTGGAAGAGTTCCTGGAGCACTGAGAGAGCTCAACAATGTTAGCTGTTCCTATGTTTATGTTCTTGAGGGCAAGGACTGTTTTCACTACGAATTCAGAGAATCTTGCATTAGATCTGGAAAGTGGTTGCCCAGAAATATGTGTTCAGTACAGTAAACACGGATATACCTATTTTCTGAACATACATTTCATTCTAGTGGGCTTGTGTTCCATTTTCACATCAGCCTTAGACATGCCTGTTAGCTATTCTTTGTTTTGACAGATTTTTAGCTTAAGTTGTCACCTTCATGCCAAGTCTGCCAGACAAGTTATAAAAAGAGGTGGAAAGCATAACTTTTAGCAGCAGGAAGCATTCCACTGGCAGGGCATCTGGGGACACAGACATTCTGAAATGCTACATTATGTTAGTTACAAGCCTGAGAAGTACATTTATTTATGGATTCAACTAGAAGGTGTTGTCCTCCCTCAATAAAATATATAGATATGTTTGAAGAAGACGATTGTTTAAATAGCTCCACATAAATTGTGATAGCCACAGGATATAACAAAACAAGTTTGCATTTTAAAAGTGTTTATTTCCAAATCAGACATCTTTTGATTACAAATAGTTTATGTTAGGACATAATTCCAAAAGAAACTTTTTTGTGTATACACAAAAAATTTTACATTGAAAAACTTTATCTCTGCTTGTCCCCCAATTAATAGAACACATTTTAAATGTTGGTTGTCAATAAACGGAATTGTAAAGGTTCTTAAAAATAAGAACCTTCTAGCTCTTTTCTCAGGCATTTGCTTTTCCATTAAAATGGGAATTCATGTGGATAAATATAATAAGTATCTGCGACCCTTCATCCATCTATTAGAATGGAGTGGGGAAGTCATATGCCTGTTGAATGTTGTAGTCTGTGTCCTATAGTCATGTTCTAAAGATAGCCCACTATAACTTGAGTAGATTTTGATGTGTTTAAGAAAGATAATCCAGAAACAACATTTAAAGTTAAAATTTACAAGTTGATGTTATACTATGCACCAATTTCTGGATTCTGGAACCTAGAGAAAACATGTTAACTAAAAAGGGAAAAAAGAAGGAAGAAGCTCACACAGATGAAGAATGTGAGAGAGATGGAAATTAGACTCATTGAAAACCAGGTGAAATACTTAGAATGATGTGTATTTAAATTTAGATATATACAATTTGTGCTCACATAAAGGTCTTATTCTAAACTCATTAGAGATGAGTAATTCAATATACAGTATATTTAACCATTATTATAGCTCGGGTCTTCCATCTACACATAAAAAGACACGATAACATGACATGAAATGGAATCCCTATTTCTTCTTTTAAAAGACTACAGAATTTAAAGACTGCTAAATGTTTGCAAAGTGGCTTTATTCATAGGTGACTTTCTTCTTCCTCTAATCAGTATCTTGCAGTACAGGTGGTGTTAGAACTCATTTTAAAGAGAGTATATTTAAATTGTTAAAAAGATTCTGGTGTCAATTAAGTATATAATACTATAAGAGGGTTTTTAAGTTGTATCACTGCAGAAAACTTCATTAGGATTTAGTTCATTGTATAAATTCGTGTCAGTTGGAAAGTATTTTTAAATTTAGCTTTATTGTTCTGGGCAATCATTAGGCTACTAATGATTTGGTTATTATATTTAAAAAGATTCAGAGTTCTTTATAAAAAATGTAGAGCATGCTTGAAATACAGATGAAATATTTTTCCATTAGAGTCTATTATCATTAAAAGGAATTTGATGACAACATATTTAAAAGATTAAAAATAGAATTAATGTGTATCTGAAAGTGACTTTATTACTCAATCATTTTAATTTGAAATATAATAAAAACAAATCAATATTTTTAATAAATTTACTTCAAACTAACTTAACTAAATGATATCTCATAAGTAGATATACTATGCAAGGGGTTCCATTACAAGTTTATTTTAAAATCATTGAAGATTTCTTTACTAAAAACAAAAAGTTAATTTTTGAAGATTTCTACTTTTATCAGCTTCCATGCTAATTGCTATTGCAATTTTATTTTTGTGCTACTCACAGACTGACATCAAAAGATAATTGGATTGAGTTGAGTGTTAAAAAAATTTAACTTTCATGGAAAAACATTATCTAGTTTTAGGGGTTATGTAGAAAGTTAGGAATATTAGCTATATTAAACTAAAAAGATTTTGGAAAATGTTAACTGTTACATACAGATACAGCTACCAGATTTTAATTTTTAATACGGGAATTAGCTTCTCCTGGAAGCCCGCTAAATTAAAATTACCCTTTATTTGCAATATTGAGGATAATTTGAAGGAAGTATTGTCCTTGGTAATACATATGTCTCTAGATTGTCAAAACATTGGAGCAAAAGAGTGAAAAATCTCAACCCATTTTCTAGCGATTTTCTCTGTTGTAACAGTCATGGTACCTCCAGATTGGCTCATTGAGAGAAGGCCCCACAGTCCTGTACAACATTTTAAATTCCCTAAAGAGCTCCAAGGAAACATGCTGTGATTCTAACAGAGCCCTGGTGACATGGTTTGACTCTGCGTCTTCACCCAGATCTCCTGTCAAATTGTAATCCTCAGTGTTAGAGGCAGGGCCTGATTGATGCAAGGTGTTTGGATCATGGTGGGGGTGCTGATTTTGCTCTTGCTGTTTTGAAGATAGTGACTGAGTTCTCATGAGGTCTGGTCGTTTAAAAGTGTGTAGCACCGGCTGGGCGTGGTGGCTCACGCCTGTAATCCCAGGACTTTGGGAGGCCAAGGCGGGTGGATCACGAGGTCAGGAGATCAGGAGCATCCTGGCTAACATGGTGAAATCCCATCTTTACTAAAAATACAAAAAAATAGCCGGGCGTGGTGGCGGGCGCCTGTAGTCACAGCTACTTGGGAGACTGAGGTAGGAGAATGGCACGGAGCTTGCCGTGAGCCAAGATCGTGCCACTGCACTCCAGTCTGGGCGACAGAGTGAGACTCCCTCTTTAAAAAAAAAAAAAAATGTGTAGCACCTGCCCCTTCACTCTCTCTCCTGTTCCCACCCATGTAAGTGCCTGCTTCCCCTTGGTCTTCTGCCATGACTGTAAGTTTCCTGAGGCCTCCCCAGCCATGCTTCATGTACCGCCCGTGGAAATGTAAGTCAATTAAACCTCTTTTCTTCATAAATTACCCAGTCTCAGGTAGTTCCTCATTCCAATGTGAGAATGGACTAATACACCTGGTTAGAAGTGGCTGGGGGGTAAGGAGGGCGGCAAAGAATGCTGTCCAATTGAACACGGTGCTCTGCCCCTCCCACCCTGCACACTCACTGGCCCATGCAGACATTGCTCCTGGATTTGGGGAGCTCCTGGCTGCTTCATCATCAGACATTTCTCCTGGTGATCTCACCCCTGCTGGAAGTAGCTGTCCACAAATTTCGGAGTGAAGAGGGCCAGACATCAATGAAGCCAAACTTTGGCCTTAAATCCTTTCTCCTCAGGTGCCTGCCTCTAGCCTTTTGCCCTTGGAATAAATTGGAGGTGTTCTGTTGGCCCTCTTTGCCCAACCCCATAGGGGTCTTTCTCTGATATGTAGCACCAGGGGCAGACCCAGGGAGAAATAGAAATAAGGGCCCTCCTTATTGGCTTCCCTCCCTAGAAACTTCCCTCCAAGGATTAGTTATTTTCTGACCTGTTGCTGAGGGAGTGGGCCAGTCTCCCTGATACCCAGGAACTGGTGCAGGCAAAGACGTGGGTCACCTGCACTCTCTAGCCAGGGAGCTGGTCATGGTGGTTCCAGCTGAGTTCCCCACCAGCAGCCACTTGTGCTGGAAACCTTGCAGCTCTGCCGCCTCCCAAGCTCCTTATCCTGCCTCATGTGCAACTAGCAAAGCCCAAACAATGCACTGGTGACTCTGGCTTCCTGAGGAGGGAAGCTGCTCCAGTGATGCCCGGCAGCATCTGAGAGTCTCAGAAGCTCTTTTCTAGGCTTCTCATGCCTTCCTCAGCATCGTACATCTGATGTGGTGATCAAGGAGGGATTCCTGTTATTCTCTTTCCCATTCACTCTAAGCTTTCCCTTCGTTAGCCTGGCTTGGAGTAAATTTCTCACCAAAACATACATTTTAAAGCTGGTACAGGGAGGGACTATTAGATTTATGGCGTCTCAACATCTAAGTACTCTCACTGCACAACTGCATCTAGACACAGTGACCTTGTAATAAAGACATCCCCTCCATCCTTTAAATGAAGACACATGCTTCCAACGCCTTCTGGTATGTATGCAAATGAACCTTGGGTCAAAATCATGGCCTCCAATGCTCCCCTCAGAAACCACTTTCTCCTTTCCTCCTCTCTCCTCTTTCCTCCTTTCTCACTACCTTTCCTCTTGTCCCGTCTCCTTCTTCCCCTTTCCAATCCTTTTTTCCCCTTTTCTGCTCTTTTCTTCTACCCTCACCTTTCTTTTACAGTCTCTACTTGTTTTTTTATTATTAAAAAAGCAAAACATATAGGGTCATTGATGAAGCATGATGACAATTATATTTGCAGTGAAGCTTTCAGAATGAACATCAAGAATTATCTTTCATATTTATTAATCATAAAGAGACTTCAAAATATTAATGATATGTAATATATTTTAGCAGCCTTGTTTTTATAGAAACAGGAGAAAGAGAATTTCTTTGAAGGAGTTCAGGTTCGAATGCAGGTAACATGAACAAAGCAAAGATCTTTAGTTACTAATGGAATGGTTCATTAGGTGACTAAACCAGGTGGATTTGGTGTTGCAGATTTCCTCCCCGTGTTCTCCAAAAGACAGAATTTCAGCTTTCTGAAACAGAAACCAGATGTTATAAGAACATAATATTTCTTTTTTGACTCCATGAAATTGATTTAAGGGGACATACTTGCTTTTCTGCAATTCAGTGGAGTGACTCAGATAAATTAAAAATTAAAATGAAAAATGTCAACTCCCTTCAGTGATGCTTCGCCTTCTTTCATGGTAGGTGCATTTCTCCCATGGGCAGGTTCTTATACGAATAACGCCTCAAGAATATGGTCTAAGAATATCCTCTTGAATACAATCTCTAATGATAAATGCTGTAATACATACGCAATGACATGTAATAATAACAGGCTTTTAAAAGTAAACATTGAGAAAAAGTAAGTAAAGAATTTTCATTAGCAAGACTTCCCAAACAAAAACTTATCACTTTTGGAACTTTGTCAACATTGTGTGATGCAATTATTCATATGTATCCATATGTAATTCTAAAAATTCTGTTGACTGTGTCTATTTACTAGTCTTTTATAAGGAAAAAACAAAATATTTGTATCAGCTAAATCTAGTCCTTTCAGTTTATTTATTTTTATATTTTGTGTCTTACTAGACTTTATTATCAAAAGATTACATGCCCACTGCTCACAGCAGCTACTATCCATTAGCCTAATGGACTGGAATTACAGGTTGTCTTAGGGATTGTCTACTGTGTGACAAAATCAAATGTAAGCCCTACTGTGAAAAGCCTTGACACTATTAAATGTGAAAAATACAATGTGTTCAAGAAGATCTTAACAAAAGAGATGTAAGGCATTGAGTTAACCAACTAGAAAGTAACATGAAGTGTATGCCAAAATAGTAATTACTTGTGTTTTCCTGTTGCTGTTATTTAGTACAGCAACTGTACACTGTCATTCATCACCCAACAGAGCTGGATGAATAGTGGGTACTTACTGATTAACTTTTCCCTTTTCCTACCAAATAGTGACCACAGAATGTTTCCATATACATCTATTCTTATTCAAATTTCCACCTCAAGTAATACTTTCACTTATTCAACAGAAACATTTGAGTGCCTACTCTGCACCACACACTGTGAAGGTACCAGGCTTATTATGAACATGTCAAAGGCAGCAAATGACTAACCAGGAAAACTCTTACGCTTTGTCGCTTTTGCATACGCTGTCAGCTCTTTTCCATTATAGGGCACTTTCACTACTTGGACAACACGTAGTCCTGGAACTTTCCTGGTTGAGGATGGGTCTGCAAGAAGAGTCTGGACTTTGAAATTATCAAGTTCAGTTTTGAACATAGAGAGGAAAGTGAGACAAGAGTAGTCCAACTCTCCTTCCAGAGACACCCAATGTTGACAGAGGAGCAACTTTCTAGTGAGATCAGCCACCAGTGGTAGAGCAGGGCACCTGTTGGAGGGCTTTTGTGCTGTCAAACCTGGGGAGAATTAGTTATCATTGCCACTACTGTAGAGGACAGAGTTGAAGCAATTTGACTTGCCTCTTAAAACCCACAGAGGTAACATAGCTCAAAAAAATCTTTTGTGACGTGTCCTGTCTCTTTGTCCTTTCTTTATGCATTTCACTGATTTGTCAGAATCACTTTCTCCTATAGAAACATACAAGTCATTTATATAAAAAATGAAGCAAATATTTGAATGCAATATTCAGTTACATATAAGTTTAATTTTCAGACAATAAGGTAGGGAGTTCAAGACCAGCCTGACCAAAGTGGAGAAACCCCTACTAAAAATAAAAAATTTGCCAGGGGTGGTGGCGCATGCCTGTAATCCCAGCTACCGGAGGATATTTCCATTGGCCCTATAGTCTTCAAAGGGATCAGAATTATCAGTTCTCAGATTCGCTGAGATCGCGCCATTGCACTCCAACCTGGGCAACAAGAGTGAAAATCTGTCTCAATAAAACCAAAAAAACAAAAAACAAACAAACAAAAAAACCACACACACACACACACACACACACAATGTTGTATTAAATTCTCCAAGGGTGAACAAGTAATTCCTCCTGTCTTCATCTGTCTTTGCCTTTCTCTCTCTCACACACAGACACATTCACTCACCCATACAAACAGAATTCATACATTTTTATTCTAATAATCTATAGTAGTGTTTTCTATATACTTAGCATCATGTTAGATGCACAGAAAAATACCCAGAAAATATAATTTGTTCCTGACCTCTAGCCTATACATTTAGAAAACAGAAAATTCACTCATTTATTCACTCAACAAGCAATTTTTCTTTTAATTTTCATAGGTTTTAGGGAACAGGTGGTGTTTGGTTACATAAGTTTTTCAGTGGTGGTTTGTGAGATTTTGGTGCACCCATCACCCAAACAATATATACTGTACCTAATTTGTAGTCTTTTATCCCTCATTCCCCTCTCACCCTTTCCCCCAAGTGCCCAAAGTCCATTGTGTCATTCTTATGTCTTTGCATCTTCATAGCTTAGCTCCCACTTATGAGCGAGAGCATACATGTTTGGTTTTCCATTCCTGAATTACTTCACTTAAAAATAATGGTCTCCAATTCCATCAGGTTGCTGTGAATGCATTATTCCATTTTTTTTAATGACTAAATAGTATTTCATGGTGTATGTGTGTGTGTATATATATATATATGCATAACACAATGTCTTTATTCACTCACTGATTGATGGGTATTTGAGTTGGTTCCATATTTTTGCAATTGTAAATTGTGCTGCTATAAACATATGTGTGCAAGTATCTTTTTTGTATAATGACTTATTTTCCTGTGGGTAGGTACACAGTAGTGGGACTGCTGAATCAAATGGTAGTTCTACTTTTAGTTCTTTAAGGAATCTCCACACTGTTTTCCATAGTGGTTGTACTGGTTTGCATTCCCACCAGCAGTGTAAAAGTGTTCTCTTTTTACCGCATCCCTGCCAACATCTATTATTTTTTGATTTTTTCATTATGGCCATTCTTCATGAGTAAGGTGGTATCACATTGTGGTTTTAATTTGCATTTCCCTGATCATTAGTGATGTTGAGCAGTTTTTCATTCAACAGGCAATTTTTTCATTCGATAAGCATTTTTTCATTCAACAAGCAATTATTGAGTGCTTATTTTTTGCCAGTTATGCATGTATGCATTAATTACATAACAAATAAATGACATGCTGAAATATGATTGCCTGGGGTTGGGGAAATGCAGAAATACTGACTGGGGGAGATGCTAAATAAATCCAGAAGGAAGAGTAGGATTGTAAAGGACTAACAAATTGCAGAAGTTAGAGTCTGGGTACATGTCAACAAGGCATAAACAAAGAATAGGAGCAATAGATGATTTTAAATGGATGGAGTGTAACGTGGCACCCATGGCCTGGCGTGAGGCTGGGAAAACAGCCATTCAGTGCCAGAGTTGGTGCAGATGTGGGATATAATTAAAGGCTGGAGATGAAAGGAGTGACGCCTGCAGCCAGTGCTTAGATAAGGGTTGAATTTGCATATATTGAGGGAGAAGGAAAAGCCAATTCCGCTGGTGAAGTGAGTTTACAATTTGTATATAGACCTGGAAATGAGAAAGAAAATTGCATATTCTAAAGGTATTAACTAAAAGAGAGTGAAATAGACATGAATAAACTGGAGCATTTGAAACAGAACCTGAGATTAATGTATTAAGAAATATTAACGGTTACTCTAAAGGAAAGGTTTGCAAACTATTGCTTCTGGGTGTGGTTGTTCAATTTTGCCTTCAATATGTAAATATCACATTATGCTTTAAATAAATTTCTTGATGAAGCTTTTGTGTGTTATTGTAACCTATACTTGAAAGAATGTTATGTTTTATGTTTGCTAAAAGAACTACATATAGATATTTGGGCATGTAAATTTCGACAGGACATGCATGGAAGAGTCCTTACTGGGAAGTGACATTGAAATAGAGACCTGGAGGAAGTGGAGAGAGACTTTTCAAACAGGAGCAAATGCAAATGTCAAATTTATTCCTATGTCTGCTTCTTTCCAGTTTTGTTTCACTGCTCCATTAAAAAAAAAATATCTGTACCAAAATAACTGAGCTTGAAATATATAATCTATAATTTATAATTTGAATCATAAATTACAATTTAATATAAGTAACCAATTACAGTAAATGCTTTACACTTTAATAGTTCCTCTACAGAAATATCTTAACTATTCTCAAATTTTCATCTTCCATATCAGTTTTCATATTCAGAGTGTTGATTTACTTGAAAAAAACACAATTTGAGATTTTATTGGAATTGCTATTAACTCAATATATACAATTATGGAGACAATCACATTTTTAAGAAAATATATTTTTCTCAGGAAGAGAGTATATTTCTCTATGAATTTAATTTCTCTTCAATGTCTATCACACTTTTAAAAAAATATTCTGTTATTTTCGTACTGTTGTAATGGCATAATTTTTAATACTATCTTATAAGTGTTTATTTCTCATATGAAAATAAAATTAATTTTACATAAATTACTCTTATTGAATCATCTTGCTAAGCTTTATATTAATTCTAATAATTTGTCTGTAGATCTGTAGAGCTTTTGGATTTTCTTGTAACCAATCATCACGTGTAACTATTTCATCTTTTCAATCACATACACTTGTCATTTTCTCCTTCACTCAACACTGGCAAATTTCCTACTCAGGGTTGAATAGAAGCGGTGATAATTAGTATCCTTACCATGCTCCTGATCTTAACAAGGCATGCACCTAGCCTATTATCATTATTCATGAGATTTCTGTAGGATTTTGGTAGATTATTTAATATTAAAGGGCTTCCTTCTATTCCCTATGTAAATTTCATGTGATTTTTCCAAATCCATTTTCCATTTGTCATTTTTTATCTTCAAATGGGACCGCTGTTTAATCAACTCATTGTGATCAACTGCTTTTATTTCTAAAAGTTCTGCTGTTATATCTGTGAATTCATTTGTTTTAATCTAGCTGGTCAATGTCGACAATACTTCTTCCTTGAGAATTTTTAAGTTTCACCTTTTAGCCTACTGGATGTTTTATACATAGTCATAGCGTGTTGCTGATACATTTCAAATAGAATAGGCCTGAGAGTGTAAGTGTGTGATTTTATTTTTTCCTTCTCATTCTCATTATTGTGTTTTATTTCCTTCCAGGTATGTCTAAAATCATATATATAAAACATATATATGTAAACATATATGTGTGTGTATGCATATATATGTATATATAATTGAACTTAATCTGGAGCACTCTTGAGGGCCGAAACTGCTTCTTTCATCCACGAAGCATTTGAGTTTTTGTTTGCCAGAGCTAGAGGCCTGCTATTCTCCTGGGATCTATCTAGTTCCTTGCAGTGTTCTTGGTTTAAGGCAGGTATCTCAGGCTTAGCCTCCAAATATTTACTGTATCTATAGTTTAGTCCCTTAGTCATAAACTACCTACCTGGGGACCCTGGTCCCTTCTCTGGCTTTTTTTCCCCTTTTCAAGTTTCTTGTTCTATTATCAGCCAAGTGTTTTTTTGTTGTATGCCTTTGAAGATTTCTGTTATTTTCATTAAGTCCAAAAATGTATTAAAAGCTGTATTTGCTGTAATTATTCCAGAAGTATTAAGCTGCCTTTAATTGGTACACCAGTGGCCAATTAGATCTGTCACATAAATGTTTCATAAAACACTCAGACTTATTGCATTTTATTCTAATGCATGTAAAATGGATTAATTAGGAAATTCAATGCCAATTGCCAACTTCCACTGAACTAAAATGACAAAATGCAAATATCTTTCCTAAAAGTAGCACAGTGAATTATCATTTCTACCTTTGAAACTTCATCATATTAGAAAACAATTTGCTTTTAGGAATAGAATACGGCTCACTATATTTCTTTTCATTCTGTTCAAGATTATTTTTTGTGCAACAAACTAACCCATTGAGTTTTTTTTTTTTTTTGGAAAATTCCTAATCTGTGCCCTATTATTTATTCTGCATTTTATATCACAAGGCAAACTTTTAAATGACTTATGAATCAAATAAACCTAATCGATTAAAACTTCACTCATATTTATGAGTATGATTAGGCAATGAACATTCTATGTACAAATCATTTTGTACTGCTTGGGTTCATTTAAGGCTTCTCAATGAAATTCATAAATACATATTGATATTTCATTATTGCAGCACTTTGCTAACACATTATCAGATAAGATAAAAAGGTAAAAGATCATATAAAGAGACAGCAATTTGATTTCACAAACGAAACCTCCTAGTCTTAATTCACTGGGCATACCTTGCAGCAGCTAAATTTTAAGCCATACTTCACAATGAGCACTGTTAAGAAAGTGGAGAAAGCATGCAGGGAAACAGCAAAGTTGTTTATAGATATATTTCCTAATTTCTCTACCTGAGAGTATTCAAAGTGGCTAAATCTGGCAACCAGAATATACATAAAGAAATAATAAGAGACAGTGATATCAGCACCTTAGATGTAATCAATGAGGAAGAACAAGATAGAGCATCTGAACAAAGTATCTGGTTTGTCCTTTAGGTGCTGTTCTTCATATCTAATTTGTAACTGCTCTATCTTCCTGATAGGTTACTATCTATCACTGTACCAGTCTCTAATGCTTCATTCCACCAAATGGTCTGTTTCACTTACAGTCTCGACTTTTTTTTTTTTTTTGAGATGGAGTCTCCCTCTGTCGCCCAGGCTGGAGTGCGGTGGCGCGATCTCGGCTCACTGCAAGCTCCGCCTCCCGGGTTCACGCCATTCTCCTGCCTCAGCCTCCCGAGTAGCTGGGACTACAGGCGCCCGCCACCACGCCTGGCTAATTTTTTGTATTTTTAGTAGAGACGGGGTTTCACCATGGTCTCGATCTCCTGACCTTGTGATCCGCCCGCCTCGGCCTCCCAAAGTGCTGGGATTACAGGCGTGAGCCACCGCGCCCGACTTGTCTTCTTACTGCTCTCAGCTCTGCTTCCAACTCTTCCAGGTAACTGCTTATGGCTCTAAGGCTATATTCACTTGACAAGATGCTGCTGCTAGGACATTGCTTCAAATCTCCCTTTCATATCCTCATCAGTGAATTGTCCAGAATTCCATTGACACAAGGATTGTGACTACCTGGTACACTTGACTGAAGGCTTAGGGATGACAGAGGACCTTTCACCACAGAAAGATGAAATCTGAAACTCGATGAAAACATAAAAACATACATTTTTTGATAGTACAAGGAAAAGGCGCACGCGCGCGCGCGCGCGCGCACACACACACACACACACACACACACACACACACAATGCTTACTTGATTGCTTCAATATCAATCCTCTCATTTTTCCAACCGTCTAGGGAAAATTTCCAAACTCCTTTTGAAAAATCCTATTCATTACTGACAGGCAGCGATTTCACCTTATTCATTCCTTCTTAATATCATGACAATTCAAAAAGAAAAGTAACATTCCAGACAGAAGAATGATTCAGTTGATAATGAAACTGTGGGGAACCTATAAATCTATTTAAACTGAATTTTGATCAACCCTGGGCTACTTTGCCAGGGTAGATATGCCTTGTCTTTCCGCTGAAAATTTTCTAGTAAATAAATTTTAGGAAACACACACACACAACTTTAATAAGCAATAATAAGAGCCAACATGTTTAACTGCAGACCAAGAAAATATTACTTTTTGGTTAAATTTGACTTCAAATGTCCCTAGTCTGAAGTTAATAGCATGTTCTCTACTTTCTTTTTTTTTTTAAAGCTCCAAAGGCACTCCATTCCAAAAACTCTGGTGACCAGTTATATAATGTTTCACCAAAACCAAAGAACACTCTTTACTTGATGATCATCTTCAGCAGGAGTTTTATCTTAATTCCCTGCATCAGTACCTGGAAGTATAAAGCAGACATAATATAGATTCTTAACTATGAACATAATCCATAGATTATAGAAAACACAGATCCTTAAAAATACAGATATAATCCTCTGGAATCCCCCATCCTCTGGGTGAGGAAATTGTGATTCCAGTTATATATGAATTACTGATAATACCTAAAAGTGCCTATAATCTTGTGGAATTGAAACCAATATAAGTCATAATCTCCAATGTACTGTTGAGTTAGTGGGATGTGACAGGAAGTAGTGATGTGTTAAGAACCTGTGGTTCTCATTTCTTCATCGTTTAATCAAGTTCCAAGGTAGCTTGAGTGATTACAATAGAAGGTGTTTGTGTAAGACCTTGGATTTAATTTTCGCCAGCCATTAACTACATTTCTACACCCTGCTTATTGCCAGGGATTTAACTCAGGATTAATACAAATCTTTTGTTCCTACAGGAAAAGTAAATTGAAAAACACATTCAATGGTTGGGATAAGTGAGGTACATCTGCTTGGGGATAAAGAAACACACATTCAAAACGTTATAACAACTAATGCCCCATTAGAAAGAAAATATATATTATAGTTCATAGTGTCTGCTGTTTATATCCTTTCCCCATGTGCTCTGCAAATCAAATTATATTAGACCTCCACAGATGAGTTAAATGCTTATGTGGTTTATTCACATAAGGCTGAACTTGATAGATTTTCTGTTTTTAATAAAAGTGTTCTGGAACATTCTGAATGGCATTTGGGGCACTGGGAAGACCATGACCATGGTTTTCTAATTAATTTTCTTGCCAGCAGACATAAACCAATGGAGAGTAATTTAGCCTTGGTCAACACAAATCAAAGACAGAATATTGGAAATTATCCAAATTATCTGAATTAATTCGTGGAACTAGAATTTAACCTCCAAAGATTTCTCCATTGTTTTGTCCATAGAGAAAATGAACTTGATGATTCAACACTAATAATTGAACTTGCTAGTGGTTAAGAAACAGCTGATAAACTCTGCAGCTATGTGATCAAGGAAATCAATATTTTAAATATTTAAGACCACCATTAGAATTTTTTTTATCCTGATTTACCCAATGTCTTAAAATCCACATAGATTCAATTTCCAGGTTCATTGCTGTTCCTCTTAATGTTGTACTTTTTATACTAGAGTCAGTGAGGATTTCTTTCTTTTTTAGAGACAGCATTTTGCTCTGTTGCCCAGTCGGTGAGATCACAGCTCCCTGCCGCCTCAAGCTCCTGTGCCCAAAGTCATCCTCCCACCTTACCTTTCTGAGTAGCTGGGACTACAGGAGTAGTTTGTACAGACAAGTTTTTTTATTATTATTTCTTGATAAAAAATGAAAATTTTATTTCATGAAGACTTGCCACACACTGCTAGATTTATTTGCCCCTGCAGAGTAAGTTGACCGTAAGAGCACTTTGAATGAATCCTGATGGGTAATCCCTGTCAACTGTTGAATTCAGTACATCTATCACATATTTTTTTATTAAAGAAAAGCAAAGCAAATGTATTGAAATTGGTATAATATTTTCAAAAAAATCTATCTAAGCTTCATTGTATGTATATTCTCAGGCCAGCAATGGCTCTTGATTTAACAGAAAAAATTTTATGGCCCATTCTGATGTTTAGTTTATAGCCTCTCTATCTTGTTTGCCAAAAGAATAAAAAGTCTGTTTTACATAATCAACAAAAATAACAAGCATTTACATGGCTGAGCAAACTGGGAGATGGTTAATTGTAATCTGCTTAACAGTTACAATTGAGAAATTCTAAAACTAGTGAAATACTCATCTCAGAAAGACTGGTTGGATCATGAAACTTGCAAATGTGTATGCTTTCTTTTTTTTAAAAGGTCAGAAATTCATCACATAAGGAGTAGACATAATAAAGAGTCAATGTGAATAACGGAAGGTAAAAGCAAATGATAAAGTCAAAGCAAATTGTAATTTAAATATCAGAGATTAAATTGGATCTATTAAGAAGCAAATTATATATGTTTGACAGAAATGTCAAAACTAAACCTCACAGGTAAATAATTAATGTCTAATTTCCTATAGTTGCAAAAATATTAGGTAAAACTTCATGTATCTGTCTCCATTCTTAATATTATAACAGAGGCACAGTCAAAATAGTCAAAACTTCCTAAAGGCTTATTAAAAAATACTGAATTATAAAAAAAACAGAGTTTAAAATAAGTTAAAGGGCTTACGTTCACCAATGATTATTTACTCCAGGTCTTCATTCTTTATATTAATAAAGCATCTTAAAGTCATACATTTAGCACATCTTACATGGCTCCTTACCCAATTTTTTTTCCCTAGTAAAATACTAAGCTTACAGCGTGTAATACATTCTTCCTTAACAAAGCAATGCATCTTCCTCATAAACCCATGCAGAGATTGATGCTAATCATAAAAGAGACAATTGCTGCTCCTTTTAAATTTTAAAGTAGAAATAAATGCAAATAATGGCAGTCAGGTAACTATTGTGAGATAAACATGGCAAATTTAAATAAAAGCAACTATCGACCTTTATTTCACTCTTCGATTTCCCATGTTAAACATTTGGTTACCAACAGCTGTGTATGATTAGAACTTTGAAACGACTTTGTTACCCCCCAAGTCTATATCACTCTGCTTAAAATTCAAGTGATTTTAAACTTTCATTTAGTATGAAGCATTTAGAACTTTCTTGGAACCACTTTTTCTGTCCCTGTTACATAATTGATAACAGTGATGGTCTCCCTAATGCGTGATTGGCTTGTGGGGGAATTGGTATTTAATTTTAGTTTGATAATATGGACCCTAACTGCCAAGAAATCCATTTCTCTTAAGGCCTTAACCTTTTACTCAACAAGTGAATATATCGAAGCACAGTATAATTATTTTTATACTGTTTATTTATAGCACGAAGAGAGTTACTGAGAGTCATCTGTATAGTCTTCATTTAGGGATTCCAGTGGTTCTATGTTGTTTTCCATGTAGACTATTACAGATGAAAGGAGCTGAGCAAACTATAAAGGCAGTACACTACTCAGGCACTATGTAAGAGAGCCAGTACTTTTCTGACTATTATGTGGGCTCCTCCCGGGAAGAGTCCACATGAGCATTTACACTCTATCATCAAGGACTAAAATTAGGAATGAAAACATCTGATCCCCAAATGGCACCAGCTTCATTTTAAAAGTAGTTCATAAATAATTACTTAACCTTAGTAAAAATAATTATCATTGTTTGTCTACATACTGTTGGTATTCTATATGTATTATTTAGGTTGTACAATAATATAAGATATAGTTGACATAGTATAAGATGCACATATTTATAATGTATGATTTGATTCCTTTGACTTATGTGTATACTCATGAAACTATCACCACAATCAAGATAATAAACATATCCATAATACACATACGTTTTCTTGTGCCCTTTGGTAATTCCCACCTCTGGCCTTTATCCACTCCCCTCTTCCACAAGCAAGAGCTGATCTACTTTCAGTCACAACAGATTACACTTTCTATAATTTTATGTGAATTAATGCATGTAGTGTGCACTTTTTAAAAATATAGCTTGTTTTCTCAGCAAAATTGTATTTGTTTTATTCATGACGTAGCACACATCAATAGTTTATTTTCCTGTTTATAATAATGCCTTTATTGAAGTAATTTACATACTATAAAATTTACCCTTTTACAGAGTTCAGTTCAGTGTTTTATAGTACATTCACAGAGTTGGGCAAGCATCAACACTATCTGGATTTAGAACATTTTTCAGCGCCTCCAAAAGAAACTTCATATCCCTTCGTAGTCATTTCCCAACAGACTCTGGAAACCAATAATCTATCTACTTTTTATGTCTATAGATTTACCTTTTCTGGACATTTGATATAAATTGATTCACACAATATGTGGCTTTTGTGAACTCATTTATTTTTATTGCTAAGTAGTATTTAACTGTATGAACAAACCACAGATTGTTTATCCATTCATCTGCTGATGTACATTCGGGTTTATTCTGCTTCAGATAAAGATATTGTGAACATATGCTTTCCATTCTGTTGGGTAAATGCTGTTTAGTGAAATGGTTGGGTTATACATTAAGTATACATAAAACATTTTGAAAAACTTGCAAATTGTTTTCTAAAGTAGCTGTACAATCATACATTCATATCAGCAGTGCATGACAGTTCTAGTTTTTCTATTTACTAATTAACACTTAGTATGGACATCTATTTTAATTTCAGCCATTCCAACAGATATATAGTAGTATTTGAATGTCGTTTCAATTTATATTTTTCTAATGACTAATAACGCTGAGCATCTTTTCATTCATTTAATTGCTATCCATATACCATCTATAGTGAAGTATTTAAATATTTTGCGCACTTTAAAATTGAGTTATCTTTTTTATTTTAAAAATCATTTATTCTTTCTATAATTATATAAGTACATTCACAACAAAGGTGGCTTAATGTTTTTCTACTCTTTTGGATATTTGATTTCTAAAAGTGAACTACAAAGAAAGGTCAAAATTTTATATGAAAGTTACAAACTATTTGTTTTGCAACTTTAGGCATCCAGGAGCAAAATATCTGGAGAAGATACTCTTTGCTGGAGAAAAATCACACTGAATTATTACTTATCATAATGGAGGTGTTCGGGTTCGCTATATAGCCAACTTCCCTTGCCATACATTGTTTGATAGTTTCCAGATCAATCCTTATCAGAAGCAGATTGCAGTTCTCCTAGTCTCAATTTTTGCTTTACTTAGCTGTTGTGTCAATTCCAACCTATGCAGCAATGTCAGTATATGTGGATTGAGAAGTCTATGGCAAGTCACCCGGGTGACCACAGACTCATTAAGTTACAATGTTCCTCTTATTTCCCTGACTCCATTCTTTATTCTTCTGATTTGCTCTACGTGCAACAGTCATAATTATTCTTTAAATACAAATAGGATCTTTTTTCCCCCCTCTGTTTAAAACTCACCCACCAGTGTGTGGCATGTATGTAGTCCCAGATACTTGAGAGGCTGCAGAAGGAAAAGCGCTTGAGCCCAGGAGTTTGAGAACAGCATGGACAAAATAGTGAGACTCCATGTCAGAAAACAAAATACCAAAAACTCACCCATGATTTTTCTTTGAGTATAAGCTAAAGTTCTACTACACCTTCTGTTAGAGTGAGCTAAATATGGGCTGAGAAGGACTCCATACTTCTATATTTGTGTCCTTGAGGATGAACTATATCTTAGCGTAACAGGCAGACAAGATTGATAAACTAACTTAGGAGTATTTTCCTGTAACAATAGCTGAGTCTTGGCCAATTCCAGCAGCCGTTCTTCAACCACTCGTAGACTGCTGACTGTTCAAGCTCTGCTCAAATAAAGCAAACGCCAACCTGTAACCAATCCAGCTGTTTCTGTACCTCACTTCTGATACCTGTATGTCACTTTACTTTTTTGTCTGTAAATTTGTTCTGACCACTAGGCACCCCTGGAGTCTCTGCGAATCTGCTGCGATGCTGGAGGCTGCCCGATTTGCAAATCATTTCTTCTTTTTTAACTCAGTTAAACTCCATCAAATTTAATTTTTCTGAAGTTTTCTTTTCAAACTTATAAGCCCTACCTCATTTGCACCACTGCTGTTCAACTTCCTCCCCATGCTCCCCCGCCCCCCGCCCTCCTTCTATTGCCAATTTCCTGATCGCCTCTCTTACCATTCTCTCTCTCTTTTTTCTTCTCCCACCACCCTGGGCTCCTTGTCATTCTCAAACATAGCAAGCACACAACCCTCTCATGAAATTTGTAGTTGTCAGTTCCTCTGCTGAAAATATTTTCTCTCAGTTATCTGCAGAGCTTGTTCCCTGTTCCCTTCAGATTATGCTCAAGGGGCTGTCTGCTCCATAAAATATAGTCCCCCAGTCCTGCCATCATTACACTGTCCAAACCTGTCTCTCTTATCCTCCCTTATTTTCTTCCATAGCCCTAATTTATGACCACACGACATCCTTCTATGATGTTGTTTATTGTTGCTTCCGCCTCTAACATCAGAGAACCGAAGCTTCATATGAGCATGGGAATTGCTGTTTTCATATATTTATCCCTGGTTCTGGGAGGATGCTTGGTGCGTAGTAGGTATTCAATAAATATTTTTGACTGAGACCTCTCCTTTGTAACACTTTCCTTGCCAGCATCTCAGTTGTGTACCTTTGTTTATTATAGCTTCCTTGAATGGGACTCTGACATCACGTTTAACTCTGGCAAATTTTTCCTTAGGTGAGCAGGCCGTTAAACTTAACCCTGCTAAAGTCTTGACTGAAATAGACCTACCAGCCAGGACCACAGTGCTATTGCCTGCTTTATCACTCACTGCTTAGAAGGTGGTGCACCACTACATAACGAACAAATGGGGTTGGGTGCGGTGGCTCATGCCTGTAATCCCAGCACTTTGGGAGGCCCAGGAGGGCAGATCATCTGAGGTCAGGAGTTCGAGACCAGCCTGGTCATCATGGCGAAACCCCGGCTCTACTGAAAGTACAAAAATTAGCCAGGTGTGATGGCACACGCTTGTAATCTTAGCTACTCAGGAGGCTGAGGCAGGAGGATCTCTTGAACCCAGGAGGCGGAGGTTGCAGTGAGCCAAGATGGTGCCACTGCACTCCAGACTGGGCGACAAGAACGAGACTCTGTCTCAAAAAAAAAAAAAAAAAGAACAAATGGGAGTGATAATCTTTCACAAACAATATAAAACATTGTTTTCAGGTTTTCAAACTTTTAATGGATTATAACATCCATATTTTTTTCAGTCACCAAAGACAATGGTAGTGTCTTAAAGCCATAAGAAAATAAAAGTATACTACTTAAAAGATAAGAAAAAAAATTAAAACTAACATCAGTTTTCTTAACTACAACAGAAGCCAGTGAACTATATTTACAATGCTAATCAAAAGTAACTTATCATCGTACTTCTTCATTTTGAGTGAGTGTGAAAGAAAGACATTTTTGGACAAACACTCAAAATTGCCACTAAGAGTCCAAGTGAAAGAACCAAAAAGCACTGGACTTCATTCAGAATGAGGGAGTAAAATATATGACACTTTAAAAAAAGCCAGTCAACAATTGGATATTTCTAAACAACCATGTCCTTTTCCATTTGACAAATACGACAATTTTGTTTACACATTGTCTTTATCTTCTTTTTGTATTTTTTAACTTCTCTTACATCTTTCATTGGTTAACACATAACTAAGCTCCCTTGAGTCATTCAGTTATGTGAAGCACTTTTTGATTATCGTGTCTGCTGATTTTTCTCTCCTTATAGAGCCATCAGGGAGCATGACTAAGAGCAGAGAAGTAAAAGAAAAATGTGGGTTGAGTGATGCTACCAGAGCTCAAAGACAGATATGTTTCCGCAAAAAAAGGTAGTAATCAACTATACTCAATGAGAAGACAAGTGAGGCGAGGATAGAAATACACACCACAGAGTCAGCAGCCTTGAATTTGTTGGTGATCTTGGCAAGTGAAGACACAGTGGAACAAAAATTGGAATGGAATATATGGAAGAATGGGGTGAGCTTGTACAATCACTTAAATATATGAATTTGGCTCTCTTTTCAGACCCTATTAAGTGGAGAGTAGAGGAAATTTTAAAATCAAGCCTACAAGGACAAAGAGTATGAAACAGCAGTCAAGAGATGACAAACCATTTTGAAGATAGATCTTGGCTTAGTGAATAGTGGCCATGGATAAAATGGAAGCCTCAGTGTCTTCAGAGGCGATGACTAGAAGACTCATGATAGTCACCTTGGAGAACTGGCAAAACTCAGAAATTAGGTGCAACATGGACCTCAAGTAAACAAGATGAAAGAAAGGACAAAAAAGGATGACCTAGTTGAGAGTGAGCATAGTCGGCAGTTGAGTTCCATTTTCCCTTTCTGCAACAACATGACCTTTTCCTTACAGTCTGTAGTTTAGGTTTATTACCAAATGGTTTCTCAAACACCTGGAAGCAACACTTTTAGATAAGGGTCTAGAGGTGAGAAGCACTGGCTGGTACAAGATCACCATCTTGCCTCACTCAGGGTAGCCGAATGCTAAACCACAACAGCCATAATAATATCTTTTGCCATATATCTACATGTCATAATCTTTGCCATATCCAGTAAGCTAGAGCTGTGGGAATGAGGGTCTCTCTGTGTGTGCTTATCTTTCAAGGTAAAAATAATATGTTTATATTTTGGAAATTGTCTCATGATTATTAGTGTTTTTAGTAATGTTACGGGCAGGTCTTTGTTCTTATAGCTCCCAAGATGGCGGCAAGCCTTTTATTCTCTGACCTGGGGTTCTTGGCCTCACAGATTCCAAGGAATGGAACCTTGGACCATGCGGTGAGGGTTATAGCTCTATTAGAAGCCATGAGTCACGCAAGAGAACTGTGGAATCCAGCAACTAGTGTTCAGCTCGATTAGGAACAATGGTGACCCTTTAGACTGGTCAGGAGAGGCAGTTGGCACCTCACTGGATCGGGAGCGCAGCAGATACCCTGACGGATCCAGATGGGTGGAAGTCAGCCTTGGGTTGGTGAGGGCAGCGAACAGCAGTGTTGGAGGGTGAGCGAACGCTCAGCTTGAGCGGGAACAAACACGGACCAGAAGAGTGTACATTTGCAAGATTTAATAGAGTGAAAACAGAGCTCCCATACCATGGGAGGGGACCCAAAGGGGATTGCCTACTACTGGCTCCAGTGCTTGGGGTTTATATCCCAATCACTGCCCCTCCCCCTATGCTCTCAGGTGATATATGATTTGACTGTTTCTTTACCTCCTGCTTTTAGCCTAATTTGTATTTTAGTGAGCCCTCTTTACAATCTGATTGGTCGGGTGTGAGCTGAGTTCCAAGCCCCATGTTTAAAGGTGGTTGCAGTCACCTTTCCCAGCTAGTCTTAGGAATTCTTTGTTGGCCTAGGAAATACAGCTAGTCTTGTCTCTCAGTAACTTTAGTAACTTTTTAGTAACTTTAAAGGCTAACTGGATCACGTAGTAAAGTGGGAAGAATGTTATGTTCTGCATTCAAGCAGATCTGGGTTCAAATCCTTTGATACCAAATCTCCTTTAAATTTTCTTTCTGCATCTGTAAAAGGGGATAGAAACATCTAACATATAAAGATATTGGAAAACGTGATAATGTACTAGATTGAAAGTGTCTGCTGTGTATTTGACACTGAATGACTGTCAACTTCCTCTCTGCTCCGTAACCTTACCGAGGTACCTAACTGCAGCACATAACTGAGTCTATAGGAGAGTCATACCAGGTGGCTTTTGGTGAGTTACAAATAAAAATTTAGGGCAACAATATTATAGTTTCTAGTCTCAAATTTTTACATAAGTAATTAGTCGACTTCTCCTTTTATAAAATAAATACTGTAATTATAATTAAAAACAATGTTTTTATAAAGTTTTCTTAACTTTGTCTTCATGGGTATGCTATGCTATGAAGAGTAGGATAAATAGATCTGGTTTACGTACACAGAATTTAAACACCCCAAAATAAATGTAAAACTCTCGGATAATAAAACACAGATAAAACACTACAGCAGTCCTTAAATAGTTTCCTAAAGGAATTTTACACATCTTGTTTATTCTCTGTTGTCATTTTATTCGAGAAAACTAAATTTCCTTACACATGTTAAAGTCATCAGCTGCCATAAGAACAATATACTAAATATTTATGTTGCCAAGGGCTTCTTTTTAAAAGCAACCTGTAAATTGTTTTGCCAATTTATATTGCTTTTTTTCCTCCGAAAATGATGCTTTTGCTTCTCTCCAGCATTTATAATAAGTTAGGCAATAATGGAAATAGTTTGACTCCAGTAATGGTGAAATGGGAACTGCAGACATTTCATGTCATAACTGCAGTCCAGGGTTAAAGAATGCTTGCACATTTGATGAATTATCTATCTCTACAACTAAATGTGTGTCTTAATTCTGCATATAGACCTTAGGCAATTATTAATCTTCAGTAGCAGAAAAACCTAAACCCAATCTTTTTATATTACCTCATTATTCCTGTTCATAAATGAAAATTTAATTTCTGTTATGCCGCTTAGTGCAGTCAACTGTTATATTATTAATTATAGAACTGCTGCTAATGCCTAGGAATGATATTTTAATAAGGTTTAATCTCTTTTCCACATTCTAGTGTCTTTCATAATTATGTCTCAGTTTTTCTCCTTGCTTTTATTTTATTTGCAAACAAACCCAGTAGTGCAAACTATAATTCTGAGTTGGCTGGTGTTTCTGAGACAGACATATCACTCATAAACTGGGCTCTGTGAATCTGCTCAGAAAAAAGGGAACAAAGAAAGACAACTTAATTTTAAATACTAGCTGCAATATGGAACCACATCTTGCTTTAAGATTTAGTTTTTCCACAATTGCCAAGGGATGTTTTATGCATGTGGAAATCATTCAGGAAGGTTTTTAAGCTGGAAATTGTTTTGTGTGTATTACAAGAAACATAATTTGTATTTTCAGATATGCTTTAAGGCAGTTGGGAATTTTCCAGAGGAGAGTGTGCAGATTTGTGGTCATGTATGTATGGCAGAAAGAAGGTGAAAATTGAGCTACAGTCATGTGCTGCATAATGATGGTTCAGTTAATGATGGAACACACATACAACAGTGGTCCTGTCAGGTTCTAATGGAGCTAAAATATTCCTATCACCTAGTGACAGGATAACCCTCATAATTTCCCAGCACAAGGCATTACTCGTGTGTTAGTGGTGATGCTGCTATTAACAAACCTACTGTGCGGCCAGTCATAAAAGTGGTACTTGCAATTGTACATCATACTTGATCACGATAAATGACTATGTTACTGATTTATGTATTACTACGCTATATTTTTATCATTATTTTAAAGTGTATTCCTCCTACTTATTAAAATAAAAGTTAACTGTAAAACAGCCTCAGGTAGGTCCTTCAGGAGGGATTTCAGAAGAAGGCTTAGTTATCACAGGAGATGACGGCTCTGTGTGTGTTATTTCGCCTGAAGGCCTTTCAGTGGGACAAGATGTGGAGGTGGAAGACAGTGATATCGATGATCCTAACTCTGCATAAGCCTAGGCTAATGTCAGTTAATCTCTTGGCAAACCTGTGGCGTAAGTCCAGTTAAATAGTTCTGTCTTTGTTTTCAACAAATAATTTGCAAAGTATAAAAAATTAAAAAAATTAAAAACAGATTAAAGCTTATAGGATAAGCATACAAAGAAATAAAATATTTTGTACATTTTTGCAATGTGTTTATGCTTAAATCTGTATTAGCCAGGGTTCTCTAGAGAAACAGGACTCATAGGAGAGATGGATATATTAATGGGAGTTTATTGGGAGGATTGACTCACAGAATCGCAAGGTGAAGTCCCACAATAGGCCATCCGCAAGCTGAGGAGCAAGGAAACCAATTTGCATCCCCAAACCTCAAAACTAGGGAAGGCAACACCACAACCTTCAGTCTGTGGCCAAAGGTCAAAGAGTCCCTGCAAACCCCTGGTGTAAATCCAAGAGTCCGAAAGATGAAGAGCTTGGAGTCCGATGTTTGAGGGCAGGAAGCATCCAGCACAAGAGAAAGATGACCAGACGATTCAGCCAATCTAGTCCTTCCACGTTCCTCTGCCTGCTTTTATCCTAGCTGAGCTGGCAGCTGGTTAGATGGTGCCCACCTAGATTGAGGGTGGGTCTGCCTCTCCCAGTCCACTGACTCAAATGTTAATCTCCTTTGGCAACACCCTCACAGACACACCCAGAAACAATACTTTGCATTCTTCAATCCAATCAAGTTGATGATATTAACCATCACATAAGCTAAGTGTTATTATAAAAGGACCAAAAAGTTAAAAATAATTCAAAGCTTATACAGTAAAAATGTTATAGGAAGGCGAAGTTACTCATTATTAAAAAGAAGAAAATTTTAGAAATAAATTTAGTGTAGCCTAAGTGTCGAGTGATTATAAAGTCTACGGCAGCACATATCACTGTCCTCAGCCTTTGCATTCGCTCACCACTCACTCACTGACTCACCCATAGCAACTTTCTGTCTTGAAAGCTCCCTGCAAGGTAAGTGATCTAAAAAATGGTGTACCATTTGTGACCTTTTACACTATATTTTTACTGTATCTGCTCTATGTTTAGATACGGTTAGGTACAAAAATAATTACCATTGTTTTACAATTGCCTCCAGTATTCGGTACAGTAATATGCTGTGCTGATTGGTGGCCTGGGAGCAATAGGCTACACCATATAGCCAGGTATGTAGTAGCTTATACCATCTAGGTTTGTGTAAGCACACTGTGATGTTTGCATAATGAGGAAATACCCTAATGAAGCATTTCTCGGAATCTATCCATGTCATTAAGCAATGCATGACTGTATTTCATTTCTATGTATTTGACAACTTGTTTCTATCAAAGGAGTTGCCAAATTCCTTAGGAGAGCTGTGCTGTTTTCCTCTATTAAACAGAGGCACTGAGGTCTATGTTGCTTTGGTTAGTGTGTCTTCTTTGTGATCCAGAATTCACAGTATTTATTTAAGTATTTTATCCTACCCCCATGGTCATCTCTCTGTTTTTCTCTTTTGTTTTTAGCATATTTTAACGTCACTTTAGCATGATATATTTATATAATTGCTATATTTATACTATCAAATCTTGAGTAATAACCTTAATAATACTGTTAGTTTCAATGTGTTATGAGGATCAGGTCATTTGGCACTTTAAAACATTTGTTTTATTTTGCATGAAACTGGTAACCCACAATAATAAGTGAGAAGTCTAATATATAGGTCAAATTCAAGAGGGAGACCTAGTGAAGAAGATCTGTTTTCCTTGTTCCCCAAATATTTACTGAGTGTTCCATATGTTTTGGTTGTTGATAAGGTACTACGAATTTGGCCTAATGGGGAAAAGCTTAAAAAAAAAATTCTCAATCATTTTTGCAACATATTGAGTTAAGTATATTAGGAGAAGAATGGAATGTGTAGGCCAGTCAGAAATCGTGCTTGTGTTCAGGGGTTACGGAGATTGTGTACGAAAGTGTGTAATTAAAATTTAGGTAACCTAGAGATGAAGCTTTGGGAATTACCAACGTTTAAGAAATAAAGAGAATGAAAAGGAACTGTTTAGAGAGATTGGAAGTGTACAGGCATGAGTGAAATCAAGACCCAAACAAAAGAAAGTTACACACAGAGTAATGATTAATCACACAACCCGTTGGAGGGAAGGCAAGTTTTGTGAAAAAGGAGATACTCTGCTTGGGTTTGGCAACTTCTAAAGCCGAGTGCAGCAACATTTTTGGTGAGGTACCAGGCTGTGAATATTTTAGGTCTTGCAGACCACAGGTTCTCATTGCAGCTACTCAACTCTGTCATTGCAGAGCATAAGCGGTCACAGAGAATACATAGATTAATAAGCGTGGCTGTGCACCAATAAAACTTTTTATATAAATAACAAGTGGTGGCTCAAATTTGGGCTGTGCTCCATAGTTGCCAACTATGTGAGAGAACTAAGGCAAGAGATTAAAGTTAGTTGTTTGGGACTACGAGGCCAATAAGTGACGTTTACTACACCATGCTGCCCCTACAGCAGTAAAACTGTGAAGGCCAGTTAGGGCCAGACTGATTTGGACTTAAGCTTCTCATTAAGTAATGGATCCCACATGCATTCAGTCATCTCTTTATGAGCTCATTAGGTTTTATACAAAGGCTTGCTTGCATTAGTCTCACATCTAGCCTTGACAACAATGGGAGCAGTAGTTTCTTATGGCTTACATTGTAAGTCATCCATCCTCTAAAATATTGCCCCTCAAAAGGTGAGAAGAAATTTGACAATCTTCCCCTAGGCATTTCTTTTCAAAATGCAAACACTTCTGCAAGGCAAAGTTGGTTAGCATTAATAATTAATTTGAATTAATATCAGACATTTTAAAAACAGTATTGGAAACTTTAGTGATAAGGGAACACTGAAAAAAGCAGAAATCAAGGGAAAGGACAATGGAGAATAACGTCTTCAATTTGCTATACATCTCTGAAATCATTAGAAATTAAAAGTAAATATCTCAACCATTAAATATATATGCCAACATGTAATATTTATACTGCTGTCTTTCAAATTACATTAACATTTGCTACCAATAAAAAAAGCCAGAGGTGTTCTAAAAGTTGCATTATTTTCAGATATTAAAAATGCTGGAAATAAGATTTCTGAAATATGAGTTGAATGTGATGGGTTTCACATGGGTCTTAGATATATATGTTATATCTATCTTCATTCCAATTTTAATATGACCTAGCCAAAATCATATTTTCGGTGTGTAATAAAAGTGGCCACTTAATCAAAAATAAAAAATATCATCACCATTTTAACATAAGCTTTTATTAGAGCTTTTAACATAAGCCCTAATAAAGCATATAATAAATTCATTTATAGACATATTTAATATATATGTGTTAGTATAAGAATTAATAAATGACTGAATGAAGCATGTAATTTTTATACTATTGTCTTTCAAAGTACATTAACATTTGTTACCAATAAAAAAAGCCAGAGGCATTCTAAAAGTTGCATTATTTTCAGATATTAAAAATGCTGAAAATAAGATTTCTGAAATACAAGTTGAATGTGATGGGTTTCATGTGGGTCTTCGATATTATATGTTATATCTATCTTCATTCTAATCTTCATATGACCTAGTTCAACCACATTAGCCAAAATCATACTTTTGGTGTGTTATAAAAGTGGTCATTTAATCAAAAGCAAAAAATATCATCACAATTTTAACATAAGCCCTAATAAAGTATATAATCAATTTATTTATAGGTGTATTTAATATATACATGTTAGTATAAGAATTAATAAATGACTGAATGAATGAATGATTTAATGGTGATCTTCAGAAGGTCTTACGGTGCAGTTTTATTTTCCTATGAAAACCTAACCCAGAGACAAATAATTGTATTTCCTATATGGGGAAAAAGAGTAATGAACTGCTGGTCAGGGGAGACACTTTGGCAATGATGATGGAACATTAGAGATCAGCGGGGATCCCCAGGCGGGTTTCACCACATAGCATCTTCTGGATTGAAAGCAGCAGGGGAATCCTATTCCACATCATTTTCCAAATCATTTCTCTTCTTGAGTAGAATGACTATAAACTGTGAAGCAAAATTGAAGTCCTCGTAGAATTTTGAAAAGAGGAGAGTATGATATGAAAACTTACAGAAATAAATGGGTCAAAGTAAATTTTAAAATAATGAAAGTATCTCTTGAAGTTTATTAAAAATATATGTACCACTATAAGTGGTGTTTTCAATTACTTAGAATTTTAGGCTCATTATTTTAGGCTTCTTATTTTAAGCTGTATCAATGATATCAATGATACAGCTTAAAATAAAAAAATAAAAATAACATAAAAATAAAATGAAAAATAAATAAAAAACTTTATTTTTCCTAGTACAGGAAAAGCATGTCATAATTTTAGAAAAAAATATAAAGAAAATTGCCTGCTGGATTTTAAGAAAGTATTTTTGGTGATTCATTACTTATTTCAAGTACAAAAATATTCTGATCCTCAGAGGGTCAAACAAGTCAGTGTGTTCAGCTTGCCTCTTAGCCATTCTCATCGGAAGCCTGAGCTATTTTTTTATATAAAATACAAAAACAAATATTTCCTTTGAATTCACATGGTTTGCAGATGTGCACCCTCCTTTCCATTCTATTGTCCTCTGACTGTATCAGAACAAGGATAAAAAAGTGGAACTGGCGTAAAGCATTAACGAATTCTTAAAGTCTGGAAGCAAAAGTGATGAGAAAGATTACGCTGGGTAAACAAACCTGCACCGTATTGTTCAGAACAAATCCCTGTACCCTAAGCCTATTTTCAATGTGTATTATATTGTATCCATGGAAAATGAATAAAATCTATAGAAGAAGAAGTAGAAATCACATTTTGCACAATTTAATTAAAATCGTTGAGGAGCCTACACTGTTATTAAAATATTACCAAAACATTAATATGGAAAATGAATTATTGAAAGTGGAAGGAACAGTATGTCACCTCGTTACTTCCAATGAATACCTGAAATGGTGACACATAGAGTTCAATCTTTCTTTAAAGTGAAAAAAAAAAAAATTCAAGTATCAAAAGTTTTTGTCAGATTATGAATCTTACCCGATTTTCTTAATGCCAGTGTTTAATCAGATTAGTTCAAGTCTTCCCAAATCCTATTTATTGCCATTAAAATTGACTGGTAACAAATTAATAAATGTAAAGTGCTTAGAACAGAATTCGGCCTGTAGTAAGAACTCAATAAATGTAAGCAACAAAATATCTTTTTGTTATTATTATTCATAGATTATGTCTCAGTTGAGTCTCTGCATGAAAGTCTGAGTATCTAAGGACTGAAGGAGCTATATGAAGTCTATTTCATCCTGCCTCATTCACAGATGAAACTCAAGTCCCCTTACACAAGTAATGTTCACAAAAATTCAAAGGTAGTACCACTCCACTTTTACTAGAAAATAAGCAAATAGCAATTAGAAGAAAATAGGAAAACGTTACATGTGAGAATAGTTCATTGTAAGTTAATTAGAAATCTGAAGATGTTGTCAAAATGTATTTTGCATGATTTAAGATGAAACCTTTAAAAAGAGGGATGATGTCTGATAACTTATCCTATCAACTACTGTACACAATCCTGTTATTTCAGGCATGATACTTGCATGGTAACAGCTATTAGGTGTTCATGAGCTATAGCTGTTGTAGCTGATTCTTTCTCAATTGGGCAGATTCAATTCAGTGACAAGAAAAATACTGCAAATCAACTCCGTGATATGAACCAAGTAAATATGAGAATAAATGGGTAAAAATAATCCATGAACACATGAAAGCCTCTATTTAAAGAATAAAATTTCTCACATTGGCTGGTCATAATACTACATTAGATAGTTATAAATATCTGCAAGTAATGACATAAATAATACGGTATGTTGGGTAAGTGTTATCAGTGTATATGGATATGTCAAATGTTATAAACAATCACTGGGAAATTAATTAAACAGTATTATATTTGTTTGTTATTGCCAATAATTTTTTTGTGTGTGATTGAAGTCAAGCTTTCTTGCTAATTCCTGCCTTAGGTATATTGTTTATTAGAACAAATGTGGTTGAGTTTCATATCAACATGTGAGCTTTATTATTTATACTCTGAATAAGAAAGTAGATTTAGTTGACATTTTCACAAAACATTTTTAAGTCAACACATAAATTCTTACTGGAAATAATTGATATTTTTTTCTTCCCCCAACTTGTCAAATCAGAACCCTTTTTTAGTGGCTTGGTTAATTATTTATCTATATTTTTGCCTTTGAAATCTTACTTCAAAAACACACTTTATGCAAATAGTTATTTGTATCAATTGCCTTTATGTGTTAACTCTTTATCTAATGATAATTATGGGCAAAATTAAATGCCACAATACAAACCAGGTAATTTATATTGAAAAAAAATCTAATGATGGACAATTTATTTGTGGTTTTCCTTTTTAATTCCTGTATCTTTTCAAAACACTTATAAACTCAAATGTTCTCTAAAGAGTGATGTTGCCAAACATAAACAGACCATCAGATAATCCTGACCATTTCAAAATCACCTCAGGAAAAGATCCTTAAGTAAATCAGTGAGTAAACTGAGAAGGAAAAGCCACAATTAACTTGGAGAAGAAAAAGGTATAGGATCTAAAATAATTGTTATAGCTGAGTATTTGTAAAGTTCTCATCTATAAAATACACTTAAATTATCTGTTTTGTTGCAGAGGAAGAGTGAGACTAAAACAGAAAAATTTTTGTTTATTTCTTTTAAAGTATGAGTACAGATTTTTGTTCTTACTATAAAAACAAAGCATACCAAATGCAGGAAAAAATATCGAAAAACACAATGCACATTTTTAATAATCTTAGCACCCAGAAATAAAAAATAGTAATATTTCCAAATTTTCTATTTCTCTGTCTTTTTATAAGATCCATCATCAATATATCTTTCTGTCTCTCTGTAACCTATAATAGTTATTCATAGAATAATTAGCAACCACAGTTAAAAAATTGCCCTTCACAAGGAATCTTAAGCTGCATAATTAGATTTGGATGACTATACATTAGGGTGATACTGAGGTTATTCTTGTGTAGATAGCGTTTGAACAAAATAATCTCGAAGACTCTTAAATATTAAGATTCCATGTACTAAGGATTCGTGTGGAACCACAAAGAAACCTTCCTAGGATGGAGAAAAATGAGCACATAAAAAAGTGTGAACTAAACAGGTTCTGAACAGTATTAGGTACCTCTTTCTTTCTTTATGGCTTCTTTTATCATATTGTTTGGTTATCAGCTCGAAAGTCAAAGGAGAAGTCATCTCTCAACCTACTACTCCAATGTCATTTTCGCAGTCTTGTTTTCTGTTGTCTATAACAGAATACCTGAAACTAGATAATCCATTTTATTTTATTTTTTCCATTTGAAAATTATATTTATTGATTTATTTTTATGTCGATAGGTTTTCGGGGAACAGGTGGTGTTTGGTTACATGGATAGGTCCTCTAATGGTGATTTCTGAGATTTTGGTGCACCCACCCAAGCAGTGTGCACTGTACCCAATGTGTAATCTTTTATCCCTCACCCCTCTCCCACCCTTTCCCTTGAGTCTCCAAAGTCCATTGTATCATTCTTATGCCTTTGCATCCTCATAGCTTAGTTCCCACTTATTGGTAAGAATATATGATGTTTGGTTTTCCATTCCTGAGATACTTCACTTAGAATAATAGTCTCCAATTCCATCCAGGTTGCTGTGAATGTGAATGCCATTATTTCATTTCTTTTTATGGCTGAGTAATATTCCATGGTGTGTGTGTGGGGGGGCATATAATATATGTATATATGTTTATACATACACATATACACACACCATATGTATACCATATATACATACCATATATGTGTAATATATATATACCATATATATGTAATATATATATATATCACAGTTTCTTTATCCACTAGTTGATTGATGGACATTTGGGCTGGTTCTACGTTTTTGAAATAGTGTATTGTGCTGCTATAAACATGTATGTGCAAGTGTCTTTTTTGTATAATGACTTCTTTTCGTCTGGGTAGATACCCTGTAATAGGATTGCTGGATCAAATAGTAGTTCTACTTTTAATTCTTTAAGGAATCTCCACACTGTTTTTCATAGTGGTTCTACTAGTTTACATTCCCACCAGCAGTATAGAGTGCTCCCTTTCCACTACATCCATGCCAACATCTATTTTTTTTATGTTTTTGATAATGGCCTTTCTTATGGGAGTAAAGTGGTATCACATTGTGGTTTTGTGTTGGGAGCAAGCCCCTCCACCCCAAATCGGGCCATAAACTGGCCCCAAAACTGACCATAAACAAAATCTCTGCAGCACTGTGACGTTCATAATTGACCCTAACACCCAAGCTGGAATGTTGTGGGTTTACAGGAATGAGGGCAAGGAACACCTGGCCCGCCCAGGGCAGAAAACTGCTTAAAGGCATTCTTTTTTTTTTTTTTGAAATGGAGTCTTGCTCTGTGGCCCAGGCTGGAGTGCTGTGGTGTGATCTTGGCTCACTGCAAGCTCCGCCTCCCGGGTTCACACCATTCTTCTGCCTCAGCCTCCTGAGTAGCTGGGACTACAGGCGCCCACCACCACGCCTGGCTAATTTTTTGTATTTTTAGTAGAGTTGGGATTTCACTGTGTTAGCCAGGATGGTCTCGATCTCCTGACCTCGTGATCCACCCGCCTCGACCTCCCAAAGTGCTGGGATTACAGGCGTGAGCCACCGCCCCCAGCTAAGGCATTCTTAAACCGCAAACAAAAGCATGAGTGATCTGTGTCTTAAGGGCATGTTCCTGCTGCAATTTATTCGGCCCATCCCTTTGTTTCCCATAAGGGATACTTTTAGTTAATTTAATATCAATAGAAACAATTCTAATGACTGGTTTGCTGCTAATAAATATGTGGGTAAATCTCTGTTCGGGACTCTCAGCTCTGAAGGCTGTGAGACCCCTAATTCCCCACTTCACACCTCTATATTTCTGTGTGTGTGTCTTCAGTTCCTCTAGCGCTGCTGGGTTAGGGTCTCCCCGACTGAGCTGGTCTTGGCATTTTTGATTTGCATTTCCCTGATCTTTAGTGACGTTGAGCATTTTATCATGTTTGGTGGCCATCTGTATATCTTCTTTTGAGAATAGTCTTCATGTCCTTAGCCCACATTTTGATGAGATTGTTTGTTTTTTTCTTGTTAATTTGTGTGAGTTCCTTGTAGATTCTGGATATTACTCCTTTGTCGGGTATATAGATTGCAAAAATTTTCTCCCACTCTGAGTGGTTTGTTGACTCTGCCAATTGTTTCTTTTGCTGTGCAGAAGATTTTTAGTTTAATTAAGACCAATCTATTTATCTTTGTTTATTCTGCATTTGCTTTTGAGTCTTGGTCATGAAGTTATTTTAAAAAAGAATTAATTTCTTACAGTTATGGATGCTGAGAAGTCCAAGGTTGAGGTGCTGCATTTGGTGAGGGCCTTCTCACTGTGGGGCACTCTACAGAGTCCTGAAGTGGTGCAGGGTATCACATGGCAAGAGGGTAGAGCGTGCTAACATGCTAGCTCTGGTCTCTCTTTTCCTTCTTATAAAGCCACCAGTTTCCCTCCAATGATAACCCATTGGTTCATAACTTATTAGTTTGTTAATCCATGAGTGGAGTAATCCATTCATAAGGGCAGAGCCTTGATGATCCAATTACCTCTTAATGACTCCATCTTTCAATGCTGCCACATTGGTGATTAAGTTTCCAACACATGAAATTTGGAGGACACATTCAAATCATAGCAATCATGTTCTTAGGACATACCTCCACAATTAATGCTACAAAAGTATACCTTGTTTAGGTCACAGTCCAGTAGTCAAGCAGCCCTCTTAGGTTTTCTTCCTCCAAGAAGTGACTCAATGATCCAATGCCTTTCTATCCTGGGGCTCTATTGTCCTGAAGCCCTCAGCTTCCAGGCACAGAGAATGAAGAAAATAAGATAGTGGAAGATCACAGTAGACCTTTCAGAAGTTGGGCCTGGAAATGATGTTTATCACATTTTACCCAACATCTTTGGATAACTTACTTAATCACATGGCCTCAAGATAATACCAAGAAAAATCTGAAAAAGGAGCTTTGCCATGAGCTCAAGAAATGAAAATTGAGAGTATTTGAATCTAAATTATATAAACATATTCAAAATGTACTCAAAAGTTTAAATTTATTTATTTAATTAATATTTGTTGAGCATATTTTATGTCAAGACTTATGGTATGTGCTATTTATAAAGTATTGATAAATCTCAGCCTCTACACTTAATTTTCACATTAAATTGATTTTGATGTATGCTCAACTGTCTTTTGAATGCTGGTTTACCCCTTTGTTACAGAGCTATGATTACTCAAGGTAGTCAATAAATAATGTTACATATAATTTTAATTTTTACATAATTTTCTATGGTTAAAGACTAATATTTATAAAACAAGATAAACATAGAAAAAGGAGGAGAAAAGGTAAAAAATAAAAGTGACAACTCATAACAAAGAACTTAGATGAAGTGAATTATTTGTGTGAAAAAGGTTTTTTATATCTGTGATGTTATCGACCTAAAAGGAAGAAGCTGAGGCAAAATTAATATAAGTAGGAAATTTATTTGGGCCAAGCTTGAGGATTGCAACTTAGGAGCATAGATTCAAGCTGCCTTCAATATATACCCAGATAAGCCACAGTTATGAGTAGTTTTTTAAAGGTAAAAAGAGGAACAGGGAGTGAGCTGGCCCAAAGTTGTTTGTCAGAAATCCTCATTGGTTTACAAAAATAACATTGATTTAATGATTGCCTACACATTAAGCTATAGGGTGTGGGTTATTGTGCCTGGGGTGGCATCATTAGGTTTATTTATATTTACTTGTGGCAACAGCAAGCAGTTTTAAGAGACGAATGCATAAGTCAAAGGGAAGAGTAGGATGTGATTGTGGTCTCATTTTAAGTATTTTTCTAGGCCTGATAATTAAGAAGAATAGCATTCCTCAGATAAAAGTTCTTTTCTTTTTTTTTTTTTGAGACGGAGTCTCGCTCTGTCGCCCAGGCTGGAGTGCAGTGGTGCAATCTCGGCTCACTGCAAGCTCCGCCTCCCGGGTTCACGCCATTCACCTGCCTCAGCCTCCCGAGCAGCTGGGACTACAGGAGCCCGCCACCACGCCCGGCTAATTTTTTTGTAGTTTTAGTAGACACGGGGTTTCATTGTGTTAGCCAGGATGGTCTCCATCTGCTGACCTCGTGATCTTCCCACCTCGGCCTCCCAAAGTGCTGGGAGTACAGGCGTGAGCCACCACAACGATCAAATACACATAGATATTTTTATATTGAGAAAAGAACTTTTATCGGCTGGGCGTGTGGTCTCATTTCCCAAAACAACCCCCCTTGTCTGGGGACTCGACTGCCTTTGTAGGACTAATAAATTAGCCAAAATTTGTTAGAATTTGGATTAGAAATGATGGTTTAGGAGTCATGCAGCTGGAGGCTACAAGAGTTTGACCCTCCCCAAATTGCTCCAGAGGATAACATCACTATTGTAAAACTTAAGTGCTTGAGACATTTTGAAGCCCTGCACTTGATGGATAAACTGGCTTATTTGATCTTGTGACCCCTACCTAGGAACTGACTCAGCACAAGATGACAGGTTAGACTTCCTGTGTCTTCATCTCGGACTCAACCAATTAGCGCTCCTGACTCACTGGCTTCCCACCCACCAAACTAGCCTTAAAAACTCTGATCCCTGAATGCTCCAGCAGACTGATTTGAGTAATAATAAAGCTCTGGTCTCTAGCACAGTTGGTTCTTCATGAATTACTCTTTCTCTGTTGCAATTCTCCAGTCTTGAGAAATTGACTCTGTTTAGGATGTGGGTAAACTCAACACATTGAGTGGTTACAGTAACTTCATTGACTTTTCCTGGAGAAAAGAAATTGTTAAGTGACCTTAATAACATTTATTTTGTATCGAAAGTGCGGCAAAGTGAAATGATAGAGCTAATTCATGGATTTCTTTAGCATTTAAGCCTCTGCTATATGCTGAAACCACCACAAAGTCTTAGAAATAAAACAACAAACAACAACAACAAAAGTCTCTGATGTTTAGAATTCACAGTGTAGCATGTGAAACAAACATCTAAGCAGATACTGTACAATGGAATGAGGTAAGTGAAAAGGTAGACAAGCACAAGGTTGTAAAGAGCCCAGAGAAAACACTGGAGTCCTAAGGGTAGAGGAAAGTCACTAGGGCATAGAGTGGAGAGGTAAGTGAGACGCTGAGATAGGAGCTGGAGGTAGACAAGATGGAAAGGAGGGGACCACAGCTGTGTCCTGTGTGTCAGGTCAAACCTGTATTGTATGTAGTTAAGGATCTCTTTAGGGTCAAAGTTTCCCTCATTGCAAAGGATAGAAAATGGCTGACTAGATGTGAGATAATCGGAAAGTAGTTCTGGTAGAAATTGGTTGGGTCAAGTGGTCTGGGTTCTTGAATCTAGGTAATGCTTGGCTCCAGATTACTGGCCACCTTGGATAAAAGAGAGTGGAATAAAACCAGATAGATAAAGCCAGATAGCAAGAAGCAAGTTATTCTGCCAATAACTGTGTTTTCTGTGCAATATATGCAGGCAATGAATTAACACAAACTCCTGGTCTTTTGAGGATGTTTGCCATATTTCAAGTATAGCATAGAGCATAATTCCCTAGATAATTTCCCAACTCACTGCGACAATGCCCGCAAAATAGCAACTTGATGAATGGAAGTTGCTAGGCTATTCATGACCCAACTGACTTTTGTACACAGGCCGCATTTCCCAATTTCAGACAAGACTGGACACATTCAGGGTAGTATGGCCATAGACAATACACTATTTCAAATAACACACAAATTACTTTCAGGTTACTTTGAAAATACATAGTCAATAATGAGAAGGACATATCTGTGCTTCTGATGAACTATTGTACATAATATAAATTTGATATAAAATGTTTATTCCCACATCATTTAAAAATAAATTCATTATTATTAGTAAGATAAAATTTGATAGTAGATGTTTGTCCTATTTAAGAATATAAAATAATCCAATGTGGCATCTTATTTGTACTTAAAGTTATTAATTTTTCAACAAAGTAGACAATAGAAAAATGTGATTCTATCCATGAATGTGACTATACTTTGTATTACATCTTTAATGTTCCAAATGTTATGTGGGTATTTCACTAAGCAACCAAGTAAATTATTATATACGTGTTCATTTACATGTGATGAATTCTTATTAAGCAGGATATAAATAAGCCTCAACTATTGCAAAAATTATGGCTTTAATATGACAATTGTTTTGGTAAAAACTTGCTTAATCAGATATCAAAGAGATACTGACATTTTATTCAAGTGTATTAATAGTATTGTAGGTTCACTAGCTCTTCTTCTAAACTTAAACCCTCCAGACACTCTATTCCACCCCCATGGACCTCATTTCATCAATTATTCAATGTCATCAGCTTTTCCTGATCTATTGTCTTCCTTCCACTAGCAGTTCAACATATTCAAATTTCTTTCCTTAAGAAAAAATAAAAATTGAGAGTTTTTCAAAACATAGAGTTAATCTGATGCTACCTCAACGTCAGAGCATTCAATGATTCTCTCTTCCTCGAGATAAAGCCCAGTGTATCTTAGTTACTTAGCCCTAGTCAGTTAGGGATGTTATAACAAAATACCATAGCAGACCTTCATTTATAAACAACAGATGTTTATTTCTCACAGTTTGGGAGGCTGAGAAGTACAAGATCAAGGCACTGGCAGATTCAGTGTATGGTGGAGGGCTCTCTTCTGGGTTGCAGGCTGTTGACTTCTTGTTGTTTCTTCACTTGATAGAAAGAGAACCAGAGAGCTCTCTGGCCTCTTCTTACATAGGCACTAACCCCATTCACGAGGGCTCTACCGTCATGTCTAACTACCTCCTCAAAACCCCACCTCTAAACACCACCACATTGGGAGTTAACATTTCAATGTATGAATTTTGGAGAGACATAAACACTCAGTGCATTGCATTCAGTATGTGGCTTGAGAGTTCCTCAGATGTGGTGCCAGTGTGCCTCTCAGTGTTTTCATGCTCTATGTTTTATCCATCCTGAATGACTTTCATTTCCTCCTGTGTGCCACACTGTCTCCTGGCTTTTACCCATTTCAGCTCCTGTGTCTATAATTCACTACGGGAATTCCTTGTGGTTGACGTTTTACACATTCCTCTCATTTCTGCTTAGAGGTCACTTCTAGAACACTTTCTCTAACTCTTCATAAACTGGGTTATATGCTTTCCCCCAGGTATTTACCTCATCAAAGGGGACAAAAAGAACATTAGCACCGTAAGAATACACTTTGACATATGATAGTGCCAATGATTCCTCACTGCTTTCATTTGTAACCATGTCTTGTCTGTATTTGCCTGTTCCCTCTTCTAAATTGATTTTTTAAATTATTAAGTTTAAAGTATAATAATAAAAAAATAAAAAGATTAAAAAAAAGATTGTTCATATCATCCCTATTTTAAGTGTGTGCCAGAAGTTTTTAGGAAAAAGCAAATGCAAATATATGATTTGAATGAAGTATGCAGAAATAATAAGATGGGCTGTTCTGCACATTTGTTCTTATGTATTAAAAATGAGAGTTAACCTAAGCAGAAATTTAGAACAAAGGATAGAAAAAAATGTTTTAATTTGTCCATGTTATTTGAACTCTCTACAGACTTCCTCTCAATTCAGTTAGTACAAGAAAAAATAAATCTAAAAACAATAAAAAAAAAAAGTTTACAGAAAATCTCTAGTGGAAGTTTGGTAGGAATGGTGCTAAACCTATAAATAAATTTGGGTAGAATTTGCGTCTCAAAAATATGTTGTCTATTTATTCAGCAAAATAGTTTATTGTTCCATGTAATGCAGTCATCTTTTTGGTTTTTTTTTACTGTTACTTGAAGACAAAGAATAAATATATATCTAACTATACATATACACACATAGTTATATATATGTGTGTGTATGTGTGTGTGTCTACGTATGTGTGTATATATATTTGAATTTGCCCTAATTTCTATTTAATTGTCTGTATTTGTTACCAGGTCATTTTTAATGAGTGCAAATATATATCTATATCATTGCCTCTAGTATTCTTAACATCTACTACAATAAGTGACACATAGTTTTCTACATGAAATATTTATTTTATGTAATAAATAAAGGAGGTAGAAAGGAAAGAGGGAAGGAAGGAAGGTAGGAAGGAAGAAAGGAAGGAGGAAGGAAGGAAGGAAGAAAGGAAGGAAGGAGGGAAGGAGGGAACAAAGGAGGGAGACAAGGAAGGAGAGAGGGAAGAAAAGCAGGAGGAAATTCTATAAAGTCAGATTTTGATTTACTTTACATTCAAACTACTCATTAACTTGGAAATGACTTTATTTTTATTGTTTAACCCAAGAACATGACCTGTATATCTGTTTATTTAGTTTTTCTTTATATATATCTATACAGTTTTACAGTTTTCTTCATAAATATCTTAAACTTTGATTTTTGCTGGGTTAAACTTTTTGGCTTCTTATGTATTTTTAGGTAATTCTCAAGGTTTTTAGGTGTAAAATTAAAACATTATGTATACTATTAATTTTTCCACTTTGTCCAACTGCTTATTTCATTTCCTTTCCATATTGCTTTGCAGAAACTCTATAATAAAGATAAACAAAAGCAAATTAAATACCAGAGCCTTTAAAAATTATTATTATTATTATTATTATTATTATTTTTTTTTTGAGACGGAGTCTCGCTCTGTCACCCAGGCTGGAGTGCAGTGGCCGGATCTCAGCTCACTGCAAGCTCCGCCTCCCGGGTTCACGCCATTCTCCGGCCTTTAAAAATTATTAATGGGAAAGTTGAGAAAAAACAGAAGCACCCTATTTAAACATAACTGCAGTTGTTTCCAAATTCAAAGAGAGTGGTTGAAAGATTGCAATTATTTTATGTGGAAAGGCACTTTAATAGACCCTTTTATTTTCTGATGGTAAAACACTTGGGCCATGTTTCAAAGAAAATGGAATGGAATGGTTTAGGTAATGGAATGGTAAATCACTCTGCATAATAAGAGTAAATGTGTCATCCTTGGATGAAGACTGTTCAATAGGAAGAAATGTCCAATTTTACTTTGCTCTTGCCAAGACGCAGAGGAGTCTCTGGTCCTACAGAAGATAAGAGATTGGAGAAGAGCTGGTTACTTAGTGCCATATGTGATGGGGAATGGGTGCCTGATGGAAGAGAGGCTGAATATGGAACTCTGAGATGGATATAGCTGGGAATTGAGGAACATATGCTATTTAGTGATACCTTTTTCTATCTGTGATTTTTAGGTCTTTGTTTTAGTCAATTTGGGCTGATCTAACAAAATACCACAGACTGGGTGGCTTGAACAATAAACATTTATTTCTTACAATTATGGAGGTCATAAATCAAGATATCAGCAGGTTTGGTGTCAGTGAGGGCTCACTGCTTGCTTTATAGACAACTGTCTTCTCACTGTGTCCTTACATGGAGGAAAGGGCAAGGCAACTCTTTGGAGCCTCTTTTAGAAGCTACTAGTCCTTTTTACCCCCATGACCTAATCATCTCCCAAAGGCCCCATCTCCAAATACCATCACATTGGGGATTAGGTTTTAACATAGGAATTTTGGAGGCATGCAGACAGTCAGTCAGTCTAAATCAGTCTTCAATAACATGAGTTAATCACAGAATTCTTGCATTAGTGCCAGTTTGGCAAATGAGCGAGTCATTAGGAAAAAGAAATCTGTGGAAAAAGCAGAGATAAATGCTGTTTATTCATAATAGAAAGTGTAGTTTATTAATTTGTATCATTTTCCTATAGCTTTTGCTTCAAACTTGTACAAATAAAAGTTGACATAGTGATCACTGTGAAAGAGTGAAAATTATATAAACAATTATTCCTTTTTGCCATCTATAATCTATATTTTATAAGTCAGTGGCCAATAATGTTGGCTTGAGAAGAGTCTACTTCTGATGTAAATGACATGCAATTTAATTACTTCTCTCACTCATTTATAATCTATAAGATTTTTAATGGTGAAGTTGATAAGTTTTTTAATGATGAAGTTTATAAATCTCTAATATTTTAAACAGTCAATAAAAATGATATTTAAAATATATTTCTAGAAAACTGACAACTCTTGATGAATTAAGCTTCCACTTTAGAGCTATACATTGTATTGCAGTAATCTAGTAGACTGGACACAGGTGGTAACTTGGGCCAAGTGGGAGAATCTGAGACAAATTTAGGAGGTAAAATCTGAAGAACATGGCTGTGAATGGTGATGGACGAATCTCAATTTTTTGACTCAGGCATCTATATAGGTAGTGTGGTCAATTCTTATTTATTTAAGATGGAGTCTTGCTCTGTCACCGGGCTGGAGTGCAGTGGCATGATCTCAGCTCACTGTAACCTCTGCCTCCTGGATTGAAGCAATTCACCTGCCTCAGACGCCCAAGTAGCTGGGACTACAGGCGTACGCCACCATACCTGACTAATTTTTGTATTTTTAGTAGAGACGGGGTTTCACCATTTTGGCCAAGGTGGTCTCCATCTCTTGACCTTATGATCCACCCACCTCAGCCTCCCAAAGTGCTGGAATTACAGGCTTGAGCCACCGTGCCTGGCCGTCAATTCTTATGATAAGAAATAAAGGATGAGTAGATACTGAATTGTATTTTTTAAAGGCTTGTAGTCTCTTTTTTTTCTGAAGCATGACATAAAAAAGCTAAATTCTAATCTAGCAAAGGTCTGGCTTTTTAAAAAGTAATATAAAGTTTCTATCTGATGTAATTTAAGGTAGTTAATATATTTAATTTTGTTGACAAGAGCAAGATGTGGAGTTAGTTTGAATATTTCCTTCCTGGGTCTGTATGTGTGTGCATTTATACACATAAATAAGGATGTATGATAAGATGGCTCTTCCTTCTAGAACTGGCTTAAAATGTTTCTTTTATTTGTTTCATTTTACATCTTTCACTATAAACACCCTAGATTTCTTATGTCAAGAAGTCTGATGAGTGAACAAACTGGTATTTTTAGGACAGTGAAGTGGAATAAAAATTTTTGGTGGAACGCTAATGAACTGACTAGTTTAGAAAACATACAATATTGCTGGTGTCATGCTTTCAGGAAGTTGATACAAAAGAGCCCCTGCTGTCCTTCTCCACATTGGAGCTAATTTAAATTCACAATGCCACCTGCTACCACTGCTTTTCTTTCTGTGAATTGTAATGACTTGATAGAGCCTTAATCAGAACTTGATAAATCCTAGAAATAAACAAAGAGACTGTTGCTAAATGTTTTGATGCTTTTTTGTTTGTTTAAATAACTGAGAGCTTGTTTGGAGGTTCTAGCAGGGGAGTGCACCTACTCACATACCCTTGACCAAAGACTGGTCCTCCTCTGTTGGGGATGGTCGTCCTCTTTAACAGAGCGCGTAGCTTCGGGATGGACACACAAGGAGTGGTGAGGGAAGAAGGGGACACCAGCCTAGCCAGCTAGATCAGCCGAATCAACCCTGGAAATCCATGGGGTGACAGACATCCCAGCCAGATTGCCCTCACATCCAGATTTTTTACAATTGTAAAAAAAAAAAAAAAAAAACCTTTGAACTTCTATAGTCATACAATCTGAAAAATGGTGTATATATGTATACATTTATATGTGGTATTGTTACTGGGCGGGGGGGGGGGCGGTCTTTGCTCCCAGAGCTCCCAAGATGGTGGCGGGCCACTTCCAAAATTGTGGTGGGCCACTTCCAAGATGGTGGTGGCACTTCCAAGATGGTGGCAAGCCTTGTGTTCTCTGATCTAGGGTTCTTGGCCTCATGAATTCCAAGGAATGGAATCTTGGGCCATGTGGTGAGTGTTATAGCTCTATTAGAAGCCCTGGGTCACAGAAGAGAACCGTGGAACGCAGTGACTGGTGTTCAGCTTGATTAGGACGAACCCGGGCACTTAGCCGTGCAGGAACAACGGCAAGCCTTTAGGGAGCAGCAATGGGCGCCTGGCTGGATCAGGAGCACAGTGGACACCCTGCGGGATCCGGAGGGATGGAAGTCAGCGGCGGGTCTGCAATGGCGGCAAACAGCAGTGGTGGATGGTGAGCAAAAGCTCAGCTCAGGCCAGAACAAACACGGAGGAGAAGAGTGCAGTTTCAAGATTTAATAGAGTGAAATAGAGTGAAAACAGAGCTCCCATACAAAGGGAGGGGACCCAAAGAGGGTAGCCATTTAGGCTCGAATGCCTGGGTTTATATCCTGATCCTTGTCCCTCCTGCTGTGCTCTCAGGCAATAGATGATTGGCTATTTCTTTACTTCCTGTTTTTGCCTAATTAGCATTTTAGTGAGCTCTCTTTACTATCTGCTTGGTCGGGTGTGAGCTAAGTTGCAAGCCCCCTGTTGAAAGGTGGAAGCAGTCACCATCCCAGCTAGGCTTAGGGATTCTTAGTCAGCCTAGGAAATCCAGCTAGTCCACTCTCAGCATATGAATACTTATAAATGTAAACATGTGTTAAAAACATATATTTATTATACGAGGACATGAGAAGCAAATTCCATGGTAGAAAACACATTTTAATTCTCCCTTAACACTCCTTACATCAAGCATGGCGTGAGACAAGAAATTTCTCTCTATTATATTGTTGAAGATTTTAAAAACGTCACTGGAAATCTCTTGCTTCTGAAGTTCCATGACAAAATATAAACACATTACAGTTCAGTTAGAACAATTAGAATAAAAGCAATTGAATTTTCATTTTTAGATTTTGCCATGGAATGAAATAGTGTTATAAAATATAAAGGAATTCCAAGTAAACAGTGCTGATTCGATTACTTTAGCTGATTACTGTATACAAAATGGTGTCTTATGATTTTGTTGTCATTTAGCATTGATATAAAATATTTTGCCATATGTTTTCAAGTGAACAATCTGATAAAATGACAACTCTTTAGTTAACTTAGGACATGACTGCTTCGTCTATCTAATGCTTGCTATAACTTCTGTATTAATGTAGTTGCTTATATGCTAAAGCTTGTTAACTTGGTATTTTTCAGATGTGTTGACAGGAGGAAATTAAAAATAAATTTTCTAAAGGTTAATTAATTACAGATAATAAATTTTATTATGCAAATATGGAAATGATTTAATTTTCTAATAAGTCATTGAGGCTGTAAATTAAAGCTTGCCTTTTATTTATACTGTTAAACTGCCAGTCAAACTGAAGGCTATCCAATTATAAGAAATTTTGAGTTTCTAAGTGATTTTGATCTTTTCCCTTGGAAGAAATATAGCGATCTAACTTTGGTTCTTTGAGGCACCTTTTACAGCTTTGTGTCAATGATACATTGTATTTCTATTCTGAAATTTAGCATATTAGAGGAATCTAAAGGTTTTTACTAAGACATTCAGCCCAGAAAGTTTGTTTATTTTATCTAAAAAATATGGTTCGATATAATTAGTTTTATTTTATCTTACAATATAAGAGACAGAAGACAAATTTAGCTATTGGATATATATTAACCATGTGCTGAGATCATTTATTATAACTACCTTTCTGTTCCTCCTTTCAGCTAGAATGATGTTAGGTTTATCATTTTTCTTTTACTTCTTCCTTTCCCTTTCTTTCACATCTGTCTTCTCTCCCTCCTCTATCAGCTCCAAAGGGGAATAAAAATGACATTATAAAACTCAACAACTCATATAGAGAATTTTAGACTGAAAATTTATAAGGACAAAAGGAATAGTAAATATGCGGAAAATGTAATATGACATAATTATCATGACCCAGTATTAAATTTAAATATGAACTCCCTCAGAGACTCACAGACACATATGCATATATTCATACACACACAAGAACTTATGATGATGTCTAGAATTCTGACTCTTTCACAGATCCCTTTCAGTTCTCCCAATGAACTTATTCCCCTCTTAACACAGAGCCTGACCCTCCCCTGGACTTGAAATAATATTTTTCTAGTAATACCCACACCACCTTTAGAGCTCAGCTCAGTCAGTTATGTGTCTTTGTTAAATATTCTTTCTCACATTTCTTTAATAGCACTTTTATAGTTTGTAAAAATGCATTTACTTTGTAATATTTCTTACCCCACGAGGTTGTAAGGAGATAAAAACTGAATCTACTTTATAGTTCATTTTTTATCCCTAGCACCTCTCACACTGCTAGGTACATAGTAGATGCTCACTTAGGATTCGTTTAATGAGTGAAATATAAATGAATATATGATGCATTTCCTTCTAAGTTGTAAGTGGGAAAAAAACAGGTATGTAAAGTTATTCATAACAGTTGATTTGAAGAGCCATCCTTTTTCTTATGTTTCTTATGAACTACAGTGAAAGCTAAAAGTGCACTAAAATAAAAATAAAATTTAATAAGGGACTTGTTTCAATAACCATGGGGTTGTCAAAGTGGCCTTCAGTGATCAAACTTGACAAACAGAATTCGGATTACAGAGAATAGTGAGTGGCCATCTCAATCAGTATATTTAATATCAAAGGTGCAAAGCACTGTTAGATATTGTAGAGATAGATTTATTTTTTATTTGCAAAGGCAAAACTTAGGTATTATTATAAGCGACTTTGCATATCCTCATTTAGGTATCAATCCTGTGTAACCCAAATATCTGTAATGTTAGATACATCCAACGAACTGATGGGATAATTAAATGAAGAATTTCTTATGAAAAAGCTTACCTGAAAATAACTCAAAACATTTTATGGGGCTGGGTGTGGTGGCTCACACCTGTAATTCCAGCACTTTGGGAGGCCAAGGTGGGTGGATCACCTGAGGTCAGAAGTTCGAGACCAGCCTGGCCAACATGGTGAAAACCCGTCTGTACTAAAAATACAAAAATTAGCCTGGCATGGTGGTGCACGCCTGTAATCCCAGCTACTCAGGAGGCTGAGGCAGGAGAATCACTTGAACCTGGGCGGCGGAGGTTGCAGTGAGCTGAGATTGTGCCACTGCACTCCAGCCTGGGCAACAAGCAAGACTCCATCTCAATAAAACAAAAGAAAAAAACATCGCATGTATAAGTGAGCTGCTACTATTTTGAAGTGGTTATAGTAAACTCAACCAATTTATTCTAACATTTGTGATACTTATTTATAGGAACACAAATTGAGTTTTCTTTAGGCCACCAAAACTTAAGCACTTGGCAACAAATTACAGGGAAGATTTCTCTACCTTTTGGCCTGGCTTGGTTTCTCTAACTCAGATGGATCCCATAATGTTATCACTTAGATATCTACTATGTTGTTATTAATGTTTCTCAGATAGTTCTTATGGGTAGAACTGAGAACAGTTCTCATATTTGGGGAAGGAATATGGTTGGAACCATGCTTTTGCTGTTGAGAGGAAGAAGTTCATTTAAAAAGCATTAGCTTTTGACTTCCTTCTGTCTCTCACTATTTCTTTTTTCTTTATGTTCGTTCATCTTCTTTAAGTCCTTTCTGTTGTAGTCACCCTACAGATACAAGATGGACTCCCACCTAAAATTCGGTTCTGATGTCAAAGCTGATGAAATCACACACACCGAGAGGGTATGAAAAGATTTATTAATCAGATAAGGAAGATTTATGTGGCTAGCACAGGTGCATTTCTTAAGCTGGTCTGAAAATAGCTTAAGAATGCAGGGAAAACAGGATGGCTTGGGGTTTTTATATGGTGGTTAGGTGTGGGGCAGAGTTGAGTGTTCCCTGATGTGGGCAAGGGCATGCACCGTTTGAACCCCCTGCTGGCACCAAGGAAGGGGCACCCAGGCTTTCTTTCTTCTTTTCTTGTACATGCATTGCCCTTTCTCTTTCTTCTGTCATACGTTTTTCCATTCTTATTCCTGTTAAGAATTGTTCTTTATCTCTTAGAAAATCCCTTGAATTGGTAGAGAAAGCACAGCCTTTCTGAGAGTGCCACAAGGAAGTTAAGTTTCCCAAGTCAGCAAATTCTGTATCATATGCTTTTGTGATTCTCAGAAATTGGGTTCAGCAGGATTTTTATTTTAATTTCTGAGCATCCTCAATAGACACTTAAAGCACATGTCATGTGCATAAAAAAAGTTGATTTACTGACTAGAACACCCTGCTATCATCTGTTTCTGAATTATTGAATCCAATGACAAATTATAATAGTAATAATAAAATATCACAACTGGAACATTTTCTGATACATTAAAAGCAACATTTTTTCATGGTGTTTTGGGTTTTACCACATTCTAAAGTGGATATATGAATGTGTATTATAAAAATCATAAGAGGATAAGAGGATCTAATATCAAAGGATCTAGTTATCAAAATTCAAGTGACTATATAAATTGGTTACACATATTACAGCTTTTTCCAAGTCTAGGATATTTCTTAGGGGTTAGAAGCTGAGGGATCATTCTTTATCTCATAATTTTAGTCATGAATTTGTAGAGGAAACAAAAATTGTAATTTCTAATTTAAAAGATAGCCAGTTTTACTTTTGTTTATACATGCAATTCACTTTTGTTCCCACAAGGTAGAATTTAATATTTAATAAAGCAATTAACTAGGTAATGAGGCTACAATTTCAAGTTTATGACTGATTCTTCACAGTCAGTCATTTTGTTATAAGGACTGAAAGTGAAAAGATTTTGCATTTTCCTACTTGCACCTGGAGATAATGATGTTGTTTCCTATTTTCTGTGCTATTAACAGCTCTTGCATCTCCATACTGCTCTTGTCTTTCTTTCATTATTCCCTCTCTACATGATATTTATGCTAAGAAAACTCTCTCTCATCGCTTTGATTAGCTTTCTATTGTTTTCAGCATACTTAAATTACATGTTCACAAAATCTTCTATGTGCTTTATTTTGATGTATCAATCATTAACCTATGCATAATCCCATATACTTCTTTCATTACTGCTATTATTTTTCTAATATATTCAGATGCTGTTAAAAAACATTTTTTGCTCCTATTGTATTGAAGTAACCTACTAGTTATTTTAGGATAAAGAAGAAAATTAGAGATAACTACCATCTATTTATTGAACCACAGAGATTATATTTGGCATTTTTAAATGTTATCTTATAACCCTTTAAACAACAACTTCAAGATTATTTTTATACTTGATAAAACTACTCCTCAAAAAGGATAAGTTATTTGAAAGAAAAGATACAACTAATAAGTGCTAGGGTATAGAATTTTAAAATAATGTTTAGTAGGTTTCAGGTACTTTTGTTGATTTATTTTTAAACGAAATTTTATTTAGATCCTGGCTCTGACTCAATATGCTTGTATCAGTCTGTTTTCATGCTGCTGATAAAGACATACCTGTGACTGGGCAATTTACAAAAGAAAGAGGTTTAATGGATTCACAGTTCCACGTAACTGGGGAGGCCTCGCAATCATGGCAGAAGGGGAAAGGTACATCTTACATGGCTGCAGACAAGAGAAGACAGAACTTGTGCAGGGAAACTCCCCTTTATAAAACCATCAGATCTTGTGATGCTTATTCACTATCATGAAAACAGCATGGGAAAGACCTGCCCCCAAGATTCAATGACCTCCCATTGGTTCCCTCCCACAACACATGGGAACTGTGGGAGTTACAATTAAAGATAAGATTTGGGTGGGGACACAGCCAAACCATATCAATACTGTATCTCATTCCATTATTTTGTGTGGTCACTCTAGGAATTAAAATATGTGCTCTTAATTTATCAGTCTGTTAAGGATTAATATGATGAAGCCTTACATAATATAGTATTATGCTTAAATTTAATTCATCTTCTATGCTATATTTATCATATATAATACATCTACTTACATTTTTAAACTAAGAAAATAACAACATGTCATTTTAAACAGATGTGTTTTTTAAAGTAAATCAGACAAAAATTAAAAGTATATTTACTGTTTCCAATGATCTTCATTTGTTCTGGCATTTATAAGGTTCCATCTGGTGTTATTATCCTTCAGCTAGAAGAACTGTCTTTGTTATAGTGCAGGTCCACCAGCAACACATTCTCTTCTTTTGCTTGTCTGTAAATATAGTAATTTTGCTTAAATATTTGAAATTTAATTTTCTGGGTACAGAATTATAACTTGTCAATTTTGCTTCAGAACTGTAAAGATCTCAATCCATTGTCCTCTTGACTCCATTGTTTCAGATAAAAAGTCATAGTTATTCATCTTGTTGTCTAGTAAGTAATGTATCATTCATTTTTCTCAGGATGCTTTAAACATTTTTCCTTACATTTAGAGTTTTGATCTAAATATAAAGTGACAATGTGTGTGCTCATATATGCTGTTTTTAAATTTCCCACACTTCGGGATTTATTGAACTTCTTAATTAACCACATTTGGAAAATATTTGACCATTATTTTTTCAAACAGTTTTGCTGTTTTATTCTCTGTAGCCTTCTTTCTGAAACTTCAATTACATATATATTAGGCATAAGATATTGTTTGTAAATCCCTAAGTTCAGATTTTAAAAATCATTTTCTTTCTGTTCTTAAGGCCAGATAATTTATATGTATCTGTAACTGATATAACAAAACAATTATTCTGTCATCTCTAATTTGCTGCTAAGACAATGAAGTACATTTTTTATTTTAGATATTTGACCTTTTAGTGCTAGTATTTTTATTTAATTCAGCGAAGATTTCTCACATCTTCATTCATTATTAGCATTTTTCTCTTAAGTCCTGGAACTTAAATTTATAATATCTCTATACTAATTATAATTCTAGGCCATATCAAAATAGGTTCCTATTAACTATTTTTTTCTGAACTATAGGTCACATTCCCTTGTTTTTCATATGTTTAATAATTTTTATTTTATACTAAACACTGAGATGATATGTTGTAGAAATTTTGAATTCTGCTTTGTTTCAGGAAAGAGCTAAAGAGTTTCTAGTTGTTGTTGTTGCAGGCAGTTAGCTTAGCTGGATTCATCTTATGAAATATACTTTCTCTCAGGTGAGCAGGAACTAAAATTTCCTTTAGTTCTTCTGTTCTTCCAGATGGTGCAGTTCAGCTGTTTGGTATGCCCTCAGGCATGTATAGTTCAGGGATTAGCCAAACATTTTCAGAAAACTAAATGCCTTAAATTCTGTCTACTGATTCTTCAGAAAAATAATACTGCAGTTTTCTGCTTTAGTTCTATTTGTTCTACTCTGTATATTTTGGGTAAAGCCCTCAGACAAAAATATGTGTAAAGATAAATTTTACTAGTACTGTTCCATTCTTCCAGGGTTCAATTCCTTTCTAATTTCCGGTTGCTCTGGACCACTGTACATTAGTTCATTTGATGGTGCATTGGATGCAAGCTACCCTGCCATACCTGGAAGAACCCCACCCTTCATTCGCATTTATTTACCAATTTAGAATATATTTTTATGTCCATAAAGTATCATAGTTTTCTGGTAAAATTTTACCAATTTATTGTCAAGGCCCTTTTATTGATAGTTTATATATAATCTTTTAAAAACAACTATGACACTATATTTAATCTTTCACATAATTTCGCCCACAATGGCTTTGTTAATGACAAGGATATTTTTGTCAACTCATCTCAGTATATATGGCAGGCTGACAAATCATATGCCAAAAAATGCCTTTCTTAGGGGCCTAAGAGGTATTAGTATCAAATTCAATTAATTTCAATTGATTTTATTTTTAGAATATTTAGATTTATAGAAAAAATGAGACGATGGTATAGAGAGTTTCCAAACACACTCAGTTTCCTCTGTTATTAACATATTTCACCATGATGGTGCATTATAGAGACATATATCTGTATAATAATATCTATATCTGTATATCATATTATCACACAGAGTTTCCAGCCTGTTAGTGTGTCTTGTAGAATGCGTCAGAAAGTATTCCCTCTGCTTGTAGTTTCCGGACAAGGTTGTGTAGTATTAGTATTTTTTATTCTTTAAATGTTTGGTGGAATTCATTAGTAAAATGCCCTGTGGCATTTTCTTCTTTAGAATTGTGTTGAATATTGATTTCTTTAATAGATATAATCGATGAAAGTGGCCGGCTGTCCCGAGCAGCCACTGCCATCATGCTAGCTGGAGCAGGGACCGGGGGCAGGGAGAGGAAAGAGGGTGGGACATGGGCGGTGGCAGTGGAAGTGGCTGCAAGAGCAACAGTAGCAGCGGTGGGACTTCTTTGCCTAGCGTCCCCTGTGCCCTGTGTTCCTGAGGCAGCCGACTCTGCTGCCTCACCCTTGCACAACTGGGTGGGACCCACTTCCAGGCCTGGAGCCTCCACTGCTCTGGACCCTGGCCTCATGTCACTGCTCTCACCTGCTGACAGTGTGGGGAGGAGGTAGACAGTCCCTGAAGCCCAACCCTAGGAGCCCCCTGGAGCCTGCCACCCTAGGGGCCATCACGATGGGGCTGGCCAAATCTCCGACTGAAGGGAGAGCAGTGTGGTCAGGCATGGAGGAGTGGGCAGAGAGGGCACTGTCTCCAGGGAGAGGTCCACTCTCCAGGGCAGTGAGGACCTGGAGCTCCCTTCTCAGGCAGTGAGGAGGTGCACCTGGGGCCACACACTCCATGGAGATGTCAAGAGCCAGGGACAAGCGGGAGCCCTGCCTCTTCTCAGTTGGGGGTGCAGCTGCAACCACTGTGCTGTGGCTGCGGATCCAGGAATCTCTGCATTCTCAGGATGGGAAAGGCTCCTTCCTCCACTCCACAGCCTTGGAACTGCCTGCTCCCACTGCCTGGCTTCTCCATGCTCTTAGTGCCTGCTGCGATCCTGGATCAAAGTCGGGGCTGAGCCTGGGGACTATCACAACTCGGCCAGGTGTGCACACACTTCGGGTAGTGCTGATACACCAGCCCCCTTCGACCTCGGCCCCCTCCAGACTTTTGGTGCAGACAGGCATTGGAGGGAGGCCAAGGAGATGCTCAGGACAGCCTGGCACTGGCCTGTAGGTGCCCCTTGGCATGAATAGCCTGGGTGCCATGAACAGCAGCAGGAGGCAGACAGGTTCCCGGGCAGAAGAGGGCTGGCCCCTGGTGAAGACACACCTTCAAACTGGGGAGGACCTGAAGCCTAAGTGCTGGCCACGAATCCCATGGTGGTGCTTTTTTCTGGGCCTACTCATGGCTGCCCATGGACCGGAGGAGCTATCCTCTCTGCTGAAAGGTGAACACCCTGCCTGTAGAGGGAAGTTTCCCACTCCAGGGGCTCCTCTCTGCTAGGAGCTGAACACTCATCAGGACACTCTGACTGTGCAAGGAGCTACCCACCATGGGTCTCCTCTGAGCTGTTCTATCACTCAGTAAAGCTCCACTTCATCTTGCTCACACTCCACTTGTCTGCATACTTCATTCTTCTTGGTTGCAGGACAAGAACTTGGGACCCGTTGAATGGGGAAGCCAAAAGAGCTGTAACACAAACAGGGCTGAAACATGCCTTCCTCACCACACTGTGGATGAAAAGAAAGAGAAAATAGCTGCAGCCCTTCAGGGACCCCAGACTGGGAGCTCCCCACTCCATGGCTGTGTCTTCCTCTTTGGAGACCTGTGGTTCCTAGCATTTCCAAGCTTCCAGGTGCCACTGTGTTCCCCAGTGTCAGCTGGGGAAGCTACTTGTGGTGCACCTGGTCCAGCCACAGTCTCGCAGAGAGCTGGCACCCATGCCAGAACTGGAGTCGCCCACCCCATGGCAGCATCCAGCATGTCTGACTGTGTGCAGTGGCAGGACCCCACACTCGCTCACACACCCCTCACCGCTCCATGGTTGACTAGCCCTTGGCAGGCATGGGATCCACGCTGTAGCATGAACCAAGCACAGCTTGCCAAGCCGAGTGGACAGAGTGAGCCCAGTGGGCTGAAGCAAAACTTGGGCTAAGGCACCACTGGCCACAGAGGTTTCCAGCCAGAAAAGTAACACCCCAAAGCATAAGTCTATTCAGATCCCAAAACATAAGTCTACTCAGATTATTGATTCATTCTTGTATGAGTTCGGGTAGATTGTGTCTTTCAAGGGATTGGTCTATTTTATCCAAGTTAGTTAATTTGTGGGCAGAGTTTTCTATTGTATTTTTAAATTATCCTTTGGTGTCCTTGGATCCCTAGTGATAATTCTTTTATTTATGGTATGAGTAATTTGTATCTTCTCTCTTCATTCTTGGTTAGCCTAGATGGAAGTTTACCAATTTTATTGATGTTTTCAAAAAAACTACTTTTGGTTTCATTGGTTCTTGTTTTCAGTATCATTGATTTTTGACTCTAATTTTTAAATTTATTTTCTTCTGTTTGTTTTAGGTATAACATGCTCCACTCAGCCTTGCTTCCTAAGGCAGAAGATTAGAACATTGATTTTAAATGTTTTTCTTTTCTAATATATGCATTTAATATTGTAGATGTTCCTCAAAGTAAAACTTTAAATGCATTCCACATATTTGAGAAGTTTTACTTTCATTTTTATTTAGTTCAAAATAATTTATCTTCAGATTTCATTAACCTACATGCTAAAGATGTGCTTTTAATCTCCAAATATCTTCATATATTCGTGCTATCTTTCTGTTACTGAGTTTTAGTTCTTTTAGGGTGATTTCATTCTTATCTCACCTTGCATGATTTTCTCTTTTACATTTGTGATGGTGTATTTTTGCCCAGAATGTGGCTTGTTAATGAATGTGTCTAGTGAACCTGAGAAGAATGTATATTCTAATGTTGTTGAATAGAATACTCTATAAATGCCAGTGAAATCAAGCCACATAAAATATATCCTTGCTGATTTTCTACCTTTCTAATCTGCACATTTAAAAGAGGAATGCTGTATGACAACTTGACAGAAGAAATAAATTCTAGTGTTCTCTAGCACTGTAGGAAGACTGTAGTTAACACTAATATATTAAATAGTTACAAATAGCTAGAAGGAGTCCATTGAATGTTCCCCACACAGAGAAATACTACATGTTTGAGATAATGGATATGCTAATTACCATGATGTGCTAATTATACATCATAGGCATCAAAATATTGCTATGTACCCCATAAATATCTGTAATTACTATGCTTCAATTTGAGAAAAAAAAAAAAAAGGAATGCTGATATTTTAAGCTATAGTAGTAGATTTGTCCATTTCTTCTTTCAGTTCTATCATCCTTTTTTTTTTTTTTTTTTTTTTTTGAGATGGAGTCTCACTCTGTCGCCCAGGCTGGAGCACAGTGGTGCAATCTCAGCTCACTGCAACCTCCACCTCATGGATTCAAGTGATTCTCCTGTCTCAGCCTCCTGAGTAGCTGGGATTACAAGTATGCACCACCATACCCAGCTATTTTTTGTATTTTTAGTAGAGACGGAGTTTCAACATGTTGGCCAGGCTGGTCTCAAACTCCTGACCTCAAGTGATCTGCCTGCCTTAGCCTCCCAAAGTGCTGGGATTAAGTTCTACCATCTTTTACCTCCCATATTTAGAAGATGTGTTGTAAGGTACATACATTTTAACAACTATTATGTCCCCTTTAAACATTTGCTCCTTTATCATTATGTAATTTCAATATCATTGTGTAATTCATATTTTTTTTTTTGAGGTCTGCTTTCTCTGACATCAATATAACTATACCAGCTTTCTTTTCATTAGTGTTAGCAAGGTATATCTCTCCCTAGTTTTTACTTTTAACATATCTATTTTTATATTAAGTTTCACATAGACAGAATATAGTTGGATGTTAATTTTTTAAATCCACTCAATCTCTTTTAATTGGTATATTTAGATCATTTGTAGTTAAATATATTACTTGATTACTGATTTGATTGGATATTCTTCTTTGCGTCTTCTCTGGTTTTAATGTAACATTTTCTATGATTCCACTTTCTCTCCTCTCATATTCACTATACTTCTTTCAAAATTTTTTTCTTGTGTTTGGTTTGCTCTTGTTTTGTGATTGCCCTAGTTTGCAATTTACATTTGCAACTAATCTAAGTTAACTTTCAAATGACACTACTGTTCTTTATGCTTACTGCAGGTACCTTATTACAGAATATACTTAATTTCCTACTCTCTTCTCTTGTAACACTGGTGTTATTCATTTAATTTACACATATGTCATCCAATATATTTTTGCAATTGTTACTTTAACAAACAGTTATCTTTTAGATCATTTTAGAATAAGAGAAATAAAACATTTTATTTCAACTGTATTTGTTCCTGGTGTGACCCTTTTCCCATTTCTTTATATAGAACCAAATTTTTGATCTGTATATTTGTTTCTATATCTTTTTTATTAAGCTTCTTTTAATAAATTATATAAAGTACACATGTGGGCAGTATGTTTTTTTCACTTTTTGTTGTTTGAGAAAGTATTTCTTCTTCATGCTTGAAGAATAATTTCACTCCATATAGCCTTTGAGGCTGGTTATTTTTTCTTTCAGCCCTTCAAATATTTCACTCTGCTACACCTTGCTTACATAGATTTTTTGTGTTTGTTTGATGTTTTTAATGAGAAACCTGTTGTAATTATTATTATTTTCTTCCTACCCTACTCCATCACTGGCTTCATTCAAGATTTTCTCTTTGTCATTTGTCTTTGGTTTTCTGCAGTTTGAATATATTCCTAAGCATGTATATATTTTGGTATTTGTTTGCTTGGCATTCTCTGAGCTTTCTGAATATGTGATTTGGTGTCTGCCATTAATTAAAAAAAAAAAACCTCTGTCATTGTTATTTCAAATAGTTCTCCATTTTGTCTTTATTTCTTTCTTGTACTCTAATTATCTATATGGTACAACTTTTGATAGTATTCCACATGATGGAATGTCATGTTCTGGTTTTCTTCATACTTTTCCAATTTCAGTTTGAGAAATTTCTATTGACGTATGCTCAAAATTACTGATTCTTTCTTCTGTTGTGTCTAGCTTACTGACATACTCATCAAAGGTATTCTTTGGTGTATTAATCCATTTTCTTACCACTAAGAAGAAATACCCAAGACTGGGTAATTTATAAAGAAAAAGAGGTTTAATGGATTCACAGTTCCACATGGCTGGGGAGGCCTCACAATCATGGTGGAAGGCAAAGGAGGAGGAAAGGCATGTCTTACATGGTGGCAGGCAAGAGAAGATGTGAAGGGGAACTGCCCTTTATAAACCGTCAGATCTCGTGAGACTTATTCACTGTGATGAGAACAGCATGGGAAAAACCTGCCCCCATGATTCAATTACCACCCACTTAGTCCCTCCCATGACGTGTGGGGATCATGGGAGCTGCAATTCAAGATGGGGACACAGCCATATCATTCTGTTACAGTGCTTTTGATTTCTAGTCCTTCTGTTTGATTATTGATTGTAATAGAATAAAGTTTTTTCATATTAAGCCACTAAGCTTGTTATAATTTGTTATGATGGCAACAGGAAACTAACACAGTATGAAGAATAATACTCTGGATAGAGCCTCAGGAATCCTGTTCTGATGCTTATTAGCTTTTTCTAGACAATATCCCTACATCACTTTAGAGTGAATGATATTAATGGCTACAGCAGGAAGCCATGCAAATTTTGTCAAATTGGATTTTTAAGTGGCTACTCTCTACATATAGACAAACTTTTCCTCCTGTTACAGTCCTTGAAACTTGAGTGGAACTCATGTTAACTTAACTCATGAGTGGAAGTGGTTTATAGATATACCACTCTGTGACAATTCTTCAGTTCTTTGCACAGATAATGAATTGCTATGGATAACTGTTTTGTTAAATTTAAGTTTCCTAATTGACTTCACTAGGCTTCACAACTTACGAATCCATAAAGACAGTGAAGTAAAGCTCTCAGTAATTTTTCTTTATCAATAAATCCTCCCATAAAATTCTCTCTTACCCTTAAAATAATATGGGTGCTATTGCAAAGTTGTGTGCCTCAAACAATATTTTAACCAAAGTACTGAAATCCAAAGTTTCAGGTACAACTCAGTTATATTTACTTGGTGCAAAACTGTAATTTTCCACCTTTCTATAGCATAAGCTTGGAAGTAGATTCTTTTATCTACACTTTCCCCATTCTAGGAATTCTAAAAATCATAAAATTACGCAATGCTAGAGATATCCATTTCAGTGACTTTCTAAGTTTATCGTGCATGTGAACCATCTACAAATTCTGATTTATTAGGTTTGGTATAAAGCATAAGGATTCTTCATTTTTAAGAAGCTCCAAGTGAATACCAATGTTGCTAGTCCTTTGAGGTACATACCAACACTTCTCATTCTACAAAAGAAATAAAGTTTCAGAGATTCAGCTGCAACTTATTCTAAATCATGTTTTTAAAAATATGCTATTCAAAGATATAAAAGTATAAATCAACAAATATTAATTATCTCCAGCATTAGCTCCTTTACTTTGAGTTGGTGTAACAGAAGGAACCCACTTTATTATTACATTTGATTTTAGGCTTGTTTGAAAAATAATATAATTTAAGTGCTTTTTAAGTTTTGAATTTGGTATAAAATATTTTGTTTAACACACAGTTCCACTCAAAATATGAAATAGATAATGAGCAATTGTCCAAGAAGTATGAAAACTGATGCTACAGAGAAGTTGTTATACAGAGTCATAACCCTTCATATAACCTGTCATTAGCCTAATACTATTTCTCATGGTGGTCAATCCTAGTTGTCTGCATAAAAGAAGGATGAGAAAGTATACATAGGGGTTAAAATATCCAAAGTATTCATTATAGATAAAGCAGGTGAGGTAACAGCTGTTCTTGACGAGTAAAACAGATACGATATATTCTTTTGAGAATATTGTGTAGAAGGAGAATCATGTAAATATTCAAAAGAAAATAAACAAAGCCCGGAGCAATCCTCAAACTATATGAATAACAACACATTTTAAGGATGAAGGAGCAGATATAAAATAATAATCTATCTGCCTCCAATCTATCGTTATATTTTTCATCATAACTTCCATAAAAGTGAAAAAAATAGATTATGTTTTGTGGACTTTGACATATGAGGTAATATAAGTATAATAAAAGAATCATATGAACCCCTGTTTCTGGTTTATTGCTCATAAAATTGGCATCAAATGGTCATCAATAACTGATGAACAGATAGAGATGCTCTTTGTTTACTATACCTCGTCAGCAGGTGATAGTAGATTTATATTTGAAGTTATTGCTCCCAATCTTTCTCAGGCCTAAGGATTTGTTCTCTTAGACACTGGTTGTTGAATTTAATAGTGGTTTTCAAGATGTTGCTTCAAAACACAAGAACTGTCTAATTTACCTGGGCTCAAGATAATTTGTAATCTGCAGTGCCTCTTTCAATAGAAGAGACTAAAAGGATGCTATGCTATAGGTGACATTAATTTTAGTTAGGAAGTGTATGCACGGCAGTGACGGCACAAAGAATAAAGGTAGATTTTATATGGTACTAATGGTATTCACTTAGACACTTATTCAAATTTTTCATTCTATTGTTTTTCAATAGCTTTTTATCCATAGGCCTTTTGTTTGTTCTGTTTCATTGGAATGTCTGATTTCTCAAATAGTTTATTGTAGACCTTTCTCTACTTCAGATATGCAAGTGTGTTTGTGTGTCATATCTAATTATTTAGCTATATAAATATATACATATTCATACATGATACAATATATGTCAAAATTGCATTTTTCTTTCAGAAAAACAGATATTCCTAGTAAGATTTTTCTGGTTATATTCATGAACCAAATCTTATTTAAATGTCAATGTGTTAGAGTCCCAGCATCCCACTCACTTCTATTTTATTTTTATAACTCACTTGTAGTGAGTTCTGTAATTCACTACAAGTTCATGAAGATTAAAAAGTATCAAGTGCTTATGTGATACTCACTAGCAGCATGCGCTGCTCCAACTGCCTTACATATTTATAATTGTCCCATCTTGACTGTAACTCTGTGGGGCAGCTTCTCCTACTGTTTTCACTTGATTGATGATGAACGAACTGTACACAACACAGGGCTAATAGCTAGTCTTAGAAAATATTGAGATTGGATTCTAGACGGTTTGCCTCTCAATAAGTAAAATAATAGATGTAAAATTAAATTTACACCATTGCTACCAAGAACTTTCCCACAAATGTTATTTTTTTCTCTGTACTTGGTATCAGTTTCTCCCTGTTCTTATTTTACATCCCTAAAACATTCAATTTTCTAATTTAAGTAAGCGTAGAGAATAGAAAGAAAAATATTTAGTAGTACACTTAAAATTAGTATGTTACATAGCTTCAGTCTTAATATTAAAACTATCAATGGAAAAATCACAAATTTTATTTTTGTATTCTTTGTAGCATTACAAAAAGAGCTTTAATATTTTGTATTACGGTTTTTTTCCCTGCATTATTCTGACTTTTTTTTTTTTTTTTTTTTTTTTTAGCTAAGCCAACTTATTAGCATTAAGATTTTTTAAATTGGCAAACTACTTCTTGATAGAACGGCTGAAAAATTCTCATTGACTATGCTACTACATGTTTTGTCATGCCTTCTGATAGCAGAAATATTCTGAACCTAAAAAAAACGTAAGTGGTTTTCACATGTTAAAATAAGAATAAAAATGAATGGTATAAAGAAAACTCGTTAGTTACAATAAACATCAAAACATGACTTTTGGTTACTCTTGCATTCTTATGACAGGAAAGAAACTGAACAGGCCATATAATAAACTCAATTATACCTGTCTGCTTATTATTATAACTCATAGTTATCAGATAAAATGCATGATGGAGTAAAATGGCAACTTAATAGTTTCATAATGGCAGTTAGCTACAGTATACAAACTTAAATGTCTTCTTTAAAGCTTCAGGCTCTTCTTAAATAGATGCATTAAACTAATAAGTGTTGGCACAATAGAATTATCTACTTAGCAGATTTCTTGTGCGTTTTCTTACCTAACTCTAACACAACTGAAAACACTTGACTTAGAATTTTCTAAGAGTTAATAGTTTGCATTATTATCTGAATTATTTAAATATTTTTCTTATTTAGTATAGACTCTCCAGTATAAATCTGTCAGAATGGTTTGAAGTAAGAACTACTGTTCTTTGAAGTAAGAACTACTGTTTGACCCTCAAAATCTCATTCGAAGATTAAAAACTTTATAACTTGCATTTCAAGTGGTCAGATAGCCATTAAACTATCCAGGTAAAGTGTTTGAATAAGGAATTATTGATTAAACAGAAACCTCTGAATCACAAATGGAAGAGAAAATGATTGTCAGTCCTCAGGGTTTTATTTTAAATTGTATTTCAGACTTTTTATTTAAAAAATGTTTTGAAAGATGTCTCAGTGGAAGGTAAGTGAAATTTCCTTTGCACCACACCCTGAGAATGAGATGCATCTGTTATTTCTAGAAAATACTAAAGGACAATATTATAGTTGTTTTCCTAAATTAAATCATAATGAATGGAAAGTGATCTCTGTTTATCATTAACAGCTATTTGTCTGGCTTACGGGGTGTCTGAGGTTTAGATGCTGTATTACTCTTCTCAGGCTATAATAACAAAATAGCATAGTCTGGGAGACTTAACAACAGAAATGTATTTTCCCACTGTTCTGGAAGCTTGAAGGCCACGATCAAGGACAAGCAGGGTTGGTTTCTGATGAGGTATCTCTTCCTGGCTTGCAGATGGTCTTCCTGTGTCCTCAAAGAGTACAGAAACAGAGGAATCTCTTTTGTCCTCTCCTTATATGATTGCCAATCCTATTGAAAGCCCCCAGCCTCATGACTTTGTTTAACCTTAATTACACAATTCAGCCCATAGTAGATGCCCAAATTACTGACACAGATTGAAGAAACGTAAAAGATTATATAAGATCCAAGATAAATGAGAGTACTCCTGAAGTTCTAATATACTGAATCAAGCCTCTGCACCTAGTTGTGGAGATTGCTAACGGCTTGGTAACATCTACTTGATAAATACTTTGCAAATAATGAGTTTCAGCAGCACAAGATTCTGGATAAGCAAGAATGCAGAGAAGCTGTAGAGACCCCAGAGTTGATGGCTTCCTGGAGCAGTCAGCCTCACTTCTCATTATCATGCTTGTGAGTCATAGGACCTTGGCTATGGTGCTGCTGAGGATGTCACAATTCCTCTCTGTTATTCTTTCTTTCTCCTTCCTTCCCTCCTTCCTTCCTTCCTCCCTCCCTCCCTTCCTCTCTCTCTCTCTCTCTCTCTCTTTCTTTCTTTCCTTTTGACAGAGTCTTGCTGTGTAGCCCAGGCTAGACTGCAGTGGTGCAATCTCGGCTCACTGCAAGCTCCACCTCCCAGTTCAAGGCATTCTCCTCCCTGCCTCTGCCTCCCGAGTAGCTGGGACTACAGGTGCCTGCCACCATGCCCAGCTATTTTTTGTATTTTTAGTAGAGACGGGATTTCACCGTGTTAGCCAGGATGGTCTTGATCTCCTGACCTTGTGATCCGCCCGCCTCGGCCTCCCAAAGTGCTGGCATTTCAGGCGTGAGCCACCGCGTCCGGCTATTCTTTCTTAAATCTGAATAAACTTGGTGTTGGTTGAAGCCTACTGTGCCTCGTTAGTTTGACAATGTAAATCTAAGACCTCTGCTTCTGGGTGAGCAGAGTGGGTGCTGCAACTGTTAACTGTCTGAGACTATGCAAAGGGAAACATGAGAAAGAAATGTACTTGCCCTGTGTAATAAAGCAGAGGCTTATGATGTGATGCAGTTGTACAATGGAAGAAATAGGAAGGATGGTGAATTGTGGGGCTGAAAACTGGAGGATGGTAGAAATCTCTGTAGGGAACAGTAGACCCTTGAGCCCTACTAGAACCCACACAGCCAGACAACTTCCTCTTCTTTTCTGTCCTCACTGTCATCCAATCTCTGACCACAATTCTATCTTCTGAAGAAATCAAACCAGTAAGGACTCCAACTAAGAAAAATAAGAGATCATGGAAGTCAAAGGTGAGTTAGATGCTGAAAGTAAGTGAATTAAGTGAAAATCTGCTTACATAATGATAAAATTCGCTATCCCCCGTTTCTACTTGTTCTTTGAACACATGCAGCTAGGTACAGTTTTCTTCTGGCTGCTCCATAGTAAGATAGAAAATATTATGTTATCCCGCATAAATCTGGTTGCAGAGAAAATGCATGAAATCCTCAAATTTGAGGACCCACAAATAAACTTTACTTGCCACAAGATTATCTTCCAACAATGCCTAATAATTGACAATTTCTGCTCATGCACACAGATAAGGCTTCTGATCTGTTGTATAGTAGGTACTTCATTTTTGAACATGAATGGACCACATTCCCCAGATATTTGATAAAATATTTGATAAAAAAGAGAAATCAAAATAACAAGTAGGTGAAGTATAGTTAAGAAAACAGTGATAATTTATAGAATTTTTTTCTAAAAATCGGCTACAATTAATATTAAAATGAGAAGCTATATCTATGGAGCAAGGACAGAATGATACAAAACACAATAATGAAGGAACAAAAATAATTTTGAAACTAAAAAAGGACAGCAGAAAAATAAACTGAAGTATAACACAAAGATTCTTAATTCTACTAGAATTGTATCTGTTAGGTGGACAAAAGATAAATAGGTGTGTGATAGAAAAGACAAGATTAAAACATCAGAAAGATGAAAAAAATGTAACCTCCTTTGCACTCTTGCTCACAAAACTATTATAGGATGTGTTTCATCAAAATGAAAAAGTAAACCAGGATAGAGAAAGAAACTTTTAAAAATGGGTTTTGGCCTGGCACGGTGGCTCACGCCTGTAATCCCAGCACTTTGGGAGGCCGAAGTAGGTGGATCACGAGGTCAGGAGTTCAAGACTAGCCTGGCCAAGATAGTGAAACCCCTTGTCTACTAAAAATACAAACAAATTAGCCAGGCGTGGTGGCAGACGCCTGTAATCCCAGCTACTCGCGAGGCTGAGGCAGAGAATTGCTTGAACCCGGGAGGCGGAGGTTGCAGTGAGCCGCGATCGCGACATGGCACTCCAGCCTGGGCGACAGAGTCAGACTCCATCTAAAAAAAATAAAAAGAAAAAAGAAAGGAAAAAGGAGATTTAGCACAGGAAAACATGAAGGAGCAGTCCTAGATCAACCTTTCCACAGTAGACCAAGAGAACAACTATTTCAAATGGGAGAAAAACAGCTCTGGGAAAAAGGCCATGAAGAAGATAATGTAGGGGTGGGAGGATGGAGATAAAAAGAACTGATATATTATTTGCTCCATCTGACCACAGGGACTGTAGTATGGAAAGTTGTTTAAGACCTCTAAGTATAATTTTGGATAGTCAGTGAGTATTAGATATTAAAAAAAAAAAAGCACAACTAAGCAAATGAAAAAAGAATGTCACCATTATCAATTCCAGGGGTAAAAAAGGTTTATGAAATGGAAGGATAAGCATAAATATGCTACCTTTCTCAGTAGTGGATAAATTTCCAGTTTTAGCCCTACAAACATTGAATATTGATTTAATCAAAGCACCTATAATAGGATGAGCGAGAGAGCAAGAAGAAGTATAAAGAAGTTAAAACATATCATAATATGCCATGCAATAGATCACATCTAAAATTGATGTACCAGGAAATCACTGTGGGTTGGATCATCTGTTGTCAACTTGGCAGGCATCAAACCCACCTCCTTTAAGATCTTCTCCAGAAAGTAGAAGCTGGGAACTGTTTTCCACATTCCCCTTCTTCTTAGGGTTCCAATGAAAGGTACTTGCGTGAGATTTGATAGGTCAAGCAGGACAGACCTTTATCAGGTGAGAATTGAGAACAAATGCTTGACAGCTGTGAGAGTTCAGAAAGCCTCCAGGTGAGCTTTTGGAGTCATCATCATTGGTGCTGATAACTGAGGTACTTGGATAACAACCATCCAGAGTCTTGAGATTTACAGTAGCTTTGTCTGAGGACACATGACCCACTTTACATATTTAAGCTAAAATCCTCTTTGGTTGTTTTCCACATTGTTTTTCTCCTCAGTCTTTCCAATAGTCACATAAACCTTCAATTTCTTGTATCAAAACCATTAAAAGATATAGGCTGGCTTCTGTTTTCTGAAGTAAATTTGTACTGAAATAAATACTGCAAAATTTGTATTTGAAATATGGAAATCAATATGAGAAGAAACAGCTAAAAAGTTTAAATCTTAATGCTAGAGACTGAATTTTTTAATTTTTGCAGGTACATAGTAAGTGTATATATTTACGGTTACATGAGATATTTTGATACAAGCATGCAATGTGTAATAATATTAGGTTAAGTGGGGTATATATTTCCCTGACATTCACATGTTGAAACCTAATTCTCAATGTGACAGTATTTGGAGGTGAAGCCTTTGGGAGGTGATTAGGTCATGAGAGTAGAGCCCCCATGAATGACATAAGTGTCCTTACAGAGATTCCAGAAATCTTCCTTGAACATTTTCCCTATGTGTGGATAAACAGAGAAAAAGACCATCTATGAACCAGGAAGAGAGCCCTCCCCAGGAACCAAATCAGTCCTCACTTTGCTCTTGGACTTTCCAGACTCCAGGACTGTGAGTAATAAATTTCTGTCATTTACAGGTAACCCAGTTTATGGTATTTTGTTACAGCAGCCTGAATGGACCAAGACACTTGGGAAATGGAAAGAGGGAGTAAGATAGATTTTTAATATCCATATTTATTATCATGATCTTGAACACACACACACACGAAGTTTCTAACACAGAGAAAATTACTTACTCATAGCAAATAAACATGTGGTTTCCTGGTACCTTAACTTTTTAACCCTGGTGTAAAGCAATGAGATCCAGATGTTATCCTATACATACTAATTTGTATTGTAGGAGAGTAGTTCAGAAAAAAATAATCGAGGTATTTTGCTTGTTGGGAAGCATGTTTTTACTCTGACCTTTTGGAATGTATATAAATCTCTCCAAGGGAAAGGTAACATTATTGTGTTCAGCTTTTGAACTTAGGAGTATCTTTGAAGTCGCATGTCTCAGTAACCTGTACCCTCCCCCAATTCCTCAAATGTATTTCTCTAGAATTCTTTATCTCAAACAGACATAATTTATCTTTCCAAACTGGCCCATGTCCCGACTTTCTGTAAAATTTACTCAGAAAGCTTTACCTGTCAAAGCTGAGTTTATTAAGCTTAATACAGAAATGGAAAACTCCACATTCACCATCTTTTAGTATCAAAAGGCAGGGAAAAGATAATTGATATATTTTGTCCCCCAGACTCAAATAGATTAGTATGTATATTTCAAGGCAAGAAAAATGATTGGGAGTTAATGTCCAAGTTTGTAATATACTTGTTGAAGATTAGTAGACACAGCAAGACCAGGCTCTCAAAATCAACCTCGGCATGCTGGCTATCGTCCTGGTAAGTGAGCACTTTGTCCAGGTGAGCAGGTTGTTGTGTGTGTGTGTGGGGGTGTGTTTGTTGTGAGTCTAGAGTTGACAAATTTTACGCCTTTCTTAACTTTTATTTTTTTCTGCTTGCTCATTACATGACTTGAAATAAGTTTACAAGTCACTGCATGATATGATTTGGATCTGTGTCCCCACCCACATCTCATGCTGAAATGTAATCCTCAGTGCTGGAGGTGGGGCTGGGTGGGAGGTGATTGGATCATGGATGCAGTTTCTAATGAATGGCTTAGCACCATCCTCCTTGGTATTGTCTTGATGATACTGAGATCATCAAGATACTGAGTCTCATTGAAGATACTTGGTATTGCCTTGATGATACTGATACTGAGTTCTTGTGAGATCTGGTTGTTTAGGTGTGTGGCACCTCCCCCTTCTCTTTTCTTCCTGCTCCAGTCATGTAAGATGATCCTGCTTCCCCTTTGTCTTCCACCATGATTGTAAATTTCCTGAGGCCTCCCTAGAAGCAGAGCAGATGGCCAACATCATGCTTCGTTTAAGCCTGCAGAACCGTGAGTCAATGAAACTTTCCTTTATAGAGTATCCAGTCTCAGGTAGTTCTTTATAGATGTGGGAAACGGTCTCATATACTGCCTTTTCTCCAATTTGTAGCCATCTTCAATATTCTATCCAGGATTTCATGGATAATTTTTCTGTGCTCACATATTCTTTTCTCTAGCAGGCCACAACCAAGCTAAATTTCATATGTTTATTCAGGAATATGAACATCTCTAGATCAAGAAACTATGTCTGTGGTTTGTGGCATAGTAACTTATATAGTTAGCACTTATGAAATGTTTATTATGTCAATGGACTCCTATTGACAAAAATCTTAACTTCTCTCTTTATTCTCCCACTATGAGGCTTCAAATTTTATAGAAACTGTATTCATGCAGTTGAGTCTTTCAACCAGAGAGGAGAAAAAAGTTGTATAAATTAAGTATAGTGCCAAGAACCAAAGCTAGTATTTCAAACAGAGCTTTTAACTCTCAAACAGAGCTCTGAAACAAAGAGTTTGTAACTCTCTTCTTCCAGATCTTCTGAGGAGATGACAAGGGGCAGGAGATCAAGTTCAATGACATGGCCAATGATTCAGCCAATCATGCCTACATGACTGGCTACATAGTGAAACCCCAATAAAAACTCTGAACACCTAGCTTGGAGTGCTTCTGTGGTTGCCAACACTCTGTGTATCATTACATTTCAATGTGCTGTGAGGGTGACACTTTCTGATTTCACAAAGAGAAGACAACTGGAAGCTTAGGGTCTGAGCCTCTGCCAGACTTAACACCATATGTTTTTTCTCTGGCTGGTTTTAGTTTTGTATCCTCTCTGCTATAGTGAAGCTGTAATCATAAATATAGCACTTCTCTGAGTTCTGTGAGTCATTCAAGTGAATTCTCAAACCTGAGAGGAACCCTCAAATTTGTAGCCAGTTGGTTAGAAGCGAGGATGTCCCTGAGATCCTTGAGCATGCAGCTGATGTCTGAAGTAAGGTAGTCTCATGGAAGACCTGTAAAATTTGGACTAACTCTAGATAGATAGTGTTAAAAGTCATTGCACTGCTATTTCCCTTTCTGTGAAATACTGAGCAATTATCTGTAATGATCTCAGCCCTTTTTGGACCTACCATCATTTGTAGAATGCCTGTGACCCCTATCCAGAGTATTCAAGTCATTCTGAGTTTCCTGAAAACCACAGGGAAGCCACTGCCTGTGGCTTCTATGGCCATCTGCCATAGCTTCTGGTATGACATTATTTTGTCTTATTGAAAGAGGCTATAAGCACTACAGGCTAGTAACTACCTGAATTTCCAGAGTGGATTTTGTGATGTGCCACATAGCCTCCTTTTTAGGACTGAAATATGTAGGCAATGTCACTGGCTTACTGCCCTCAGATGACAGTCTTTTCTGTAAAATGTCCCATGTTGGAGACAGCTGCTTTACCCAAGTGACAACCTACATTCAATTACGATACATGTAGGAATGTAAAATCCCAGTTCTCTCATTACAATGCAGGCGGTGCTGAAGGCTTGACACAGCTTCAGCGCTCCTTGTAGGTTTGGCCTTTGTTTGGACCACATCACTGTTTAGCTTCTCCTTCTCTCCAACCCTGCCTCATTTCATTCCTTTTTAAAGTTTTCAAGGACTCTGTGGTAGAATTCTTGTGTAGTAATCTTTTCAGATTTTGCTTCCCAGGGAAGCCAATCTGCAATAGTTGGCATTGACTGGTCAGAGAAAGAAGAGATAGAATTCAGAAGCTTAATTACCTGCTAGCTCACATTTAGGCCTCCATAACTTTCGTCAGATGAACAAAAATGAACCTTGTACAAGACAGCAATGTTGTTAAGTGCTTCAATATATTATTGAAAGGAATGCAGTAGTAAGTACAGTTTATCATGATGATGAGTAATCTGAGGTAACAACTGACATAAAGTATAGAAAAAGCAAGTGGCTGTTGCTAAGCGCAATTGATACTTTGAAGTAATTAGGCAGAAATTCGAAATTAAATTTAAAACCTAGAGGGCTTCCTTGATAGCATAGCAAGCCCTAACTACAGCCAGAGAGCAGGTAAAGCTGAGGACCAAGCCAAGAACTTAATGATTAAAGCACCAGAGCTTCAAAGAAGGCTAAATGATGGACCAAGGCAATTATCCTATGTGATGTCAAGGCACTGATTAAGAAATGCAAACTTAGTCATGGGATGAAGGCATCTGGGTTGATATGCTAGAACAATCGTGATTCACAGACTCTCCTGGACCATCTGTTCATGCAGAAGCAGCCCACGCCTCCCTGGTAAAAGCTGACATACTTCCTTCCTTAAAGACAGTGTAGAGGTCTCCCCCTGTAGGAACACATGTGTCTTATCCTGCACTCATCTCCTTTCCTAGATACTAGACCAATTATTTGGATGTCACATCTTAGTTGGAGAAAGTGTTTGGTCAGATAAGGGATTAAAGGTACCATTACACAAAGAGCTGCAGGAAATAGTCTTACTTTCCCCTGGGGAGAGAAATGAACCTCATCCTTCAGGGAAGGACATGAGAGAAAATAGAAATGCATGGTACAAAAATATCGTTCATAATACATACATTGAAATGAATGAATGAATGACTCAGCTCATATCACCCCTGCAAGAATATTCTATGTCCTATCAAGGCAGAAATGCTCCTTGTTGTGCATGCTAATGACCTTTTTTCATATGTCCATTATAGGAATTATTCCATTGCTGTTATTTTTCACAGATATGTCTCCTCTGCTACTGGAGGAAATTCTGAATAAGAGTGAGTGCATTTGATTTCTCTTTCAACACGTATGAGATAACTAGCATGGTGTCTGGCTTCGAAATGAAACACTGAAACCTCTATGGTTGCTTGTAATTTTAAGGCCATTCTGACTGAAGACAGACAAAAAGTGAGTCAATGATGAGCCCTAAAATTTTAGGACTCATTATTGACTCACTTTCTATCCACATGCTTCATATGTTTTTGTATTAATGAGTAAGTAGGTGGATGAGGATAATGCATATTTACTTAATCTTTTAATTAAATTCAGTTGAGATGATGGGAAGCCTCTCTCTCAAAGATATCCATCCAGTTTGATGGCCTTGTACAGCAAACATCGGGCTATGTTTGAATTTGAGTTCACATTATCCTATTAAAATGATAATACTAGGTGAAAGTTTCTTGACTTCAGTCAGATAATCTTTGAGAGGCAACTCTTCCTTGGATCACCAAAAATACATTAAATTTGAGAAATGGATAATCCTAACCCGTTTAATTTTGTTTACACCCAGCTAGAATGGTGGAAAGCTGTCAAAATCCAACCCCAGAGAACAAGGTCATTACCTCCAACAAACTCATGTGTTCAAGCCGCCAATTTGAGGCTTAGAGTAAGCTCTCAAAAAGAGAGCTAATAGCAGTGCCTCTATGTAACTTGCAGCCAACTAGCTTAAAGGCACTTAAAGATATTTTATTGGCATGCAAGTCAGGAAATGCAACAATACTACTAAACTCCAGTGGTCCAAGATAGTGGTGAACTTTCATGATGCTCTGCTCCAAGTGACAGATGCAAGCCTTTGGAAGCTGTGCTAAAAGGGAATTATAATAAAACTGGCTGCATGGTGAGAAAAAAACACAGCCTCGTGGCAGGACAGTTATGAGAAATATGGATTCAGCTGGTGTTGTTTACACATTAGAAAAAATGTATTTCGCGCTAAATCCAATCTGTGATGTTCCAATGAGAATATGTGGCATCCAGTAATCCACTATCAAAGCTGATCTTCCTACTTGCATAAAGAGTGATATGAAAGAAAGAGGGATTAGAGACTCTGTTTTTATTTCATTCCTCTGAATGTTATCTTTGGAGGATTAAGAATGACTGATGCTGATACACTGAGACAACCAGTTGAGACCAAGTAATTCTTGAAAGAGAAAATTGACAGATATATCTGGCTGTGCACCTGAATACTAGGAAAATACTTAGGAAAGTGTGCTTTGAGTTTAGAGTGTTCATTCTGATAGATTTTATGTATATTTAATCATTCAGGAAAGAGGAGAGCTATGTGAAGTCTGTAGTAAATGGCACATTTGAAATGTCAGTTGGCATATTCATGAATATGTTTCCTACTTGTAAATAAAATTAAAAGAACTGGAAACATACTTCTATAGACTGAATACTTAAGTCCTCTACAAAATGTGCACATTTAAATTCTAACTTCAGGGTGAGGGTATTAGGGGGAAGGATCTTTGGAAGGTGTTTAGGTCATGAAAGCAGAGCTTTCTTGAATGGGATTACCTTATAAAAAGACCTCGGGGAGATCCCCTGCCCTTTCTCACCACATGAGGGCAAGCTCTCAAGATGTTATCAATCAGTAAGCAGGTCCTCACCAGACACTGAATCTGCTGGCACCTTGATCTTGCATTTCCCAGTCTCCGGAACTGAGAAATAAATTTCTGTTGTTCGTAATACACCCTGTTTATGGTATTTTGTTAAAGCATTCTAGATGGACTGAGATACATACATTGAAGCATTGTCTCTTAGAAAGTGTCCACACAGTTTTGCAAAACAAAAGACACATTACAATGTCCACTCAGGGCGCAGACACAGTGAGTTTAGCACTGAAACTTTGGTTTTGGAAGCAGCAGATTCGCTGCAGTGGGAGTCTCAGAACAGAGGACAACCCAACGCTAGCTCCGTAGCTGAGAAAGATGAATAGCTCCCAAACTCTTCCATTATCAGACCCTAGCAAAGTAGCTGGCAAATGTAGGTATTCGTTCAAGAATGACTTTTTTTCTTTTGACTTCTATTTTAGGTTCAGAGGTTACATGTGGAAGCTTGTTACATGAGTAAATCGTGTGTTACTGAGGTTTGGTGTATGAATGATCCCTTTACCCAGGTAGTGAGCATGGTTCATTGCTGGTGGCTTTTCAATCTATCCCCACCTCCCACTCTCCTGCTTCAAGTAGTCCCCAGTGTCTACTGCTCCCATCTTTGTGTCCATGTGTATTCAATGTTGAATTACTACTTATAGGTGATAACGTGGTATTTGGTTGTCTGTTGCTGTGTTAGTTTGCTTAGGACAATGGCTTTCAGCTGCATCCATGTTGCTGCAAAAGGCATGATTTCCTTCCCTTTTAGTGTACTATTTAATGGACCACATTTTCTTTATCCAGTCAGCTGTTGATGGGCCTCTAGGTGGATTCTCTGTCTTTGCTATTGTGAATAGTGCTGCAGTGAACACACAACTGCATGTCTTTTTGGTAGAACAATTTAATTTCCTTTGGGTATATACCCAGTAATGAGATTGCTGGGCTGAATGGCAGTTGTTTTCAGTTCTTTAAGAAATCTCCAAACTTCTTTCCACAGTGACTGAACTGATTTACACTCCCACCAGCAGTATATAAATGATTCCTTTTCTCCACAACCCATTTGTTGTTTTTTGACTTTTTGATAATAGCCATTATGACTGGTGTGAGATTGTATCACACTGTGGTTTTGATTTGCCTTTCTCTACTTATTAGTGATGATGAGCATATTTTCATATATTTTTTGGCTGCATGTGTGTCTTCTTTTGAGAAATATCTGTTTATGTCCTTTGCCCATTTTTAATGGAGTTATTTGCTCTTCTGTTTGTTGAATTACTTAAGTTCCTTATAGACTTTAGATATTAGAACTTTTTCTGATGTATAGTTGGTGAATATTTTCTCGCATTCTGTAGGTTGGCTGTTTACCCTGTTGATAGTTTATTTTGCTGTGCAGAAGCTCTTTAATTAGGTCCTATTCGTCAAGTTTTGTTTTAGTTGTAATTACATTTGGGGACTTAGTCATAAATTCTTTGCCAAGGCTGATGTCCAGAATGGTACTTCATAGCTTTTCTTCTGGGGTTTTTGTAATTTTAGATCTCCCATTTAAGTCTTTAATTCATCTGGAATTAATGTTTGTAATATGGTAAAAGGAAAGGGTCCAGTTCCAATCTTCTGCATATGGCTAACCAGTTATCCCATCCCTATTTAGGGAGTCCTTTCCCCATTGCTTATTATTGGTGACTTTATGATCAGATAGTTGTAGGTGTGTGGCTTTATTTCTGGGCTCTTCATCCTGTTCCACTGGTGTATGTGTCTGTTTTTGTAACAGTACCATACTACTTTTCATGAATTTAAATTGAATTTCATGTCATCATGAAAGGTTGAGCAGATTACAAGTTGCAAATTGTCCCAGAAAATAAAAAAAATCATGAAAGTGTAGGTGTCATAAACATTATTGACTGACTGCTTGAAAAGAGTCACTTTATACATGAAATCTTCAGTTTTATTTCTAACAGTGAATGTATTTACTTTTATTTAAATATCCACTTGCAAAATGAGTTTTCTTAAATCAAAGGCCTGTACTTTTATCTCATAATGGTAAGTAATTAGCAACAAACCCACTTTGATGTGACATCAATTTTGTGTTGATATATTCTGTCAATAAGCTGTCATTACATGACTCAAACATCCTACTTAACAATACATTGTTCATTATATCAATACACTGGCTGGATGACTTTGTACCAGGAAAAAAAAATAATCTTACTTGAAGAATTAGTAGATTGCTTTTCATCAGATGATGACAATTAGATAATAGATCGTTTCCTTTGTCATCTTGCCAGAATGCCAAGAATTAAATTTAATGATTAATCAATGTAACTAATTAGGCATATGTTGATACATCTCCCTTACTTTCTTTGACATATTTTTATTTTCTCATTTTATCCTAATACTTGCATAGTAAACCTAAGCAAACAAATGCATATAAAATAGGTATACAGGTAGGTGACCAATCTATGGATCAGATATTTGTCATTATAAAGATGTCAAATCAAATAACCTGAACAAATCTTTTGTTGATAAGACAAACATGACCTCAAGCTGAGTGAACTGGAAGTAATCACCTTCAGATTAGACCACCTCACTCTGCCTGTCATCACAGGCTTGCAAAACATCACACTTAAAACATTTATTAAAGTCAATAGATTATTATTATCTTCCTCCTCCAGTTTTAAATAAATGATTAAACAAAAATGTCTTACCTGTTTAAGAAGATTTTTTTTGTCTTAGATGTAGTAAAAATAATTGGTACTTGCTTTTTGTTCCTTTTTTAATCAAAAGGTTGGGTTTAAACACCATCAGGAATTGTATTTTTCCTTTATTTATATAATCAGATTTGAATACTCAAATTAATCTATAAGAATATTTAAAATAATAATGGTTATTTTATATAGTTTGGATGTTTGTTTCCTTAAAATATCATGTTGAAATGTGACCTTCAGTGTTGGAGGTAGGGGCTGGTGGGAGGCATTTGATCACAGGGGCAGATACCCCATGAATGACTTCTCATACTGTGCTGCTAAGCCACAAGCAATTTCTTGCTTAGTTCTCATGAAATCTGTTTTTTTAAAAGACAATGGCACCTCTTCCCACCCTTGCTTCCTCTTACTATAGGATGCACTGGCTGTCTGTTCCCTTCTGCCATGATTGTAAGCTTCCTGAGGCATCACTAGGAGCAGATGCTCACACCATGCTTTTTATACAGCCTGAAGAATAGTAAGCCAAAATAACCCTGTTTTCTTTATAAATTTATCCAGCCTCAGGTAATCCTTTAGAGCAACACTTGCAGACCAACATAGAAAATTGGTTCCAAGAAATGGAACATTGTTATAAAGATACCTGAAAATGTGGAATCAGCTTTGGAACTGGGTAATATGCAGAAGCTGGAAGACCTTGGAGGGCTCAGAAGACAGGAAGATGAGGGAAAGTTTGTAACTTCTTAGAGACTGCATAAATGGTTGGGATCTAAATGCTGATAGAGATATGGACAGTGAAAGCCAGGCTGATGAGATCTCAGACAGAAATAAGGAATTTATTGAGAACGGGAGTAAAGGTCACCCCTGTTCCTCACTAGCTAGCTAAGAACTTAGCTTAATAGTGTTCATTTCTTACGGCTTTGTGGAAGGCAGAACTTAAGAGTGATGACCCAGGGTACCTTATGGAAGAAATTTCTAAGCAGCAAAACATTCAAGACATGGTCTAGCAATTCTAACAGCCTATGACAGACATAGGAGCAAAGGAATGACTTAAAATTGGAATTTGTAATTAAAAGGAAAGCAGACTGAAAAGTTTGGAAAATTTGTGGGTTAGCAATGTAGGAGAGGAAGAAAAAGCTTTTTTCAAGAGAGGAATACAAGTGGGCTTAGGAGCAACCACTTGCTAGAGAGATTTGCATGACTAAATGAGAGCAAAGTGCCAATAATGCAAGACAATGAGAAAAAGGCCTTGAATGCATTTCAGGGATCTTTGAGTAAGTCCCTCTTATCACAAGCCCAGAGGCTCAGCAGGAAAAAATGGTTTCCAGAGGCAGGCTCTTTGAGTTAGGGATTCACATGTGAATTTTGAAGACACATAATTCAGTCCATAACAACTATTATATTATACAATGTATCTTTAAGTAAGTATTAAGTAAATATTGTCCAAAGATGAATGTGACATGATGTGCTTTCTAAGACACATAAACATATTTTCTAAACTAATCTATTTAACTAAAGAGTATCAAGTTCAAAATCTTTCAGCTTGTGTAAATATTATTAAAGTATTTGCATAGACATCAAGTCAAATGATACTAGATTAAGTGGATTTTCATATTATTTTGTCAACCCCTAGCTAATTCTATAAATTTTTTCCAAGCTTCATCATAGATTTAAGCATAAATTCTAGAGCCATGTTTTGTAAAAGCAAATATAGAAAATGTTCCCCTGTGACCGGGGGATAGGATATAAAAAGAAGTAATTAATGTTGGAAAACAAATGGTCAATTACATAAGATTAAAATTTATAATTTCTCCCCATGAAGGAAATGAATTGGTAGTTTACTATTAGTTTACAATGTTGGATACACACATATAAACATGCATGTTTATATGTGCATGTTTATATGAACATTTTAATAATATTCACACATGAACACACACATGCATATGTCACTACGGAACAGTAATCTATAATCAATAACTCTAAAACGTAATAGCCTAAATCTGGAAACAAACCAAATGCCTATCAACATTTGTGGTAAATGTTGTGGTAAACCCACATAATAAGCACTACACAGCAATAAAGGGAATCCATCACTGAAATACACAGCAGAATGGAGGAATCTTGCGGACACTACACGGAGCAAAAGAAGCCAGGCAATCAAAGGGATGAACTAACAGATGGTTACAGAACTCAGAAAGTGGCTGCCTCTGGAGGGAAAATTAGTCTGGAAAGAGACAAAAAAGAACTTTCTGTGGTGACAGAAATGTGCTAAATCGTATTTTATTTGATCATTACACAGGTCATAGTCATATATAATTGTCAAATATACTGAACTGAACATTTAAAATCCTATGCATTTTGTTAGAATAAAATTTTTTAAAAAGAAATAAAACTCAAACATAGCCACAGACTTTCTGGTAACAGTACAAAGGCTTAGAATTTATTTTACCACTATTGGATATGGTTGCGTTTAAATTTGGGGAGAGACAGGCCTTGAATAAATCATTTATCACTGTATGCAATATTCAATAGTTAATTGCACAGGACAAGGCAAACTGGAAAGGTGATGAGGAATGGGAGGTTCTGATAAGGGAATTTTATTTATTTATTTTCCTGACAGCAAGAATATTAAGTAGCCCTCACATATGCAATATATAGGCATACTGTCCACACAAAAATACACAATATATACAAATATTTAGAATTGTCTTAGAAGTAATGTAAACCATTTTACTATGATTTTGCTAAAGTATCAATCTGTGAAATATGCACATTTTATTCCTGTGCTGTAGGCTAGCCAATGAGAGATATAGTATCAATCTCTGTCATATATAATAGTCTCTGATGACTTGTGAACTTCATGCAATTTATGCTTTAATCATTAGTCTTGCTAGTAGAGCAGTGACTGAGTCTGTTAAATAGTCCCCTTGACACATGTAAGTGTTATGAAAGAGGGAAGTAAAATATAAGCTCTATTTGGAGCCAATTTTCCTCTTCTGAGAAGCATACTCTCAGTGAGAAAGAGGTAATGCCACTTTTACAATCACTCTAATATATAGATTCTCAGGAAGAGGTTTTAGTTACATGATTAAGGATTTGAGTATGATGTTGGAGAGAAACAGTACATCTTTTGGTGCAGTCTTCAGAGAGAATGATGGACATATTCAATCAGGTATTTAAACTGGTGTAAATATTGTGCTTTTATTTCCACTTCATATGGGATTATTTACAATTGAGTGATTCTAAGCTGCTGCTGGGAAACTTAGATTAGAATGAGTGAACGGATGAATAAATTAAATATATTAAGCCATAGAATGGAATATTTGGTAATTTCACATATCATGTTATCTTATGGAAAACTAAACATGAAAAAAATGTACAGGAAAACTAAATTGTAGGAAAAAAATAAAAAACTATGACAAAATTGACAATAAAAATAACAGGTAGCATTTACATAGTGTTAATTCTACACGGTGGCAGATACATTTCTAAATAACTTTACATACGCATCAACTCATTGAACAAAACACTGTTAAGTACTAATACTTTACTTACGAGAGGTCTAAGGCAAAAGGGGTGAATTTGTTTGCTTTAGGTGACACAGATAAAAGAGCCAGATCTGGGACTTAAACTCAAGTTGTCTGGCTTCAAGTTTTGTCCTCTATACTGTATGATTCCAACCCGTCCACCCTGCCATGCACACATGTGCACATACACACACATGTACACACACACACACACTCCTACCTATAAAGTTACAACACACAGCTTGAGAAAGAAAAAATTGACAATTACGTGCAAATGGAAGCATGTTCTCTTTCACCTAGAAGAGAATTATTGTTTTGACAATGTGTGAACAAAACAACTTTCATCATCTCTGGAGATCTTTTCTCTCCTTTTTTCTATGGTCTTGTGATATTACTTATTTCCATTCTCATACAACCAGACATAGCATTGTTTTCCAAGCAGAATATTCCACTGTAACATTGTTCCACAAATGGATGGGTGAATAAAATAAATGATGCACCTTTAGATCTTTTGCTGTGAAATGATTAATTTTTTTCTGATATTTTGTTGTTAACTTCTTTAGGATTATGCTAAAGTTATATTTCTTTGTGTAGTCACTAATTATCAAAATGCTCATTGCCAGAAATTTACCAAATGTCTTTTAGCTCCAAATGTACCATTCTCTGCCCTGGCAAATAATTCTGGAATTATGACTGTGCAAACAATTTCCAGGATGCTTTTATAGCTGGCTCTTTTCAGGGTTTTCTAAATTGGTGGCACTAGTGGGAGATTAGAAACCAAAATAAGAGGACAACTCATAAGTTCTTCATCTCTAGTTCTAACTCTCTTTGTTTGTGGGCAATGAATGTCTCATGAGACTGTGCCTCTTCCAACTCTTCAACTTCTTAGTCCCCAGCTCTATCCCTGGCCCCAGTTCCTATAAATAGCATTTCCTCTCTATGCTCTCCTAGCCCCAGAGATGCTAGCTATTATCTGAAGTTTCTCATCTCTGAGTTACTTTACCTTTTCTTTTTTGTGCCTCTAGCCTTCCAGCATCTATTTTACTGATATCCCGTATTAAATCCATTGTTTTTGAAATATCCAGCATGGTTTCTGTATTTTCTGATCGACTGGACCTTGACCCAGTGCCTCCTATACAACCACACACTAAATTCCTAACAATGAGAGTGGATTCCAGAGACAGTAAGAAGAGAAGCAGGGATAATAACATTATATATATAATAACATTATCTGACTTCATTTTTTTAAAAAGGTTATTTATAGATTATCTAATTAATTGATCTATGTACCTACCAACCATACTGTGAATAGTTTTCCTGAATGGATTCAATTACTCCTCACAGCACTTCTTAGAGCTAAATGCTGCAATTACGCACATTTTTCAGATAAAGGCAGATAGATTTTTAAAAACTGCTGGTAAAAATTAGAATTAAAAAAGGGGCAGAACAGAGGAGTTTACCTGTATAGGCAAGCAAAGAACTGAAGAAGGCCTTTTGAAAAAATGATAGTAAAATCATTTCTTTTCAAGATGGGCAATATTGAAGCACTATATGCAGATAGCATTAACCTGGTAGAATGGGAAAATTAATGATATTGAAAATATAAGGATTACTTGCAGGATTGACTTGAGTAGGAGAGAAGGGGTTCCATACAATAGATATAGAAAGGGTGTTTCCTTAGATAGGAATGTAATCTGTAGACAAAATATATGGCTCAAATACAAATATATTGATGAAATGGAAGGAAGCGTATTTGGAAATTCTTTTATGATTGCCTCTGTTTTCCCAGTAGATAAAAAACAAGGCTAATAGTTGATGATGAGGGAGAGAAAATGAATGTTGGGATGATTAGAAAAAGAAAGAATGGTATGATTTGGTTACTTAAAATTAAATGACTTGCCAAGAGGAAAATAACGGTTTGTCATGCAGCACTAAAGGAGAGATTGAAGTTTTTGGTTATAAACTTAAAGTGAGACTAATCAATATGGTTGTATAATTTTCTTCGCTCACATACAGCTGCAAAAGTGACAGTGTAGAAAAAACAAATAATTTTATTTACTCTGAACTGTAGTTTTATCTGGTGATTAAAAAGAGGGAGAAAAGTCCAAGGCGGCAGAGAGTAAAATGCAGGAATGTATAATTAATCATGTCATCCTGATTGAGTCATAAAAAGATGGTACTGGGCATTGAAAAGGTATAGGATTATAGAATTGAAACTTCTGATGAGATGGAGGAATTGTTGAGACCTGAGAGGAGAGAGGAGCTAGGGCTTGGAGACTGGGAAGCTTGAAGTTATGCAGTGGGTACAGTAGTAGTCATGACAAGATATAGAAAGGAACATATAGAAAGAGTAGCTGAGGAAGACTAAAGGATGGCTCAGATCTCTGCCCTTAGGTATAAATCAGGATATAAGGTGAGATAAGACTTGTGCACATGTCAATTATTTTATAAATCAGAATGTGGTCAATGCTTTAAGGCATGTATAAAGAAAAAAGTTAGATCAGAAAAGAAAGAAGCCACTTGTGGCTGGTTAACCAAGAAGGTGGTGGGATTTCAATTCTGCCGTGAAGGATGGGTGTTATTTGTAAACGTGGTGGTGGAGGAGGAAGTGTGTTCTGCATAGAAGAAATGCTACAAATAATGATCCATTGAGAGTTGGTGTCAGAAGGCCTTTAATGCCAAGGGTAGGGAATTTGGATTGACTTGATAGGCGAGAGAGTATTACTTTAGGATTTTAAGAAGGAATATCTTATCATTTATTATCTAAAAGGAAAAATGAACCCCCAGTATTGGGAGAGGTGAATTAGATGAAGAATAGTAAAAGGTTAGTTTGCATATGAATGCTATAATAGCCTAGGTCAATATAATAAGGCCCTATATTAAGTCATGGTAGAAGGAAAGTATATAGATTATTAGTTGTTACAAATGATCACAAAATGGTATACGAACTGTTTATTTTCATCAATTGACTAGCCAGGTGACTCTTCTGCTCCCTTGATCTTGGCTGGGATCACTCACCTGTCTCGTGACCACCTGACTGATGCTGCTCTGGGGTGGCCTTCACTGCAATACTTAGGGCAACCTGATGGGGAGTCACCAACCTCACATCCTCTCCCAGACTAGACTTGGCACTTCTCACGTCAAAGGCACAAGGACAAGAGCAAAGTGGAAAATCACAAGCTCTTTAAAAAAATTAAGTCCCAGGCCGGGCGCGGTGGCTCACGTCTATAATCCCAACACTTTGGGAGGCCGAGGTGGGTGGATCATCTGAGGTAGGGAGTTCGAGACCAGCCTGACCAATGTACAGAAACCCCATCTCTACTAAAAATACAAAATTAGCCAGGCGTGGTGGTGCATGTCTGTAAACCCAGCAGCTACTTGGGAGGCTGAGGCACGAGAATCGCTTGAACCCGGGAGGCAGAGGTTGTGGTGAGCTGAGATGGCGCCATTGCACTCCAGCCTGGGCGACAACAGCAAAACTCCTTCTCAAAACAAAACAAACAAACAAAAACTATTTAAGTCCCAATCTGCTAACTTCTCACTGGACAAAGCGAGTCCCATGACCAACCTGAGTCAGAGACCTCACAACCACAAGAAGAAAAAACATGATACAGGGAAGGATAAAGAATTTGGACCATTTTGTAACATATTTACCATAGGACAGAAAGAAGAGGACAGATTTAAACAATATTTGAAATGCACGTGTGCATGTATATGCCTGTGTGCAGGTTGTGTGTGTGTGTGTGTATAATTAATCAGCAAGTGATTGCCTATGGAAATAAAGAAAGAAACATTCAAGACACTTAAAATTTCAAATATTTGTCTATGGAATGATGACAGTACCATTACAGAGACAAAAAGTCACGGGGTCATGGGGAGAAGCTGGTTTGATAGAATAATGATAAGTTTAGTTTTGAGCCATTGAATTTGAGATAAGCAAGATGTGCAATAGAGCGCTGGAAATTCTGAACAAAAATTTGCACATATAGGTAACATATATGTAATATATGTTTTTATGTATGTAAAATGTTACATATATGCACACTATTTCCAGGGAGATATAATTTTCAAGACAGATATAATTTTTAGGGGAGAGTATGCAGAGAGAAGTATAATTTTGAAGACTGAATGAAATGTCTGGCGTAATGAAAGATGCACAGCTATTGGTCAAAACATTTATTTGATTAGATGAATACAATTAGCAAAACCTTGAGGCTGAATTAAAGAGTATTTAAGCCAGAAAGAAATAGCCTATTCATTGAGATGAATGCAAAAACAATAAAGAAAAATGACTCCTATTTGGAATTTCTACAGTGGTAGGATGATGTAGAGGTATGAAGAGGTTCAATCAGGCTAGAAAGACGAAACCTAGTAGTGAGGTGAGATGGGGAGATGTGAAGGTACACATGCTAAAGAGCCGAGGAGATGGGAGGCTGAGGCAGGAGAATCACTTGAACCCGGGAGGCAGAGGTTGCAGCGAGCCGAGATCGCGCCATTGCACTCCAGCCTGGGGGACAAGAGCAAGACATGGTCTCAAAAAAAAAAAGAGCAGAGGAGAAATTCTGAAAGGAGGTTGGTGATTTTGGTGTTTCTCCCTCATTTGCTCCATGTTTGAAGTGAATTTACCAGTTAGTCACCAGGGGCTGCACCTGAATTCTGGGAACACAAATATCTAAGAGAACTGAAAGGGAAGAGAGGGAATAAAATGGACATTGAAGTGCATATGTCAATAAATACATAAAATCTTGCCATACTTCCCCCAGAATTTTAAGGTTATGTCTGCTTTAAAAAATCAATGTATAAATAAAGTTTGGAAAATTATGTATGTTTCCACAATTTCTATTAAGTCACTTAAAGTTTATAAATGTGGAAATTTTAGTCTTTCTTGAAGAGGAAAATATCCACTTTTTTTTCATGATGTACTGAATGAATCTTTACATGTTTTCTGAAGGAAGCTTGATTGCAATCTGAGGGACAGGAGGAGTGAGATATTGAAAGAAAATCTGTCACTAAAGAGAGAGGCAGGAGGATTGAATTATTCTTTTACTGACTCTACAATTATTATTTTAGTGCCTCAAAATATGGCTTTGTTAATACACAATAGTTGATTGGGAGACACTTGTTCATGGCTATATTCATAATATCTCAGAAAATACACCCTGGACGTTCCAATGCTCCTCTCTTATATACACTCTCAACTTGAAGTTATAGGAAACAAGTAAATCTAATAGCATTCATAGTTGCTTGTGGGAAGTGAGAATCTTGCCTAAACCCACTCCTTTAAGTATCTACTAACATGGCTAATGGTTCCTGGAGAAAAAGGAGTCATTTTGTTAACGTAAGCACCAACCCTAGGCCTTTTTCTGCTTGCTCTGCTTCCAGGAGAGGCTGATGTCAAGAGGGTTGACTTTCTGGTCTTCTAGGAACTCAGATGAATGCTGTGCATTTAAGCCTTCAGAGCTTCATGCTGTGCTCTGCTACTCACTTCCTCTGAAATCAGCTTCTGGCTCAAGTTAAATACAGTTCTTTTCCTGAAGTATTGCCATTACTTTTTTTCCTTCTCTCCAATGGACTGTGAGAAAATCTGTGTTCACAAAAATTAGCTTATAGTTCCTCCTTAGTGAATGAACGGTTTGGCTTCACCATGGCTGATATTTCATAATACATTTATAAATCCCTGTCGCATCAGGGTGAAAATGCTCTCTGCAGTCAGCTAACTCTTGTGTCTACAAATTACCAAGGAAGGTGAAATTCCGTGACTTCCAGTGGGCAGGGGTCAAGCATATATTTATTTTTGAAAGAATAACAAAAAAATACAGGCATAAAGGTTTTTAAAAAGTAGTTTTGTTTTTTATCCATATTGATTTTTCACCTAAAATTATTGTAGGGTGTGCAGTTTTGAAATGAAAAGCAAAACAACAATGAAACCAGTCTTTTACACTTAGCATAATACATCAAAGCTTTGCTTTTCTGACCTCTTCTTTACCTTTGGCCTTTTCCACTTCAGCATCATTATTGTTGCTGTCTTTGTGAGTTTGTCTAGATAAAGCATTATGAATGCCTGTGGACAAGAGTGAGCAATAAAATAAAGAAAGCTGATAAAGACATATAGAATCTTTAGTAAATCTGGCCAGCATCTCTTTTATTGTTTCTATGAATTTCCACAAATCGTCATTTGCTATAGTTTCCTTTTATATAAAAAACAAAACAAAACAAAAAAACATCTCAGGCCAGCGCAGTGACACACACCTGTAATCTCAGCACTTTGGGAGGCCGAGGCAGGTGGATCACCTGAGGTCAAGAGTTCGAGACCAGCCTGACCAACAAGGTAAAACCCCATCTCTACTAAATATACAAAAAAATTAGCCGCTCATGGTGGCGGGCACCTGTAGTCCCAGCTATTTGGGAGGCTGAGACAGAATTAATTGAACCCGGGAAGCAGAGTTTCAGTGAGCTGAGATTACCCCACTGCACACCAGCCTGGGCAAGAGAGAAACTCCGTCTCAGGGGAAAAAATAAAAATAAAAAAGCCCAGGCACGGTGGCTCACTCCTGTAATCCCAGCACTTTGGGAGGCCGAGGTGGGTGGACCACAAGGTCAAGAGATTGAGACCATCCTGGCTAACACAGTGAAACCCCGTCTCTACTAAAAACACAAAAAATTAGCTGGGCCTGGTGGTGGCACCTGTAGTCCCAGCTACTCTGGAGGCTGAGGCAGGAGAATTGCTTGAACCCGGGAGGCAGAGGTTGCAGTGAGCCGAGATCGCGCCACTGCACTCCAGCCTGGGCAACACAGTAAGACTCTGTCTCAAACAAAAACAAAAACAAACAAACAACAACAACAAAACAAACTTCGTAGAATTTATTTAAAATGTTTAATCATAATAAAGATATGTATTAAAACCCAGACTATCAACTCAAACATTTGTAGGATTTCTCATGAACAGATAAATTATGGGGAAAAGTAGGTCAAAAGGAAGCTAACCAGAAAAATACATGCTATCAAAGACTGAATAGACTTCGGTCCAAAATAGCAATTTCTAAATATAAAGTGCTTTATTGGATTTACACCTTCAACTAGACTTGCTTTGTATGTCTTTACAAATCAGCGAGACGGTTTTGTTGGGAGACAATTCTCTTGTGATCTCTCACATTTCGGCAAGTCTAATTTTCTGAACAAAGCCATTATCAGCCAATTTTCTCTAGATTTTCTTTGCAAGATGCTTGTATAAGCCAGTAGTCAGGAAAAGGTGGAGATGTTCTCCTCCCTGGAGCAGATTTAAATTCCAGGGTAATAAAGGTAATGTCTCTCTCTGGAGAGGAGGTTGGGTCAATTTGCAGGCAGTATCTATGTAAGATCATGGATTTCCTACTATCAGTGTTCTGTAATTCATCCCACTGCGAGTAGGAAACACCTGACTCTCATCATGTTGCCCTGTGGGAACTGGGGCTCAGCAAACAAGAGCAAAATGTTCCTCTGAATCCTGCTATAGCTGTGTGTAACAGACTGACCCGGAAACCTCACGTCTTTCTGCCAGTATCTACGAAAATATGACCGGCTGTCTTGTTAGGCTGCACATAGGATAAAATCTGAGACATTGTTCCCGATGTGACAAGTTTATTTAAACTTTAAGAAATGCCTTAACAGTTTTCTTCAACTGGATTATATTCTCTCATTGCTTTTTGAAAGACATTTGCTATTTTACCTTAAGATTACTTTTCTCATTGTGCAAATAATATTTATTCACAGTAGAAAATTAGAGAAACTCTAAAATATAAAGAAGTCATTAAAGATACCCATAATTCTACTAGAGAAAATTATTAACAATATTTTAAATATATTATTAGATCTGTCCCTCCTTGTGGGCATACACACGCCCACATGCAAACAGGCACATTCACATACAAATATAGAAACTTACAATTTGGGACCACAGTGCATATACTATTTGGTACTCCAACTGTAGAGCCCCATACGTGCCTTCTTACTTACAATTCCCTATATGATACACTATCTTTAATGGGTTGTAAAAGACTTCCGTTTGGTTTTATTTTTCTTATCTCTAATATCCCTTATTTGTCCCTCCCAGTTTCCACAAATTATATTCAATAAGCTAAAACTTATTGAATACAACCCACTGCACACTACTAAGACCTTTATGTGTATTTTGTCAAAAATAATCTAAAACAACTCTAAGGAGGTACTTTTTACCCTTTTTTTTTTCTAGTTTCCAGCTTTTCATACCATATTTAGAAAGATATTTACCCTAGGATAAAACATTTATTTTATTTTATTGCCTTATATATTTACATTTAACTGCAATTCATCTAGTGAGGTGATGATTTAATATTTCTTTTTTTTGAGACAGAGTTTTGGTCTTGTTGCCCAGGCTGGAGTGGAATGGCACATCTTGGCTCACTGCAAACTCTGCCTCCCAGGTTCAAACGATTCTCCCACTTTAGCCTCCCAAGTAGCTGAGATTACAGGTGCCCACCACCACACTCAGCTAATTTTTCGCATTTTTTAGTAGAGATGGGGTTTCACCATGTTGGCCAGGCTGGTCTTGAACTCCTCACCTCAGGTGATCCACCTGCTACGGCCTCCCAAAGTGCTAGGATTACAGATGTGAGCAACGGTGCCCGGCCATGATTTAACATGTCTAATAATTATGATATTTAACATTTATTAGGCATTTATTTATACTATGGTCAAGTGCTTTTCTAAGTAGTGTTTATGATACCGTTAAACTCTCCCAATGTCTTCAGCTGGTAGGCTTATTTTCCTTTTAAAGACTAGCTAACTGAAACAGAGTAAGTTTAAATGATCTTCCAAAAGTCACTGAGCTACTAGGTTACAAAGCTAGGACTCATATTGTGCTGAGAATGATGCTAGAACCTTCTCTGAACTGTACTTTTTTGCCTACAAGAGTCAACCAAATGTCCTGCCACTGTTTGTTGAATCGTCTCTCACTTTCTTCCCAATTAAAATGTTTTTTGATGATATGTGTAATTCAAACATGGACTGAACCTGAGTCTGTTTTTGGGCCTTCTGTTCTGTTCCACAAATCTAGCTACTTACCTTGTGACTTACAAAAGAGCTGCTGCATGGGAACAGCTAGCACAAACTGATGCACACTCTTCCACCCTAAGTTCTTGCAACAAACACTTCTAAGGGTCATATATGTGCTATATATAAAGAATTTTACAGTTTATTTAGAAGATATCCATATTTGCAGGGAATGAATATATATGGGAGGAAAAATATCAGGCTACTGTAGTCATTCTCCAGTTTGTGATGTTGGAACACTGGAATTAATTGTGGAGAGAGACTGTTCTATAGTCCATCCCAATGATAGGGTTGATGGCAGACTGTCCTTCTGGATTTGCATCCAAGGAAGCCAAACAAAGACCCAGTCTACAGAGAAGGAGGAGCATAAATTCCATTCACACGGGATGACAGGGTGTCTTCCAAGATGGGGTAATTCATAAATAAACGATGTTTAATTGACTCACAGTTCTCCATGGCTTGGTAGGCCTTAGGAAACTTACACACGGTGGAAGGTGAAGGGGAAGCAAGGACCTTCTTCATAGAGTGGCAAGAGAGAATATGTGCATGCATGCATGAGAGAGAGAGAGAGAGAGAGAGAGAGAGAGAGATTGAAGTGCCACACTTTTAAGCCTTCAGCTCTTGTGAGAACTCACTCACTATCACAAGAAAAGCATAGGGAAACCACCGCCATGATCCTATCACCTTCCACCAGCTCCCTCCCTTGATACATGGGAATTACAATTCGAGATGAGATTTGGGAGGGAACACAGAGCCAAATCATATTATTCCACCACTGGCCCCTCCCAAATCTCATTTTCTTCTCACATTTCAAAACACAATTATGTCTTTCCCAAAGTTTCCCAGATTCTTAACTCATTCCATCATTAACCCAAAAGTCCAAGTCCAAAGTCTCATCTGAGGCAAGGCAAGTCCCTTCTGGACTTTACAAGGCAAGTCCCTTCCGCCTGTAAAATCAAAAGCAAGTTAGTAAGATACAATTACTCCCAAAATTCAATGGGGTTACAGGCATTGGGCAAATGCTTTCAATCCAAATGGGAGAAATTGGCCAAAACAAAGGGGCTACCGACCCCATGCATGTCTGAAACTCAACATGGCAATCATGAAATCTTAAAGCTCCAAAATGATCTCCTTTGACTCCATGTCTCACATCCAGGGCATGCCGATGTAAGGAATGGGCTCCCAAGGCCATGGGCAGCTCCGGCTCCACTCCTGTGGCTCTGTGGGGTACAACCCCTGCAGCTGCTTTCACAAGCTGGCATTGAGTGCCTGCAGCTTTTCCAGGCACATAGTACAAGCTGTCAGTGGATCTACCATTCTCTTCTCAAATTGTAATCCCAGTGTGTCAAGAGAAGGACCTCGTGGGAGGTAATTGGATCATGACAATGGTCTCTCCCAGGCTTATCTTCATGATAGTGACGGCATTCCCACAAGATCTGATGGTTTTAAAAGTGGCAGTTTCCCCCGCACTCCCTCCATCTCAGGCTGCCATGTGAGACATGCTTTGTTTCTCCTTTGCCTTTTGCCATGATTGTAAGTTTCCTGAGGTCTTCCCAACCAGGCAGAACTGTTAGTCCATTAAACCTGTTTTCTTTATAAACTACCCAGTCTCAGATATTCCCTAGAGCAGTATGAAAATGGACTAATACAATAGTTAATAGAAATTATTCTTGAAAATTGCTAAGAGAATATTTAAGAGTTTTCACCACAAAAATATGGTGTGTGTTTTCATATGCATGTTAGTCAGCTCTATTTAGCCATTTCACAATGTACATATATCTCAAAACATCATACCGTAGGCTGGGCATGGTGGCTCATGCCTTTAATACTAACACTTTGGGAGGCTGAGGCTGGCAGATCACTGGAGGTTGGGAGTTCAAGACCAGCCTGGTCAACATCGTGAAACCCTGTCTCTACTAAAAATACAAAAATTAGTTGGGCATGGTGGCGCATGCCTGTAATCCCAGCTACTCAGGAGGCTGAGGCATGAAAATCTCTTGAACCTGGGAGGTGGAGGCTGCAGTGATCTGAGATCATGCCACTGGACTCCAGCCTATGTGACAGAGTGAGACTGTCTCAAAACAAATACAAAATAAAAAATTTTGATTTAAAAAGGTTAATAAGATAGCTATAACTTATATTCATATAGGTTTAAGAATTTTTTAAAGCATGTTCTTAAATTGTCTATGTTTTAATCTTCCCAACAATCTTTTTAGTTAGTTTAAATGATATCCCTTTTCACAAGTGAAGACACTGGCTCAGGGATGATGAGTAGCAATTAAGATCACACAGACTTGGTTTGGACTTGACTCTTAAGACTCTAAATCCAGTGAGTTTTAAATCAGTCCTTATTTCACATAGGAATTTTAAACTACCCTTTTACAAACTTTGAACGTAAGTATCTCTGAGTTTTAACATATTCTCTGAATTGAGAGGAGCAATATATTGCATCTCACTTGACTTTTTGTTCCTTCTCTCAATGATTTTCTTCTACCGCACCCCTTTGGAATCATCCTGGATATATCTAAAATTCTAAGAAAATATTGCTCATGGCAGGAATATAACTCAATGATAATTCTTGACCCTGAATGTTATAAAAGTCTCTCAAACTCAATAAAACTAAACTGAAAAATTCCTTAGCTTACCCCATTTGAAAAATAGTTTTACAATTCATCCAATAGTTTAAGTCAAGAATCTTAGAGATGGGAGAGGGTAGTGTTTACCTAAGGGATACAGAGAAGACATTTAGGGTATTGGAAATATTCTCTGTGGTACACTAGTAGTGGTAAATGATACTTGTATTCGTAAAAACCCAGAGTACTTTACACTATAAGAAGTAAACCTCCCATATAGAAAAATTTTTTAAAAATCAACTAGAATATTAGGAGATACCAGAATATCTTTGTTGCATATATGACATAATTTTACTGAAGAGACTATTTTCACTGAAAAATGTAGGTGGCAAAGGTGTAAAGGTTGTTTTGACAGGAGACTGTAAGATAAAAGACAAAAGGAACTGTATATAAATACCCCACTCCTGGTTGGTAAAGTTGTTTCTCACTGTGGTACAGGTTAATAATTCTGATTCTGTTGTAATGAATATTGGAATTTAACAAATAATTAAATGGATGGCAGATGGTAGGAGCCAGGTTTCTCACTGTTGGAAAGGGCGATTACAGATTAGCAATGGGGAGGCTAGAATAAACCATGGAGTGCTGGATTACAGTCAGAGATGTCTATGTGAGTTAGCTTAATGTAGATGCAGATGGATAGATACACAAACAATTATAGGTGAGTATGAACACGTGGGTTAGTATATATACATACATGCACCCCCAACCACACACATGTGTATATATGTTTTTCCCTAGCTTTGTTCACTGAGAAGGCTTAAAAGGAATGGTATCTCAATAGCAATGAACATAGCAGTGCCTAGATCTTGATTTCTAATTCCATTCTACAATAAAATGAACTAAGAACTAGGATTCCTTGGAGAAATCGCTGATTTTAGAGGTGCGACAGGAATATCCAAGACGAATGTGGTGCATGTTTTAAAGGAAAAAAGTAAGAAAGTTCTCAATAAACAAAAGTATTGATCTTGTCATGGAGACCCAGGAGCCAAGTGAGAGATCTCCCAGTTGGCCCAAAACGGAAGTATATGAGCAACAAACTAAAATAGGAGAAAATTCTACTCCAAAGTATAAAGTCAGTATTCATGAGTCCATAGTTACGTAAATGAACGACTGAATAACATATGGAAAAGAGATCATTCTTTACAGAAGAATTCCAAATATTTTAAATAGATATTCTTAAGGAGGTGGAGTTTAAATGACTATACCCTTTCTGCACTTATTGACTTGTCTACGAAGAGTAGAATATGAAAGGGATTTGGGGAGGTAAACTTACAATGGAAAAATTGGGCTAAATACCTTGGCAGATGATTGAGGTCAACAATAATAAGTCACTATTATATACTTGATACGATATAATGAGAATGCCTCTTTATCTCTGTGATTGCCTTGCCAGAAAACCCATAATCACAGTGTAACCCTAAGAAACCAGGTTATCAGACAAACCCAAATTGAACATTCTGCAGAATACCTGACCAGTACTCCTCAAAACTGTCAAAGTCATCAAAAACAAAGAAAGTTAAAGGATTGTTATATATATGATAAGGTTAAGGATATATGACAAATAAATATAATGTGGCATTCCAGGATGATATCCTGGAACAGAAAAGGGACATTAGGGAAAAAACTAGCAAAATTCAGATAAACTGTGGTGTTTAACAGTATTGTAGAGATGTGGGTTCTTAGCTGTGACAAATGTACCAGTTGTTATGATGTTAACAACTGGGCAAATTGGGTAAGGGGTACACTGAAAATCTTGGTAAAGCTTTTGCAACTTCTTTGCAAGTCAAAACTATTCTATAATTTTTAAAAAGGATTATTTAAATAAATTTAAAATAGAAGGTTGTATTCATCCTTTCTCTCTTTTAAGTATATCAGCAAAGTTTGTTGACTTTAACTTTAAAGCATATAAAAATGTTTTCACTCTCTTTTCTGTACTACCACCCTAGTCAAAGTCACTGTCAGCTCCTGTTTGGTGTATTCCAATAACCTCTTAACTAATTTTTTTGCTCCTGTTCCTTGACAATGCATAGTATCAGGAATATTTTGGAAATACAGATTTTTATACCATTCACACAATGTCAACCTTTTAAATATATTACATTGCCAGTGTAATAAAATTTACATACTTTACTAATTTAGGCAATCAAGCTATTTCAACAAATAAATTCAGAAATTTCAGTGACTTAACACAGTTGATGTTTATTTTTTTTCTCACATAAAATCCCAAAAAGCTTTCCCAGTAAGCAGGTGGCTCTCCTTCAAATAGTGAACAAGTAACCCAAGCTCCTTTCATTTAACTACTCCACCCTCTTCAACAGGCCACTTGTATATCACACCTAGGCAAAGTTCATGGAGGATTATGTGCAGATTTTTGTGGATTAGGCCAGTGTGGCACGAAACACTTATATTTTATTGGTTATACTCAGTCTCATGACCATAATTAATCACAAAGAAGGCTGGGAAGATATAGTCCAACAGTAGACCAAAGCACAAGAGGTACTGAGTGAGGCAATCAGCTTTAAAGATAGCAGTTTCTCCCTAACTTGCCCTGGCCATTTGTGATGGTTACTGTTGAGTGTCAATTTGATTGGATTGAAGGATGCAAAGCATTGTTCCTGGGTGTCTCTGTGAGGGTGTTGCCAAAGGAATGAACATTTGAGTCAGTGAACTGGGAAAGGCAGACCCACCCTCATTCTGGGGGGGCACCATCTAATCAGCGGCCAGCACAGCCAGAATAAAAGCAGGCAGAAGAACGTGGAAAGACTAGACTGGCTAAGTCTTCTGGCCTCCATCTTTCTCTCAAGCTGGATGCCACCTGCCCTTGAATATCAGACTCCAAGTTCTTCAGTTTTTGGACTCTTGGACTTACACCAGTGATTTTCAAGGGACTCTTTGACCTTAGGCCACAGACTGAAGACTGCACTACCAACTTCCCTACTTTTGAGGTTTTGGGATTCAGACTGGCTTCTTGGCTCCTCCGCTTGCAGAAGGCCTATAGTGGTACTTTATCTTGTGATCGTGTGAGTCAATTCTCCTAATAAACTCCCATTCATACTTACGTCTATCCTATTATTTCTGTCCCTCTAGAGAACCCTAATATACCTGTTTCCCCACATTCATGAGGCCCTGGGGTTCAAGACCATTATGCTCCTAACCATTGCTTCTCTTATTGAATATTCCATTCTACATACCTCCTTAGATCTTTACATTAGCCATTTTCTGCATCTACGTTTTTAGATATTTTATAAAGTTCATGTGTCAGTTTAAATGTAACCTTCGCAGTGAGACCTCACCCAACCTTGAATTTCATTATGAAAGTAATGTATTTCTAAGATATTTATTTTTGCTTATTATTGAAGATAAGCTGGCTTTAGTACTAGTTCTTGGGCTAGTAATTTGGGCTATATAATTTGCCCAGTCTCTTGGACCTTATTTAATTGAGTTGAAAACTCATTGTAATGGGATTTTCTCTTTGCACTTCTTTAATCAGCTCCTTCCTGAATTGGTTTCTCTGTCAGTTCATATATATCAGCAATGTAAGTTTTGAGATGGGAGAGATTATGTGGACTATAGAGAGAAGGTTTTGTGTAGTGTAAATCAAATTCAATTGTATATCTCAAAGGCTTAGGGAGTAGGTAATGAAAATTTGTGTTAGAAAAGGAAGAAAACATTTGTATTGTGGCAAGAGTAAAAAGAAAAAAACAAACAACAACAAACAAACAAAAAAACTCTCCAGGATTTTGCAAAAGACATACTTGCCTTTGAAAATGCAATATTGTGGAATATTGCAGTTGATATCCAGTGATGTGGTTAGGCTTTATGTCCCCACCCAAATCTTATCTTGAATTGTAATCCCCATGATCCCTATGTGTTAAGGGAGATACCAGGTGGAGGTAATTGAATAATGGGAATGATTTTCCCCATGCTGTTCTCTTGATAGTGAGTGACTTCTCATGAGATCTGATGGTTTTATAAGGAGCCCTTTTGTTTTGCACTTCTCCTTCCTGCTGCCTTGTGAAAAGGTGCCTTGCTTTCCCTCACCTTTTGCCATGATTGTAAGTTTCCTGAGGCCTCCCCAACCACGCTGAACCGTGTGTCAATTAAACCTCTTTCCTTTATAAATCACCCAGTCTTGGGTAGTTCTTTATAGCAGTATGAAAACAGACTAATACATCTAGTAACTATTCACTATTATATAATTTACTAGAAAATTGTTTACATCTATTTTTTATTGACCCAAATATGATTAGTTAAAAATGCTATAAACATTAAGTAAAATCTAAAGTATATTTTGGGCCCATTAGTTGGCACCAATATTGGCCAAAACTATTGGACTCATTAAAATTAAACTAAATAATCCCCAGTTCTCTATTTTAGCAAAGCCTTTAATGCATTTCCAATGCTTATCATAATCATCTTGCTAATTTTTAAATTTTAGTTACTTATTTATTTTTTGAGACAGGCTTTTACTCTATCTCTCAGGCTGGAGTGAAGTGGTAGGTGATCCTCCCACCTCCAAAGTAGCTGGCACTAATTTTTTTTTTTAATTTTTAGTACAGATGTGGTTCTACTACATTGCCCAGGCTGGTCTGGAACTCCTGAACTCACATGAGCCTCTCACTTTAGCCTCTCAGCATGCTGGGATTACAGGCATGAACTAGCACACCTGGCCAAGTTTTTTTTTTTTTTAACTTATTTATTGTTTGCCCCTCTACAAAGCTCAGCATCGGACTTTCTTGTTACAATGCTCTTATTACAATACTTTTTATGTCAATGACATAAGAAAGCCTGGCACGTAATGAAAAAATAATTTAAATGAGTGAATAAATATATAGAAATAATTGATCTTCTTTTCACTGAAAATAATAGAAGGGAAAAAGCTCTTTGTGGAGAAATGAAAAAGAAGACAGCATAAAAAATGATAAAAGAGTATTAAAAAATTTACATAAATGAGTGAAAGATCAACTGGGGACAGAACATGGCATTTCAGATTCCTTCTCCAGGAGTCTATTAAATCACAGACTTTATTTCAGAATTGTGCATCAGCTTCAATTAGTAGTCAAGTATTTCCACATGGAATATGATGTAATTTCTCCAAAGACATATCTACACAGTTTCTTCAATGATATACCAATCCTTGCTCAACTATTTCTCCACTCCTTTTATTTTTGCTAAGCTGAAAGACCATCCATTTGAATGAAGGAACAAACTTGAATTGTAAATATGAGTCATGAGATTTGTAATCTCCAAATGTGGTTTCGCCATTCTTTTTTTTTTCATTTTGCCCTGCTTTTAACTGATATGTTAAATACATATTAGTTAGATACATATGAGTAAGAATGTTAATAAACAGGCAATCTTTGTTAGTTGAAATTTTGGAATAAAGTATAATAATTTGAATACTTACTTAGTATTTTATTCACTGAGATAAAATTTTGATGTGTTATGAATAATCTATTGAACTGTAATTTTTCAGAAAATGGTGTTTATTAACATACCTACAAATAAAAATGCATGTAGCCTTTGCTCTTCAGAAATATACACATGAAGCTCCCCATTGAGATTTAGCAGTTTGGCATTTCTTGAAAAACAATAATGAAACTTCTTATAGTAAGCTATGACAGATAAAACTAGCTTTAAGAAATACTTATAAACAAGTCAAATCACATTAGAAAAATAATCTTGAATTGCCTTTTCAAGGTCTAGCTAATAACTTCTTTTTTCATTACAGTGAAATTTTGCTCTAATGAAATAACATGAATAGCCCCAATAATTTGCCCAGTCTCTTGGGCCTTATTTAATTGAGTTGAAAACTCATTGTAATGGGATTTTCTCTTTGCACTTCTTGAATCAGCTCCTTCCTGAATTGGTTTCTCTTTCAGTTCACATATATTAGCAATGTAAGTTTTGAGATGGGAGAGATTATGTGGACTATAGAGAGAAGGTTTTGTGTAGTGTAAATCTAATTCAATTGTATATCTCAAAGGCTTAGGCAGTAGGTAATGAACATTTGTGTTAGAAAAGGGGGAAAACATTTGTGTTGTGGCAAGAGTAAAAGGAAACAACAACGACGACGACAACAACAAACAAACAAAAAACCCTCCAGGATTTTGCAAAAGATATACTCACCTTTGAAAATGCAGAAAAATAATGAAGTGTATGCTGAGAACCATTCCTCCACATCAGCTAAGCTGTCTTACAGAGGAATTTACAAGCCTCACTCTATCCATGCAGGAGAAAAACTGGGTTCTTATTGTAGACCATATATATGTGGCAGAAAGGAATGTCTACATCTTTGTAAGAAAACATATCAGTGTTGTGAAAAATGCCAGTGAGCCCTTTGTGGAGTGAATGCCTAAAAAAATGACGCAGGGGCCGGGCGCAGTGGCTCACACCTGTAATTTCAGCACTTTGGGAGGCCAAGGCAGGTGGATCACCTGAAGTCAGGAGTTTGAGACCTACCTGACCAACATGGGGAAACCTTGTCTCTACTAAAGAAAATAAAATAAACACAAAAATTACTCGGGCATGGTTGCATGTGCCTGTAATCCCAGCTACTCAGGAGGCTGAGGCAGGAGAATCGCTTGAACCCAGGAGGTGGAGGTTGCGGTGAGCCGAGATTGCACTATTGCAAGCCAGCCTGGGTGACAGAGCTGGACTCTGTCTTAAAAAATAATTATGCAGGACACTTTAGCGCTTTGTGTGATGCAGTCTCCTGCAACACACTTGTGTTTAAATCATGGCTCGTGCCACTTTGTATCTTTGTGTCCTGAGACAAATTGTTTAAAATTCAGATCCCAAATTTTGTCACCTGAAACACTGGGATAATTAAACACAACTAAATACACTATTCATATTAAATTAAATGTGATGGTAAATACACTTAGTAAGCTACACTGTAAAATGATCAAAGTGATGATCTCTAAGGTCACATGGAGTGTAACTCTCCTAGGCGATCTATAAATGCAGCCAGCTTATTTCTTTAAAAATTTTGATTTGTACAATATACATTCAACATTGTATATCAATATAGCTTCATTATGAAAGCCAACATATTTCTAGGGTACTTATATTTGCTTGTCATAGAAGTTAAGCTGGTTTTAATACTAATTGTGTTGACTGTAAAATACTGCAACTGCACATCCAAGAACTACTATTTTACTATTTACTTGAAAATTGTAAGCATTTATCATTTGTTGACCCTAATATAGTTACATAAAGAAGATATAAACATTAAATAAAACCTAAAGTATATCTTGTGCCTATTAAATGATACCAATGTTGTTCAAAACCATCTGACTCATCAACACTAATGTAAATCATTCTGTGTGGCTTATTGGGTAGAAAAAGTAAAAAATGAAAACATCTCCAGACAAAAACCACACACTACAAGATAGTATATATGATTTTATCTATGTTTTGGATATGCATATCTTTGATTTACCACTGTATAGGCAATTGGGATTTGGTTTGTCTCTTGTTAATTTCATCAGCTATTACACAGAATGAATAGTTAGCTTAGGAGGACCATTGGCTCAGGAAATTTAAAAGTAAACCTCAAATGATCAAGCACTCTTACTGAACAAATGCTGGCAGGATTTGAGGATGTGGCCTCTCATTTCCACACAAGAAACCTTAGAGAACTTTGTTGTCATCTGAGAGGTATCACAGAGATGCATAGTATTCCGTTAGGAAAGATGGTCCATAGATAAAAAGACAATCGGAAGAAGAGAATCAAAAGGAAGAAAATCATTTTTTAAAAAAATGGGCTAACAGAGAAGTTCATTTTACATATTAATATATTAATGTAATTAGTTCATTCATTAATCTATTAATTCTTCTGCAACTTCACTCAAGCAATTTCATATATTTTTCTCCTACTTTTAAAATTTTGGTTTTGACCATCAATGCAGATACTTTTCTTTTTCTTTGAAGCAATAGTGACTGGAATACATGAGGATAGTTTCTGCACAATAAACACTCTTAAAAACAAACAAAAACATTCTAGAATTTAAAGAAATTCAAATGCTATTTTTAAAAAATTTAGCTAGTACACCATTGCTCTGTAGCCTGACCTGATTCCAAATTCCACTAATTAACCAGCAAATGAAGTGGTCATAAATATATTATTTTTGTTCTAACTTTAACTTTGTAATTACTTATGTGTAATATGTGTGACTCTAGTCATCGTGGTAACTATAAAAAGTTTCAATTCCACTAAGTTAATGAGTACATGAGGAAGGAAATGCTTACAAAATTATTATAATTAAGTTTCTTTAAATGGCCACGTTTTGAGAACACAAGGAAATGAGTAGTCAGTTCCCTAAAGAGACAAGTGAGCATACTGTAAGGCACAAAATGTGCTTTTCTTGCTTAGATTACTTCAATTTCTTTGATTGGAATTAACTCACCTTGAGATTTCCTGTACAGCGTGAATAAAACAATCACTAAACCATGCTGACAAATAAGGGAACAAAATACAACATTTATTTCCAAAGAAAGTTGGTTCTTTCTACCACATGCTTTAGAGAAAAATAAAAACTAGTGTAGTCTGTGTTTTTGCAAAACTGCTCATTATTTTTATGCTTCAAAAAGGCACAAAATCGAGCTTTTAAAAGTTTCATTCTGTTTTAATGACCTCTTAAAAAGAGACATTAAATCCGTAACACTTTAGAAGGTGCTTAGGAAAGAGGACAGTCAGAAGATGAAATCTGAGATAGTTACATATACTTATCTTTATTTTCCTTCTTCGCTTTTTAGGAATTGGAATTTGCTGAGGAATATATTAGTTTACCAGGAGAGGTATGACTATGGGGGTGGGAATACTAGATTTAATTATGAAAAGATGATGTCTATGGCTACAAAATGAATAAAGATATTTCAGAAAAACCATCAGCATTTTACTTGTTGCCAAAATTGGAGGTAGTATTTCAACATAGGCAACACTGAACAGCCTTCTTGTACCTTTCTGAACCCTCAATTTTCCTTTAACTTCTTACTTGTGCCTCTGGATTTTCAGTGCTTCATACTCATCTGACTGTAAAAATAAATGAAAATTTTATCTATCCGATCCAATTTTTTCATTTTCTTTTTCTAATTCCAATAGTGTTGGTTGCACATATTGGCATTTATTTAGTTATTTCTGGCAATTCCAACTGAAGTGTAATAAATAGTGGAGGCTATAGATTCTTTATCTGAACCTTTCCAAAAGTTTTCACTTGTGGACCTGATGAAATGTCAGTTTTCATAGTTCGCTTTCCTTGGCAGCAAGATTGGGTTGAGGCCTAGGCTTGTCCAATATAACATTGTATCTCTATGGGGCAAAAAATCATTGCTTAGAAATTGGGCACAAAGACCCAGATAGGCCAACTAAAATCTTCCTGTACACATTTCTGCTTAAATCATGGTGAATACAATCTATCTTTCTTTTAGATCACTAAGTGGATAGACTTTGGAGATTTATGGATGCCATCTTTCTTTCTTTTAAAATTATGGTTAGGACTCTTAAAACGAGACCTACTCTCAACAAAATCTTAAATGTAGAACACAATATTGTTAACCACAGGCACAATGTTATACAGCAGATTTGAAGAACTCAGTTATTTTGCATAACTGAAACTTTATATCCATTGACTAGCAGTTTCCCATTTGTCCCTATCCCCTGACCCTGGCAACCACCATTCTATTCTCTGCTTCTATGTTTTACTATTTTAGATACCATATAGAATTGGAATCATGCAGTATTTGTCTTCTTGTGACAGACTTATTTCACTTAGCATCAACGTTGTTGCATATTGCAGAATTTCTTCCTTTTGTAAGGTTGAATAATATTCCATTGTGTGTATATACAACATTTCTTTATCCATTTATCCTTCGATGGACATTTAGGTTGTTTCCACATCTTGGCTATTGTAAATGGAACAAACATGGGAGTGCAAGTATCTCTTTGATATCCTAATTACAATTCTCTGGATGTCAATTTGGGATATACAATCCCTATAGTGAGATTGATGGATCATATGGTAATTCAATTCTAATAAATTTTTTTAGGAAACTCCATTCTGTTTTCTTAGTAACATTTCACGTTTCTACCAAGAGTGTAAAAACATTCCAGTTTCTCCACATCTTCATCAACCCTTATTGTCTTGTGATTTTTTCTTGATAATAGTCATTCTGATAGGTGTGAGCTGATATATCATTGTAATTTGGATTTGCATTTCACTGATACTTTGTGATATTAGCACCTTATCACACACCTGTTGGTCTTTGTATATCTTCTCTGGAGAGATATCTATTCATGTCCCTCCCTCATTTTTTAGTTGGGCTATTTGGTTTTTTGCTATGAAGTTGAATGAATTTCTTATATATTTTGGATATACCACTTTTCATATGTATGGCTTCCAAATTCTCCCATTCCATAGGTTGTTTCTTCACTCTGCTAATTGTTTTCTTTGCTGTGGAGAAATGTATTAGTTTGATGTAGTTCTATTGTTTGTTTTTGCTTTTGTTGCCTATGCTTTTGATGTCATATCCAAGAAATCATCGCCAAAACCAATGTCATGAAACTTTTTCCTTAGGCTTTTTAAAAATTTTTTAATTTTCTTTTTTAGGAGTTCTACAGTTTCAGGTCTTATCTTTAGGTCTTTAGTCCATTTTGAGTTGATTTCATGTATGGAGTAAGATAAGGGTCTAATTTCATTCTTAAACAAATAGATATCCAGTTATTCCAAAACCGTTTGTTGAGAGACTATATTTTCTCTATTGGATATTCTTGGCACTCCTGTCAATAATCGATTAATTTTTGTAAATACATTGGTTTTTCTCTTCTATTCCACTTGAATGTATGTCTGTCTTTATGCCAGCACAATTTTATTTTAATTAGCATAGTTTTGTAACACATTTTGAAATTTGAAAGTGTGTTGCCTTCAGCTTTCTTCTACTTTCTCAAGATGGTTTTGGCTACTTGGGGTTTTTTGTCATTCCAAATAAATTTATAATTCATTTTTCCATATCTGTAAAAAATGCCATTGGGATTTTGGTAAGAATTTCATTAAATCTATAGATTATTTTGTGTAGTATGAACATTTAAATAGTATTAATTATTCTAATCCATAAACACAAGACGCCTTTCAATTTCTTTGTGTCTACTTTAATTTCTTTCATCAATGTTTAGTTTCCAATGTATGTCTCTTATCTCCCTAGATAAGTTAATTCCTATCTTTTTCTTTTTGATTCTATTGTAAATGAGATTTTAAAAATTTTTTCTTTTGGATAGTTCATTATTAGTGTATAGAAATGCAACTGATTATTTTATATGTAGATTTTGTATTCGGCAATTTTACTGAATTTGCTTATTAGTTCTAACAGGGTTTTTTGGGGAAATTCTTTATGGTTTTCTACATATAAAATCCTATCATCTACGAACAGGGATAATTTTGCTTGTTTCTTCCTGATTTGGCTGTCTGTTATTTCTTTTTCTTGCCTAATTACTCCAACCAGGACTTCCTGTACTATGTTGAATAAAAGTGCCGAGACTGGGTGTCCTTGTCTTGCTCTTGATCTTACAGGAAAAGTTTCTGGGTTTTTATCACTGAGTACGATGTTAACTATGGGCTTGTCAGATATGGGCCTTTATGAAGTTAAAGTATGTTCCTTCTATATCTCATTTGTTTTTTTACCATAAGTGATTGTTGAATTTTGTCAAATTCTGTTTCTGCATCTATTGACCAAAGAATAAGATTTTTATCTTTTAGTCTGTTAACATAGTAAATCATATTATTGATTTGTGTATATCGATCCATCCTTGGATCCCAGAGATAAATATCACTTGATCATTGTGTATGATCCTTTCAATGTGCTTTTAAATTAAGTTTGCTAGTATTTTGTTGAGAGTTTGTGCATCTACATTCATCAGGCATATTTGCCTGTAGCTTTCTTTTCTGGAAGTGTCTTTGTCTGATTTCAGAATCAAAGTAATGCTGGCCTTATAAAATAAACTTATAAATGTTTTCTCTTGAATTTTTTGAAGATATTGAGAATGATTGACATTAATTCTTTAAGTGCTTTGTAGATTTCTACATTGCAGCCATCTCTTCCTGGGCTTTTCTTTGTGTGAGGTTGTACTTACAGATTGAATTTTGTTATAGTTATAGCCCTTCTCAGATATTGTTTTTTTTCACAGTTCAGTTGTAATAAGTTGTATATTTATAGGGATTATCTGTTTTCTCTAGATTATCTGGTTTGTTGGCGTATAATTATTAAGTCTTTTCTGACCCTTTGCATTTATTTGGCGTCATTTATAATGGCTTCTCTTTCATTTCTGACCTTATTCACTTGAGCATTCTCTTTTTTCTTGTTTGTCAATTTTTGGATCTTTTTTAAAATACAATTTTTAGTTTTTTCTGGTCTCTATTTCATGTATTGTTGCTCTAATATTTATTATTTACTTTCTTCTGCTAATTTTGAGCTTAGCTTGTTCTTCCATTTCTATTTTGTTGAGATGTAAAGTTAGGTTGTTTATTGAGATCTTTATATTAATGTACACATTTATTGCTATAAAATTTCCTTTCAGTACTGCTTTTGTTGTGTACCATGAGTTTTGCTATGTTGTTTATATTTTTGATTTTCTGAAATTGCTAATAGCACTTTTGATTTTCTTTTACCCATTGGTTACTCAAATATGTGTTTTTGAATTTCCACATATTTGTGACTTTTCCTGCTTTTTTTCTGATATTTATTTGCAGTTTAATTCTATTGTCATCAGAAAAGGCACTTAGTAAGATTTCAATGTTCTTAAATTTGCTAAGGCTTGTTTTTGTGACCTATCATTTGATATATCCTGGAAAATTTTCCATGTGCACGTTGAAAGAATGTATATTCTGTTGCTATTGGGTGGAATGTTCTCTATATGTCTATAAGTTTCATTGGGTTCACAGTAGCAGTGCCCAGCCTTTTTGGACCAGAGATTGGTTTCATAGAAGACAGCTCTTCCGTGTGAGGGAAGGGTTGGGGATGGTTTCTGATTCTCATGAGAAGTACAGAACCTAGATCCTTCTCACATGTGGTTAACAATAGGGTCCACTCTCTATAAGAATCTCATGCCTTCTTTATTAGTCTTGCTAGTGGTCTATCAATTTTGTTGATCTTTTCAAAAAACCAGCTCCTGGATTCACTGATTTTTTTTTATGGGTTTTTTGTGTCTCTATCTCCTTCAGTTCTGCTCTGATCTCAGTTATTTCTTGCCTTCTGCTAGCTTTTGAATGTATTTGCTCTTGCTTCTCTAGTTCTTTTAATTGTGATGTTAGGGTGTCAATCCTGCTTTCTCTAGTGGGAATTTAGTGTTATAAACTTCCCTCTACACACTGCTTTAAATGTGTCCCAGAGATTCTGGTATGCTGTGTCTTTGTTCTCACTGGTTTCAAAGAACATCTTTATTTCTGCCTTCATTTCGTTATGTACCCAGTAGTCATTCAGGAGGAGGTTGCTCAGTTTCCATGTAGTTGAGTGGTTCTGAGTGAGTTTCTTAATCCTGAGTTCTAGTTTGATTGCACTGTGGTCTGAGAGACAGTTTGTTATAATTTCTGTTCTTTTACATTTGCTGAGGAGTGCTTTACTTCCAACTATGTGGTCAATTTTGGAATAAGTGTGATGTGGTGCTGAGAAGAATGTATATTCTGTTGATTTGGGGTGGAGAGTTCTGTAGATGTCTATTAGGTCCGCTTGGTGCAGAGCTGAGTTCAATTCCTGGATATCCTTGTTAATTTTCTGTCTCGATCTGTCTAATGTTGACAGTGGGATGTTAAAGTCTCTCATTATTATTGTGTGGGAGTCTAAGTCTCTTTGTAGGTCTCTAAGGACTTGCTTTATGAATCTGGGTGCTCCCGTATTGGGTGCATATATATTTAGGATAGTTAGCACTTCTTGTTGAATTGATCCCTTTACCATTTAATGGCCTTCTTTGTCTCTTTTGATCTTTGTTGGTTTGAAGTCTGTTTTATCAGAGACTAAGATTGCAACTCCTGCTTTTTTTTGTTTTCCATTTTCTTGGTAGATCTTCCTCCATCCCTTTATTTTGAGCCTATGTGTGTCTCTGCACGTGAGATGGGTCTCCTGAATATAGCACACTGATGGGTCTTGACTCTTTATCCAATTTACCAGTCTGTGTCTTTTAATTGGAGCATTTAGCCCCTTTACATTCAAGATTAATATTGTTATGTGTGAATTTGATCCTGTCATTATGATGTTAGCTGGTTATTTTGCTCATTAGTTGATGTAGTTTCTAGAAAAGAGAGAAGAATCAAATAGATGCAATAAAAAATGATAAAGGGGTTATCATCACCAATCCCACAGAAATACAAACTACCATCAGAGAATACTATAAACACCTCTATGCAAATAAACTAGAAAATCTAGAAGAAATGGATAAATTCCTGGACACATACACCCTCCCAAGACTAAACCAGGAAGAAACTGAATCCCTGAATAGACCGATAACAGACTCTGAAATTGAGGCAATAATCAATAGCCTACCAACCAAAAAAAGTCCAGGACCAGACAGATTCACTGCCGAATTCTACCAGAGGTACAAGGAGGAGCTGGTATCATTCCTTCTGAAACTATTCCAATCAATAAAGAGGGAATCCCCCCTAACTCATTTTATGAGGCCAGCATCATCCTGATACCAAAGCCTGGCAGAGACACAACAAAAAAAGAGAATTTTAGACCAATATCCCTGATGAACATCAGTGCAAAAATCCTCAATAAAATACTGGCAAACCAAATCCAGCAGCACATCAAAAAGCTTATCCACCATGATCAAGTGGGCTTCATCCCTGGGTTGCAAGGCTGGTTCAACACACACAAATCAATAAACGTAATCCAGCATATAAACAGAACCAAAGACAAAAACCACATGATTATCTCAATAGATGCAGAAAAGGCCTTCGACAAAATTTAACAGCCCTTCATGCTAAAAACATTCAATAAATTCGGTATTGATGGGATGTATCTCAAAATAACAAGAGCTATTTATGACAAACCCACAGTCAGTATCATACTGAACGGGCAAAAACTGGAAGCATTTCCTTTGAAAACTGGCATAAAACAGGGATGCCCTCTCTCACCACTCCTATTCAATGTAGTATTGGAAGTTCTGGCCAGGGTAATCAGGCAGGAGAAAGAAATAAAGGGTATTCAATTACGAAAAGAGGAAGTCAAATTGTCCCTGTTTGCAGATGACATGATTGTGTATTTAGAAAACCCCATCGTCTCAGCCCCAAATCTCCTTAAGCTGATAAGCAACTTCAGCAAAGTCTCAGGATACAAAATCAATGTGCAAAAATCACAAGCATTCTTATACACCAATAACAGACAGACAGCCAAATCATGCATGAACTCCCATTCACAATTGCTTCAAAGAGAATAAAATACCTAATAATCCAACTTACAAGGGATGTGAAGGACCTCTTCAAGGAGAACTACAAACCACTGCTCAACGAAATAAAAGAGGACATAAACAAATGGAAGAACATTCCATGCTCATGGATAGGAAGAATCAATATCGTGAAAATGGCCACACTACCCAAGGTAATTTATAGATTCAATGCCATTTCCATCAAGCTACAAATGACTTTCTTCACAGAATTGGAAAAAACTACTTTAAAGTTCATATGGAACCAAAAAAGAGCCTGCATTGCCAAGACAATGCTAAGCCAAAAGAACAAAGCTGGAGGTCTCACGCTACCTGACTTCAAACTATACTACAAGGCTATGGTAACCAAAACAGCATGGTACTGGTACCAAACAGATCAATGGAACAGAACAGAGCCCTCGGAAATAATACCACACATATACAACCATCTGATCTTTGACAAACCTGAGAGAAACAAGAAAAGGGGAAAAGGATTCCCTATTTAATAAGTGGGGCTGGGAAAACTGGCTAGCCATATGTAGAAAGCTGAAACTGGATCCCTTCCTTACACCTTATACAAAAATTAATTCAAGATGGATTAAAGACTTAAATGTTAGACCCAAAAACATAAAAACCCTAGAAGAAAACCTAGGCAATACCATTCAGGACATAGGCATGGGCAAGGACTTCATGACTAAAACACCAAAAGCAATGGCAACAAAAGCCAAAACTGACAAATGGGATCTAATTAAACTAAAGAGCTTCTGCACATCAAAAGAAACAACGACCAGAGTGAACAGGCAGCCTACAGAATGGTAGAAAATTTTTGCAATCTACCCATCTGACAAAGGACTAATATCCAGAATCTACAAAGAACTTAAACAAATGTACAAGAAAAAATCAAACCACCCCATCAAAAAGTGGGCAAAGGATATGAACAGACACTTCTCAAAAGAAGACGTTTATGCAGCCAAGAGACACATGAAAAAATGCTCATAATTACTCACCATCAGAGAAATGCAAATCAAAACCACAATGAGATACCATCTCACACCAGTTAGAATGGCGATCATTAAAAAGTCAGGAAACAACAGGTGCTGGGGAGGATGTGGAGAACTAGGAACACTTTTACACTGTTGGTGGGACTGTAAACTAGTTCAACCATTGTGGAAGATGGTGTGGCGATTCCTCAAGGATCTACAACTAGAAATACCATTTGACCCAGTCATCTCATTACTGAGTATATACCCAAAGGATTATAAATCATGCAGCTATAAAGACACATGCACACTTATGTTTACTGTGGCACTATTCACAATAGCAAAGACTTGGAACCAACCTAAATATCCATCAGTGATAGACTGGATTAAGAAAATGTGGCACACATACACCAGGGAATACTATGCAGCCATAAAAAAAGACGAGCTCATGTCCTTTGTAGGAACATGGATGAAGCTGGAAACCATCATTCTCAGCAAACTATCGCAAGGACAAAAAACCAAACACCACATTTTCTCACTGATAGGTGGGAATTGAACAATGAGAACACTTGGACACAGGAAGGGGAACATCACACACCGGGGCCTGTCGTGGGGTGGGGGAAGGGGGGAGAGATAGCATCAGGAGATATACCTAATGTAAATGACGAGTTAATGGGTGCAGTACACCAACATGGCACATGTATACATACGTAACAAACCTGCACATTGTGCACATGTACCCTAGAACTTAAAGTATATAAAAAAACAAAATCTAATGCCGTTGCTGATCCAACAGGAGGCAGAGCTCAGGTTCACCTCCTGTGGTGCGGCCCAGTTCCTAACAGGCCATGGACCAATACTGATTTGTGGCCCAGGGGTTGGGGGTGCCTGGTCTATAGTATTGTTCATGTCTGTTATTTCCTTATTGACTTTATTTCTGGACTGTCTATCCGTTATTGAAAGTGGGGTATTGAAGTGTCCAACTATTCTGGTATTAATGCCTCTTTCTTTCTTCAGGTCTGTCAAAGTTTGCTCTAGATACTTAGGCACTCTGATGTTCAGTGCATATTTATTTTTAATTGTTATATTTTCTGTAGTGATTGACCACCTAATCATTACATAATGTACATCTTTGTTTCCTGTGACAGTTTTTAATTTAATGTCTATTTTGTCTAAGGACAGATACTTCTTCTCTGTTTAGGTAACCGTTTGCATGAAACATCTTTTCCCATACCTTCACTTTCAGCCTACGTGTTCCTCCAAGCTAAAGTAAGTCTTCTGTAGACAGCATGCAGTTGGATCTTTTGTTAAAGAAAAATCTATTCAGCTACTCTATGTCTTTTAATTGGAGATTTTAATCCACTTCATTTAAAGTAATTATTGACAGAGAAGGACTTACTATTTCCATTTTGTTCATTATTTTCTGTCTGTCTTGCAGGTCTTTTGTAGTTCTCTTTTCCTCTGTTGCTATTTCCCTTGAGTGTATATATATATAATATATATATTTACATATGTGTCATAAAAATAATTTGTTATATGGTTTAAATCATACTGAGGTAAAGTTGAAATATGATTATTAGAATGATATGTTGATACGTCCAAACTAACTTATAAATAAGTTTTGAAGTATGAAGTGTTTGTAATTTGATATTTGTGTAGGTAAATGTCATTTAAGCACTCTATAAAATAGACAATATTTTAATTTTGCCTATACTACTTATGTCACTAACATAAAGTGGCAGGTACAAGCATACACAGTTGTTGTTACTCTGTACCCTGAGGGTTTTTTTTTATACTTCTTGATGACACTACAAAATGGACAATGTTAAAGATAAGCAGGGTCTTCAGTGACAGTCTTTATCCTATGCAGGACAGTGATGTCCACTAGGCTTAATAATGTTGAGATAATTCTCCATTGGCCCTTTGTACCTCTATTTGCCTGAAGGAATTTTGGATAAAATATATCTAATTGAAACATTTTTTTCAATACAAAAATGTATCTATTAGATACAGGTAGATAAAAACCTACCCTTTTTTCTTGGTTGATTCATATTTATCCTTTAGATTCCACTTTGAATTTTACTCAAAGTGTAGGTTAGTAAGCCTCCTATATGTATTTCCTAATATAACATTTATAATGGAATTTAACTTAATATTTTTATTATTTATATCCATGATGAGGACTGAAAGTTCTTTGAAAGCACAGACCATCTCTACTTAATTCATACAATGAATATTTCCTGGGTGCCTACTACATAATATGATAGGTGTTGGGGATACAAGGATGAATAAAACTCTATTTCCCTGTGCTATCAAGAAAATCTGTGGGTAGATGTAATAAAAGGATGAGACCTAATTTTGAATTTGGAGCCAGGAAAGGTAACACGTTCCTGTCATTTAAGGTAACCATTAAAGATAATAAAAGAATTAGCCATGTGAACAGTGTGGGGAAGAGTGGTCCAGGCAAAACATATACATATGTAAGTAACTTCAACTGGGAAAGAGCTTGTTAAATTCCAGAAATAGAAAGATGAAAGTTTCACTAGTGATCAAGGAAGGTGCTGGATGCAAAGTGAGCCTGGAGATGTGGCAGAAGTAAAATTACCAAGTTCTGTAAAGAAACTGTCACGAGTTACTTTAAAAAAATCGAAATTTTGAAAATACATTTTTTAATATGAAATCTTGAGTTATATTTATTTTTAAACTTTACAGATGTTAACACCTCCTATAAATGCAGAAATTTCTTCTAACCTGATGCCAGCATTTCAAAACAATTTAGGTACTGATGATACGCATGTTATAGAGTTTAGTAATTTACAGGATATTTTAAATACAAAAGTAAGAATAATAAGTTACTAAGTCTAAATATATACTATTTTAAATTTAGTTCACGTTGAAAATGATCACTTCAGAAAGAAAAGTCTGCTATTCTTTTCATAAATTAGAAGCTCTTGAGTATAATTTTTAGCCTCATAGACATGATCAATCTTAGTGGAGTGATGAGTTTCACAAAAAAGACAAAGGTCTGAAATGTTGTACTGGTTTTGCTCAGGTGAATAAAACAATTCTTTTCTCACTCTTCTTTCATCATGGGAAAGTCAATTTTCCGAACGAAAATTATTGTGCATCCCAGTAGGAGGAGCTGAAGGTCAACATGTCATTGAGGTTTGCAGCAAAAGCTGTATAGGCTTTTGGGTTTATGGAGTAGTTACTGACTGAAATACAGAGGAAAGAATTTTTCTTTCTTTTTTTCTTTGTAGCAGCAAATCCATTAGTGTTCTCTTTATTAGGGACAGTGCAATCATGTCTGTTCATCTCACACAACTTGTTTATCCCATCCATCAGACTCCATGATTTTCCTTTTTGAAGCAGGCAAGTCCAGTCCTCCCAATAGGGTTTCACAGTGAGTTACTCAGGTTCTACTGAATAATACCTAAGGGGGTAAGAATACTGGTTCTATTTTGTTTCTTTCTCTTCCTCTGCTCAAAATATTGGTGCAAATGTGAAGCTTAAGACCCGTGAAGCTTCCTCAAGTCATACCTTCCAGAATATCAAATGCATAGTTTTGAACACACTTGCTTCCAAATAGTGTAACATCAGTTTCTGTAACTCTTAATTAATGTATTTTCTCAGCAAGGGAGAATAACATCTCCATGGAAATTTAAAGATGACTCCAACCCTAGATAAAATAAATAAATAAAATAAATAAAAAATAAAAACTTTACCAGGAAGGCAAGGCAGTCTCCCAGAGAGGCCAAATACCTGTGCTACCCAGAGAAAGCATATCATGGATGCTCAGGGGTGATTAAAAGCTATTTAAATGTGATTTTTCCCCCCAAGATTCTGGAAATTTCCTTTTTAACAGATATTTTAGTGAATTATTCATCTGTTCTGATTCTACTGGGCACTTCATACGGGGCTTTACACTCCTTCTCTGATGAAGGTCTGTTCCTGACCGTCTCAGTCAAATCCTGGGGTGATCTTGAAAAGGATTCTGTTTAAGTAGAAGATCCTACTTGCTCCCAAAGAATCACTGTTTAATTTCAGTCAGTCCCCATAGGGAATGGAACACATTTGCACAAAAAGCATGTTAAGAGTGTGAACACTTTTTTGGGTTTCACATAATCAAATCTCTCTTTTTAATTATCTCCTTTTACACATCACTATCCCAGGCTGAAACCACTCACTTCCCTTTACTTCTAAAATGACAAGGCTGCCTAGTCTACCATTCACTAGAGACAAAAAGTGTTCTGTTAGGCAGGAAATAAAAGTAATTTTATTTCAACAGAATACTAATATCCTAGGCCCTTTTCATTTTCTTCTTCCTTTGTTCTAGTTGAAGCATTGCAGGATAAATGCATAGCTATGAATAAATACTTAAAGCCATTCCATTTATAGAAGTGTATTTTTCAGTGAGAAAGGGGAAGCTGAACTCTTTAATTTAATTTGACAATCACTTCCTCACCTAAAAGTGTGTATGTCTTTTGTACTTATTTTTTGCTGCCTGAAGATGAGAAGCAAGAGATGAGGTACATAGATGAGAGGATTATCAATGAGCAAGGTCAACAAGATCAGAAAAATAATATACAGAATATGATAAGCATAATCCTATCAGAAGTGTGAAAGGAAGTGGTAATAATGAGTATATTCATTTTCTCACTAGCTCCTAGACTTTTTTTTTTTTATTATTATACTTTAAGTTCTAAGGTACATGTGCACAACGTGCAGGTTTGGTACATATGGCTCCTAGACTTTTCTATCTCAATTTGAGCTAGAACTTTAGGCTCACTATATGCAAATCCTTACTCATATTCTATTTTCATATTATATATTTTTTTCTGTTTCGCCTCTCTTCAGTCTTGCAATCTGACTTGCCCTCTACTTTGTATTTATTTCCTGCTTTCCTAGATTAATAGCATCAACATCTGCTTAGCATCTCAGTTAGAAATCACAAAATTGTCTACAATTCTTCCATGTTCCACATCTTGGAGTGTCATTCATAACCATGACACTCACTATTCTGGCGGGTCAGATATATCCATCTCTTCCACTCCATTGGCTCTGCCCGATTTTCTATTTAGATGCTCGTAAACTCTTCACTGTGCTATAACATAGTTTCTGACCGCCAGCATCTCCTCAATCTGCCACTGCCGTGAGAGTTATTTTCCAAGACTGTGACTATACCCAATCAAGCCACTGAGTTAACAAACCAACTGTTCCCTGAATTTTATAACATAAAAACTTTAATTCACTTTCTGGTATGTGTAAAAGACTATTCAAATCCCTGCGAGGCTGACAATTTATAGTTCTCATTTCTCCAAGTCATACTCCTTTGAATCTTGCAATAGAGTGCCCATCTTTATGTGTCACTATTTGTGAACTGCTTTTACTGTTTAATTTCTTTTTGTTAATATCATAGGTATTCCTGTCTCCAAAATAGTATCTGTTTCACATTTGGTACCATTCATCTTGAATTTAAAGAAGTATATAAAGTACCTTCCATACTGATTCTTTTCCACAAACAGGAACATATTCTCTTATCCATAAGTTGTCCACGCCCTGATACCAATGTTTTCTAGCAACATTTTTTTTTATAGGTGAACTATCAGATTTTTAAAGATACCATACCATTTTAAAATCTTACATTTTTCAAGACAAAACTCTAATTATTTGCTCTTGAACAATTCTTTATAATATTTCAAGTTCTCTCCTGCAGTATACTTAAATTTTCTACATTTATTGAAATGTAAGACTCTGTGAGGATCTGCATTGTTCTTTTCAGACTTGTGAACCCTTTATGAATTTTTGAAAATTTCATTATAAAGCAACATTATATTCCTGAAAGGGCCATGAATTTTTCTGGACATCAAATTCTTAAATATTTTAGGGAGCCAGAGGCAATAGATTTCTAATGGGCTTTCAGAGTTGTTTTTATTATGATCATTATTCAACATTCTTGACTTAGTTTCAACCTGTTTTCTTTTAAAATGATTATTCTTAGTTCTTGCAAATATTCTGTTTGTCATTTGGGCTATATCTCTTGTATTCCACTGTGGTGTTTTGATAAATCTAATAATGTTTCTTCTTAACTAACTCTGCAGGGTATTAAGTTTATCACTTGATTGACATATAATTGCAATGCTTATTTCCTGAATTCCTAATTCCAGCCTTCTGGCTTCAGCACATTTTAGCTCATTGTTGTATTAGAATAAAATATTTCTCATATTTTGTTTATGTTTCTAAGGCACTCAACATATCATCTGCCATGAGAAAGTAACGTATCTTCTTTTAATCCACTCCTATCTACTCCTGTCCCCCTTTATTGAACTGTTGCCATGTCTACGGTGGCACCTTTTTTTCTTTACACAAATAGCAATTCAATATTCTGTGCTATAGCTTTTCAATTATACAGACTGTTATGGGCTAAATTGTGTCCCCTCAAAATTCATATGTTCAAGCCATAATCCCCCAGTACCTGAGAATGTGCCAGTATTTAGAGGCAGGGCCTTTAAAGAGATAATTATGTTGAAATGAGGCTCCTAGGGAGGGCCCTAAACCAATCTGACTGGTGTTCTCCCAAGAAGAGGAGATTTGGACACACACAGAGACGTCAGAAGTGGGTGTGCACAGAGGAACCACCACGAGAAGAGGCAGCAAGGGCACAGCCATCCGCAAACCAAGGAGAGGGACTCAGCAGAAACCAACCCTTCCAACACCTTCCTCTCAGACTTCCAGCCTCTAGAATTATAAATTCCTGTTAGTTAAGCCATCCAGTCTGCGATATTTTGTCATGGCAGCCCGAGCAAACTAATACATAGATATATAAATTGCCTGTAAAAACACACGACACAATAATTAAATGTACATACAACAAACTAATTATATGTAAATATTTTATGATAAATCGGAAGAAAAGATAGGAGAACTGTTAAACCTGGTGATGTTGTCTGTGAGCCCCTGGGCTTCTGCTGTTAGTGCTTCTGTTGAAACTATGTTATTCAAATAAATTCTGAATTCATTACCTTTAAAACCTTCGTCAATGCAGGGATAAATGGAAAACATAAACTTGATTTCTGAGGAAAGATTACAAGCACTCTTATGTTAGTTACGTTTATTGAAAAAGGCAAATGGCTTAAAAGGTTATTGAAAAGGAGAGTTAGTATCTCCCTACAGATCATTTTTATTCAAGTGAAGGAACACTGTAGTCAGGGCGAACACCTGATCTTGAATTTCAACCATGTTACATCCTCTTTGGAAGACATTGGAAAACAGCTTGGCCTCGCTGCCTGGATCATAATACACAGGAGTATCTTTTCTTTGTACATAAAGAAACCTCTTAATACCTCACAGGCTGTTTGTTAGGATTACATGTATATACCATAACCTAATAGAGTATTTAGCATATGCAAGCCATCAACATGCTTCCTGATAGAGCTCTCATCATCTTTAGAAAACCGAATATATGCATTGAGAGAAGTCCCTGGTGGGTGTACTTAGAAAGATTTTGAGACAGCTTAAAGGTGGGGAAACATTGTCTTCAAATACGTAGTTAAATGACTTAATTTAAAAAAGTAAAGATTTAAAAGTTCAAAACCATGTACATTAGACAATTCATAATTAGCTGTGGATTTGCTATACTTATGATCCATTACGCCACTTGTTCTTTTGAACACATTCATCTATTCAGTTGTCTTTCATCAGACAGTGGCAACTCCCTCTTTGTCCTCATATTATTACCTAGAACTTTTCTCAAATTTCAATGAGGAAGACTACTTTAATCTTAGGAAATCGATAGCTCTACAACTGAGAAAGTCAACATTTAATTGGGTTGTATGTATCAGAGGATAAGTTTACTTTACAGAAAGAAAAGTCATCAAGCTGCCAGACGCAGTGGCTCATGCCTGTAATCCCAGCATTTTGGGAGGCCGAGGCGGGCGGATCAGGAGGTCAGGAGATGGAGACCATCCTGGCTAACATGGTGAACCTCGTCTCTACAAAATATACAAAAAATTAGCCGGGCGAGGTGGCGGGCGCCTGTAGTCCCAGCTACTTGGGAGGCTGAGGCAGGAGGATGGCGTGAACCCAGGAAGTGGAGCCTGCAGTGAACTGAGATCGCGCCACTGCACTCTGGCCTGGGCAACAGAGCAAGACTCTGTCTCAAAAAAAAAAAAAAAAAAGTTTTCAGGCTTAGTTATTAGAAATAAAGTTAATTAGTAAATTTAGGAGATACTTTGCTAATTACTGATTTTAAAAAGAGAAAGAAATGGACTCTGGACCCAGGGGAGAGAAAAAAAGAGAAAGGGGTGGGGGGAAGAGAGAGAGCGAGCGAGCGAGAGAGACAGACAGATTGAACACAAGTAGAATTATGGAAATTTTAACATTCTTTTGACCACTGGAGTAAGATGAATTAAGTAAGACCACAAGGGAAATTAAGTTAGTAAAGTTCAGGTGTCACCTAAGGCTGGAGTCATGTCAATGCCACTCCTGGCACCACCACCAACACCCTCACCATAAGGTGATTACAGTTAAATGAGAAAAACAAATGCAAATAGAATAAACAGCAATTAGAGGAGATGAAATAAGTGGCTTAATGGGCACCTTTTGTAAAAAGTCCTGAGGAGGGGTCTAGGAGGGGTGTGTGCCATAAATAAAAGTGAGTTTATGAAAGAAAAAATAAAAACTTCCCTTGGATATAGAAAGATTGCTATGTGCTTAAGAGAGCTTCTGGTTAAAGCTCAAGCCTGGTGCTTCTCCCAGTGAGTTGCACTGAAGTCAATGTAATCAGTCATGTTGTATGTACTCATGGAGTCCTTCATCTTTCGGCATCACAGGCTGGGAGGAATGTTCGGGTCCAAAATGGCAGAATCTCATACTTCTGAGCATCTGTGTAAGGATATTTGGAGCATTCACAGCAATTGCAGCTCTCTTAGATTCAACCTGGTGTCTGCCTTTGCTCTTGCCCAGGAAACCAGTTTTCATCCACAACCAGAGGGAGGCAATAGAGAAGAAAGATCCTCATAATGATGTGTATTGTGTATGTTTAGAAATTGACTTTATTAAAAAAACAATTGTAGAAAACATTATAGCTTTGTAAAAGGGAGAATACATATGTATATGTATTTTCAGATCAATTTTATTACTTCGGGCTTCTGAAATTACACTATAACTGCCCTGCTTACAGAAATAGTAAAACGTTGACATTGATGATCTTTATATATAGATATGCCAATTTAGGAAGCTAAGCTTCTTGTGTTGACTGACAAATTAACATGGGATTCTGTTTTCTAGAGTGTGTTTAATACGATACAATTAAAGTATAATACCTCTGGCTAGTGTGAAATAGAGTGGGCTGTTAGGGAACATAAGTCAGGGACACGTGAAGCCCTCAGAAACAGACGGAAGATTCTCCTCAAGCCTGGTAAGCCATCAAACCTTAGACACTTTGCTTTTTTGGAGATATCTTGTTAAATTGTTTGGTTAAATTTCAGAAATCTCCAATTCCAATCCCCTTTGTCCAGCACTGACCACTAATTTATAGTAAGAAAGCTCATCTAATACTATTTTAGTGAAAGACTGAAAAAAGCAGATGGGCAAAGAGAAGTAGACTGTCAATAATTCAGCAAAAGTTAAGTGGCAGTTTTTCCTTGGTGGTACACAGAAAATTTTCCAGTTACACATCGTACTGTGCTCACACATGGCCACTGTTCCTACTTTGTCTTCAAGTATGCAAAAATAATTATGGAAAACAGCAGCCTCACAAAAGCCACATTTATAAAGACATGCATGAAAACTACCTTTCATTCATGCTTTCGCCTGCTGCTGTTTGGAGTTCCTTGGCTAAGAGAACTTTGAAAATCTGTTTGGGATTCCTACCATTTCTTCAAATTCCTTAGAAGAACAATTGTATTCTGGGCAGTATGATTAATGTCATAAATATTTCTCGAAGTGGCTAATATTCAGAAAGCTTAAACCCAGTGTAGGTATATGAAGGATAAGCATTGTGAAATGGAAATATTCAAATGAACTCACCTAAGTACTGGTAAACACGTTGAGTTTTTAATTTTTGTCTTTTTTACTTTGTACAATGGCTGGAAAGTATGATGAGACTAAAAATACATTTCCAAAATAGGATAGATTTGCCAAAAAAACAAAAGCAAAAACAAAAAAAAGTGCTTTCTCAGCTAAACGTTCAATCCTGCAAGATTTTCATGTTTATCTAAGTTTTTGCACATGCCTCAGTTTTGATAACTATGCTTCACATGCAGAGAAGGAAAAAAAATTCAGGGCTTAATATTTTGTTTCATTTATATCTTTTCCTTTTGATTTTTTTTTTTTTTTTTTTTTTGCTCCACAAAAGTGCTTACCAAGATCAGTCATGTTTCTCTAAAGGTGAAGACAGAAGGAAGTGTGTAAACAATTGGTAGAACAAACAGGAGAGTTGCTTATTTTATTTTTTATTTATTTATTTATTTATTTTTAAATTTATTTATTATTATTATACTTTAAGTTGTAGGGTACATGTGCATAACGTGCAGGTTTGTTACATATGTATACTAGTGCCATGTTGGTGTGCTGCACCCATCAACTCGTCATTTACATCAGGTATAACTCCCAATGCAATCCCTCCCCCCTCCCCCCTCCCCATGATAGGCCCCGGTGTGTGATGTTCCCCTTCCTGAGTCCAAGTGATCTCATTGTTCAGTTCCCACCTATGAGTGAGAACATGCGGTGTTTGGTTTTCTATTCTTGCGATAGTTTGCTAAGAATGATGGTTTCCAGCTGCATCCATGTCCCTACAAAGGACACAAACTCATCCTTTTTTATGGCTGCATAGTATTCCATGGTGTATATGTGCCACATTTTCTTAATCCAATCTATCACTGATGGACATTTGGGTTGATTCCAAGTCTTTGCTATTGTGAATAGTGCTGCAATAAACATACGTGTGCATGTGTCTTTATAGCAGCATAATTTATAATCCTTTGGGTATATACCCAGTAATGGGATGGCTGGGTCATATGGTACATCTAGTTCTAGATCCTTGAGGAATCGCCATACTGTTTTCCATAATGGTTGAACTAGTTTACAATCCCACCAACAGTGTAAAAGTGTTCCTATTTCTCCACATCCTCTCCAGCACCTGTTGTTTCCTGACTTTTTAATGATCGCCATTCTAACTGGTGTGAGATGGTATCTCATTGTGGTTTTGATTTGCATTTCTCTGATGGCCAGTGATGTGCATTTTTTCATGTGTCTGTTGGCTGTATGAGTGTCTTCTTTTGAGAAATGTCTGTTCATATCCTTTGCCCACTTTTTGATGGGGCTATTTGTTTTTTTCTTGTAAATTTGTTTGAGTTCTTTGTAGGTTCTGGATATTAGCCCTTTGTCAGATGAGTAGATTGCAAAAATTTTCTCCCATTCTGTAGGTTGCCTGTTCACTCTGATGGTAGTTTCTTTTGCTGTGCAGAAGCTCTTTAGTTTAATGAGATCCCATTTGTCAATTTTGGCTTTTGCTGCCGTTGCTTTTGGTGTTTTAGACATGAAGTCTTTGCCCATGCCTATGTCCTGAATGGTACTACCTAGGTTTTCCTCTAGGATTTTTATGGTATTAGGTCTAACATTTAAGTCTCTAATCCATCTTGAATTAATTTTTGTATAAGGAGTAAGGAAAGGATCCAGTTTCAGCTTTCTACTTAAGGCTAGCCAATTTTCCCAGCACCATTTATTAAATAGGGAATCCTTTCCCCATTTCTTGTTTCTCTCAGGTTTGTCAAAGATCAGATGGCTGTAGATGTGTGGTATTATTTCTGAGGACTCTGTTCTGTTCCATTGGTCTATATCTCTGTTTTGGTACCAGTACCATGCTGTTTTGGTTACTGTAGCCTTGTAGTATAGTTTGAAGTCAGGTAGCGTGATGCCTCCAGCTTTGTTCTTTTGACTTAGGATTGTCTTGGAGATGCGGGCTCTTTTTTGGTTCCATATGAACTTTAAAGCAGTTTTTTCCAATTCTGTGAAGAAACTCATTGGTAGCTTGATGGGGATGGCATTGAATCTATAAATTACCTTGGGCAGTATGGCCATTTTCACGATATTGATTCTTCCTATCCATGAGCATGGTATGTTCTTCCATTTGTTTGTGTCCTCTTTTATTTCACTGAGCAGTGGTTTGTAGTTCTCCTTGAAGAGGTCCTTTACATCCTTTGTAAGTTGGATTCCTAGGTATTTTATTCTCTTTGAAGCAATTGTGAATGGAAGTTCATTCCTGATTTGGCTCTCTGTTTGTCTGTTACTGGTGTATAAGAATGCTTGTGATTTTTGCACATTAATTTTGTATCCTGAGACTTTGCTGAAGTTGCTTATCACCTTAAGGAGAATTTGGGCTGAGACAATGGGGTTTTCTAAATATACAATCATGTCATCTGCAAACAGGGACAATTTGACTTCTTCTTTTCCTAACTGAATACCCTTGATTTCTTTCTCTTGCCTAATTGCCCTAGCCAGAACTTCCAACACTATGTTGAATAGGAGTGGTGAGAGAGGGCATCCCTGTCTTGTGCCAGTTTTCAAAGGGAATTTTTCTGGTTTTTGCCCATTCAGTATGATATTGGCTGTGGGTTTGTCATAAATAGCTCTTATGATTTTGAGGTACGTTCCATCAATACCGAATTTATTGAGCGTTTTTAGCATGAAGGGCTGTTGAATTTTGTCAAAAGCCTTTTCTGCATCTATTGAGATAATCATGTGGTTCTTGTCTTTGGTTCTGTTTATATGCTGGATTATGTTTATTGATTTGCGAATGTTGAACCAGCCTTGCATCCCAGGGATGAAGCCCACTTGATCATGGCGGATAAGCTTTTTGATGTGTTGCTGAATCCGGTTTGCCAGTATTTTATTGAGGATTTTTGCATCGATGTTCATCAGGGATATTGGTCTAAAATTCTCTTTTTTTGTTGTGTCTCTGCCAGGCTTTGGTATCAGGATGATGTTGGCCTCATAAAATGAGTTAGGGAGGATTCCCTCTTTTTCTATTGATTGGAATAGTTTCAGAAGGAATGGTACCAACTCCTCCTTGTACCTCTGGTAGAATTCAGCTGTGAATCCATCTGGTCCTGGACTTTTTTTGGTTGGTAGGCTATTAATTATTGCCTCAATTTCAGAGCCTGCTATTGGTCTATTCAGGGATTCAACTTCTTCCTGGTTTAGTCTTGGAAGAGTGTAAGTGTCCAGGAAATTATCCATTTCTTCTAGATTTTCCAGTTTATTTGCGTAGAGGTGTTTATAGTATTCTCTGATGGTAGTTTGTATTTCTGTGGGGTCGGTGGTGATATCCCCTTTATCATTTTTTATTGCGTCGATTTGATTCCTCTCTCTTTTCTTCTTTATTAGTCTTGCTAGTGGTCTGTCAATTTTGTTGATCTTTTCAAAAAACCAACTCCTGGATTCATTGATTTTTTGGAGAGTTTTTTGTGTCTCTATCTCCTTCAGTTCTGCTCTGATCTTAGTTATTTCTTGCCTTCTGCTAGCTTTCGAATGTGTTTGCTCTTGCTTCTCTAGTTCTTTTAATTGCGATGTTAGAGTGTCAATTTTAGATCTTTCCTGCTTTCTCTTGTGGGCATTTAGTGCTATAAATTTCCCTCTACACACTGCTTTAAATGTGTCCCAGAGATTCTGGTATGTTGTATCTTTGTTCTCATTGGTTTCAAAAAACATCTTTATTTCTGCCTTCATTTTGTTATGTACCCAGTAGTCACTCAGGAGCAGGTTATTCAGTTTCCATGTAGTTGAGCGGTTTTGATTGAGTTTCTTAGTCCTGAGTTCTAGTTTGATTGCACTGTGGTCTGAGAGACAGTTTGTTATAATTTCTGTTCTTGTACATTTGCTGAGGAGTGCTTTACTTCCAATTACGTGGTCGATTTTGGAGTAAGTATGATGTGGTGCTTAGAAGAATGTATATTCTGTTGATTTGGGGTGGAGAGTTCTATAGATGTCTATTAGGTCTGCTTGCTGCAGAGATGAGTTCAATTCCTGGATATCCTTGTTAACTTTCTGTCTCGTTGATCTGTCTAATGTTGACAGTGGAGTGTTGAAGTCTCCCATTATTATTGTATGGGAGTCTAAGTCTCTTTGTAAGTCTCTAAGGACTTGCTTGATGAATCTGGGTGCTCCTGTATTGGGTGCATATATATTTAGGATAGTTAGCTCTTCCTGTTGAATTGATCCCTTTACCATTATGTAATGGCCTTCTTTGTCTCTTTTGATCTTTGATGGTTTAAAGTCTGTTTTATCAGAGACTAGTATTGCAACCCCCGCTTTTTTTTGTTCTCCATTTGCTTGGTAAATCTTCCTCCATCCCTTTATTTTGAGCCTATGTATGTCTCTGCATGTGAGATGGGTCTCCTGAATACAGCAGACTGATGGGTCTTGACTCTTTATCCAGTTTGCCAGTCTGTGTCTTTTAATTGGAGCATTTAGTCCATTTACATTTAAGGTTAAGATTGTTATGTGTGAACTTGATCCTGTCATTATGATATTAACTGGTTATTTTGCTTGTTAGTTCATATGGAGTTTCTTCCTAGCCTCGATGGTCTTTACATTTTGGCATGTTTTTGCAATGGCTGGTACTGGTTGTTCCTTTCCATGTTTAGTGCTTCCTTCAGGGTCTCTTGTAAGGCAGGCCTAGTGGTGACAAAATCTCTAAGCATTTGCTTATCTGTAAAGGATTTTATTTCTCCTTCACTTACGAAACTTAGTTTGGCTGGATATGAAATTCTGGGTTTAAAATTCTTTTCTTTAAGAATGTTGAATATTGGCCCCCACTCTCTTCTGGCTTGGAGAGTTTCTGCTGAGAGATCTGCTGTTAGTCTGATGGGCTTCCCTTTGTGGGTAACACGACTTTTCTCTCTGGCTGCCCTTAAGATTTTTTCCTTCATTTCAACTTTGGTGAATCTGGCAATTATGTGTCTTGGAGTTGCTCTTCTCGAGGAGTATCTTTGTGGCGTTCTCTGTATTTCCTGGATTTGAATGTTGGCCTGCCCTACTAGGTTGGGGAAGTTCTCCTGGATGATATCCTGAAGCGTGTTTTCCAACTTGGTTCCATTTTCCCCCTCACTTTCAGGCACCCCAATCAGACGTAGATTTGGTCTTTTTACATAATCCCATACTTCTTGCAGGCTTTGTTCATTTCTTTTTCTTCTTTGTTCTTTTGGTTTCTCTTCTCGCTTCATTTCATTCATTTGATCCTCAATCGCTGATACTCTTTCTTCCAGTTGATCGAGTCGGTTACTGAAGCTTGTGCATTTGTCACGTATTTCTCGTGTCATGGTTTTAATCTCTTTCATTTCGTTTATGACCTTCTCTGCATTAATTACTCTAGCCATCAATTCTTCCATTTTTTTTTCAAGATTTTTAGTTTCTTTGTGCTGGGTACGTAATTCCTCCTTTAGCTCTGAGAAATTTGATGGACTGAAGCCTTCTTCTCTCATCTCGTCAAAGTCATTCTCCGTCCAGCTTTGATCCATTGCTGGCGATGAGCTGCGCTCCTTTGCCGGGGGAGATGCGCTCTTATTTTTTGAATTTCCAGCTTTTCTGCGCCCTGCTTTTTCCCCATCTTTGTGGTTTTATCTGCCTCTGGTCTTTGATGATGGTGATGTACTGATGGGGTTTTGGTGTAGGTGTCCTTCCTGTTTGATAGTTTTCCTTCTAACAGTCAGGACCCTCAGCTGTAGGTCTGTTGGGATTGCTTGAGGTCCACTCCAGACCCTGTTTGCCTGGGTATCAGCAGCAGAGGCTGCAGAAGATAGAATATTTCTGAGCAGCGAGTGTACCTGTCTGATTCTTGCTTTGGAAGCTTCCTCTCAGGGGTGTACTCCACCCTGTGAGGTGTGGGGTGTCAGACTGCCCCTAGTGGGGGATGTCTCCCAGTTAGGCTACTCAGGGGTCAGGGACCCACTTGAGCAGGGAATCTGTCCCTTCTCAGATCTCAACCTCCGTGTTGGGAGACCCACTGCTCTATTCAAAGCTGTCAGACAGAGTCGTTTGAGTCTGCAGAGGTTTTGGCTGCGTTTGTTATTGCCCTGTCCCCAGAGGTGGAGTCTACAGAGACAGGCAGGTTTCCTTGAGCTGCTGTGAGCTCCACCCAGTTCGAGCTTCCCAGCAGCTTTGTTTACCTACTTACGCCTCAGCAATGGCGGGCGCCCCTCCCCCAGCCTGGCTGCTGCCTTGCCGGTAGATCTCAGACTGCTGTGCTAGCAATGAGGGAGGCTCCGTGGGTGTGGGACCCTCCCGGCCAGGTGTGGGATATGATCTCCTGGTGTGCCTGTTTGCTTAAAGCGCAGTATTGGGGTGGGAGTTACCCGATTTTCCAGGTGTTGTGTGTCTCAGTTCCCCTGGCTAGGAAAAGGGATTCCCTTCCCCCTTGCGCTTCCCAGGTGAGGCAATGCCTCGCCCTGCTTCAGCTCTTGCTGGTCGGGCTGCAGCAGCTGACCAGCACCGATCGTCCGGCACTCCCCAGTGAGATGAACCCAGTACCTCAGTTGAAAATGCAGAAATCACCGGTCTTCTGTGTCGCTCGCGCTGGGAGTTGGAGACTGGAGCTGTTCCTATTCGGCCATCTTGCTCCCAAAATGAGAGTTGCTTATTTTATTCCATCAATTACATCGACCCAAATCATTATAACCTCTTGCCACCTGTTTCTGTCATTGTCTCCTCCCTCCTGCTTCCTCCTTCTTCGGTTCCATTGTTGGAAGGGCTACTCAAAGGTTTCAGGAAACTAATCACACTGCACTGTTTTTAACACAGCTCTGCCCTGCGAGGCCTTTCAAACAATTAGTCTCTTTGCAAGTGTTCAAAGATGTAGTACATTTTGCCAAGACTTTAAACTCTCCAGATTCCTTGCTTCCTGTTCCTGATCTACATTAACTCAGTCTTTTAAGGCTTTATTTCCAACAGCTGATGAGAACAGAGACAGAAGATGGCACTGTTGACTCATTATTAAAAAGTCAGCAATTATTTTAAAGAAAAAAAACATCTTTCAAGTTAGAAAAACACAGTATTATTAGAAACTGGAAGTGAGACTACATATATAATGAAACCCAATTTTTGAATATTACAAGAGGAAATACAAATTAAAAATTAGAGAAAGTAAACTAAGCAGTGAGAAAGTCTCACTGACTTGAATTTTCAGGAACAGCCTGTTTCATATGGAATTCAGTTCTAGTTACATGCAGCAGAGGGATAAGATGAGGGACTTGGGGTTTGGTTCAACTCTACTCTCACAAACCATAAGGCATTAGACACGTTACTTAACCTTGCCCTGAGTCTAAATGTTCTTATTGTAAAATGGAGATAATAATACTTATTCTGTATGATCATAAAGAGCACATAGTAAAAGTTCATTAATGCTACTAGAATGTAAGTCTTTGATTATCTTGTTAATAACTCTATCAATACCAAATAGCACAATACCTAACCTAGAAAAGCTGTGTAGAAATTGATAAGTGAGTGAAAAAAAAATGAAACCTAACTGAATTTTGTGTTACCTTACTGACGATACTTAAACAAGATGCAGGGCACATGTAAAAATAATTAATTAGTTACCAATTTGATCGTTACAGCACTTGGCTATTTCAATCTGTCCTTTTTCTTAGGAAAATTTAATTATTTCCAATTAAACTATTGAAGATGTCTCATTATTAATAGGGAAATTTTTATATGGATTTTCAGAAGCACTAGTAGACTTAGCTATTTTATGTAGATATTCTATTCTATTTATTATTGTATTTGTAGCCATTATACCATAGCCTACCTTTCCTTTAAGAAATTTAAATGGGAAAATGACATATGGTAGAATATTTTGCCCCTGTTGGGTCCCTAAAATGTAAAGCAAAGACACATTATTTATGCTCAGTCTACACTAATTAAACATGAATATTTTACATTAAGATACATATAAATGAAAGCCTTACTTATCCTGTAATATTTTACGTTGTCATAATATTAACTTTAAGCATCAGGAGTTATTTAGACATCATTAAATGTATACGTTTATTTTCATAAACCCTATGTATGTGGTAGAGCTATTTAACAAAAGTCTATTTTCTCTTTTGGGGCACACAGCCAGTCTATATTTCTTGGTCTTCCTTGCTTTTGGGTTTGGACATATGACTAAATTGCAGAGAATGGAATGTGCATGAAAGCAATGCATGCCATTTGTGTCAATTCTTGTAGGAAGAAAGATCTGTATTTCTTTGTACTCACTAGATGCAAATGACAGATAGACCCTAAAGGGTACAGAGCCACAAAAGGGAAAGAATCTGGGTAGATGAATCTCCACATCAAGGAATTCATCCTTTGCTTAGTAACTACTAGGTAAGTGGGAAATCAACTTCTCTTTGTTCTATCAGTTTTTATCACCCCAAATAATATGCCTGTAAAATATAGTAAGCTAGCAATCACACCATACCATACGATTTACTATCACTCTTTAGAACATTCTAGGCTAGGGACACCAAGTAATAAGTGCCTTTTGATAGGAGGGCCAGGATGCTCTGCTCATTCAGCTCATCAGCAATTCTATAGAGTATATGCTCGCTTTTCATTGACCTATTTTTTAATTAAAAATACCAAATAGTAGCTCACTGAGTGTTAATATTTGGGTACATTTGCACAGATATCTGGGCTTCACCTCATAATGTTTCTACTCTATTTCCTCCATTAATCTGTCTAATGGAGGAAAGATATTTAAAATTAAAAAGGCATCCACTTAAACTTTCCAGAGAGTGGGGAGTCAGGGGCATAATATTTATTTCTTATTCATTACTTTTTCTTCTTCTCTCAGAGTCTAAAGTGTAGCAAGAAGGGAGAATTAGAAATTCCTATTACAGTATTTTTTTTAACCATAGAAGAATAGGACCCAGAGAGGTGACATGTTGAGTGAAACACAGTATTCAGCCTTTAAAGGTACAGACATTCTTCATAAAGCCTGACAGATGCATCCAAATGTTTTTGGTGTAATTTACGTGAGGGTCACATGCTGATTCTTTTCCATTCTCTGCTCCTCACTTCCTGCTCTGTGCCTCAGGAGAATGGCTCATGGAGATGCTATCTTTCTGGCTTCCAGTTCGACTTGGCTAGTGGGAAGTACTTGCAGAAAGTGGATGACAGAAGGGGAGAGAGGGCAGGGTATCTCTTCTCTTGCTCACTCCTTCTTCTGCACAGGATTTTGGAAAGCCCTGATATGTTCTCTAGCACCTGGATCTGCTGCCATGCATTCCTTTCTTGCCCTTTCAGTCTTAGGGAGGGAATGGCTTCCTCGCTTTACCAGTCCCTGAGTGTTGCTGCCTCCATTTTTGCTACCTCTAAATAGTCAGAATAGTTGATCAGCAAATGGGTACCATAGCATAGTCATGTTGCCACATCAATGTAACTATAACGTATAGCCTGAGAATCTTGGGTTTAGAAATGAAGAGCCATTTCCACAAATGAAGCAAAAGAAGAGCAGGCCAGTGAAAAGATTTCCATGACCTACGGGTAATTTTCCCTAGTAATACCATCTATGTAAGAGGGGGATGAAGGAATAATAAGGTTAGAAAAAAGCAGATCTTCTGTTAAAGATAGACCTTTTTGATAGAAATTCTTTAGTTGAGGTAACACAACATCTTTTGTCTCAGGTATGATGGTATCCAAAAATGAGTGATAACCCATTAGGGATAGCTGAAGGAAATAGAGATCTATACTGAAGGCAAACACTAATGGGTTTCAAGTATCCTGAGAGTGAGACCCTCTGCTTTCTGGCAGTGTGAGCAGAGGTTGCATGTGTTAAAGGCAGCTGGGTTTGTCATCAGTGAAAAGAAACGAGAGAACAAGAATGTGATGTATAAGGCAAGGCAAATGTTCCAGTATCACTTCTCAAAAGTATAAAGCCTAAGAATAAGAAAGTCTGTGGTTTTCAGTTTTATAGGGAAAAGGGACAATTTAACAATTTAAACAATGTCAAGAGAGCACATTCTACAGTTTGGGGTTTATGACACAAAACCTCAGTAACTAATTAACTTTATGCTGGGTGGGGGCTTGAAATTTTTGGTGTTCGGTTTTCTAAAAGACCTTAACCTTTATGAGACACCTAATAATATATTTTAAGCCTTTAAAATGTTATGTTTGAGAAAAAGAACTATGCAGTCTGTATGGCTATAAACTGGAGAGCAAAATGTCATTAATAGATACAAACTCAAATTCAATTTTGGACAGATTTTTAGAACAGTGAAGGCTCTCCACAGCAGCAACAGGAAGCTATGTGAGGTGGTGAACATTTTAGTATTACGTATGGTTTAGCAGAAATCACATGGTCAGGGAAGTAAGTACAGGCATCATTGTTGAACTTGATGGGATTAGGTTAGATGATGTAAAGGTCTTATCTCATTTTAAGATTTTGTAATTTTAAAATGTATATTCCCCATACTGAAAAATATTTTGTCTTAAAATATTCCATTTAAATTATGCTTATGTAAACCAGAAGGCATAAATTAACATACACTTCACATATCTCACTACTGTGATTTTTTTTGATATTACATACAAAGTAGGATCCATAAAGTGTAAAGTTTCAGACAGAGTTTATTTTAAGTTGCCGTACTTCTTTTCTTCATGTTTGATGGTATAATTCCTATTTCAAATTATAGCCATTTCAGACTTTGCAAGGGAGTTAAGCTAGGAATTTTTCTGTTTTTAGGACACTATGTGCAAGCATGGAGACTGTCAAATAAAATTTTGGAAGCTGAGAAATAAAAAAAAAACCAACTTTTAAACACAAGGAGTCTTATGGAGGTAAAATAAGCAGTTTTGTCTGTTTTCCAGGCCCTTGGATGTCACCGGGTTATACAATTACTTTTATACTTTAAAGAGAGAAGACTGACATAGGGTTGTTGATGTTGTTTTTCAGCTACATCTATCTTAAAGAAAAGTGAATATAAAATAACTAACCTTTATTGCCACCATTTCATAGAAAAAGAGAATCTTAATATATAAAACCATAATTAATTCCATGGGTTGTATTAAAAATATTAAACAACTGATATAGTACTTGTACTAATTGGCCAATCGGCATAGACACTAGCTGCCATATTGGTAAATACCATCTAAAAATTAGCATTTGATAAATATAACCTTAGAATAAAGCACAACTTTTTATGTTCAATATTTTTGTTTTGTAAACACTTATAAATCTGTATTTTTCTCAGTTTTCTAGGATGCATAAATATCTTGGTAGACCTTAGGTCCAAGATAAAAATTTACAATGTTGATGTGGGATAATTTTCCTGTGACAGGAGACCTTAGAGTGATCCAATGGTAAGACCGTGATGAATGTTGTGAAAAGTATAGAATTCCAACTTATTAACTCACTTTTTCAGGATTTTTAAAGCATAGGTTGATCCCTTAGGAGTCATTTATAATAATGGGTATGTAGTATTCAGTGGCTTAGTTCATTTTGTGCTGCTATAATAGAATACTAAACACTGAGTAATTTATAATGCATAGAAATGTATTGTCTCACAGTTCTGAAGGCTGGCAAGTTCAATATCAAGGTGCTGGCATCTTGTCTAGTCCTTCTTGCTGAATTATCATATAGCAAAAGGCAGAAAGGCAAAAAGGCAAAAGAGAGTTAATATAATGAAATTAATCTCTCCCATGAGGCAAAGCCTTCATTGTCCAATCACCTCCACAAAGTCCCACCTCTAACTCTGCCACAATGGCAAATAGATTAAAACATTAATTTGGAGGAGAACCAACATTTAAATCATAGCATTTAGTGTGGAGGAAAAAATGGGCAACAGAGGACATCATTCCAACTACTGAAGAGTTTCCAACCTAACTAGAGGAATAAAGAATATATACTTGAAACTGTGAAGAAATAATTTTAACATAATTCATCAGTAAGTATATGATAGGTGCTTTGATCCAAATATAGAAACGTTAAGATAATATAAGGTAAAGAGATGATAGCATGGAAGTAAATTTAATTTAAGAAGACTCCAAAGTTTTCCAATTCAATTTTTTTATTCTGTAAGAATATTAATTCACTTATATGTTACAAATAAGTTTTAGTAACCTGTAATTAGACATTAGATGCTTACAGTTTGAGAATGTGTTAGTGTAAAGAATATTCATAATACATCTGTGCTTTATGCTTATAATGAAATCTAGGGGTTCTTGATGCGAAAGTTATTTGGGACTCTGTAACTTAAGATGTTATGTTTGCTCTCAAGATATCCTATGGTAGTCAGGTTGATGCATTAAATATTCAGTAAAACCATAATCACTAACTTGCTAAGCATATAGAAAAGTAAAAGCAATTTTCTTTTCTTGGCTCTTGCTTGATTTTGCATTTTAAAATTAGATTTCATTCACTGCCTTTCAAATTGGTAGCTTGCATCATATTCTGCCCTCATCATCTATGCTCTGTTTTTATTCACCTTTTTTAAGAAGTGGCATAGACCCAAAAGTGAAATTACTTGAATTAAAGAGGAAGACATAGTTAGCATTTTTTTAAGCAGCACATGGAAGCCAAATACGTTTATATGATTTATTTCATTCTTGTTAGAATCTAAAAGGCACATGCACTTTCTCATGAGTTAGCCAATGGCAACTTTTTAACAATAAACTATTTCAAACTAATCAAACAGTCAATTATAAATTGTCATGTTAAGAGGTTATACTATTCTTTTCAGTAAGTTTGAAATGCAACATTTCAATATAAACTAGAAATACACTTTAAAAAACCCCAAGCCATTGTTTATGAGAAAGAAATTTACATGTCACTATCTCAAAGCTCCGAAATTTTTTGAGGTGTGTATCCACAAAAAAAAAACAAAAAACAACAACAAAAACAACCACAAAAAAACATCTAATGTACCACTGGAGAGATGACTCAGGAAATTGGGTATATCTGACCAATGGGCAAACTCTCATGAATGCAAGACAGCTGATGTTCACAGAGAAGCAGAATGAGAATAGTTTGCATTGAGCCTACTCAAGTATCTAAGTTGGATACTAAGACTGAGAACCAAGACTACCTGTCATCATAATAACTATCTGATCCAGGAAATCCAAATGCTGGAATATCAGATGGCACACAAGTAAATAATGTCACTGCTTTAGAAAATTCTTCTTAACCAAATTATTCAAGCATACAGTTTGCTCATCTGGGAAAAGAGCTGTCTTTTTTTTTTTTTTTTTTTTTTTTTTTTTGAGACAGAGTCTCGCTCTGTCGCCCAGGCTGGAGTGCAGTGGCCGGGTCTCAGCTCACTGCAAGCTCCGCCTCCCGGGTTTACGCCATTCTCCTGCCTCAGCCTCCGGAGTAGCTGGGACTACAGGCGCCCGCCACCTCGCCTGGCTAGTTTTTTGTATTTTTAGTAGAGACGGGGTTTCACCGTGTTAGCCAGGATGGTCTCGATCTCCTGACCTTGTGATCTGCCCGTCTCGGCCTCCCAAAGTGCTGGGATTACAGGCTTGAGCCACCGCGCCCGGCCAGAGCTGTCTTTTTAAGATAATGGTTCGTTTATCAAAACTCGCCTGAAATCCCTGACTGGCCCTGTCTACCAGTCTTCAACTCTATCGTGAAATTTTTCAAATCCAACCAGTTTCCTACCTTGAAAAACTTTCCTTAAGTTGCTCAAAGCCATGCCCCAAACTTAATAAATGTCCTATTTTATATTTTTCCTTTTGAGACACTACTGGCATTTCTCAAGGTGGAAATCTCTCTTGCTCTCACAAGTTTAACAAATCTAGGTGTGCTGTGGTGGAGGCCAGTCTTCTGATGTCACAAACTCCAAGTTTTGTGACATTAAAAAAAAAAAAATGGAAGCAGGTCATGACTTGAGGACACCACAAATTTTGAAAAAGAGCAGAAAAGCAACTCCCGAAAACTTTTCCAAGTGGTCAGTGTGGAACATCTGGAAGACTTCACAGAATGATGGAGAACAACTTTGGAATCAAGTAAGAGACGCTTGAATGAAAACTCCCATCTTCAGCAAAGTCCAGAACCACTCGACTAAGAAACTGTGCAATGAGAAACAAAAAGGAACAAACAGCAGTGTTGGAGCACTCAAACACAAGAGGTCATGAAACAGGTCATGAAAGATAAAGAGAGCTAATTAAAATTTCTGGCTGAATCCTGCTGAAGACCATACAGTTGTCCAATTTCTAAAGCGATCACAAGGATGGTGGGAACCTGGAAGTAGAGAAAAGGAGGGAAAAAGAAAATGGTAATCACTGGCCTATCAGTTAGAAGTTGATCTAAAGAGTCTTATTGTGGATGTTAACTTAAATGGGCCACTTAAAAGGACCTGTTTACAGAGAAAAACAAGAAAGATTCAGAAAACGGTGTGAAGAAAATCAAATAAATGAAGAGCTTACAAGACAAGTAGAAAGTCTCCAAACGGAGCAGGCATCTTTGCAGTCTGAAAATGTGCAGCTTGAAAGGAAAATTTGGAAGCTTCAGCTCAAGCTTGAGTTACACCTAGAACAAACATGCAATACAACTTTAGAGAAAATCAATGAACTGCTTAGAAACAGAGAAGGAATTTCCCAAAGTGTGTAGAAACATTAACTCCACATATCAGGTACAAAACTTCTACAAGAAGGTGGCTACAAACACAGACAAATAATTATGGCACACTTCTTTCTCCCATTGAAATGAGACTCTGATTTGAGACAACAGCTTAAGAAAGTTGGATGGCTGCTCTGTTGACTGAGAGAAAGCTCCATGGACTCAGAAAAGAAAATGATCACAACAGGAAAATACAGGCTACTATTAAGTTCAAGTTCCAGTTTTTCCCAAAGGACCCTTTTGTTTCTGCTGCTCCACATGCAGCTCAGAGGCCTAGAGATGCCACGGGGTTCCTTGAGTCATAAGGTCCCCCAGAGAGGGTCATGTAGTGAGGGCTCAGGGACTGAGGGTCACCTGCAAATCTGGCTCAGCTTTTACAGCTTTGGAGTCCTGAACACCCCCAACCACAGCAGAACATATGCCTTGTTGTCATTTTAAGGTAATTTTGATTTATCTCTTTTTGATTCAGCTGCTGTTATTTAATTGATGTTACAATTGCTCTTATCTGAGTAGATATAGCATAATTTCTCAGATTGTACTTTTAAATATTTATGTAGATATCTGTTATGAATACATCATTTTTACATCACTGCAACTTCTAGAATTAGATACTGTAAATATTGTATTTTGATAAAAAAAAGTTCCACCATTACTTAAACCATCACCAGAGTTTTACATACATAGAGACATTTGAAATAATCAAGAGTATTTCCATATGCTAGAAGCTGTTGTCAGAAATCAGGATAATTAATTTAATATCTACCTAAATGAATTCTGGTTGGTTTTGAAAAGCAATGCAAAACAAACAAACAAAAAACCTAAACCACAACACATCCCATTCAAACTTTATACTATTTTTATTAGTGTAGCCCTAAATTTACAGATTAATTTAAGAAGTACATTATGAAGCCATTTGTTTCTTGTTCTAGTTTTTTAAAATACTTTTTGTTATGTTTAATATAGTGCTTGTTGTCTAAACATTTCTAAAATTTACGCAGTCAAAATCAAACATTTATCTTGATAACATACACATACACACACCACCACAATGTAGCTACAAGACACTTTTTAGTTATTTTGTCAGTATCTAAGGAAAATGTAAAACCGAAGAGAACCTCAGATCTAATATAAAGAAAGGAAAAAAAGAAGGAAGGAAAAAAGGAAAGAAGGAAGAAGGAGGGAGGAAGGAAGGAAGGAAAGAAGGAAGGAAGGAAGGAAGGAAGGAAGGAAGGAAAGAACCGTGCACATAATTTGTATATATACAAATGATATATAAATTATATAGACACAAAAGGAGAATCTCCTGATTAATCAGACAAGATTCCAGCAAGAAATACCTTATCCCAAATTGTGCAATTGAAGAGACTTTGAGGAAGGCACAGCATCCCGGGGTGTGAGCAGAGAGAAAGAAACTGACAAGGAATGGTGAGGCACTCTTGCGCTAGCAGTAGGGGGAAACTGGTGTCTCCCCTAGACTGGAAGGAAACAGGGAGAAGATGGTGTCATCTGAGTCAATGAGGAGCTGTCCTCCTGGAATTCAAAGCAGGGAGGGAATGGGAAAAAAACTGCCTGACTGTCTCTCACCCTGTGCTCCCATTTGTGGCTAGTGCAACAGGCGGCCAGAAAACCAGAGCCTGGGTATTGCCGACTGGAGCAATCAGCCTCCTGGGCACAGAGCAGGCAAGCAGAGTGCAGAACCGGCACACTTGACTATATTTTATGAAAGAGTTGTGTATGTGTTTTATTGCGTTTATCAGTTAACATTCATTTATTTAGTAAATATCTATTGAGCTTCTACAATGTCTTCTGCGCTCTTCCAGGCCGTTGGGATGCAGCAATGAAGAAAAACAACCCAGAGGCCTGTGGAACCAAAGAGCTTAGATTCTAGTAAGGGACAAGGTCAGACAATAAAGAACAAACAAACAAATGACGGTAATGCATTCTCTGCAAACATTCCAGTAGAGTGATAAGGGTGATAGGAGGACCCTGAAGAGGTGACGCTGAAGCTGAGATCTAAAAGGTATAAAGGAGGCAGTTAGAGAATGTCAGGGAGCAGAATGTTCTAGTCAGAAAGAACAAGTAATAAGAAGGCCCTGAGAACTCAGCGCATGGGGCCAGAAGTAATGGGGCAAAGATGACGGAATGGGGAGGGGATACGGTGGAGGGTGCGCAGGGACTTGCACAGATGTTACCTTTAGTGCAGTGTGATTGTGATAGCACCAGGAGACGGTTTTCACTCTGGGTGTAAAACGAAGGTGAACACGGTGTCCTCTGTATTCTACATAGATCTTTCTCAATATGGAAGGATGAATAGGGTAGGGCAATACTTTGAAAGGGGGATGTATGGGGTCTGCAAGAAAGTCCTAGGAACTGGCACTGGGGTGGCTGTAATGAACATGAAAAAGTGAGGACTGACTGGAAATAAAAACCCTGAGTAAAGGTCACAAGGTTCAGATTTCAACCTAGCGGGGGCCTTCTCTTCTGTAGAATTGAGTGTGGAGTAAGGCATATCTGTCCTGGACTTTCTACTTGCTTTCTGTAATATCTTCAGGCCCTCCTGAGGGCCACAGTCCCCACAAAGTCTGACTCCACATTACTTCCTTGGGGTTCTGGCAACGACTCCCCTCGGCCCTTCAGTCCTCGTGGTGGTGAGAGCTGGATTACCACTAACTCCAGGTTACCGTGTCTGCTTCCTATTGCTGCTGTAAGAAATTACCACAAACTTGGTGGCTTAAAAAAACACACATTTATCATCTTACAGTTCCAGGGGACAAAAGTACACAATTAGACTCACTGGGCGAATCTCAAAGTGTCAGTGGGGCTGGTATTTTCTGGAGTTTCCTTCTGCCTTTTCTAGCTACTAGAGGCTGCCTGCATTCCTTGGCTGGTAGCCCTTTCTCCACCTATGAGGTCACCAGTGAAACATCTCTTCACTCGGATCTCTGCTTTTCTCACCACATCTCCTCTTCTGACCCTCCTGCTGCCCTCTTCACCATATAAGGATCCTTCTGTTTATATTGAGCCCACCTGGATAATTCAGAAAAACCTTCCCATATTAAGATCTTTAATTTTATCACATCTACAAAGTCCTTTTTGCCACGTAAGGTAACACAGTCACCAGTTCCAGAGACTGGAACATAAACTTCCATAGGGAGTCATTATTAGCCTACCACACGATGCCCTATGAGCGGTGGTTCCCCTGCACCCATCCTGTACTTTAAAAAATAGTCCCTTTGTATGTAAACTTTCTTTAAGGAAAATATTTCCAGCATTATCTGTTTCTCTTACTGGCTGCACCATTCTTGTCTTTTATTGCAAAAGTGGATGGAGAAAGTAAGCTCAGCTCATATTTAACAAAGATCTGTTCAAGGAAATGAATAAATCACAACAGTTTACCAATTGTTTAGAGGTATCCTGTAGAAATCTCGAAAGAATAACTGGGTACCTTGGTGGTTTTCATGAACTGAAGTTGTCTGACAGAACAATAAAATGAAGATAATATCTGCATAAAAGTTACATACTTTTGACTAATTCTGACAAGACTTTGGTATAAAGCAGTGTTCATTATTTTAAGAGAGAAACTAATTGTTTTCCTCACTCAAAAATCATAGTCCATTCAACAAACTGAGCACCTCCCAGGGCACAGAGCCTTGTGCCTGGTTGTCAATTGATCTGGTTTGTTGCTAATTTAATATATAATACATACGGGAGACAGAGTACAGACTTCTGTGCTCACCAGACATGTTGGTGTCTTCATCCCCAGGACCGGCAAATATGCTCTGTTACATGGCAAAAGAGACTTTGCAGATGTAATTAAAATTGTCAACCTGAAAATAGCAAAATTATCCTGGATTATTTGGGTGGGTCCTATTTAATCACATGAGACTTTAAAAGCAGATACTTTTCTCAAGTTGGAAGCAGAGAAAAGACACAGCAGAAGAAGTCAGAGAATCCAAGAATGAGATGAATTTGACCTCCTTTGCTGGATCTGAGATGTAGCGAACATATGTATGTAGGGGCCAGAGTAGAGGTCTCTAGAAATAAAAAGCCAGAGAGCCAGCAAAGAAATGGGAACCTCTTTCTATAACTGCAGAAAACCAAATTATATTAATTACCTAAATGGGCTCGAAAGCGGATTTTCCTCAGAGCCTCCTGAAAAAAGACCAGCTGGTTGACATCTTGATTTCAGCATTGTGCGACCCAAAGCAGAGAAACCAGTTGAGCTAACCCAGACTTCTGACCTACAGAACTGTCAGATACTAAATGACTAGTGGTGTAAGTTCTTAACCTTGTGACCATTCGTTACGGCAGCATTAGAAAACTAATACAATGCAATTTTAGTAAGAGATATACGCTATGAAAAATTATTCTTTAAAAACCTTTCATTGATTATTTCTGATTATAAAAATAATACATATTCATTTTTGGTAAATGAAATAACGTAAGTATCAAGAAGAAAATTAAAATTATCTACATTCCCACCAATAAAGATCATTACTATTTTTCTGTTTCTCTTTTCAATGCTTTTATGCACACACATTTTTTTCATAGTACAAGTAGAAGGTTATATATAATTCTACAGCCTTTTAATAAGTAACATTATATCATGAAGAATTTATGTTACAAAAAGGTTGCATAATATTTCTCCAAATCTACAATGGCAAGACCTGTGTCTTTTCTCCTTTTTTAAGAAGTGAAATTTGGTTAATTAATACATATGGTAAAATGCAGAGATCTTAAGTATTCAGCTTGACTGATTTTGACAAATGCATACAGTTATGTAACTCACACTCATATATATATACACACATAATTTCTCTAATCTTGAAATCTCCTTCTTAGCCCCCTTCTCATTAATTCCCATCCTTTCAGAAACAACCCCTGTTCTCATTTCCATCACCGTTAGTTAGTTTTCTCTGTTGTAGAACTTCTTAAATGGAATCATACATTATTATATTAGGGTTCTACAGATAACAGAACAAATAGGGTTGTGTATGTGTTTGGGTGGGGGATGGTGTGTGTGGAGAGGAAGAGGGAGGAGTAAGAGAGAAGGATTTATTTAGGAATTGGCACATGGATTATGGAAGCTGGCAAGTTCAAAACCTGCAGGGTAGGCCCACAGGCTGGAGACCAGGGAAGAGGAGATGTTGAAGTTCAAGTTCATAGATCATCTGTTGACAGACTTCCTATGGCTCACAACAGGTCAATCTTTGTTCTCTTAAGGTTTTCAGCTGATTGGATGAGGCCCATCCACATTATGGAGAGCATTTTGCTTTACTCAGAGTTCACCAATTTAAATGTTAATTTCATCCAAAAACATCTTCACATAAACATTTAGAATAATATTCGATCAAATGTCTAGGCACTGTGTCCAAGTCTAGTTGGTACATAAAATTAACCATCACAAGTCCACTCCTTGTCAACTTGGCAACTATACGAATTTCCTTAAAGCATACTTAATCTACAAATAAATACAATAACAATGTCATACTTCCACTTAACGTGATCCCACTGTCTTATGCACCAACTGAAAATGGAATAACTCTTTCCCCCAAAAGAATGCAAAGTCCTTGAGCGATAGTTACTCTTCCTCTTGATATCCCATATCTGATATATCTCATAACTTAAACACTATTATGTAAATTTCACAATACTTAAATACTGTACTATAAAGTTAATAGATCTTTTGTTACCTACGGGGATAAGAGAGAAGAAAACAAAGATTATATATGTTCTGATAAACCCATTGTAAATTGAAAATATTCTAAGTCAAATATGCATTTAATGTACATAAACTACCAAAAGTCATAGCTATTCTACTTTAAATGTGCTCAGAACACTTACCTTAGCCTACAGTTCAGTAAAATCTTCTAACATAAATACTTCTTTTGTAATAAAATGTTTAATAGCTCATGTAATTTACTGAATACTGTGCTGAAAGTGAGAAACAGAAAGGTAGTATAGATACTTGAAGTATGGTTTCTACTGAATAGGTGCCACTTTTGAGCCAGTGTAAAGTTTAAAAGTTACAAGTGGAAAATCATGTCAAAGCATTATAAATCAGGGGCCTTTGTGTGTGTGTGTGTGTGTGTGTCTATATATATGTTTATAAATATGTGTATACATATACATAAACACAAGCATCTTCATAACAACACAAGGAGGAGATCACAGTCTTTGTTTCTGTAACTGGTTACATGCTCATAACTGGTATTTAAAACTACTTTCTTCCACTGCCCATCTCATATTCCCATTGCTCTCAGCAAGTAACCCAGCTGATTATGGTTTGTTACCTGGTGGGGTGACCTAAATCTTTATTCCTGAAACCTATGGGCCATTCATAATCCTGCTGGGATTTGCTTGCTACAGTTTTCCATTGACTTTAATCACAGGGCATGGTAACACTAAGAGACACTGTATGAATTTTCCTGTATTCCAGGCATATTCCTCCTTACCTCCATTATAAAGTAGCAGTCTAATTTCTCCTTGGAATTCAGAATCAAACACTCAAGCCAGTACAATAATTTCCTTTTTTGCCTGTTATTCAGAGGCCTGAGGTGGCAGGGTGGGAGTCTTAATTTCCATGTAAATGCATCAATTATTGTGTTTCCTGGTGGCAGTAACCCTCCCTTTGGATCTAGGACCTCCAGGCCAGCAGAGCATCAGGTTGTGGGCACAGTAAGCACAAATTTTGCTAGTCAGTCTTCAGGGGTAATAGTGGATGGTGTGACTCCCATTTCTACTCCTTGATTCCTAGGCCCATGAATTCTGCTGTGAGAGAAAGAGTACCATAGAGTTAAGGCTGATTTAGAGCATATATGTTCTGTTGTAGAACCTTGCCTTCTCTTGTAAGGTATTGTACCTAGCTGGTACTATAAATGAGTCTTCAATAGGCCATTTCATCATTCTATCAAGCCAGCTACCTAAAAATCATGGGGAATATAAGATCAGTTAAATCCATGAGCATGAGCCCACTACTACAGTTTTGCTATGAAGTGAGTTCCCTGATCAGAAGCAATGCTGTGTAGAATACCATAAGGGTGGATAAGCCATTCTGTAAATCAATGGATAGTAGTTTTGACAAAAGCATTACATGCAGGGAAGGCAAAAGTATTAACAGTGAGTGTGTCTATTCTAGCAAGAACAAACACTGTTCCTTTCATGATGGAAGCAGTCTAATGTAATCAACTTGCCATGAGGTTGATCCCCCTGGAAAATGCTGCCATATGGGGGCTCAGGGCTGTTCTCTGCCACTGGCAGATTGGGCACTCAGCAGCAGCTGTAACTAGGTCAGTCTCAGTGAGTGGAAGTTCCTGTTGCGGAATCCATGCATCTCTGCCACCATGGCCAGTTTGTTCATGAGCCCACTGGGTAACAACAGGGGTGGCTGGGGAAAGAGGCTGACTGGTATTCACAGAATGGGTCACCTTATCCCCTTGATTATTAAAATCTTTCCCTTGAGGTTACCCTTTGTTGAGCACTCACATGGGACACAAACTATCTTCAATTTGTTTTTTTTCTCATTAAGAAAGGTCTATTGACCTGCCTCTTTCCCAAATTTCCTGGTCAGCAATTTTCCTATCATGTTTTTTCCAAGTTCCTGAACAGCAGCTCCATTATTTGGTAAATAATTACGTGCCTGATTATTTCTCCTTCCAAGACAAGTAAGCAACCAATTTCAGGGCTCAAATTTCTGACACCTGAGAGGATTTCCTTTCACCACTATCCTTACAAAATGTCCAAGAAGGAAGTTGTACTGTGGCATTGCACACTTTTACGTGTTGCTTCATATCCTGTAGAACCATCCGTAAACCAGGCCTGAATTTTCTTTCTTTATCAAATGTTCCCGGGAAAGTTCTCATGATGTCATAGGGGCAGGCTGGGAGAAAGAAGGCAATGTAGCAGGAGTGGGGACCATGGCATTTGGACCACTGCATGTGGCTTACTTGTCCCTACAGGGCCTGCTTGGACCCCATCACATATATACCACTTCCATTCGATGAGAGAGCTGCTATGCATGCTCAGCCTTATGGCTTGGTAAGTCAGATAACAGTTCATGATGGGCTCAGGTCAGATGGTAAATGTGCAGCCCACAGGTAAGCATTCAGTTTCTACCAAGACCCAGTACCATGCTAAAAACCGGAACTTTCTTCCAGTGCCCCCCCAAAACAGAACTTTTGACCCCTTCATCTTGGACTTCTAGCCCCAAAACGGAGAGAAAAAGTATATTTATTTTTTAAGTCACCCAGCCTGCAGTACTTTGTTATATCAGCCCTAACAAATGAACACACAAAGCATTGTTGGAATTTTATTTTTTTGATCACTACCAATGCCAATCTTTTCATTTCACTTCTAGTAACTGCAAAAAAATTTCCCCAGCTTAGTTATCAACTACATTGTTAGTTTTGCCCTAGGGTTCAGAAGTTCCATGGTTCACAACTCAGGAGCATTTTACTTTCTGCTCGATTTAAACAAGGTATTTCTCTAAGTTTTCACAAGAACGGTAGGTGAAAACCATAGCCTCATTTCCTAAATAGCTATACCATCAGTCAGGAAGCTCTGTAGTCCATACCCTGATGCTTGTGCATAGAACATTCCTCACCTCCTTGGTGAAACACTGAGCCACACACCTTCTGACAAGTTTATTTTTAAGGTGACTTTTGTTATTTTGAAGTAGCATTGTGCAAATGTAAAGTGCAACAGCAGAAGATAAACACTGCTGGAATATTCTGAAATCTCAAAATACATACTTTTTTCATCCAAAGCTCTGAACCATTTAAAGAAAGGAATAGTGCTGAAATGTATTTATGTATTGGTTGTGTGTTGTAGGGGAGTCGCAAAGAGAAAAAAATATAAAATAAAATGTAAATTGTACATGGATCCACAAGTTGCATGATTATTGTGAACATTTAAATACTGTTAATTATATTAGATGTTCATTCATTCAGTACTGCAAAAGCTAGTACCAGAACTAATAATAACAGCTTTGAGTTGCTCACTACTGAAATACATTATTCTACCCACCTATTTGCTAGCTCATGCCATTTTCACAACTGATAAGAAAGATACTATTATGTTTTCCTACTTTACAAGTGAGAAAATTGAAGCACAGTGATTATACCTCATAGGCCTAAACTCACAGTCAAGAGTAGAGGATACGTTAAACCTTCAATCGATCCAGGGCAGTCCATTACTAGATCTTTGATGCACCTAATAATATGACATATTGCCTTACCATAGAAACCGCAAGGATTTCTGAAAATAATGAAAGCGTCTTCATATTTCATTGCCTCTGCATTACATTTTCTCTGTGAGAAATTGTGAATGCTCTATTTCTAAGTATATAGATCTAGATTTATCTATTTCTATATATGTATATGCAGACATTTGTAGATGTATATTCATGTCATTTGTGTTGCTACTTAAACAACTCAGTTCTTACAGCTTTTTATATTTGTCTAGTAAACTTAAATTTGAATTCTTTAAAAAAATTTTCTTATTTTTTCTTTGCATCTCACTAAATAATCTGTGTCCTAGCGTTACTCATCTTAAATTTAACAACATTTTATATGTTGACTTATAGTTATAGGCATCTTGGAGGACAAGTGCCCCGTTGGACCTTGGGCTTAGGGTTTTATATGTTGGCCTACTTCTGGCGTCTTGCATCTCTTTTTCTTTGATTCTTTCCTTGTGGTGGGCTGCCTGCATGTGCTGTGGCCTGCTAGCACTTGGGAGGTGAGCATGCGCAGTGTTTACTGGAGTCGTACACTTGCTCTCTTGAGTTCTTCCCTTTACCTGCAGAATGACCCTGGAAGGTCATATTCCACCATTTTTCCTCTTAATGTGCATGCTTAACCCCTTTGTCCAACTCCTGAGATCTTATCAGGAAGCTGCTGATTACCAGTTTGAGGTCTTTCCTATCTATAGGGACAGTGCCTTTCCTCGGTGCTGGCTGCAACCTATTAATATTTTAGAGAGGCAGTGTGACAGCTGATGGTTGCCTGATTTTCTTGGTTAGGTGTAGGGGCCCTCTCCTGCCCTGTTAGTGTCTGATTAGCTATCCACTGTAATGCTATGTCAATTTAAATTCATAGAATAGCCAAGGAAAATAAAAGGTACCTTGCTATAACATCAAACTTATTAATTTGCTTTTTAAAAATTTCATTTATTTATTATTGATACTTAATATTTGTTCATCTACATGGGGTACTTGGGACATTTTGTTACATGCACAGAATGTGTAATTATCAAGTCAGGGTATTGGGTTATACATTACCTCAATTATTTATGATTTCCATATGTTGGGAACATTTTAACTCCTCTCTTCTAGCTATTTAGAAATATGAAATACATTGTTGTTAACTAATAGTCACCCTACTCTGCTACCAAATATTAGATCTCATTCCTTCTCACTGTATGACATACCCATAAACAATGGTTTTTCATCCCTCCCACCCCCACTCACACACTCTTCCCAGCATCTGGTATCTATCCCTATATTTCCTACTTCCCTGAAATCACCTGCTTTTGCTCCCACATATGAGAAAGATCATGTGATATTTGTCTTTCTGTACATCTAGGGAACATGCTTGAGTACTAGCAGTGGCTGCAGTGAGTCAGGCAGTCGGCTGGGTCCTTGGGCCCTTGGGACGTGGATGTGGCAATGGTGATGGCAGTAGCAGTGATGAAACAACCCTTCAGTTCCCAAGCAGTTCACATTTGTGTTATCAGTGACAATGAATCCCCAGGCCCGCAGGTGGTGCATACAGGTGGTTGCCACATGTGATAGTAGCAGTAGGTTGGGGGGGGCCTGACCTCCAGCCTCTGGAGAAATGTTCAAGTGATGAAGATGGTGGACTGGACTGGGGATTGGTGAGGGTGGAGCCAAGTCTGGTGGACCTGTCATCTGGCCCTCTGATGGTGTGTTCAGGTACTGGCTGTGGTAGGCCAGGATGGGGTGATCCCTGACCCTGGTGGAATGCTTGGGTGGGGGCAGCAGCGGCTATGCTTTGGCTTTGCTACTGGGGAGGGCGGGGTAGCTTTCAGTGGCAGCCCCTGTAGGCAGGAGGCTGGAATGTGTGCAGATTGCTCCTGCTTTGTCCCTGGTGGTGGCAGCCTGTAGTGTCAGTGGCTGAGGGTAGGGGAGCCCTTTCTTGGGGCGTGTAAAAGTGCACAGAGACTCCACTGTTGGGGGTACCAGGGTCACTACCAATGGTTGTACTAATGCTTCAGTGACGGCAGAAGCCAGCAGCAAGGGAGGCTGTGGCAGGGTAGGCTTTCCTCAGGGTGTATGAAGTTGTGGGGCCCTCTGATCAGGGCGCAGGGTCACTATCAGCGGCTCATGCCTTGGCCCCAGCAGCAGAAGCCAGCAGTGGCAGTGGCTATGCATGAGACACGTCAATGGGGCTCCAGAGCATGATGCAATACGGTAGGGGCTGGGGTCTCAAAATGTTACTGGACTGTTGCTGCTTATGACTGGGAAGTGTACGGGACTCAGAGTGAACCCCCTCTCTGGAGCAACATCATCACAGTCTCCAGGCAGCTCTGAATCATTGTCTCAGGGCCCACAAGAGTCAAGGGGTTCTCCTGTGGTTAGGATTGCAGGAGTCTGTGATGGAAATGTGGGCCACTGGGGTCTCTCACTAACCTTTTCTCCCCACTGAGGAACCTCTTCAGGTTTCCAGCCAATCCTGGCCAAGGAGGCAGCCTCATTCCCCTCTCTTTCCTTGCATTCAGTGTTTCCTGTGACTCCTCTGTTGAATTCCTGTTCTCTTTTGGATGATCTATTTGAAGTGTGATCATCTACTAGCTATATTAGTTCTTCTTTGTGAAGGAGGTGAGTACCAGCTGCCTGTAGTCAGCCGCCTGTAGTCAGCCACCTGAAGCCCCTTCTCAGTTTACTTTAAAAAGTGAATTATTTTAACATAATTTTTAAATGAGAAAAGAAATGTATTTGTTAACATTTATCATTTCCAGGGCACTGCAATTCTTGGTGTTTCCATCTGGTATTATTTCCTTTTATCATCAACAACTTTTTTTTCCAACATTTTTCAATATGTTTCTCTTATAACTTTTAAAATAGTGTAAGTCTGTTGGTGACAAATGCTCTCATGTGTTTATTGTTTAGAAATCTTTCTTTGAGCTTTATCTTTAAGGCTATTTTTGATGCGTATAGAATTCTAGGTTGATATTTCCCCCTCTATCTCCCCATAACTTTAAATATATCGTTTTCAATTATCCTTTTTTGACTTCTACTGTATCTGATAAAAAGTTATGAAATAGATTTTATGATTTTTTCCCCTGCATGTGATCTGGATTCTTTGGCTTCTTTCAGTATCTTTCCCTCATTCATTAGTTGTTAGCACTTTGATGGTCATATAGCTTGAGATAGATTTGTTTGTGTTTGTGTTCCCTGGGGTCTATTATGATTCTTTGAAAAATGTTGGCTACTATTTCTTAGCTATTTTTCTCTCTCTCTTTTTCTTAATATGGCACTCCAATCACACATATGTTAGATCACTTTAAAATCTTCCACAGATCACTGAGTTTCTCTTCAACTATTTTTCAATATTTTCTTCTTTGTTTTTATTGAATGTTTTTGACAACCCTATTTTCAAAGTCATTTTAAGTTTACTTTTACAGTGTCTCATCTGCTGCCAAGTCTACCTAATACATTTTCCATTTTATGTATTGTATTTCTGTTATTAGAACTTCCATTTGGTTGACTTTTAATGGTTTCCATCCCTTTAATGAATTTCCCTATTTATCTCTGTTTATTATTTATTGGGCATATTGTCCTGATTTGCTCCATGTCTAGATAACCTTTATTACATTGTAGATTTTCAGAATGATCTAATATTGAGTATCTCCATTTTATTGTCTTTCTTAAACTAATGAGCTTGGTTCTTGCAGGCACTTAATTTATTTGAGGATCAGCACGCTAATTTAAACTTTGGTTTTAAGCTATGTTTGAGCAGTTCTAGCGTTGCCTTTACTGTAAACTCTAGAATATCTCTTTGTTTATAGTGTGTTGTTTCTGGAATTTTTCTCAATGTCCAGAATGTAGAAGAAGGTCTTATCTCTCTGGCTAGTTTGCACACAGATTTTTTTTTAAATCTATTCATAAGTTCTAGCAATTATTTAGCTCACAATTCCAGATAGATGTTCTTTTTTTATTAGTTTTTGTTTTTTGCTGGGTTTCATGGAGTCTTACCCTGTGCATCTACGCTTAGAAACCAGCCAAAGACCAGCCAGAACTGTGAATAAATTTCTCTACAGACTTCTGGAGCTCTTTTTCTGCATGTCTTCTCTAATATTATATCTTAGAAGTCAGGTCTTCTCAGCAGCCCCAGGCTTCCATTCTGTCTTCACAGATCAGCACGATGCCTGTGCTGGCACTCTTTGGACCACGTCCATAAACAATGGGTGATAGAGCTATTTGATTTGTAATGAGGAAGTGATTGGTGACCTTTAAAAAAATACAGTCTTGGAGATGTCAGAAAAATCCTATTTAGGTTGATAGTTTTGAAGGGGATGAGAAAGTAACTGTAGTTATTAAAACTCTCACTACACATCACCACAACTGATTTCTCAAAATGTAAGAGAGATGGATGCTGTTACCTTCTTTTAGAATAAACAGAATAAAACATTTATCAACCACAAAGTTGGTGCTGATGAGCGTGGCACCAGAAATAACAATAGGACAAAGCACCATCAACACTTAATGGAGGCAAAGAAAACTGCAACGTTATTTTATTTTATTCTGAGTTTTTTTTTTTTGAAGTGAAGGCTTATACATTTAACAAATTTTGCACACATTATATTTCTAACTGTGAGAATCTGTCACTTTGATTTTTCATCCTATAGTTTATGAAAGAGGTATTCTAAGAATATCTTAATATTTACATAGTATCGACTTTCCCCCCCAAAATGAAGAGTTAGTTAGCACTTTGCTGATTTCCATAACTGAAATTGTTAAACAATAATATAGTTATATAAATGAAGAAAAGAGCTGTTTAGCTCTATTTTAGAAAACGTACTGCACCCATTAACACCAACATGGCACATGTATACATATGTAACAAACCTGCATGTTGTGCACATGTACCCTAGAACTTAAAGTATAATAATAATAATAATAAAATTGACCCTTTAAAAAAAGAGAAAGTACAATAAATATAAATAATTAGGGAGTTATTATTTACTAGCATTATGTGGTATAGTACAGATAATATAAAATATAGCAAAACTAAAACAACCAGACTATAGTATTCTTCTGTTATCATTGCTATTCACAAGAAGCAAAAGGGAGTTCCTGCAAGATAGTTCATGATCCAAACACTTCTGGTTCTCTGTAATTTTGTGTATCTTTTTCAATATAAATCAAATCTACCATGGAGGTAAAATCAAACTGAGGAAAGAAAATATAACAGACAATAAGCTTTAGAAAAGAAACTTAAGAGTCAGAAGAGGTACTTTATAATGGTGAGAGCTACAAAGCAAGAGGATGAATCATTTCTCAAATAGTTTTCTTGCTGCCACGACATAACCTGGGGCATTTTCAAAGATTCACTGATGTCTTTGGAGGTGGTGGAGAGGTTTGTACACACCCTCCCCTACATCCGAATCATCACTTAAGTAATATGATAAAGTACATTTGTCTTTGTTACTGTAAGTGGATTGGCTTTGGTAAAAAATAGTTTATGCTTTGCAATTTTAGATTATGGTAGTCTGACACATTTCTGCTATACTAATCTCTGACCTCCTCTGTAAAGTGGCTGTGTGCTGATTAAAGGTTTTATTCTGCATAATAGCTGGTATTGATTGCATACCGGAAGCCAGTTGATTCTCAATGTGATCCACTATTGATAACAATTAATGACTTGCTTGCCTGTACTTAGAAAAAGAATGCTAATAATTGTAGAAACAAGGGGAAACCCAACACATTTTATCATTTAAAAAAGGGAAGCCTGGAAATTCAGGTGTTCTTAACATGAAAAATAGATGTATTTCTTACATAAAATAAACATAATGGAAAATAAAGAAGAAAGCGAGTAAATCAGACGTTTTTTCCTTTTCTACTCTTTGTACTCCATTTCTCTTGAAGTTTGAAATTAGATTTCGTATAACCAATTAATATGTATGTATGAGTTGGTTAACGTAGCAGAAATGTGTTTTTACATTCTGCCACAGCAAAGTATCAAAGTAATGACTCTGAGACAGGAATAATCCAGGTGGTCACAGGATAATAGAAAATTCCAAGCAGCAGTTTTGCATGACCAGCAAAAAGAAAGCTGTTGAAACAGTTGCATGAGCTAGGGGCTGCTAAGACGGTAAGACGGCAAAAAACAGTATGCGGGCCAAGCTGGCTAACACTGACTGGACCCAACATGGTGCTGGATTTGACCTAAGTTTCACCTAGGACCTCATTATGTGCTCATTAACATACTAAATAACACGCCCACCAGCTCTATGACAGTTTCAGGAACATTCGTATTTGGTTTAAAACCGGTTGGCACCACAGTTCTCAGAAATTTTCTCCTTTTTCCAGAAATCTTTATGAAAATCTTCATGAATATTCCACCACTTGGTGAAAAAAACTCATAAAAATAGAAGCACCAAACCCCACTGGGCTCTACTCACTTTCTTGAGTATGCCTGCACTCCCCTTTCTTGAGTGCATACTTTGGCTTTGCAATAAATTGTCACACTTTCACTGTTTTTTGACTTGCTCCTTGAATTCTTTATTTCAAGTTATCAAGAGCCTGGACACTGGCTGGGATGGAAGTCTCATCAGTGTTTGGGCACTTCCCCTACCTCATGGGTATCAACTCTTCTACTATATTATTTTTCCAACAAGGAACTACACGAGAAGAAATGCAGGAAACATACCAAATCGAGAGACCATGTCTAGCATGCAATCATTTTTTTAGTTCTCAAAGAGAAGCCACCATTACAGCTCTTCTAAGTTTTTGCTCTTTAATTTTTCAAACTTTAAAAGAACAATGCACATGCCAAGGAAATAAAAGTTAGCAACTCAGAAAGAGTTATAATAACTGCATAAAATGATTTTTAAGTCAACTAATATTATAGAAATGTATTTTGTTCTTTCACAAAATGGATGGTTGGGAAAATGTACTAATGAGTAGAAAAGATTTAATAAAGTAATATATTTTCACTTTTTAAGGAAAACTACAGCTTCAATTGAATATATATACAGTTAAACAAATAATTTTAATAGGTTCCCATACTAATTGTAGATGTCAGGTGTAGTCATTATTCATCTCAGGCATTTCAACAATATTGTACCTAGCATTGATCTAGGTGCAACATGTAAAAACATGTTGAAAAACATTGTTCTTCAACTCAGGTATTCCTTCCAGACTTTATCCTTCAAATTCCCCAAATCAAAGATTTTACATGCTCTTGATTTAAAAAATGATTTTAATAATATTTCTGGTTAGTGAATTGTGCTTTCACTGATTTTGGAATTCTGTATTCTTAAATTTGAAATAAGCAATTTATTCTCGGTTTTAAAACTGTTCTTTCTATTGAGTTTTTAGAGGCGATGGGGAGCTCAAACCTTGATAAAAGCCTGATGAGCATAGGTTAGTTAATCATCAAGTATAATTTATAGAAATCATGAGAATTAGAAACCTTCAAGAAAATGCAATATAGCAATCTGGATCATTTTTTAGAAACATACTTTTGAGACTAAGCAAGTACCCTGCTTGGCCTTTAGTGGGTATTTAATAAACATACCTAATCAGTGAGGAGATTTTAAAATAATGATAATTGTGGGCCGGACATGGTGGCTCACGCCTGTAATCTCAGCACTTTGGGAGGCTGAGGCAGGCAGATCATGAGGTCAGAAGATTGAGAGCATCCTGGCTAACACAGTGAAACCCCGTCTCTACTAAAAATACAAAAAATTAGCTGGGCGTGGTGGCGGGCGCCTGTAGTCTCAGCTACTTGGGAGGCTGAGGCAGGAGAATGGCGTGAACCCACGAGGCAGAGCTTGCAGTGAGCTGAGATCGCACCACTGCACTCCAGCCTGGGTGACAGAGCGAGACTCTGTCTCAAAATAAATAAATAAATAAATAAATAAATAAATAAATAAATAAAATTTAAACATAATTGTATTTTTCTTCAGGGAAACAAAAATGTTAAGAAATATTGTACTCAATTATTTAAGAGACAATGAAAATGGGTCCCCGTGCAAATCTGTGATACTGTGATATGATAAGAAATATATATATTTGGTCTTCATTACCAGGTTTATCGCATAGAGCTCCTGGAAGCTATATAATTTCATGAGTGATTGAAATGATAGAAGCATCTTTTGTTGTAATATTCGTTCTTTGTCCTTGATTTCTGATATAATGCTTCTAAGACACTTGGAATTTTCTGAGTTACAGGATTGCCTTTGGTATTCTAACAAATGACTCTTGGATGCCAGGGCTTCTGGATACTTGCAGGATAGAGACTAGTTATCAAAGAGACTTACAATGTAAGGGTTGGAACTTTCAGTTCCATCCCTGGATCTCCAGGGAGGAAAGAGGGAGCTGAAGATTGAGTTTAATCACCAATGGTCAATAATGTAATTAATTATGCCAACACAATGGAACCTACACATAAATGTCTAAAAAGTGGGGTTTAGAAGACCTCTGCGTGGGCAAGTAACTCCATGTGCCACAAGGGTGGCCTACTCCAATTCCATGGAGACAGAAACTTCTGTGCTAGGGATCTTTTCAGACCTCATTCTATGTACCTCTTCATCTTGTTGTTCATTTGTATCATTTGTAATAAACTGGTAATAATTTTTATCCTGTATAAACTAGTAATGAAAGTAAAGTTTTATAGCTATTGCTTATCATGTTGGCTGTTTTTGTAAATTATCAAACCTGAAAAGGAGGTCATGGGAAGCTTCAATTTGTAGCCAATCAGACAGAAGTATGGGAGGCTCAGGATTTTCGATTGGCATCTGAAGTGGGGGCAGTCTTGTGGACTGAGTCTTTAACCTGTGGGGTCTGCACTCACTTCAGGTAGCTAGTGTCAGAATTGAACTGAATAACAGAGCGCCCAGTTGATGTGTGGAGAGTTGAAGAATTAGTTGGTATAAGAAAATCTCCTATACATTTGATGTCAGAAGTGTGGTGAGTAGAAAGAGATTAGAACACAGAAGTGTGAAGAAATTGAAAAGGGGTGAAGTGAACCATTTTGACCCATTTTTTGAATGAGAGAATGAAAAAAACAGAGCTATAAAAGATTGAAGTAAACAAATTCTGAAAAAAACAGAGAGAAACTGCCTAGAGAATATAAGTATTCTGTGTTTTAAAAAGGGAGATATGAGCACATACTGTGTTTTTTATTTTGCTATAAATCATCCTTAATGCATACTCAGTTTTATAAATGTTACACGATTTGTAAACCTAAATAACAGAGAGAGGCTCTCTAAAACAAAGTCATAGTCATTCAAAAAGAAGGCAGTGTAAAGGGAATATGAGTATCATAGTAAACGACATGCATATTCAAGAAGGTAAAAAAGACTTTTTTTAAAAATGAGGATGATTATGTCATCATTTCGAGATAATTATTCTTGGCTATAAGGATTAACAACAAGGGTGATGCCAGTCTGAGGGTGCACAGGCAGTGGCTGGGCAGGTGTTTTCACAGGCATATTTTTGATGTAAGGTTGTGACGGTCTTTGTGCAAACTTGTCTTTGCAGAGTCTTTTGTGGTGGTTTTTGTTATCAGGCATTTATGCATAAGAACTGTTCTCTTTTTGGCCTTCTCTGGCTCTATTTGTCTTTTCTTGTTTGCTTTTTTTTTTCTTTTAACAGAAATGACTTTTGATTTTGACAACTTTTTTTTTTTTTTTTTGAGACAGAGTCTCGCTCTGTCGCCCAGGCTGGAGCGCAGTGGCCGGATCTCAGCTCACTGCAAGCTCCGCCTCCCGGGTTCCCGCCATTCTCCTGCCTCAGCCTCCCGAGTAGCTGGGACTACAGGCGCCCGCCACCTCGCCCGGCTAGTTTTTTGTATTTTTTAGTAGAGACGGGGTTTCACCGTGTTAACCAGGATGGTCTCGATCTCCTGACCTCCTGATCCGCCCGTCTCGGCCTCCCAAAGTGCTGGGATTACAGGCTTGAGCCACCGCGCCCGGCCGATTTTGACAACTTTTATAACATGTATTCATTTATTTAATGAAGCATTCAGTAATTGATTCTTTATACCTATACTAAATTCTTGCAATGTGACAGGCTGTCCTTAATCCTAAAAAGTATTCTGCCATGGCTGTCATTGTTAAATAAATGTTAAAGAAAAATTTATGAAAAGAGTAAGGAAGAACAGAAAAAAATATATAGATTAATCATATAGAAATGTAGATATTTATGTATGCCATAAACAAGAAAAAAATGGAAACTTTTGCTTTATCATTTAAATTGTTATTAAAATCATTTCGTAAGAATTGAATGAGTCAGCCCCTTAAGTTCTTAGTACAATGTAAAAATAAATATAAAATCATAACATTTTAGATACACCAAAGTTTTGAAAGTAGACTTCATTTTATATGAGGGATTTTTATTAAAATAATTAGAAGATACCTCAGTTGTCCAATGGACTCTGAAAAATTGTGTACTTTTTAAAATGAAAGTTGAAATTAACAAAATAATGTCTGCTTTCAAGAAGAAATGGTGTTGTGATGGTGTGGCACTAAAACATTTAGTGTCTTAGATATAACTTTGATTTTTAATAAACGAACAAGATACTTGAAAAAATACGTAGCCCAGTGGTTAAGAACAATAATGGTCATCTTCAGCTAAGTGAGAACAACAAGTTCATAAACCTTAGTGGACAAAAATAACAGTTTATTTTTCACATAGTGTTTTAGGGGCTGTAGAGTTTTCCTTCTCTAAGTGTCTTTCATTATGGGTCTTAGACTGGAAGATCATTCCTCACCTAGGACATGTCCTTTTGTGCCAGAAAAATAGATGACTGGTGGAAACACGCAAGATTCTTAAAGCTTCTGCTCAGAACTTGAATGTGTCATATCTCTTCATCAAATTGACCAAAGTGTGTTATGAGGCTAAGCCAAGTCAATGGGCCAAAGACGTATAATGCTGCCCTAAGTGGCCCTGTAAGTCCCATGGCAATGGTTGGTGATAGATAGTCCTCTTACACAGTAGTCAATAAATGAGAGCAATAATACAGATTATCTCAAGAAGATGAATTTGGAACCAAATTTACTGGATTTTCCACATAATCTCTGTGTAAAATAGAAAACACTAGACCTATCTCACAGGGTAGAAATCAAAGTCAAGAAAATTAATTTTTGTAAGGAATTTAGAATATTACTGGGTCATGGTAAATCCTATTTAAGTGTTAAATACATTACATGGATACTGCAAAATTAATCATACTAGTTTATTTCAGTTACACTTTCTGATTGCACCCTAGGAAATGCTTGTCAACTGTAGGTATTTAGCAATAAGCAAAGGAACACTAGTTTTACCAGATTAATTTAATAAATTTTCATGAAAACAAGCCTCTGCTGATTACAAAAGCTGTAGTTAATTTTATTTTCCAAGGTGTCATACTTGGTGTTTATAATAAAGATCATAAACAATGAATTCATATATAACATGTGACCTTTAATAAAACACCCAGAATAAGTAAATCCACAGAAACAAAAAGCCAATTGGTGATTTCCAGGGGGTAGGGGAAGGGAAGGTAGAGAGTAATTGCTTTATTGGGTATAGAGTTTTCTTTTGGGGAGATGAAAATATTTTGGAGAATTAGATAGATGGTGGTTACACAACACTGTAAATGTACTCATGCCATTGCACTGTATACTTTTAAATGGTTAATTTTATATTATGTGAATTTTACCTCAATTAGAAAATGAATGAATTAATAAAGTCTTCATATTGGTTCTTTTATAATAGTTTTACAAATCTTAAATAACATATTACAAATATAAGCTTACTTATAGGAGACAGAGTTTCAATTACCTTGAATGACACAGATGACTCCACAATTAATTAAAATTAACCTTGATTTCTTTGGACTCCTCACATATTTAGTTAACTCCCTACAAAATATTTCCTCTTGGTCTACTCTATGTAACCTCACACTTGAGACCCAAACCTGAATTCACAATCTTCCTAATCTTATACGTCATATATTAATTTTTAACCTCCCCAAATGACACTATCTTCTTCCAAATTTTGCAACTTGGAAACAAGGGAATCATTCTTGATAACCCTGTTGTCCTCATACTTTTTGCTAATCCATCTCCAGAACCTGTCATTTTTACGTCTAACTACATCTCGATCCTATCCACTTCTGGTTCACCTGGATGACTGTAATAGTTTCCTGACAGGTCTCCCCAGATCAACACTTTCCATATCAAATGCCCCTACTTGCTCCAACACATATTCATATGATCCATTCTAAGTACTGAAGCCATAGTTGCCATCTACCCTTCCAAACTTTTCAAATGCTCTCTGTTGGTTTTATCTTGGCCTCCAACTCCTTGCCTTCATCTGCAATTCCATTTCATGTCATTCTTCTCTTTGATCTGGCCACATCAGTTCCCCAAATGTACCAGGTTCTCTCTAGCCACAGGCCCTTGACCTGAATGCTAACTACCCTCTCTATTATGAGTTGAATTGTGTCCCTCAAAAATATGTTTAATTCTAACCCTCATATCTGTGAATGTGAGCTGATTTCAAAAGAAGGCCCTCACAGATGGAATCAAGTTGCAGTGAGGTCATTAGGATGGGCCTGAATTCAGTATGACTGTTGTTAGTTTAAGAGGAAATTTGGACACAAAGGCATACATGCACAAAAGATGTGGAGATACAAGGGGAGAATGCCATATCACAACAAAGGCCAAGACTGGAATATGCTGCCACAAACCAAGGAACACTGAGTCATTCTTGATAACTCTATTTTCCTCATACCTTTTGCTAATCCATTTCCAGAATGTGTCATTTTATGTCTAACTACATCTTGATCCTTTACAGTTCTGGTTCCCTAACTGGTCTCCCGAAATCAACCCTTTCCATATCAAATGCCCCTACTTGCTCCAACACAAGACTTCTAATCCTATAGAACTGTGAGAGAAGAAATGTCTGTTTCTTTCTTTCTTTTTTTTTTTTGAGACAGAGTCTTGCTCTGTCACTCAGGCTGGAGTGCAGTGGCGTGATCTCAGCTCACTACAAGCTCCGCCTCCCGGGTTCACGCCGTTCTCCTGCCTCTGCCTCCCGAGTAGCTGGGATTAGAGGCATCCGCCACCATGCCTGGCTAATTATTTTATTTTATTTTATTTTGTATTTTTAGTACAGACGGGGTTTCACCATGTTAGCCAGCATGGTCTCGATCTCCTGACCTCGTGATGCGCCCACCTCAGCCTCCCAAAGTGCTGGAATTATAGGCGTGAGCCACCGCGCCCGACCAAATGTTTGTTTCTTTAAGTCATTCAGTGTGTGGTTCTTTATTACAGCAGCCCTAAGAAAGGAATACTCCTGTTCACTCCTTCCTTTCATCTTTTAGATCTCAATTCAATAATCAAAGGACACTTTCCATTTAAATACTTGAGTAGTTCAAATTCTTTTGTTAGGAATCTTGTATTTGCCTTCTAATACTTAACAGAATTGCAATTTTACATTTATTTGTGTGATTTTTCATTTAATACTTATATCCAGTCCCTGTTACATTCTAATCTCTCTCAGCATAAGGATATATGCTGTTTGTTTTTTTTTTTAACTTCTTGTTGCATTTCAACACCTACATGATGTTTGTCATATAGAACACAATTAGTAATACCTACCTAAACTTTAAAAATTAATAATTTATTATTGCATGCCTATGTTATGGGAATGAAGTGAGATTTAAAGAGAAAATGTAAACAAAAGCAACTAATAAATATGCATGTGTGTGTATACATATATATATATATGCCAGTATTTCAATTTATGATTGAATGTATGTGCTATTTCATGAAGTCATGAATTCAATTTTGAAGCAATGGTGAGGATATTATGTGATGAGATGGATAGCAACAGAATTCCTTTCTCTTTCTGGGCTTTATGATTTAATCTGCTTGCTATATTGATCTGAAGCAGCAACCTATTATTGAAACTAGGACAGAAAAATACTAGATTTGGTAGACACTTGAGCAATCTGTCTTCTTTGTGAATAAAACAGAAATATGACATGTTTCAGGCCTTGAAATTTCTAATGATATCAACCCCTAGAGAAATTTGACTCTCTAATCTGATACTAAAAGATACATTCTACATCTTCTTTGAGGGAATTTAAGACTTACCAAGGTAATTATAAGGCATTTTGTCATCACTAACAAAATCTCTTTTGGTTATATAATGCATCTTATGAAAGTAAGAAGTGCATATTTAATTAGGATTTTCAGTAGCTAATTAAAATATGTTCTTGATATTTATCTGTTTTCCTTTTCTTTTCTGAGTTCACTGAAAACGTTAAGTTTAGATCTCCCCTCTCGAAAAGTTCTTGCTGTCACTGTCCACAAAACCCCTCCCATATCATGCTCTTTCTCTGAATTGTGTTTTGGTTCATTACATTTTCTCCAATTATTTTGGCCTAAACATTTACATTTTCTGACTGTAGCAAGAAGACACTACTATTTTATAAGAACAATATTGAAAAAAGTTCTAGATAATAATTAGAAGACTAAAAAATGTAGATTATTTGATTCAGTAAATGTTGTGTATTTCTGCGTGCTTTGATGATGAAAAAAATTTGAACATAAAATTACAAATCATTTTTGGAATGTTTTGTTGCTTGAGAGATAAACACTTAGAAAATCAGATAAAGTATATTTGCTTACAAATATACTATATCTTAATGATTGTTTACAGAGGAAAATAAGTAACATCTTAATATGTTGACATTGATTTTGGAATATGCATATTACAAAAGAATCCCAAAGGAGTTTTCAGATGATAAGTACTTGGTTTTAGAGATCTGAGTAAGTTGACCCTGTTAGGGAAAGTGTGATGTAAACAGAGCCAAAATAAAGGTGCTATAAATGTGAATTAACTTTGCATGGGGAGGCCATCTCGTTCGTCACATCTGGAGACTTGCCTTTTTTTTTTTTTTTTTTTTTTTTTTTGAGATGAAGACTCGCTCTGCCGCCCAGGCAGGAGTGCAGTGGCGCGATCTCGGTTCACTGCAAGCTCCGCCTCCCAGGCTCAGGCCATTCTCCTGCCTCAGCCTCCCAAGTAGCTGGGACTACAGGCGCTGCCACCATGCCCAGCTAATTTTTTGTATTTTTTAGTAGAGACAGGGTTTCACCATGTTAGCCAGGATGGTCTCAATCTCCTGACCTCGTGATGTGCCCACCTCGGCCTCCCAAAGTGCTGGGATTACAGGTGTGAGCCACCGCGCCTGGCCGAGACTTGCCTTCTATACTGAGACAAGATCTTCATCAAAGCATGTTGTGAGATGTTCCATTCAAGAAATTTATTGTAACATTTTCTCAGAAATTTTCAAACGATTTCCAAAATGTTATAATCAAAGAACAACAATATTTACAAATTAGATTTCTAGGTTTTAGTCCTCACTCTGCTAATATTTCATGTGTGTTTTTGAAAAACATCACTCACAGGGTAGTATCTTTACTTGTGAAATGAAAATAAGGTCAATGTAGATCTTACAGAATGGCAGAAAGAATAAGTGAAAAGCAGCACTGGAAACTATATAAAAACAATTTCAACTATTACTTTTTAAATTTATTATAATTATTTTGTTGTATTTATTATTAGTATTGAAAAAAATCACTATGTTCTCACTCTATTGACTGCGTCAGCAAATTTTACTTCTATGTGGATGATGTAAATGACTAAATATGACTTTGATTTCTAAGAGTAGTGTTGTAATTTTTTCACATGAATAATAACCAACCTCAGAAAATGTCTTAAAGATTCCATTAAGATGCAAAGCAAATGGTACAGGGCCTAGAATAAAGTAGATGATCACCATGGATTTCTCCCAGATTTGTTTCTCCACTGTGTACACCAAATGAACAGTTAAATTGCAGTTCTCATTATGCAAAAAACCTTGGTAGTTGGGGGAGAAAAATGAATCTAAGTCCAAGAATTTCAGTACCGGACAGCTTTGATCAGTCTTATAATTGCACATTTTGTAAAGCAATTAAATTGGAAAAATTACATACAAAGGGCCAGTGTTAGAGAGAAACGTTAGTCACAATAAATATGACCATGAGTGCAAATATTAAGTTCATTGTTATAATTAACAACCTATTACTAAGCAGAACAGCTCAGGAAATCTATTGCTGTAAATATTCACAGCTGTCTTGGGCCCTGGAATGTCCATATTGTAATAAGAATTAATACATAATGCATATATACACACTGCTGAATGCTGAACACCAACTCAATTCCTATGACGAACATGTTTACTATATACTCAGAAGTTACAGCCTACTGCTTGAATATTTCTGGAGAGCTGTTAGCAAATACCCAGTCACTAACCCACAACTGCATGTTACATTTAAATTTGTTTAAAATCAAAAGGAAATGTGATTAGTACGTACTTTTAGAGAATGAAAGCAGATTATTAGATTAATCCCTTATAAGTTTAGATCTTATAAGTGTCAGCATTTGTACTTGATGCATCAAATGCTTTCAAAGAGGATTGTGAAGGGTTTAAAAATACCTTGATGTTTCAACATTATAAAAGATTGAAAAACATACCTAATTTAGCCCATATATAAGGTACCAGTAATTCACATTCAGAGAGATTACTTTTTTGGGTATTCTATATAAATAATGTCACTTTTAATGGCTGACATTTGTTTGTCCAATTTTCTCTGTTCTCAAGACACAAAAGATTGCACAGAAATGTAACACATGAGTTTTTGTAGAATTTACATACAGTCATGTGTTGCCTTATGATATGTTTTGAGAAATGTGTCCTCAGGCAATTTCATCACTGTATGAATATCCTAGAGTGTTTTTACACAAACTTAGATTGTATACCCTACTATAAGCCTAGGCTATATGGCATAGCCTATTGCTTCTGAGCTACAAAGCTGTACAGCACGTTACTGTACCAAATACTGAATGCAATTATAATATAATAAGTATTTGTTTAAGGAAAATATCTTTAAACATAGAAAAGCTACTGTAAAAAATGATATGGAAGATAAAAATGATACACCTGTGTAGGGGGCACTTATCAAGAATGGAACTTGTAGGACCAGAAGTTACTCTTGGTGAGTCAATGAGTGAGGGATGATTGAACGTAAAGTTGTAGGACATTACTGTACATGACTGTAGACTTATAAACACTATACACTTAGACCACATTGAATTGATAAAACACAGATTTTTCTTTCTACAATAATATGCTAACCTTATGTCACTTTAAGCTTTTTACTTTATAAACTTTTTACATTTTTAAACTTTTCTGGCTCTTTTGCATTAACATTTAGCTTAAAACACAAATACGCTGGACAGCGGTACAGAGAGATTTTCCTTCTTTATATCCTTATTCTATAAGGATGTCTATTTTTTAATTTTTAAAAAATTTTTACACTTGTTTTGGTTACAAATTAAGATACAAACACATACATTAGCCTAGGACTACACAGGGTCAGAATGATCAATGTCACTGTCTGCCACCTCCACATCCTGTCCACTGGAAGCTGTTCAAGGACAGTAACAAACCTTGAGCTGCCATCTCAGTACAACAATACCTGTTTCTTGCATATCTTCTCAAGAACCTGCCTGATGTTATTTGACATGTAACTTCTTTTTGTAATAAATAGAAGTGAAGTATACTACAAAATAGCGATAAAAAGTGTAGTATAGTAAATACATAAACCAGTGACATCGTAAGTCATTTATCATTAAGTATATTACTCTGTTCTCGCATTGCTGTAAAGAACTACCTGAGATTGGGTAATTTATAAATCAAAGAAGTTTAATTGACTCCCAGGCCTGCAGGCTGTACAGAAAGCATGGCTGCAGAGGCCTCAGGAAACTTACAATCATTGCAGAAGGGGAAGGGGAAGCAGCCATGTCTTTTGTGGCCAGAGAAGGAGAGAGAATGAGAAAGGGGAGGTACCACGCACTTTTAAGCAACCAGATCTTGTGAGAACTCACTCACTATCATGAGAACAGCAAAAGAGAAGTCCACCCCCATAATCCAATTACAAGGCACCACATGCCTTTTTCTTTTTCTTTTCTTTTTTTTTTTTTTTTTGAAACAAAGTAGTTTCATTCTTATCGCCCTAGGCTGGAGTGCAATGGCACAATCTCAGCTCACTGCAATCTCCGCCTCCCAGGTTCAATCGATTCTCCTGCCTTAGCCTTCCCAGTAGCTGAGATTACAGGCATACACAATTATGCCTGGCTAATTTTTGTATTTTTAATGGGGACGGGGCTTCGCCATGTTGGTCAGGTTGGTCTCGAACTCCTGACCTCAGGTGATTTGCCCGCCTTGACCTCTCAAAGTGCTGGGATTACAGGCGTGAGCCACCGTGCCCTGACCAGCCACCTTTTTCAACATGTGGATTCAACTTGAGATGTGGGTGGGGACACAAACCCAAACCCTATCATTAAATATTGTGTACTGTAAATAAATGTATATGGCATACTTTTAAAGGGCTGGCCAAACAGTGGGTCTGTTTACACCAATTTAAAATCACACCAGCATCACCACAATTGAGTAATGTACTGCACGATCACGTAATGACATAGCACTATGACTGTAATGACAATGACTCTGATGTCACACGACGATAGGGGAATTTTTCAGCTCCATTATAATCTTATGGGACCACTGGTGCATATGTGGTTCATTGTGTTTTTGCTTTGTTTTGTTTTGTTTTTTGAGATGGAGTCTCACTTTGTCGCACAGGCTGGAGTGCAGTGGCACAATCTCGGCTCACTGCAAGCTCCGCCTCCCGGGTTCATGCCATTCTCCTGCCTCAGCCTCCTGAGTAGCTGGGACTACAGGCGCCCACCACCACGCCCGGCTAATTTTTTTTTTGCATCTTTAGTACAGATGGGGTTTCACCGTGTCAGCCAGGATGGTCTCGATCTCCTGACCTCGCGATCCACCTGCCTCGGCCTCCCAAAGTGCTGGGATTACAGGCGTGAGCCACTGCGCCTGGCTGTGGTTCACTGTTAACTGAAAAGTCATTATGAAGCATATGACTGTAAGTATTTGGATATGTGCCCTTGTAAATTATTAAATATGTAAACTTTCAAGAAATATACATTCACTGCTTTTACTCAATTATTAAGCAAAATAGCTGGTTGGTGGTCTTTGTTTTTACATTTGTCATGACTTTTCACCAGTCCATTTATTTAATTGATATCTGTATTGTCTTCATCACTTTCTTCCTTGATTATTGTACTTCTGAAGAATGTTATCTATAAACTAAATGAATACTCAATTATATTGCTTTTGTGAATATATGACATAAACTAAGTTTAACTTCCTAATTTTGAAACAATGCCCCAAAGAGTTAAAGAAACCCATGACTAAAAGAAAGTATTGAGTTTGCAGAATGGCAGAAAAAAACAATAAATAACTTGCTGAAACCCTGACACTCCCTCTGCTTATGAGATAAAATAACTGGTTGAAATTGCTTGGAACCAATATGGCAAACTGAGGTCTGTGCAGAATGAGTTTGCTGACATCACAGCCTAAATTCCTGCCACATGTTTTGTACTAACTCCACCTGCATTTGCACATGTGACCCATGAGATAGCATGAAGAGATAACTGCACATGCCCAGGACTTTCCAGACTTTCCCTTTTCTTTTTTTCCTTTTTTTTTTTTAGGTGGAGTCTTGCACTGTTGCCCAGGCTGGGGTGCAATGTTGCAATCTCGGCTCACTGTAACCTCCGCTTCCCAGGTTTCAGTGATTCTCCCGCCTCAGCCTCCTGAATAGCTGGGATTACAGGCGCCGCCACCACGCCCAGCTAATTTTTTGTATTTTTAGTAGAGGTGGGGTTTCACTATGTTGGCCAGGCTGGCCTCAAACTCCTGACCTCAGGTGATCCTCCCACCTTGGTCTCCCAAAGTGATGGGATTACAGGCATGAGCTACCATGCCCACCCCAGACCTTTCCTTTTCTTCCACTAATCACAGAATCCACTCTCTGAACTGAACTCATCCTTTCCCTTCCCTTGTCTTTCCTTTCCTTTTTTTTTTTTTTTGAGACGGAGTCTCGTTCTGCTGTGGCCCAGGCTGGAGTACAGTGGCACGATCTTGGCTCACTGCAACCTCCGCCTCCAGAGTTCAAGCAATTCTCCTGCCTCAGCCTCCTGAGTAGCTGGGACTACAGGCGCATACCACAACACCTGGCTAATTTTTGTATTTTTAGTAGAGATGAGGTTTCACATATTGGCCAGGCTGGTCTTCAACTCCTGACCTCAGCTGATCAGCCCACCTCAGCCTCCCAAAGTGCTGGGATTACAGGCGTAGGCCACCGTGCCCAGCCTCTGAAGCTTTTTTTTTAATAACACAAATACTGTTTGAAGCCAAGACAGAGAGATAGGTTTGAGCTTGACACACTGTCTCCTTGGGAGGTGACTTTCAATACAAAGCATTTTTTTCCCTCAAAAGAACCTGGTGTCATAATATTGGCTTCTAGAACACTGGGCAGCAAGCCCCTTCTGCTTGATAACAATCATGTTACTCTTACAGTGTAGAGTGGAAGAAAAGCAGAATATTTAAGAATCTGCCAAGTAAATAAAGAGGCCCTCTGTGGTTAAAATTGAGTATCTCTATGTAATACACCCAACTAAAACAGAAAAAAATAGTAATAAAACCTGAGTTCTTTCTTGGAGATATCTAAAATGTAGTATCTGCAGACACTCAACTCTCATCCTGAGGACTCTCTATATTAGTAGTGTAATATTTTACTTCTAAATGTATTTCATTTGTTATATTTTACTAACAATCACTTTTTAAATTATTGACACTCTGTGATAGACTTGTATCAATGCTTTCTACGCGATATTTTAAGACTAATCAATAAAATGCTGTAAGCAAAAACTCACAAATTATCAACTGAAAGTATCCATTGTGGCCAGGTGCAGTGGCTGAAACTTGTAATCCCAGCACTTTGGGAGACAGACAGATCACTTGAGGTCTGGAGTTCAAGACCAGCCTGGCCAACATGGTGAAACTCCATCTCTACAAAACTACACAATTTAGCTGGGCATGATGGCAGATGCCTGTCATCCCAGCTATTTGGGAGGCTGAGGTAGGAGAATCCTTGAACCCGGGAGGTGGAGCTTGCAGTGAGCGAAGATCACACCATCGCCCTCTAGCCTAGGTGACAATGCAAGGTTCTGTCTAAAAATCAATCAATCAATCAATCAATCAATAAAAAGAAAAAGAGAGTATCCATTGTGTTTGTTCTATAGTCCAATTAACTAAAACATTGTGGGCTTTATAATGACTAGGGAATACAAAATTAATTTGATTTAAATAGAGCCCAGAATAAAAGATGCAGTATTGCTCTATCTCTGCGCATACTGCTCATTCTAAAAAGATGGTTTAGAAATGAGTTTCCTCTCTATACAATATAGTAAAGCACAGTAAAGCTGTTTTTATTTGAAGGTTTTGTGCACAATATTAGAAATTCAAATGGTATTACTATTATTATTTTTTTTAAAGATGGCTACTCCCTTTTGAGCAGGATGAGAGCAAAATCATACCTGGAGGGGTATTTAGAAGAGGAAACCGTCTCTGTGTGCTTTTTTAATTTTTTCACTTAAATTTAAACCAGACTTAAGAGGATCATTTAATGTCTTTCAATGACTCATCTCAGAGTGACAACATAAACTCCTGTCCCTGCCTACGAGACCCAGTGACAGCTGAACTGTTTTTGATTTTTCCTCATTTTAGACCACAATTTCTCCCATGCTCACTAACTCCACTCACCCTGGCCTTTTCACTGTCAGAGCAAGCCAAGCTTGTCTCGCCTTAGGGATTTTGCCCTTTATAGTTTTATCTTCACCCAAATCATCCCATAATTCACTCAGCGGCTCAAGTATCAGCTTCCTCAAAAATTCTTTTCAAAATTCATGTCTCAACTCAAATGTCAGCTCCTCAAAGATACTTCCACAGCCTCTAAAGTCAGATCGCATCCGTCCCTTCTTTTCTGTTTTTTGTAGGATGTATCACTGTTTGGTGCTATACTCATTTGCTAGGGCGACTGTAACAAAATGTCACATACTGGATGGCTTAAACAACAGATATTTACTTCCTCACAGCTCTGCAGGTTGGAAGTCCAAGATCAAAGTGCCAGCAGGGTTGGTTTCTCCTGAAGCTTCTCCCCTTGACTTGTGGATGGCCGCCATCTTATGTCTCTCCTCATGGTTGGCCCTCTGTGCATGGGCACACTTAATGCCTCTTCACATGTCCAATTTTCTTTTCTTGGAAAGGGCAATAGTCAGACTGGATTAGGATTTACTATAATGGCTTCATTTTAACTTAATCCCCTCTTTTAAGGTCTTATCTCCAAATACAGCACATGCTGAGGTACTGAGGATTAGGGTTTTAACATATGAATCAGGGGTGTTTTGCATTTCAGCCAATTATAAATGTTATTTATTTTTTTACTGTCTGATTTCTGTCTGCCCCTTCATAACATGAACCCTATGAAGGCAGGAGAATACCTGACTTATTTTATTGGTCTCCCCTTAACCAGTCTGAGTTAATGACCATAGTTGGGTACACTTGTTGGACAATGAATATTTTTTGAAGGCTTGAATGGTTTCAGTTAATGCATATTGACCTCCATTGTTGAGTAGGAATCTTTTCACTAAAATAAATTACATGTACGTATTGTATGGAGAGTCAATGTGGAGACAGAGAAAACTTTCTGCCTCAAGTATTTGGAAAATTGGTCAGAGTTTAAAATAAAAATAAATTAATTTTATTTTGACAGAGTTTTATTTTAAAACTCTCACCCATAAAACTATCATATGAAATATTTAGAAAAGTCAAAGAATATTCTTCAAGAACAAAGACTATTCCTTAAGAATATAGCTAAATAACTTACATAAAAACATAAAGTCATATCTATCTATCTATCTATCTATCTATCTATCTATCTATCTATGTGTATATATATATATTTTTTGAGATGGAGTCTCAGTCTGTTTCCCAGGCTGGAGTGCAGTGGCACCATCTCAGCTCACTGCAACCTCTACCACCCGGGTTCAAGCGCTTCTCCTGCCTCAGCTCCCGAGTACCTAGGACTACAGGCGCATGCCACCACGCCCAGCTAATATTGTATTTTTAGTAGAGACAGGGTTTCACCATGTTGGCCAGGCTGGTCTGGAACTCCTGACCTCAGGTGATCTGCCTGCCTCGGCCTCCCGAAGTGCTGGGATTACAGGCATGAGCCACTGCACCCAGCCAAGGTCATATATTTAGCTAGCTTTCTCTCTTTAAAGAAATGTGAGATGCCAGAGTGCTGCAATGACCTAGAATCAAGTAGAAGTTTTTGCACAGAATACATGGTGAGGAATGTGAGACTTAAAATAGCATTTTCAAGGAATGAAGACAAAATTATAGGCAGGTTATATAATAGTAAAATGCAAATTGTGAAAACAGCTTGCCAAATTAACGCAAATTAGAAAAGTTGGGAAAGAGCTGACAAAGCTGGTAGGTGAGAGTATTATAGCTTACAGTTAACATTTAGTTCAAGTTATAACAACTAGGGCCTAAAGGGGAAATGGTGATCAGTGTGGTCAATGTATGATGATTTCATTTTAAAACAAGAAAACAAGCGTTACTGCTTTTGTGATGTGCTAAGATTGAGGATCTAGACTGAAGCTGTTACATACATCATTACAAACTTGAAAATTGGAAATGAAGAATTAGCTTATTTTTCTACCTTAATCTTTGGAAATTGGTTAAAGGGTTAATTTTGCTACCATTTGTAGTATGGGAGAAGCCAGAGATAGGTCATGGTTTAGAGCCAGAAATAATTATTTTCTTTATTCATGTGTAGTGTTTTTGTAAAATGGGATGCAGTATAAAGCAGAACTTTGAATCAAAATAAATCTAAATGAACAACAACAACAACAAAAGGTAGGGCAGAGATGTGAATTTTAGAATCATAAAGGCAAAAAAGATCTAATCAAGGACAGGAGAGAAATAAAAGAGCAAAAAAATCTAATACTCAAGCTTGAAGAATGACCACATGCAGAACAAAATACATGACATTCAAGAGATTGTACCATCCCTCACAAATATACATGAGAACTAGAAATAGATTGTGTCTCAGTTGAGGTACTTGAAATTATTTTCAGAATGGAGAGAAGGTGGTTGTCTTCAACAGGAAGAAATAATTTCATTCTTTTTCACCATTCTGTGTTTTGGGGAATGGATGGGAGGGAGAGCATTTTGTGCTAAGTTTTAATTGCCTTCAACCCAATTAAGGAAAGACAATCTACATTTTTATAAAGTGATTGACGGTGCACTGTGATTATGAGTTTGATCATGAAACATAGGAATTTGATTTCTCTTTCCTTTATAAATTACCCAGTCTCGGGTATTTATTCAAAGCAACGTGAGAATGGACTAATGAATACACTTTCCTTCCGGTATCTCACAATTTTGTGGTTTGAAGAGATTTCTCACATAAAAAGAACCAACTCGCCTCCAGTGAACATGAAAACAAACTTCTGGTGGGACTTTGACATTTCTAAACTTGCCACCTCCTTTCTTCACTTTCGGATCTCTGAGCCAAACTTGTATTTTCTCTCCCTATTTTCATCTTCTACTCTGAGAAAATAAGGTGAAAAGTAAACACTGAATCCCAAGACACACTGGAAACTCATTCTATTCTGTTTCCTTTTGGCCATAAGATTTCCCCACTCACTTTCAGGAATAAACAGTTTCAGAAAGCAATCTTTATAGTTTAATAGCATGTGGCATTTACAGTCTCTGAAGCCCAAATTTCTCTTTAAAGTTTTCTCCTTCAATAACCTGAGTCTCCTGGATATTGTCGTTCTGTGCCTGAGCACGATTTCCCTTCTACATTGGTCCTTGATTTTTTTTTTTTTTCTTAAACAGACACATTTGGTCCTATTTTGTGGCAATTATTGCTGCAAAATAAAACATCAAAAATATTTCAAAGTTGTTTCATAACAAACAAATGATCTACACATTTCTTAAACATATTTCTTTCATTTACATACATGTATATTTGATACAGGCAGCTGAAAGCCACACATCAATTTTCCTTTACTTAGTGCTTAGAAGACAGAACGTGGTATTATGTGGAAAATAATTCTGTAAGGGAAAAAATTGGAGTAGATATAGGTGATTTTTCCCCTCCATTTACAGAGTACAGTATCACCCAAAGAAGATATTTTATTGACATAAGTTATGTAAACAATTTGACTATGAATGTGAGAACATGAATAAAAATATAATTATATGTGTTTGACATACTTGAGAAAAATGTTGTCTTTAGAACTCAGTGATATAATTCTTTTGTCAAAAGCACACTGTTTCCAACTGTATTCTACTTGTGCTTTTATGTGGCAATGATTGTTAATTTTTTTCCTCAGGTAAAGTAAATATACAGGGAGGTTAATCTGAAGACAAAAAGATAAATTAAAAAAATTGTTTCTGATCAGTTGCTTATCTAAATTCACTTTATTACTTGAAGAGAATTACCTTTACTATCCTTTGATATTATGATTATTTGCTACTCTGGGAATACAGTCATTCTTTTAGTACTGGATTATGTATTTGATAGTACAGCTCTCTAAATACAACATTTTTGGTCATAAAGATGTAATAATCAGAAAGTAACTTCAAAAGTTCAGTAATTCCTATCTTGAAAAACTGTTTCCTAGGTCATTGTTTTAGCCACGTATACATTGTACAGCTCTTCTAAGAGAGAGATGATTTTCCCTTTTACTCTTGTAATTTTCTCATACATTGATACCATAAAATTAAAAATCTTCTCTATTCTTTTTATTGATATCTCTGAAAAGTGTTGGCATTAGGCATACTGTTTCAGACCTTTCCTTAAAAAAAAAATTGGTTTCCTCCAGCTGCCATGGAAGACCTAGTTGATCCTTTGTTTTTATTTTTTCTTAAAAAGTCCAACAGAGCTTTTTTTTCCTTCTTTTCTTAATGTCCAACGGGGCTAATCCCTCTCTTTCTCTCTCTTCGTATGTTTAAATCCCATTGCCTTACATTTTCTGTGGGAACCCAGTGTTATTAATTGTAAGAATCTGAGTTTTACATAATTAAAACTATTCAGGACTTTGTTTTGTAGCAATTTTAACTAGTCCCGTCCTTTATAGTATATAAAAGTCCACAGGCATTATTTACTGTGTGTAGTGACAATTGTTTTTTAATGCAAAAGTGAACTCAGTAAATATTTTTAAATATAACAATTCAGAATAAATTTTATTTAAGTGCAACGACTAGCCAAAAGGAAAGGAAATAAATATTACCTCTCTATATATGTAAGAACTGAGAAATTTGGGAAAAAAAAACACTATATTACTGGAGTGAAATTTAAAGCAGGATTTAACTTGTTATATGAAAATTCTAAGAATGTATTACTTTATTTCCTGAAATAAGAGCTAAATTTTAAGAAAGATGTGGTTATTGGCCTTAAGCATGGACACAGGTGAATTTTCTCAAAATCCAGAGGCCACTTTTAGTTTTTAAAATGACAGACTTCTAGAATGAGCAGGGTGTTGTGTTTTTCAAAGAGATTTTAGGTTTTCTGCAGCCAGGTCACTAACCTTTCCATCTTAGTCCTAACAAAAAACACGGTGCCTTAGTATTTTCTACCTGCTTCTACTCTTGCCTACCCTTGGTCTATTCTTGTATTAGTCTGGTCTTATGCTGCAGACATACCTGACATACCTGAGACTGGGTAATTTATAAAGGAAAGAGCTTTAATTGATTCACAGCTCCACATGGCTTATGAGGCCTTGCAATCATGGCACATGAAGGCAGAGCAATGGGACTTCTTACATGGTGGTGGGCAAGAGGGAATGAGAGCATAGTGAAAGGGGTTTCCCTTATAAAACCTTCAGATCTCATGAGACTTTTTCACTGAGTCTTATTCATGAGAACAGTATGGGGGCAGTTCCCCCATAATTCAATTATCTCCCACCAGGTCCCTCCCATAACATATGGGAACTATGGGAGCTACAATTCAACATGAGATTTGGTTGGGGACACAGCCAAACCATATCAACTCTTTACCTAGCAACAAAATTATTGTTTAAAATGCAGTCTGTGTTACATCATTCTTCCACTTAAAATGCTCCAGTAGTGTTTCATTTCATGTAGAATGAACTTGAAATCTCTTACCAGGGCATATAAATCACTCTTTCCTCCCCAGATCATCTCACAACCTTCTCCCCAGTGTCCATTCTACATTTCAACTAGTATTTCTCTCTTCCTTGATTATTCCTCATTTGCTGTAGCCTTAGGGCCTTGTCACCAGCTGTGTTACCACTTGGAACATTTTCCCTACAAATAATTTCTTAGCTGGTTCCTTCTTGTCATGAAATTAGATTCAAATGTTACTTCCTTGAGATGCCACTCAGCACTGGAGTGAGAGGGGTAAGTCAGTCTCTATAATATTAATTAGTTTTAGTTTCTTCCCGGCACTTTCCACGCTGCAAAAATAGATTCTTTCTCTACATGTCAAAAAATAGAATAAAGAGGAAAAAGAAAAGGAAAGAAAACAAAAATAATACCAAGTCTATGAGAAGAGAGGTCTTATCTGTTGTGATTAAAATATTTACTCTCAGCACCTAAAATAGTTCCTAGCACATGATAAGTTCTCATCCTATGTTTTGTAAATGAAGATATAAATGGGTAAGTAAAAAGCATATGTTCAAAAATTGTTTGCTAAAAAGAGTGAACTAAAAATTACACCTCAGACTTTCCAGCCTCCATTCTCTGAGTAAATGCTCGATAACTCAATCATCCTATAACATGGCTTTCCAGTGCCGCATGATTCCAATAGCCAGTCAGTCATGTTGATAGTCAATGAACATTTTTAAAGATACTTAGGTGTCAGGCTGGGTGATACAGGGAGCGAACAAGCCAGGACTGTGTGAATCCCTGCCTCAGGGAACTTATATTTTAGTATGAAAGCAAACTATATATACGCCAAAAAAGAAAAAAATTAAAAAAAAGAATGCAATGATGTCAAAAAGGGCTATGCAGAAATTGGTCACGGACTCTGGGTTTTAAGTTTCATATAAAGCCACTAAGGTTGAAAACAGAAAGATAAAAAATACTGAGCTACACTTTAACTTTGGCAAGATCCCACTAAGCACTCATCTACATTGTTTTACTATTGTACTGCCGTCGTAATTATTTCTCTTTTCATCAAAAATGTGAGAATTGACTTGACAATCAGGTTGGATATTGACTTCCAAAATTTTACTATGACGCCTCTTCCTTCAATATATCTAGCCACCTATTGTTCTCTGATGAGTCTGTCTGATCTTTACAATTTGCCCATTTGCACTTTTGTCTGTCTTACCCTAATTCTAACAATTTATTGAACATTTTATACCTAGAGAGTATTTTATTAACTTTTTTGTATTTATGATATACTTTAAAACACATTTTAGTAGTTTTAGGGGTACAAGTTGTTTTTGGTTACATGAAAAAATTATACAGTGATAAAGTCTGAGCTTTGAGTGTACCTGACACCCAAATGGTATACAGTGTGCCCAATAGGTATTTTTTCATTCCTTACTCATCACCCTTGTCCTCTTCTGAGTTTTCAGTGTCCACTATACCACTCTGTTCTAGCGAATATTTTACATATATTATAGATACCTATATAACTGAAATTTAAAACTCAGCTGGTAAATATTGATATGCTGAAATAAAAGCCAAGTTAATAAATACTGACTGAAGTACTTAAATCACCAAACCAAAAAGTAGCCTATATTTTTAATTTAAATTTTAATTGAATTCTATAGGTATCTATGTAAAATTTACACTTAGAAAAGGAAGTAGAAGATTAGACATTCAAACAAGATAATTTTTACAAATTTAATCTGGAAAGATTGTGTTATCTCTTTAATTTTCAATCTTCAATGATAAAAAGCTTATATATTTACAACCACTCTAAGCCTTTAATATTAAGAATTGAACTAAGCTTAATATTTAATATTAAGACTTGAACTAAGTCAGTCATTTTCTTTAGTTTTTTAACCAATGAATTATTTTCTTTAAACACAACTTTACTCAGATAGAGTAAAACAGGGCTGGCTGGTCTGCTTAAAATAGACCATAGGACTTGTGGTGGAGGGGTGGTGGGGGAAGTTTCTGGTTTCCTTGGGGTTTCTGTCTCCAGATGATCCTGGGCAGAAGTATACAGGTGATTTCTCACTTCAGAACCTAGTCTGAAAATAATTAAAGCAAAACTTTTTTTTGCCTGTCATTTTTGAGTAGGAAAATCAGAGCCCACCTCGCAAATTGGTTTCTAATGATGGGATTTTTTTGTATCACACTGTGACTGAACAGTTAATTGACAGTTTTTGTGGACTTTCCTGGATGACTAAGAATCGAACATTCCTAGGTGAACTATAGGTAGCACTGATCTCAAGAACCATGTGGGTAAATTCTAATCTAAAGAGCAAATTTAGTGACTTTATTAGAAGTGGCTACAGAGTTAGAAGGTAAGTGCACAAACAGGACTTTTATTTGAGGACACACTGTTCTTACGGCAGGGTCCAGAATCATACAGAATGTTTCTCATATTTAATAGATGTTCATGATTAAATACAAACACAAAATATGGTAAATGTATAACATACATATATAACATTCAGATGACAGGTAACTTTTTAAATTTTTATTTTATTTTTTTTGGGACGGAGTCCCGCTCTGTCGCCCAGGCTGGAGTGCAGTGGTGCCATCTCAGCTCACTGCAAACTCCGCCTCCCAGGTTCACGCCATTCTCCTGCCTCAGCCTCCCGAGTAGCTGGGACTACAGGTGCCTGCCACCATGCCCAGCTAAATTTTTTTTTTTTTTTTTTTTAGTAGAGATGGGGTTTCACCGTGTTAGCCAGGATGGCCTTGATCTGACTTCGTGATCCGCCTGCCTTGGCCTCCCAAAGTGCTGGGATTACAGGCATGAGCCACCACGCCTGGCCAATGACAGGTAACTTTAATCAAATGAAACAATTATAGGTGTTGTCACTGTCTGGGCGGGGTTGAGATCTTTATGATTGTTTCAGGTATTTGTGGTGCTTTTTTTGTTTTTTAAGGCTTTAGGATAAATGTTTTAAGAGTATCTCAAATAAATGCATTTTTGTCTTATGTGACTTGTAACGTTTTCCCTTTTCACTTTTCACTTTGGAGGAAAAGTGATTTTAGATGTATGTATAGAGATCACACATGTCTTATCCATTGTGTGCCATTCAATTGTTAGGTGATGTAATATTGCTCTGCCACTCAAAAGAACCAAGTTGTCCTTAGCCACATACATGTAATTGACTCTAAAGAAGGTCTGTTAGGATTCAACTTTTTCCTACTGATTCCCCTTCTTTCTTCCAGCAATCCCAATCCTGGGTATATACCCAAAGGATTGTAAATCATGCTACTATAAAGACACATGCACACGTATGTTTATTGTGGCACTATTCACAGTAGCAAAGACTTGGAACCAATCCAAATGTCCATAAATAATAGACTGGATGAAGAAAATGTGGGCACATATACACCATGGAATACTATGCAGCCATAAAAAAGGATGAGTTCATGTCCTTTGCAGGTACATGGATGAAGCTGGAAACCATCATTCTCAGCAAACTATCACAAGGACAGAAAACCAAGCATGTTCTTACTCATAAGTGGGAGTTGAACAATGAGAACACATGGATACAAGGAGGGGAACATCACATACCAGGGCCTGTTGGGGGTGGGGGACTGGGGGACGAATAGCATTAGGAGAAATACCTAATGTGAATGATGAGTTGATGGGTGCAGCAAACCAACATGGCACATGTATATCTATGTAATAAACCTGCACGTTGTACACATGTACCCCAGAACTTAAAGTATATTTTAAAAAAAAAGGAACAACTAAATCTACAATTAGTCTGTTATCAAGGAGAGATGTAACTTTATGTTCTGGTAGAGAATTTTCCTATTTTTATTTCAGAGTTACTTTTTGCAATGTGCCATGGGTTGGATTATTGTCCAAAGAATATTAAAAAACAGCTGAAGTTCATTTTATATAGCAATATAGGACTCATTTTAATTGGCAGTATCTAGTATTCAATAATACTAAAAACCTCCCTGGTAAACTTCGATTCAGGTTATTTTGGAATTGAAGGCATTAGAAAAAACGTAATTTTTGTTTTAATATTAAACTTGCAATTTTACAATTTGGAGCAATAACATTTTCAGAAATGCTTTACAAGAACATAATTATAAAGCAGCCTCATCGTCTAGGGTAAATACCAAGGCTCTTGGTCTCACAGCGAAGGAGACAGAGGTCATGGACACAGACACAGACAGAGTGGGTTCGGAGCAGGAGTTTAACAGGCAAAAGGAAAGAACAGCTTTCAGTTACAGAGAAGAGTCCCGAGTGGGTTGCTGGGTGGCAGTAAAAATGCCAGGGTTTTTATAAATGGGCTAGAGAGGAGGGGGGTTGTTGAGGAGGGGGCCCTAAGGTTCAGCTGAGACCAGGTGTACTGTCTGTATAGAGCAGAGGTTTTGGTTCGTTTGATCAGTTCCCACTCCATTCCCGGACCACACAGGCCAACTTTTAGTCTGTGTCACTTTGTCTTGCTTATGTGATGAACTTTATAAGGAAGTTCAGAATATAGGGTCTCAATATGAGTATTAATTAAGATTACCATTATTAGTGGGGGCACTATAGACCACAACCATGACCTCAGAGTTTGTTTGATGCCTGTGAGCCATGTCGATGGGTTCTGCTGTGGCACGTGGGTGATAATATTGGTTGCCTCTACTAGATGCTGCTGTACTTTACCAGAAGCATTAATATAGGAGCAACACTCTTCCTTAAGGAAAACACATATTCCTCCCTGACTTGACATTAGGAGGTTCAGTTCCCTACGGTTTTGCAGGGTGACACATGCGAGTGAGTTTATTTGCCATTGTTGTTCTTGAATGGCAGCCGTAATTTCTTTTTCTTTTTTTGAGATGAAGTCTCACTGTGTCGCCCAGGCTAGAGTGCAGTGGTGCGATCTTGGCTCACTGCAACCTCCGCCTCCCAAATTCAAGCAATTCTCCTGCCTCAGCCTCCTGAGAAGCGGGGATTACAGGTGTGTGCCACCATGCGCTGCTAATTTTTGTTATTTTTTTAGTAGAGACAGGGTTTCACCATATTGGCCAAGCAGGTCTCAAACTCCTGACCTCGTGATCTACCTGCCTTGACCTCCCAAAGTGCTGGGATTCCAGGCATGAGCCACCAGGCCTGACTGGCAGCTGTAATTTCAGCTACAGCTTGGGTTTGCTGAAAGGATAAATGTAAACCCATTTACATTCAGGAGACAGACCGGTGGTTCCTAGGAGTCCAGTTACAGCAGCTGCTAAAGGGAGTAGAATTACGTGAGCTGCCCTTTTTACTACAATGTGAGTGTTTTATAAGGAACAGGAATTGTATGGAAGTAATGGCATAGGATAGTTTTCAAAGTACTGCTGCAACCCCACAGGTTCTCCTCCAATGACTTGGTGGGCTCATATACCCCGAATTTCCATATATGAACTATAGCTCTTGTTTGAGATCTAGAGACACTTTATGTCCCCAAAAGGTCAGCTCTACATTGGGGGGTCTGTGTACTTAAGTAGTTCCCACTGATGCCCTCCCACATTGAGGCAAATTTTGCTCGAATGCTGGGGGTGAATATATGATTGGGGTGGAATTTTAAGAACATTCTCTACACTCCCCAAGCTAACGTTTGGGTTAGAGGTAAAGGTGAGTTATCTATCAACACTGAGTACCAATCCGTAGAAATGTGGGAAGTATTGGTGTTAATAGTAAATTGAGGTTGCCCTGAATTTGGATATTTAAGGAGAAGGAACTGGTGCTGCGTTCTTAAGATACCATTTGAGTCTCTTTTCTGGGGAGTCATATGGCCTTTCCTGAGCCGTCCAGCTATGAAATACTTCATATGAGCAGATGGACAAGGTTCTCAGGAAAGTTCCTTTTTTACCTTTGGGACGTGAAATAAATGGGAAATGTGAGCCTTGAATCTACATTGCGAAAGACTTTTATAGGAGTTGGGGTTTTCTGTAAAATTCAGGTCTGGGCATCCATCCTTTATAACTTGTGAGATGATTGGGAGAAATACGTTCTTGACTTGCTGATCAGGATAAGTTGCACTGGACTGAGCGGCGAGGGTGACTGGAATGTTAACTTTGGCTAAATCCTCCAATGGTGGTGGTAATACTTCAGCTGACGACAAGTCTGAAGTACAAATATAACATGAAGTTAGGTTGACTGCCAAGGCGAGGTGTCGGATTTGTTGGGCTGTAGGGTTTAGGGGATTGACGTGCTCTATCAGGAGGAGGAAGAAAAGTTTCAGTAGCAAGAACCTCATATTTGTCTTTTTTCTGTAATTATTAGAGCTGTTATAAAGTTGATAGGCAGAAGATTACAGCACGTGAAATCCTTTGTCCAGAATTCCACCGTGTGGGTGTCATGGTATATAGTCCCGTTGCAAATAGCAGCGTAAGTGTAGCAGTTCCTGCAATTGCAATATAGTAAGCTATTTCCATTCAAACTATTTGCCAGAATATACAATTTCCCTTGTACGTCTATGAAGTTACAAACATACTCCTAGGAATAGTCCAAATCTCCCTGCAAGTGTGCATCAAAGAAGAGTTCTAATGTCTGGCGGCGAAGTTCAAGGGGAAAGATGGAAATAACTGAGAGGAAATGGTAAGGCAAAGAGGGGACTATGTGGAGTGAGTAGCCCTCATTCATTTACTTATCTTTCGTTGTTCTCAGCTTGAGATCCTCTATTTCTTTACAGTGATATTCTGAGCGTTTTTCTGGGCTGTCAGGGACTTTCTCCTCAGTTTTCCAAGCTTTAACTCAAGTGTGTTGTATCCAGGAGTAGATTCAGGTAACTTTTACTGTCAGGAGGGTGGAGAGAAGAACGGTTAAGGCCCCTCTCAACTCGGGCTTAAAGGCAGGAGAGAGAAGGAAGAGACTTCACCAGTACCAAACCTCCCGGGTTAAACAGAGGTGCTCCCGTTTCCTGGTGGTGGGTCTCCGCTATTGTGTGAATTCCTCTTGGAAGTGAGCCAGGGAGGCTACAGGCCTCACTCAGAGGTTTCCTGATCTAATCGGAAGCCATTTGTAAGGAAAGGCCACCCCTACAGTGTATCTAGAGGGCTCGGGCCTAATTTTAAAGAGGTATTTCTTTCTTGTAGTAAAGCTCTGGGAAGAAGAGTGACTCAAGGAAGTGGAGTTTCCTGGGACGGTTTTCTGAGCTGTCTTTTCATAATGTTTATTTTCTCTACCTTTCCTGAGGACCGGGGCCTCCGAGTACAATGGAAATGGTACTGTATGCCTCTGCCTTTCAGACTGCCTGGGTGACAGCTGCTTTAATTAAGGGGCTGTTGTCGCTTTGGAGGTACTTAGGTAGGTCAAAGCGAGAGTTATTTCATTAACTAGCATTTTGAGTACTTCAGAGGCGTTTTCTGTACGGCACGGAAATGTAGAAGCATCTACACAATGAGTGAAAATATCTACCCACACTAGGAAGTATTGGACATGCTTTGTTTTCAGCATGTGGGTGGACTAATTGCCAGCCCTCCCCTGGATAGTTTCTTATTCTTTGGGTTTGAGGGAGAAGCCGTTTGCTGAGGGGATTATTCTTAAGACACCCCCTTCTCAATAGCCCCCCATCACTAGTCCATTTACAAAAACTCAGACAGTTTTACCACCACCCAGCAACCCCGCTCCAGATCCCTCTCTGTAATGAAGCGCTGTTCTTTCCTCTTGCTTACCAAACTCCTGCTCCAAACTCACTCTGCCTGTGTATGTGTCCACAACCTCCATCTACTTGGCTGTGAGGCCAAGAACCTTGGTATTTACCATGGACAATGAGATTGCTTCAGTTATACTCGAATAATAATCAAATAGCCCATACTTAAAGGTAAAATATGTATTACACAAAAATATTCAGCACACAGCAGCTTCTGTTTCAAAAAAAGAAAACACTGAGAGAAATTACACAAATCTACCTACCTCAAAATTCATACATATTTGATGAATGGATTACCAGGCAAAAGAAGAGACACATACATTTAATTCCCTCCTTTTTAATTTTTTAAGTTTTGTTGTTTTTCTTTTTTTGAGTCAGAGTCTCACCCTGTTGCCTAGGCTGGAGTGCACACCTCCCAGGTTTAAGCGATTCTTCGGTCTTGGCCTACTGAGTAGCTGGGATTGCAGGCGCCCACCACCATGCCTGGCTGATTTTTGTATTTTTGATAGTGATGGGGTTTCACCATGTTGGTCAGGCTTGTCTCCAACTCCTGACCTCATGATCTGCCTGCCTCGGTCTCCCAAAGTGCTGGGATTACTGGAGTCAGCCACTGTGCCTGGCCTTATTTCCTTTTTTAATGTTTAAAATTAATTGTTTCTTTCTTGATTAAGAAATAGTTATATATTTATTTGGGATTCCATTTGTTTTTGGGATCCATATTATTTTATTTTTCCTGTAACTTTTTTGGAAGATTTTACTTTTGCTTTTATTTTTTATTATTCTGACTTGTTCCTGTCTCCAAGAAGTGGAGAGAGATTCATCGATTTTCACACAAGGGAAACTTCCTGGAGTCGTTTGGACTGACTTGCTGCTGTAGGTAAAAATGACTTGACACTAAGTTACTGACAGAATATTGATGAGACTTTCTACAACAACAGAAAAGCTATATAGCAAGGGCTTTTTTTTTTTTTTGGACAGTTTTGTTCTTGTTGCCCAGACTGGCGCAATCTTGGCTCACTGCAACCTCCGCCTCCCGGGTTCAAGCGATTCTCCTCCTCAGCCTCCTGAGTAGCTGGGATTACAGGCGCCCGCCACCACCACCATTTTGTATTTTTAGTAGAGACAGGGTTTCACCATGTTGGCAGGCTGGTCTGGAACTCCTGACCTCAGGTGATCTGCCTGCCTCAGCCTCCCAAAGTTTTGGGTTTACAGGTGTGAGCTGCTGTGCCCGCCCTAGCAAGGGCTGTTATATTAACACTCAGAGACCTTGTTAACTACTTGACTCCGAATTTTTTTGCAATTGTAATTGCATTTAGAGGGGCATAAAGCACACAATGACTGGGGAACCCGGTTTAGGATAGAATTCAGGGTGCTCAGTGTTTGTATTGGAAACTGATTTCCAAGTGACTCTTACAAAGTGGGTTTTGCTTGTCCTATGAACTTGGATGAGTTCACTTTGTCCAGTCTTCAGAAATGCAACATATTTTTCCCACTACTGTGTGATAGCACTGTATTTGTCATTGTCACGTGGGTTATCTGCTCTGCTTTCCATAGTGACACTCTTGTATGAAAGTGTAGCAGGACAGGTCAGAAATGGGGGAAATGCACTAGAGTCGACAAGCCCCACATTTAGCTCAATTGGAGTGCATCTATTTACGAAAAAATATATGGAAATATGTGCCCCATCTACCGAGTGTTTTTTGACTGTCACATGAAAAAATTAGTAAGAGTGTGCAGTGTAGCTTATAAACTATGGGACAAAACTAGTCTCAGTATTTGTAGCATGATCATTTTTACTGCAAACCCATGAGGGATAGAATCCCCAAAAAACATTCTCAGAACAGCTTTGTTTTTTCTTTTGTTTTCCAGAGTCAGCTGCTTCATTTTCTCTTCATGTCTACAGAATAACATTTTGATCTGGGAGATCATATCACTGTGTGACTTGGCTATTGCTGTGTAAGCCACCTCCAAAACTCACTGCTTGAAACAGCAATCATTTATTATGATAGCTTTCTAGTTATGAGGGCAAAGTTTGGCTGATCTTAGCTGGGTTCACTCATATATCTTTGGGTTGGAGGCTGTTGGCTAGTGTAGACTGGCCTCATCTGGGGCAACTGGGACCATTTGGCTCTGTTGTGTATGACTTTCAACTTTTTCTGGGACCAGCAAGCAAAGCCAAGCATATATATTATCTTAGCAAGAGCACAGGGCAAGTGCAAGCAAGCCTGGGCTTGCAAGCCCTTTTAAAACTTCTACTTGTGTTACATCTGCCAATATTTCATTGGCCAAAGGAAGTCAGTTGGCTAAGCTGGGATCAAGAAATTACAACCCTCACCACTCCAACCCTACCACTTTGCAGCATCCTGTTCTTTATAGCATGGAGGATGCTGCAAAGTAAGTGGTAAAAGATGAAACTAGGAGGGAGTGAAAAATTGGAATCATTTTTGCAATCTGCTACAGTCACCTTTCGAGAACAGTACATTCCAAAGTGAGACAATTGCATCGATGCCCAAAATTGCTCATACTCACAATATATCCATATGTTCTTAGCACAAATCTAATCTTAAATGAGCACTTTTTTTTTCTTTTCTTGTTTTTTCTTTTCAAACATTGTATTTAGAATATCAGCTCCAAATATTAGCTGCTGGCACATAAAGGATATTGCGGCAGGGTGCGGTGGCTCAGCCCGTGAACCCAGCACTTTGGGAGGCCAAGGCGCGTGGATCACCTGAGGTCAAGGGTTTGAGACCAGCCTGATCCAATATGGTGAAATCCCGTCTCTACCAAAAATACAAAAATTAGCCAGGCATGGTGGCGGGTGCCTGTAGTCCCAGATACTGGGGAGGCTGAGACAGGAGAATTGCCTGAACCCGGGAGGCAGAGGTTACAGTGAGCCGAGTTCATGCCACTGCACTCCAGCCTGGGTGACAGAGTGACACTCCATCTCAAAAAAAAAAAAAAAAAAAAAAAAATGCATATTGCTACTCAATGCCAAATATTATAAATATTAAAATCCTACATAGTAAAACACACACACACTCATACAAATATTCTTCTCTTTCAAAATCAACCAGAGTTTAAAATTTAGACCATGTGAGCATTCTAAATCAGGCAACATACAGTAATACAACTACTACTGCTGGTATCATCTATACATACATGTTTTCAGTGTATTTTCATGCTTATCATATTTCTTACACTTGATAATTTGAAAGAACTTAGTTGTTCAAACCATTCTTCTTTTCTAGCAGATACTATAGCAGAACAAATTCACTTTATAGCACTGCTTATAAAATTTAACCTGATTTAAATCTTATTTATTTTTGCAAATCAGACTCGCCTGATTTTATTAGAGATCTTGGGCTTTTTCACAGTATTACATTTGCTATTATAAAGTTATTAAAAGATAATTTAATAGTCTATTTTAGTAACTATTATTGCTTTTCTCTAAATGTGTTCTCAACATATTTTGCATTTATATTCAAATTGACTTTGCCGAACCTCATGCTGTCTAAAAAGGAAGGCTGATAATTATTCTCCACTGCACACTTTGTCATATTTATGCTTAGCTCATTTCATTAGGAAATAAAATTGTATTTGATTTAGTATGCTCATCATTTCCTTGTGTGTGTGTGTTGGTGTATGTGAAGTAATAATGGTAGTAGCTCAGATTTGAGTTCATACTTTGACATAGAGGTTGCATGAAACAAAACTATTTTTGGCCACTTTGGAGTTCAGCAAAGATTCTGACTTAACCATGCAAAAAAGGTTAACAAAATTTAGGTATGATAAATACATATAAACATAGGTTTGGTTCTTTAAGAAGCAACAGAGGTCAGGTTTGTTTAAGAAAAAAACAAAACTGTAAGCCTGACTTCACAGGATCTAGTTTTATACTTATTTTCCTTCCCTTGTAAGAAAGTCACAATCTCATGAGTTCTTGTTTTCTCATCCAAAAAAAAAAAAAAAAAAAAAAATGAGGGTAATAATAATCAACTTTCCAATCTCATACCTTTTGGTCATGTTTAAAACAAATAGCAGTTAGGGCAGTGCCAGGCAAATTCTAACATAATAAATTTATGTCCTAGTGCCGATTAAGAGCTGGTGTTATTATTGAGAGCAACAGAGACTAGAAAACATGCTAATCAAATTATTAGCACATCAAATTATGTTCAGATGCCTGGCTAGTCGGCAACATTACCAAACGCGTCATAGCAGAAAACAGGGCTGCTGCATTGCTTGGCTTTGACTATGACAAAAAAGAAGATACACATCAAGAAAATTCCTTGAAAATTTGGTCTTTCAGAAACAATACGTAAGTTGTAGGTAAGCTTTATAAATATATATTGAGTGTCACACACACAAACACAAACACAAATATGTATTTTGTGATTTTAGAGGAGGAGGGCATTTCAGATAGAAACAGCTCTGTAAAAGTACAATGCTCAGTTTGAAGATGGCATTCACAGTGAGTCTTCTTGAAACAGAGTTTAAGGGAAGTAAAAGGATGTTTACACAGTGTGAGAGAAATGAGGCTATTGTACTGGATGGGGCAGTAAATGAAGGATGGGCAGCATGAAATTGACGGAGTTAGAAGAAGAAAAAGGACCACAGAAATTGTCAAAACCTGGAAGCAACCTAGACATCCTTTAATAGACAAACTGTGGTACATTCATACACTGGAAAATTATTCAGTATTAAAAAGAAATGAGCTATCGAGTCATGAAAAAATGTCAGGAAACCTTCAATGTATATTGTGCTAAGTGAAAGAAACCAATATAAAAGGTGAATGTACTGTATGATTCTGATTATGTGACATTCTAGAAAAGGTAAAACTATGGAGACAGTACATAGATCAATGGTTACCAGAGCTGTCTGGGGAGGGAGGGAAGGATAAATTGGTGGAACACAGGATTTTTTTTTTTTTCCTTAGGGCAATGCAACTATTCTATGTGATACTATAATGGTGGATGCATGTTACTGTATGTTTGCAAAATCCACAGAATATAAAACATACAGAGTGAACTCTTATATAAACTCTGAACTTTGATTAACAATAATATATTGATATTGGTTCATTTCACAATTAACAAGCGGTTCATTTAGCAATGTAACAAATGCACCACAGTAATGCAAGATATCAATAATAGAGGAAGGGGCCAGGCGCGGTGGCTCACGCCTGTAATCCCAGCACTTCGGGAGGTTGAGGCGGGCAGATCACAAGTCAGGAGATTGAGACCATCCTGGCTAACACGGTGAAACCACGTCTCTACTAAAAAAAGTACAAAAAATTAGCCGGGCGCGCTGGCGGGCACCTGTGGCCCCAAGTACTTGGGAGGCTGAGGCAGGAGAATGGCGGGAACCCCGGAGGCAGAGCTTGCAGTGAGCAAGATCGCCCACTGCACTCCAGCCTGGGTGACAGAACGAGACTCCGTCTCAAAAAAATAACCATCTCAAAAAAAAATAAATAGAGGAAATGGGAAGGGTGAAGGAGTATATAGAAACTTCGATTTTCTTCTCAGTTTTAAAAATAAACATACGATTGCTCAAAAAAGTCTACTAATTAACAAAGACAACAAATAAGGTTGGTGCTCCTTCTGTGGAAGATGCCAACTGTGTCTTGTTGATCCTGGGCTTATAAGTTTTCCCTCGCTCTCACCCTCAAAATATATAAAGCTTAGTCCTTTACATGCCACCTCCCTGTTTCAAAGTAATATTAAATTATCTTGAAGTAAAGAGATTGTGATCCTCAAATAAGGAAACTAAGAGAAAGTCCGCCTACCTCCTTAAATAGAAAAGTAGCCCAGGGAATAACTGTGAGAGGTGAAAGAATAAGTGATAATGATGATGATGATGATGCTTATGCAGGGTAAGGACTCATGAAAGTTCTACCAATGATGACATAGCAGTATAACAAAAAGAGGATAGCCTTCCAATTCTGTCCATATTACTCACTAGCAATGTGACCAAAGGTAGCTTTTTAACATTCTAATGCTCTGTTTTCTCAAGTATCAAACAGTAAGAATGATAATATTTGTGTTGTGAGGTATTCAGAAGTTTGAATAACTAATAGAGGTTACTGACCATAGTGTTCAGGCATGCAAGACAGTTTCTCTCGTCTCCTGGAGAGGTGACACGCTATGGTCTTCTTTGCCAGTAAAAAAGCGGAAATAACGTCTTGAATAAGAGAAATATGGATATGGCTCAAAGTAAAGTTTACCCTTTGGAAACCAAAAGTTTTATGGTCTCCTGAAGACCACGGTCAATTAACAAACTGTCATCCAGGCAGAAAGCATTCCTCTGCTTGGGGCATAAAGAAATACTATTGTTCACGGGGTTTGAACTTTGGGAGACGAAGCTGCTTAGAAATACTGAGGATTGTCAGGATCTAGAAAAGATTAGTTGGGGCTTTTCAGAAGCAGAGAAGAAGGCAGAAGAGCCAAGAATCTTACGATTTATCATTCTGGGCACCAGCTGAAGGAAAATAAAATCAGCTAAGTTCCCAATCTCTTTAATATTTTGTACTCTCCTAACTAGTCTGCCCTGATGGTTAGGGGAGGAGGGATTTAAACAGGGTGACCTGGTCTTGAATGACTTTGGTGTCACAGTGTAGGTGTGTAGGAAAGAAGCAGGAAAGCAGAGCATTTGGCGTAAAAAAGGGCAATTAAAGGGATTTATGCAATTGTGTTCACTTGAAATCCAGAGATTTGGGGAAGGATCTGGGTAAACACTTGAGCTAAATCTTCATTAATTATGATTTGGATCCTCAATTTTTATTTTGTTTGGTTTCACTTTGTAGAGCTTTGAGTAACATTCAAAATAATAAATGTTTCTCAAATCCTAAATTCTATTGTTATGAAACTTTTAATAAAATCAGAGGCATGGGGTGATTGTAATTGATGGAAGGAAGGCAATATTAGTAACCACTAAAAAGATAATCTATTTTTAATGGATAACTGGGAAAATACATTAAAAACAATGGAAGTAATAAATTTGATATGTTGAGAACACCAATGCTTTATGTAAAGAACTGAAACCAACAGGAATTCCTATCTTTGTGTTAAAAAATACATCTATTGGGTTCAGGTAATTTTTCTGTTTCTGTGTTATACTGAGGTCAAGCAAAAATAACTTAGTTGCTTTCCCCAGACAATATTCTTTCCTGGAAGATAAGAGTGAGCCAACCAAAATAGTTATTCATCAATGCTAGTAGTGTGCTGCCCAAGACTCAATCCACCTTGCTGTATATACCAATTTGAAGTTATTAAGTCACAAATTCTGTCAATGCCAATTAATTCTCTAATTTGAAAGACTGCCTTAGTAAAGTCCAGCTCAGGCCCTAAGAGAGTATACCTACTTTATTCTAATATTCAGGTACTGAAATACTGTTAAGACTCTGTTGGGTGGTATTCCGACTGCAGTAAGTCTTTAAAGTTTAGTTTTGCTCGATCAATGTTTTCCTGTTTTTTTTTTTTTTTTTTTTTTTTTTCCTCTGGTCTTTGGAGGATTCAACAGTTGGTAATTCTGGAGGTCTTGCAGTTCCATTTGCAACCCCCTCAGTACCACAGGTCAAGATCCTCAACCCTAAACAACATTCTCTGTGAAGGTGCCTGGGATATCCTTCCAGGACCCTCTACAACTGCTGTACTGAGCTAAGTTTTGTATTGGGTCTCGGCTCTGATTTTTTTTTTTTTTCAGGTTCCTAGGCTCCAAACTGCTTAGTTTATTTCAATTCTATGCATATTGAAATCAGTTGATTTTGTAACCAGGTTTGAAATTTCTATCCTTGGAGGGGTCCTGTCTAACTCGTAATATATTGCTGTGTTTTTAAGTTTTTTGGGGGATGGAGTGGGAAGGTCTTTGTCATATTCTGATATAAGCTTGTAAGACCAAGTTCTTAGAGAAGAGATTGGACATAGACCTAATAAATCCATTCATTGAAGCTCACTCTAAGGACTGATAAATTCAGAAAGCCATGTCAGACAGGTGTTATGGAAAATGTTTGCATTGGGCCATCTGTCAAAACCTTTTTACACCTTGCCACAGTCTTGTCTAAATTTTCCTATGACAGTTTGGTTCAGGAAGAAACTTTTTGAAAACTCCTGAACACCAGAAGGATTATGAATTTATTAGATCATCAGTTAACAGCTAACCATTTAGATCAAGGCACAAGGTGTAACATGCTCACAAAACAGGTATTTGGCTGACCTGTTTTCAGACTTCAGTGGTTTTGTCTTAAAGTCTGTACTGTCTCCAGGACGGACTTCACCTTCTTTTACCTGTCCATACTATAACACTAATTACGTATTTGTCTTTTTAAATACCGTAATTTCTTGAAAGATAATTAAGGATTACAATGAATGTTTGGGGGGTGCTTCTGCTGTGAATAAAGTTATTCATTGGAGAAGGGCCTTAGAACAAAATGGGGAGCAAAATTCCAAACATCTTATGTTTATCATTTATTATTACTAGGGGAAGCTTCCAAAAAAAAATTCAGATTCCAAAATTACTTCTGTAAAAAAAGTTGTAGCTAAGTCGAAAGAAAAAATGTGAAAAAACCATAAAACTATCCTTGTCATTTATTTTCCTAAATCACATTTCAAATCTACTAGCTTTCTTCCACATTTCTTTCCCTTCCATTATGATCCTACATCACACTCGGACCCCCACTTCTGACCTGCTTCCTTTCCCTTGTGCTCTACAAGAAACCCTCATATCTCAATTGCCTCTTTCAAATTAGAGTAGCTTTTTAGGGCTGATTTCAAGCCCTAGTCTCATTCTTGTAAAGAACTTTCCAAAGCCAAGACATAAAGGAAAGACATTCACAGAGGAATTTAGTTCTAAGAAGATGTAGTGGTTTATACTCTATATCAATTTTTGCTTACTGTAGTAAAGACCTTAAGTACAAAAAGTACAAGCTATGAGATGGAAAAGGTAGAGTGGGAAGTTCCTGAGCGTGTCCTTGGAGGACTACCCTAGTCTACGTATTACATCAAAATCCACTGGAATTAGAAAAGCTATACATACTAGTTAAGATCTTCTCCATGATACCTCCAATGTATTTTCTATGAAAATAAACTTGAATCAAATTTTGTCCCATAGGTAAAGAAAGAATGAGCCCATTGGAGATGGGCATTTTAACAACTTTAAGGTTTTTTGAAGGCTACCTCTATTCTCTTTTCTATGAAAATAGTCTGGAATAAAATTTGGGCCTATAGGAAAAGAAAGAATGAGCCTATTGGAGATAGCAGCAATAGGCATTTAAATATCTTTGGATAGCAGTAAGCAGTCGATCCTAAAGCACATGTGAAACTAGATTTAGGATCAGTCTTTTTGATGAGGGAAACCGTCTTCAGCTTTAAATGGAGAATATGATCTGCAAGCAAACACCTCAATGAGAACCAGATCTCTCACACCTCCATGCATATTTTGAAAGAGCCACTGGGCAAAAGCATAAATGGATCTAGAATGCATTTTACTGACCTTACATTAAAACTATCAGATGCTTTCTCCATTATGCATCCATAATAGTGCAGATTGTTGCAGCCATAACTTTCTACAAGCTTGCACAACACATCTAAAACTAGACACTAAAGAAACACTGAAACCAATATTTGAAAGTCTAAAGAAGTAGGAGCTCATCATAGCTTGCACTTATCTGTGTAATAATTTTGTCTTCCTACTGAAGAAACTCACCTGGAGAAGATACTGATATATTAAGCACCCCAAGGACATAATAAAATAGTTATTCTACACTTGTGGTTTTGAATAAGAGTACTATTTTATCTTATGTGTTACGTTATAGTTGTAAATCTATGTTCTGCCTTCTTTAGTGTCCTTCAGATAAACATTCAAATTTTTTTTTGCCTTTTACTGGGAATGTCAACAATGTACACAAAAGTAACATAGAGGTTAAAGTAAAATTCATGGCTGTTTAGATAGAAAACCATGAGAAATATCCTTGCTCTTATGACAGTCCAAGAGGTCAAATATTTTGAATGGTCTAAAGCTAGTTTTGACTCCAATGTCAGAAAGAAATACCAGAAAAAAAAAAACTTCTTTGCAAATTGCATGAGAATAATCTCTGGCACTTTCAGGAGTTTGTTGGCATCAGAGAATCTTGAATAGAAACTTTCATAACATTTTAATGAAAGCATTGACTGGCTATCGCAAGGACAAATTGGCTACAGTAGTCAACTGGCATTGCTGAAAAGTTTGACCCAAATTGTTGATGTTGCCACTGAGGAAAATCTCACTCATCACCAGCAGCATAGTCCTGGTAAAATTATAAAGAAGAAAAATGAAAAATACCTCAAATATAGAAAAATGTCTTGGGACATCTCCAAGTAAGTTTTGTGCTACTACCCTCCACCATTGATTCTGAATATGTGTGCCAGTGTTTTCTAATTCCAGTGATGGATTGAAGCTTTTCTTTGAATGAGCTATGAATCTGATACTAGCAAAAATACCACTTGATTTTGTTTTCCCAGTCTGGGAATTCCAACCTATCTCTGCAGTAACAGAGACACCCATTTTACTGGAACTGTCACTAACGAGATTTTCAACACTGCTGCTTATTCAGAAACTTCACTGCCCATATTATCCCAATCTTCAGGAATGATGGAAGGAACAATGAATTCTTAAACTAAAACATCAACAAAGCTTTCAGACATTATAGGAATCCAAAGAGTATTGGCATTGCTTCAATGACAAAGAAATTACCTATTTTTAGGATCTTACTGGTTCTTCCATTCTGAATTGGTATTAGACTGCCTCTTACACCTAGAAATTTACTCTGATTCTATATTCTGGCCAAACTCAAGCAGACAACCCCTAATACTGCAAGGAACTCATAAAATGCACCTAGTCGTCATATTCTCCTAATTAATGCTTACATGGTCTGAAATGTTGAGATCTTGTCTTCTGGAAGAGATATCAGATAGTGTTATTGAACTCTAATGAAAACATCTCATCAAGTAACTAGTGAGCATAACTCTAAAAGCACACTTGTTTCTTGGATATACTTTACTAGGAGAAGAGAATTCATCCTCAAATCATTAGAAAACTGTTCCAACTAGAGACCTCAATATGAGGATTTTAAAGAATCTTCTAGAAGTGGACAATCTTCAGGAGACAGCTTCAACCCACAATCTTTATATCAAGTTGACAACTGCAAGAAGTTGTTGATCCAAGGCATACAGAACAATGTTCAAATAATCTAAACATAGCTTGTCATATACTTTAACCTATATGCTATTATTCTTTATCTTTATAGATATTTTCTCTTTTTCTCTACACTTAAAATTCAGGATTAAACCTATACATCATATCTAGAAAGAGAACTTTGCAGAAGCTAGCCTTTGTAACAGAACTTTCAGAAAAATAGACCTGGAAAAATAAAAGGAAACAGGTAATGTATATTTGGAGGCTGTTATTACTTTTACAGATCTTATAAGAGAGCTATACTACATTTTCAACTTCATTTATTGGCTTAGACGTACCCCAAGTTTTTTTCTCTTTTTTGTAGCGAGCACGTGTCTCCTTTATTTGTCTTTAAATGTTTATTTTTTAAATAGACAAATACAAATTATATATACTTAGGGTGTACCACATAATTTTCTGATACGTATTCACACACACACATTGTGGAATGACTAAATCAAACTAATTAACGTATCCATTACTTCACATACCACATTTTTGTGGTGAGAACATTTAAAATCTACTCTCTTAGCAATTTTCAAGTATATAATACAGTAATGTTCCTTATCTGCAGTTTCTCTTTCCATGATTTTGGTTACCTGCAGTAAACTGCCATTGAAAAAATTAAATAGAAAACTCAAGAACGAAACAATTAATATAAAGTTTTCTGAGTAGCGTGATGAAATCTTGTGCTGTCCCTCCTGGGACAGGGATTATCCCGTTGTCCAGTGTATCCATGCTGTATGTGGTACTCGTGTGTTAAGCCCTTGGAAGCCATCTTGCTTGTCAGATCAACTGTGGCTGTACCACAGCACTTGTGTTCAAGTAATCCTTATTTTACTTAATGATGTCCTCAAAGCACAATTCAGATATGCCAAAGAGAAACTGTTAGGTGCCTCCTTTAAGTGACAAGGTGAAAGTTCTCTACTTAATAAGGAAGGAAAAGAAATCATGCTGAGTAAAAATGAATCTTCTGTCCATTAAATTGTGAACAGAATATAGTTATAATTGTTCTATTTTATTATGGTTATTACTAATCTCTTCCTGTGCCTACTTTATAAATTCAACTTTATCATAGATATGTATGTATATAAAAATAAAAATTTTACATAGGGTTTAGAATAATCTGTGGTTTCAGGCATCCACTGGGGACTTTGGAACCTATCCTCTGTGGATAAAGAGGAATTACTATACATTGTTATAAACTATAATCACCATATTGTACAATGGATCTATACTACAGGTAACACTGCCTGATGCTGACCACTCTTGATGAATGACAGAAAATTATTAAAATAATATTTGACAACAGAGTATGTGGTGTTTTCGCTGAAAACAAAATACTAGTCACTAATGGCTGGTACTGGATTTGAGGCATGCAACATACTGGCTGAAGACTGTCACACAGTATTCATGATTTCACCCAGGATCTCTTGCAGCCTCTATTTTCCTCCCTACTAAAAAGATACCTTTAGATGATTTAAATCAAGAAGGAAAAAACTGGAAACCTGGACTTTGAAAATTTTAATAATTGAAAGGGATTTTTGGCTTTTTCCTTTATTTTATGATTCTCAAAAAGCAAGAAAAATCCTGACTAGAATTCATAGAATAGAAAAACAACTAGATAATGTCACTATGGCTTTAGCACTCTGGCATTAAATCAGGCAGGGAATGGTTCAAAATAAAAGCGTCTTAGACTTATAGCCGGCCTTTGAGAGTAAAGCATTTGTCATCTTAGAGGACTAATGTGCTTATATCTTCATCTCTCTCAAGTTGCCTTAATCTACAAAGTAAAGACTCACAAAACAAATAAGTAAAATTACATATCTTTGACAACAACCAGTTAAGTTAATTTGGTTACATCTTGTTTTGTGAGCACTTGAGATGAATGAGTTTTATTGTCTTGCTTTAATATGGACTCTGTTGACCCTCATCTTCAAAATTAACTGTGGACTCATCATAAGCCTTCCCTTAGTGCTCCCCATGGTTATGATGCCCAAATGTGTGCTCACAGGAGACTGAAGTTCTACTGCTCAATCATCATCATAAGTGCTATGCAGCTGCTTTCCCAGGAAAAGGTCTAACAAATGATCATACAACAAATTGACACAAAGAGCTACTGGCACAGTTACGACCAAACACTCTGAATGTGACTCTGTCAATTAAGGTTGAAGAAGAGAATCAGAAAAAGGACCAGAAATGTATTTAAAAATTTGTCGTAAGCAATTAGATAATGCAATCGTGAGGACCAGCCAGGCAAATCCAAAATCTGTAGACAGGCCAGCAGGAAGGGCTCATCATACTCTTAAGCACAGGGTGAATTTGTTGTCCACATCCAGAATTTCTTCTTCTTCAGGGAATTTAAAATTCTGTTTTAAATGCCTTTTGACTAATAGAATCAGGGCAACCCCAATTATCTAGGATGATCTCCAGTATTTAAAGTCAACTGATTATTCACTGTAATCACTTCTGTGAAATATCTTCACAACAGCAGCTAGATTCCTGTTTCCTTGAATAACTGGGGACTGTAGCTTATCCAAACTGGCATATTAAAATGACCACCACGGTTAATCCATGCTAGTTTTCTATGGCTACTGTAACAAATTACCATACTTTTAGTGGCTTAAAACAACACAGATTTATTTTACAATTCTGTAGGTCAGAAGTCCAACATGGTTTTCACTTGGGCTAACTACAAAGGGCCGTATTTTATTCTAGAGGCTCTAGTGGAGGATCCATTTCTTCTGTTTTTCTGGAGGCTTCTATCTTCTGGAGGCTTTCCATGGTTTTTGCCTCATGGCCCTTTTCCTCCATCTTTAATGCCACCATGAGCAGGTTAAACACTCCTCACACTGCATCACTATGGCTTGCTTCTGTCATCACTTTTCTTTCTTCAGCTGTGCATCCTTTGTCTCCATCTTCTACTTACTTTAAGTTTTGTTAAGATCGAGTTTGCATAACACATTTTCCTCAAAGTGTACAATTCAATGACTCATAGATCTGTTCAACCAGCACAACAGTCAGTTTTAGAACATTCTGCTCACCTCAAGAAGAAACTCCTAATTTTCTTTATTATATCCCATCCTCCCACCATCCTCAGTCCTAAGCAACCACTGATATACTTCCTGTCTATATAAATCTCTGTACTCTTCACAATTCATATGTGTGGAATCATACAATATATAGTCTTTTGGGACTGAATTTGTTGTACTTAGCATAATGTTTTCAAGGCTTATTTGTGTTGCAGTATCTATCAATACTTCATTTTTTATGGTCAAATATAATTTTAGTATATGAATATACTCATATTTTGTTTATGGATTATTTTTACCTGTTGGCTATTGGAAATCATACTATAATGATGCTGTAACAATACATAACAAAAAAATGCTATAATAATATTCACTTAAAAATACTTATTAAAATACAAGTATTTCTTTGAATATCTGCTTTCAATTCTTTTGTGTATATACCTAGGAATGGACTTGCTGTGACATAGGATACTCTATTAATGATTTGAGGAACGGTAAGAATGTTATCCAAAGTGACTGCACCATTTTACATTTCCACTAGTAATCTATGGGGATTCTATTTTCTCTAAATTTTTGTCAACCTTTCTGATTAACTGTCTTTTTGATTATAGTCATCATAGCAAGTGTGGAGTGGTATTTCATTGTGGTTTCATTTGCATTTTCCAGATAACTAATGAAATTGAACTTCTTCAGAACACATGCTTTTAGTCATTTTTTGTATCTTCTGTGAAAAAAATGTTCATTCAGATTCTTTGCCTTTTCAAAATGGGGCTGTCTTTTTATTGCGGAGTTGTAAGAGATTTTATATATTCTAGATACACGACCCATATGAGATATATGAATTGCAAATATTTTTTTCCATTTTATGAGTTGTATTTTCACTTGATGGTTTTCTTTGAATCTTAAAGTTTTTTATTTTAATAAAGTTCAAATAATCTGTTTCTCTTGTTGTTCCTGCTTTTGGAGTCATATCTAACAATCATTTGTCACATAAAAGCTTGTAAATATTTTCTCCAATGTGTTTTACATTTAGTTTTGTTTACATTTAGTTGTTGTAAAACTAAATAGTTTTACATTTAGTTTTTTGATTCATTTCCAGTTAATTTTTATATTTGGTGTAAAATAGAGGTCTTATTTCATTCTTTTGCATGTGGCTATCCAATTATCTCAGTACCGCTTATTGAAAGGACTATTCCATCTTTCATTGAATTGTTTAAAATCAATTGGTCATAGATGTATAGTTTTATTTTTGGTCTCTCAATTCTTATCCATTGGTATATACATCTGTTCTTGTGCTGGTATCAAACTGTGTTGATTGTCATTGCTTTGTAGGAAGTTTCAAAATTGTGAAGTATTCCTACTTTGTTATTTTCAAGATTATTTTGACTATTGTGGGTCTCCTGCCTCCACTTTATCAACAGTTTTTTCCTTTGTAAGTGTAAAACTATTGTAGTACCTATAAAATAATAAAGAAGTGAGCCTAAAATAATTTTATAGAAACACAAATTAATTTTTAAAATTCCTGAATATTTTAAGTGCTAAGAATAAGACTCATATTTGGGTTTTTTGTGTTTTTAAAAAGCATTGTGCAAAATATCTTTTCAAGCTGGTAAAGCTGCTGTGTAGAAATAGACCAGTTAATGGTGTGGAAGATTTGTAATGTGCTGTATACACATCAATCTCTGTTAAGAAAGGCTAAATGTTCTAGGTTGCACAATTTAAATACATCAATTTCTGCAAGAAGTCAGCTGGGATTCTTGAGGAGTACTGCCATCTTAACAATTATTTAGTATTCTGATTCATGTATATAAGTTGCCTTCTGATTTAGAGTCTTTAATTTTCAAAAATATGTTGCAGTTTCCAGAGTATAACTTTAGTACTACTTTGTTAAATTTATTTCTTAGTATTTTTTATTGTATTGTAAATGGGTTTGTTTTCTTACTTTCATTCTTGGATTGTTTGTTAGAAACATGTGGGATACAAATGATGTTTTTTGATACTAATATTGTATCCTACGACCTTGCTGAAGTCACTGGTTATTTCTTTTTTTTTTTCTTTCTTTTTTTTTTTTTTACATTTGAAATTACATTTTATTTAAACAGGTAAAAATGTGTATATCTTTTAAAAATGAAAATACAAAGTAAGTGAAACAATAATACAAACATGTTTATAGCAGTAATTAAAATAGAGGTAACATTTACCAGTGTGAAAATATCAGAATTCCAATCACACTTGGATCTTCAATGATTGAAGTGTGCATTCCACACAGCAGGGGCTGGTAGACTGAAGATAAATTCCTCCTCTGGATGTGCCATCCTCAGTCAAGTTCTTCCTCATCACCATTCATCAGCTCACACAGTGGGGTAGCTGGCTGCTGTGGCGATTCCACAGTTGTTCCTCCGGTCTTTGGCCATCTTTATGTAGCCATCCATGCCCCAGTTTTTACCCCAGCTGTTCTTCACCAGCCAATATTTATTGTTATCCAAGTCTGCTCTTTCATAGCCATAGCCAACCGCCAGCATAGCATGATCTAGGCCTTCAGGGTCACAACGTGGCTCAAAATAAATTCCTTTTTTGTAGAACTGGAAGGAGAAATGGCTTGCATCAACAGCAACAGAGATGGGCCCCACAGTTGCCACTGCCTTCGCCAGGTCCTTCTCCCGTGAAGGGATGTCCACAAAGCCAGTGTCATTAGCAACAGAGTACTTGGGATTGTACCTACAGGTTTTAACCTTTCCTTCATATGGATAGGATGCCTCAGAGTCCAGGCCTCCGTTCTCCTGAACATACCGGAAGGAATTATCCATGAAACCACCGTTGCAGCCCTCATTGCCTTGAGGCCAAGAGCAGTCTACCAGATTCTGCTCACTCAGTGAAATAAGTTTGCCTGTTTTCCAGAACATCTGCCCTTCCAGAGCACCAGTTGCACTAAAAGCCCAACAAGAGCCACACATACCCTGATTCTTCACAGGAGTCACGTAGCCTCTCTCTCTCCAGTCCACAGATGTGGGGATCTCAAGAAGAAGATGTTCCTGGAACTCCTTCCCCTTCCTGTGCTTCTGGTATTGAAAACCATTCATCACCTGCCTAAATTCTCCATTGGTCATGTCTCCAAAGGCGTTCATGGCCATTGTGAAGCTGTGTTTCCCTTGACTGTATTCTTGATTGTGCTGCTCAATCATCTTCATGTTCTTCTCCCACACTGCTCTCCTCCATCCTTCTTCATTCATGCCATATAATTTCTTATGCTTTGCTTTCCACTTGATCCACTGTGCATCTAAACTGTGGTCACGTGTTAGAGCAGCTGAGGCAATTCCCAGGCAAAAGGCAGCCAGGAAGAGTGAAGGATTCATGTTTCAAAAACAGAGCTGAAGGACTTGCTGGGTCCCTGGTGGCTCCTGTCCAATCTTAGCCCACTGGGGTATCAGCTGCAGTAGCCAAAGGTGGACAGGCACAGTGAGCAGGTGCTGGGTCCAGGAGTCTCCTGTCGCCTAAGGCTTCCCGAAAGCAGTTAATTGACCTATCACTGGTTATTTCTTATAATTTTTAGTGGATACTTAGGATTTTCTATATGCAAGACAATGTTATCTGAGAATAAAGGTAGCTTTTATTTTTTTTTTCTAATTTGGATTCGCTTTATTTTTTCTAATTTCCCTGGCTAGACCTTCAAACACTGTCTTGAATAGAAGTGGTGAGAGGAGATGTTCTTTTGTTCTTGATCTTAGGAAGAAAGCATTCATTTTTACCACCAAGCATGATGTCACATGCGGGTTTTTCACAAATACCCATTATCAAGTGAAGGAAGGTTTCCTTCTATTCCTAGTTTATCGAGTATTTTTATCAGAAATGATCTAGGGTTTTGTTAAATGCTTTTTCTGTTTATGGATATGATCATGATCATGTAATTTTTTTTTTTGAGACTGAGTCTCCCTCCATCGCCTAGACTGGAGTACAGTGGCATGACCTCGGCTCACTGCCACCTCCTCTGCCTCCCAGGTTCAAGCAATTCTCATGCCTCAGCCTCCCGAGTAGCTGGGATTACAGGTGCCCGCCACCATGCCCAGCTAATTTCTGTGTTTGTAGTAGAGATGGAATCTCACCATGTTGGCCAGGCTGGTCTTGAACCCCTGACCTCAAGTGATTCACTCACGTTGGCCTCCCAAAGTGCTGGGATTACAGGGTTAAGCCACAGCACCCGGCCTGATCATGTAATTTTTAAATTCTATTGATATCATGTATACATTAATTATTTTTTGTATGGTTAATCAACCTTGCATTCCTGGGATAAATCCTACTGGGTCATGGTATGTAATTCTTTTTATATGTTGCTGGATTCAGTTTGCTAGTAGTTTGTTATGGATTTTTGTATGTATATTAAAGGTAATTTATGTATAAAGGTATGTCAAAGGTCTGTTTTCTTTGTTTCTCCTGTTTTTGTTCCTTTACTGATTTCTTTTGCATTATATAATATTTTCTAATTAAGCATTTAAATTTATTTATTTTTTTTACTGTATCTTTTGAGTTTTTTTAAAAAGTGGTTTCTTTAGGGCACACTACATACATTTTAACTATCAGATTAATTTTCAGGTTTATGCTAACTGAATTATAGTAAGACATAGGAATATCATTTCTAGATAACTCTTTATGAACCGGATGCCTGTGTCTTGCCCAAATTCTCATGTTAAAGCCCTGTCCCTCATTGTGGTGGCACTAGGAGGTGTGGCCTTTGGGAGGTAATTAGGTTTAAGTGAGTTTCTGAAGGTGAGGCATCCATGATGGTATTAGTGTCATTAGAAGACGAAGAGCCCAGAATCCACTTTGTTTCTGCCATGTGAAGACACAATGAGAAAGCAGCCATTTGCAAGCCAGGATGAGGGCCCTTACTGGCACCCAACCATGCTGACACTCTGATCTCAGACATTCACTCTCAAAAACTGTGAGCAAATAGATGTTTACTCTTCAAGCTTCCCAGTCTATGGCATTTTGTTATTGCAGCCTGAGATGACTAAGACATATCTCTATTCCTTTTCCCCTATTTTTGTTGTATTATGCATATTTATGTATTAATATTACAAACCTACAAACTCAATGATACATTGTTATAATTATTAATTTACTCATCTGCTGTCATTTCCTTAGCTCAATGTAGGTTTGTTCTCACCCACCTCCTTTGTGCTGTCTTTAGCAAATATATTACCAGTTTATTATATTTCTGTGTTACAGGCCCAACAATACATTGTAGCATATCATTTTATACAATTGTTTTGTAAATCAAGAGAAAAAATATAGATTTATACTGCTTTGTGGAATTATATAACTAACTTTATTGAAGCTCATATTTTTCTATATGTGCTCAATTATCTAGGATTATTTGCTGTCAGCCTGAAGAACTTCCTTCAGAGTTTTTTGTAAGGTGGGTCTGCTAGCAACACATTCTCTCAGATTTTGTTAATCTTGGAATGTTCTTATTTTACTTTAATTTTGGAAAGATAGATTTGCTTGATGTAAGGTTTGTGGCTGACAGGTTTTTGCTTTTTTTTTTTTTTAACTGAGCACTTTAAACATGACATCCTATTGCCTTTCGGCCTACATTGTTTTTGCTGAGAATCAGATATTAAATCCTACTGAGGTCCCCTTGATAATGAGGAGTTTTGTTTTGTTGTAATTTTGTCTTGCTGCTTTCAAAATTTTCTCCTTGAGTTTAAGCATTTTTACTATGATGTGTCTGATGTAGATATCACTTCATTTATTTTACTTGGAATTCCTTTAACTTCTTGGATATATAGGATAGTGTTTTCTAATAAGTTTGATAATTTTTCAGTCATTATTTGATACTTCCATGACATGGATGTTGATGCGCTTAATGGTGTCCCAGATTTCCCTGAGGCTCCTCTTATTTCTCTTTTTTTGTTTTTTAGCTTGCATAATCTGAATCAAGCTTCAAGTGTGTTCATTCTTTCTTCTGCCAATTCAAATCTACTGTTGGGCCCATCTAGTATAATTTTCATTTCAGTTCTTATGTTTATCAATTCCAGAATTTCCATTTTGTTCTTTTAATAATTTTTATCTCTTTATTGATACTTTGTCTTGTGTTGGACATTGTCATCATGACTTCCTATACTTTTTAAACAATAGTTTCCTTTCCATCTGTGAACATACTTAACATGGCTATCATGAAGTCTTTCCTGTTAAATTCGATATCTGGTTGCTCTCACAGTTTCTTTTGCCTGCTTTTTCTTTTTCCATTTTATGTTATACTTTCCTGTTTCTTTGCATTCCTCATTATTTTGTTGTTGTTGGAAACTAGACCTCTTGGATAATATATTACAGCAACTTTGCATACGAATCTCCTCCCTTTCAGAGCTGGAATATTTTAGTGATGTCTATTTTCTCCTACCCCACACTGTTAAACCTCTGATGTTAATTTTCAGTGGGGCACAGCTTTTGGTATGTCCACAGTCACCTGGAGACAATAGTGGGTTTGGTACGGTTCTCTTCATCTCTTTCCGTGACCATAGCAAACTGTTATGCTCTGTTAGTTGGAGGCTGATTGCTCTATTATTTTCAAATATGTCCTGGGTTATAAACTGATCCATAGGCTAATCCAGTAAGATCTGGGCTTCTTTGAAGGAGGTCCTTAGATCAGTGCTGTATATATTTTTTTTCCTCTAAGTTTTCTCTTTCTCAGGTTCTCTCCTACAAAGTAACTGGCTTATCCTTCAGCCTTTGTCTTGAATCTATTTCCTCCCAGTTGCTTTTCACCATGAACTCCACTATTTTTGAGAACGCCTATAGGTTAGAATGTCCTCATGCTCTATTGCAAGTGAAGTCAATTTCTTTGGGAAGAGACTAAGAGCTATTAATTTTATGGCCTGCTTTTCCCTCTGGTAAAATATTAAGTTAGGCCTCTGTGGTTGGGTTTGAGATGATGGGATATTTTCTCTCAGTGATGCTCCTACTTTTGAACCTGAGTGCCCAGTGGAAGTGGAGACTGTAGCATGAGGTCTTCATAAGTTGGTTTTCTTGGTGTGGAAACTTACGATCCAGGGTAAGGCAACTGGGGCCCCAGCATTTTTAAAGGTGCTGTGCCTGAGTTGGAGTCTGTTTTCCATGAGTGAGGGTGGGGTGAAGAAGGAGCCTTGCCTCTCATCCGCTCTCACCTGAAACAACCTCAGCAACAGGAGACAACTGGCAGTAGGAGGAGAAACATGGATGTTGCATTCTGCCCTAGAAGAAAGCTCTCCAACTGGAAGCTGTGGGAGAAGATGCCATTTGTTCTTGACTAACGAAGTCTAGATTGGAGTTTTCTTATCTTCGAGCTGGAAGAGCCAATGAAGAGTAGACTTTGCTTAAATACTACACACTCCTGCTTTTCATTCTGAATATTCATAGATTTAATTGAATGGCTATTTCTTCACTTGCTGTATTCCTTTAGGATCATTTCCAGGGGTTATAAAAAGTTTTTTTTTTATTTATAGTTTTTACCAGTTTCAATGGGGAATAATTTTTCCTACAGTCATGCTGGAAGTCCTCTTATAATTATATTTTGCTTATCTGGATAATTTTTTCTGTCTTAAAGTCAGCTAATGTTTTCTGTCTTAAAATCAGCTGATTGCAACCTTATATCCATCTTTCACCTTGAATTCCCCTTTGCTATTTAATCTAATATATACATAAGCTATGGAGGCTTCAAAATGGGCTTCTTTGGGGGAAACACCATTTTGCCTAACACAGTGAACCCAATATATCGGACAGTAATTTTGATCTGCATTGATCATATCCTTGTGCTGTGATTTGGTCTGAGTTTGTTCCCACCAAACATCATGTTGAAATTTGATCCCTGATGTGGCAGTCTTGGGAAGTGGAGCCTAGTGAGAATTGTCTGAATCACTGGAGTAAATCCCTCCTGATGGCTTAGTGTCTTTCTCATGGTGGTGAATGAGTTCTCACTCTGGCAAGACTGAATCAGTTCTCATGGAACTTAATGAATTCCCTTGAGAATGCGTTGCTATCAAGCCAGGATGTCTCTTAGGTTTTTCCTCTTCACACATAACTGCTTCCAATTTGACCTTCTCCATCATGTTATGATGCAGCACAGAAGACCTTGCCAGAAACCAGGGCCATGTCCTTGAACTATCCAGCCTGCAGAACCATGAGCTAAATAAACCACTTTTCTTTATAAATTACCTATATCAGGTATTCTGTTGTAGCAACACAAAATAGACTAAGGTAGTTCATAAGATAATGGTAAAGCATGACCAAAAGTGTCAGTGAGCATTAATATAAACAACTTTTTTTTTCTCTCTGTCTTAAGTCATGCTAGGTCCAGGCATACTTTTCTCCCCTTGTGTTAAGCAATATATGTGATGAACATATTTACATGTCTCTATGTCAAACAATACTGAAATCAAGCAAAAATGTCTTAATTACTTATTGCAAGAAATATTTAAATTTTTAAGACAAGACTGTAAGCCAACTTTAACAGCTAATCAAGACTAACAGCCTGCTTATAAAATCCCCCTTTAAGGCTCATTCCTTACTGTGATCACTAATCTAGATCTAGTAATTCAATAACTATACCTAATTTCAACCAGTTTCCTCCTTTGAAACATTCATCTTAAAATCACTCTGCTTGGGTTATAAAACCCTAAACATTGCCTACCCAAAGGTTGGGACATTACTGTTTTTTTTTGTTGTTGTTGTTATCAAAAAGGTGTATGTGTTTGTGTGTGTGTCCCTTACTGTAAGAAGTCAGAACAACTAAGCTCTGCTTGATCATCTAAGTTTTTTGATGACGGTTTGTGAAACTGACAGTTGAAAATTGTGTCAATTACATGAGTATAGACAAGATATTGACTGTGAAATGTACTAAAAGTTAGGAACAAATGAACCATATTATGAAAATGTAGACTGCTTATTTTTGAATATTTGTGTGAACTATCTTTTCAATAATGAATTTGGAAGCAGAGAAATAATGCTGCAATTGTTCAACTACAAAACATCCTAAAATAAGGAAATAGGGCTTGAGAATAAGAATACATAGAAGCTTTCAGATTATTGTTGCTTTATTTCTCTGTAATTTTCTATGCTCTAGCTATTAGGAAAAGAAATACATATGATTTGTTTCCTTCCTTTGTTTACTTATTTTCTTTCTATTCTGTCCATCTCTCAACAGTGAGCTAAAAGGAGTTAAATATATGTATTTTCTTTTTTATTTTGCCATCATGAAGGAGATGTTAAATAGTTCTGAATTTTTTGCAAAGGGTTTCTACTAATTATTTAAATGTAATATTCTCTGAAGTAATGCTATATTGTTACTGATATTTGTGACAACTGTATGCACCGAATAGAAATTCTTAGACTTATCAAACAGAAAGAGGTCTGGAGCTCAGTAGTCCAGTAGTTTCCAACGCTGGATGCAGGTTGGCGTCACCTGTTGAGGCCATATCTCTGACTGTTCAGCCTTGGTTTCTCCACAGGTGATTCTGATACACAGTGTGAGTTGACAGTAGTGATATAATTCATCTCCCAAATAACAGACTTTGGGAGAAAGAGGTTGCCAGAGGTTGGAAATTTTCACTGAAGGCTATCAAACTAACAAGTGGTAGATGTGAAATCATAACTCATGATTTTTGTTCTCAAAGTTAGAATCCTAAATAAATAAATGATAAAATAAGACTGAAGTTGTAATGCATGCCTTGAGACATTTTATGTTACTAGCTAATCTTCTAGATAATGATTGCAGGACCATGGTTGAGTTGTTAAATTCAAAATATTCTGGTTCCTATACATTATGATTCAGGAAACTGTAGCCTGTAAGCCAGATCAAGCCTGCCACATGTTTTGGTGTGGTCTGGGACCAAAGACTACTTGTTGCATTTTTAATATTTTGAAAAAGATTTAAAGGAAAATAATACATATGACACATGAAAATTAGGTGTAATTCAAATTTTACTATTCACAAATGAAGTTTTATTAAAATACAGCCATAATTTTTTATTTATATATTGTCTGTGATCACTTTTATGTCATAGTAGCAGAGTTGAGTAGCTGTCACAGAGACCATATGGCCCATGAAGCTGAACATATTATATTATCTGGTCTGTTATGAATGAATTTTGCCTACCCTTGCTTTCAACGAAGAGTTAAAAATTCTGGATCTGTGCAAATCACTGGGTGTGTCTAATAATGCAAGATATGGAGTGGTTCAATGCATTCCTGGGCATGCTCTTCTATATATTTCTTCAATACCACTCATTATTCTATTTGACTATTGTTCTCGGGTTATATTAAAGATTAGTGATGCACTCAGCTTAAATCAAGGTTCACAGAGATGTGAGCACATTAACAGAGTAGAAGGCATAATAGTTACAGATTTAACTTTTCTTCCTCTACAGAAATTCTGAGGATTTAAAGTGTAAGGAATTTAAGTAACTGTAGCAGATCGCTTCCAAAGGATGCATAGCTCTGCCATATTCTTGTCATAAAGTTGACAGTACACCTATGCTATCCTACTTGGAAAAATATGGTAAGATGATGTGCAATGTCGGTCATTTTGCACTTCAAAATAATTAGGCTTAATTGAGCAGTGAGTATACATAATACTTGCATAACTCTCTAGCTGAGAAAAAGAACTTCAAAACTCTGTGCCTAATGAGATATTAGTGATTGTCACAAAGTCACTAACATTTGTGGATCTGTGTCCTCACAGCAAGATATTATTTGGTAATAGATATAAATCTTTGACAGGCTCTCAGTACGGAAGTAGTTACTAAATAACAATTGCTGTGGTTAATGTGCCATGGGATGCTGAGATAACTTTCCTATTGATTATATAAACATAAGTCAACCTGTAACCCACTGGAATGAGAACAATCATGGCAACAACAGTAATAACAAGGTGGTAGCAGCAGCAGCAAACATGGCTTTAGAACTTCCTGTGTTCCTAGAATGGTTTTAGATATTTTACAAGTTTTAACTCACTTAAATCCTCACAGCAACCTTACAAGGTAGATAACTATGACACTGTACTCAGTATATTATACATTGCACTGTACAGATGAGGAAATAAAGCACTGAGGAGGTCAGAAACTTGGCAAAGGTCACATAGCAGTCTTTGTTCTTAAATAGTATCTTTTTTTCCTGCTATAGTTTATATTAAATATGTCAAGTAAGTAAAGAAACAGACTGTCCACCAAATTATGTTTCAGAAAAAATATTAAGATTCTAAAGGATGGGACTATTTCTCAGGATATGGACTGTGTTGCAATCATACTTTTTAATCTCCTGATTCTAGTACAGTGTATAGTATAACACGTAGTTGATGCTCCATAAAAGTTTGCTGAATGAATGAACTGATTTGTGGGAAATACACCTCATGCTGATTAGGAAGAAGTGAACTTTTTCCCAGTTGTTGCCTTTCATAAGGCTTGCCCCCAGTAAGTCTGGGAACTGTAGAGTATTAATAGCTCTTTAATCTAGTGCTGACAACTATCTTGAGATGTAGGTGACATTTTCTCATTAGGACTTCCCTTATTCCTAAGGAACTATTTCTTTATGTCTCTTCAGGAATATGTCTAAGGATTTTTATTCTTTTTGGATAACCATTGGTGTTCATTCTTTGCTGTGATGGGGTAGAAATATACCACTATTTTGTCTTCACTGGGTCCACTCAGTTTGGGGACTGAAGGCTTTCAACAGGCAGGGAGTCATTACAAACTTATGCACTTCTTCAAGAAATCCTCATTTCACTGAAGAGATCATTAGGCAGTCAATTAGTTCTCATTAGTGAGAGCAATCTGGAATTTGTCTCAGAGTCTAGAACCCCATATTTAATTTGTGTGAGGTGATCACAGGAATTCACATTCCCAGTGGCCTTTCTTGCCTTATAACCTGAATCATGCGTGCTCTCCTATGCAAATCATCACATGGATTCTTTTGTTAACAGCTTTAATGAGGTGTAATTGATACACAAATAACTATACATATTTATTTATTTATTTATTTATTTTTTATATATATTTTTTTAACCTAGGTAGTACCATTCAGGACATAGGCATGGGCAAAGACTTCATGTCTAAAACACCAAAAGCAACGGCAGCAAAAGCCAAAATTGACAAATGAGATCTCATTAAACTAAAGAGCTTCTGCACAGCAAAAGAAACTACCATCAGAGTGAACAGGCAACCTACAGAATGGGAGAAAATTTTTGCAATCTACTCATCTGACAAAGGGCTAATATCCAGAACCTACAAAGAACTCAAACAAATTTACAAGGAAAAAACAAATAACCCCATCAAAAAGTGGGCAAAGGATATGAACAGACATTTCTCAAAAGAAGACACTCATACAGCCAACAGACACATGAAAAAATGCACATCACTGGCCATCAGAGAAATGCAAATCAAAACCACAATAAGATACCATCTCACACCAGTTAGAATGGTGATCATTAAAAAGTGAGGAAACAACAGGTGCTGGAGAGGATGTGCAGAAATAGGAACACTTTTACACTGTTGGTGGGATTGTAAACTAGTTCAACCATTATGGAAAACAGTATGGCGATTCCTCAAGGATCTAGAACTAGATGTACCATATGACCCAGCCATCCCATTACTGGGTATATACCCAAAGGATTATAAATCATGCTGCTATAAAGACACATGCACACGTATGTTTATTGCGGCACTATTCACAATAGCAAAGACTTGAAATCAACCCAAATGTCCATCAGTGACAGACTGGATTAAGAAAATGTGGCACATATACACCATGGAATACTATGCAGCCATCAAAAAGGATGAGTTTGTGTCCTTTGTAGGGACATGGATGCAGCTGGAAACCATCATTCTTAGCAAACTATCACAAGAACAGAAAACCAAACACCGCATGTTCTCACTCATAGGTGGGAACTGAACAATGAGATCACTTGGACTCAAGAAGGGGAACATCACTCACCGGGGCCTATCATGGGGGGGGGAGGGGGGAGGGGGGAGGGATTGCATTGGGAGTTATACCTGATGTAAATGACGAGTTGATGGGGCAGCACACCAACATGGCACAAGTATACATATGTAACAAACCTGTACGTTATGCACACGTACCCTATAACTTAAAGTATAATAATAATAATAAATTAATTTAAAAAAAACTATACATATTTAATCTGGACAATTTGGTGAGTTTCAGTATATGCAAACACCTGTGATAGCATCAATACAATTGAGGTTACAGATGTAACTGTCACCTCCCAAAGCTTTCCTGTGCCCCTATGTTTTTGTTTTTGTGGTGAGAACACTTAACACGAGATCAGCCTTCTGAACAACTTTTGATGTGCCCAACATTGTATTGTTAACAGTAGGCACTACGCTGCAGAACACATCTTTAGAACTTACTTACGGGCATTTCCATTCTCAGCAAAGATTGCTTTTGTCTGGAGGTCCAAAATCCTTAATTAGGTCTGTAATAATCTCTTTGCTCTGGTCATGTCCAGTTGTTGCAGCACCATTTGTTGGAAACATTATCCTTTCTCAATGAAATTGCCTTTGTTCCTTTCTCAAGATTAGTTAATAGTATCTGTTTGGGTCTCTTTCTGAGCTCTCTCTTATTTTCCATTGACCTATTCTTCCATTCGTCTAGCCTTTTGCCTGTATCACACTGTCTTGACTAATGGACATTTATAGGAATTTATAAACTCCAGTAGTTTAGTATTATAACATTTTTCTTTTTCTTCAGTATTGTGTTGGCTATTCTGTATCTTTTGTCTTTTTGTATAAACTTTAGAGTCATTTGCTGATGTCCACAAAATGACTTTCTAGAATTTTGGGTTGCAACTGTTTGCATCTAGATCAAATCGTAAACAACTAGCTTCTTAACTATATTAGGCCTTCCTATTCATAAACATGGAACATCTGTTTTATTTATTTAGATATCTTTGTTGTTTTATCTGAGATTTGCAGTTTTACTCATACAGATCTTGTATATATTTGTATATTTGTACCAAAATACTTCTAATTCCAAATTATATTTATTACAGGCTATACATAAAAATAATTTGACTCTTGTATATTTATAAGGTTGTACTATACAATCTTGCAATAAATGCTTTGTAGTCCCAGGAATAATTTTGTCAGTTCTTTGGGATATTTTACACAGACAACCATGTCGTCTACAAACGAACACAGTCTTACTTCTTCTTTCCCAATCTCTATATATTTTGTTACCCTTCCTCTTTTAATTGCACTTTCTAGGACTTCCATCTTAGTATTGAATGGGAGTGATGAGAGAAACATCCCTGCCTTATTCCCAACCACAGAAAGAAACTGTCCAGTTTCTACCATTGAGTATGCTGTTCGCTATAGGTTTTTGTAAATTTATTTTGCCAACTTGAGAAAGTTCTAGTCTTAGTTTTCTGAGATCTCTTATCACAAGTGGCTATTGGATTTTGTCAAATGCATTTTCTACACCTATAGATATGCTTATGTGATATTTCTTCTTTCATCTGTTAATATGGTGCATTATATTAACTGACTGCTGAAGGTTGAACCAGACCCGCAAATCTACAATGAATCCCACTTGGCCCTGGTCTATACATTTCTATATAGTGTTAGATTTTATTTGCTCATACTTGGTTGAGAAATTTTTCATTTATGTTCATTAGAGATATTGGTCCCTAGTTTTCCTTTCTTGTAATGTCTTTATCTGATTTTGAGATTAAGATAATGCTGCCTCATAGAATATATTAGGAAGTGTCCTTTCCAATTTTATTTTTTGGAGATTGTGGAGGTTTGCTGTCACTTCTTTCTTAAATGTTTGGTAAGATCCACCAATGAAACCATCAGTATTAGTGCTTTATTTTTTGGAAGATTATTAATTATTGGTTCAAATTTGTAAAATAGATATAGAGCCATTCTAATTATATATTCTTGTGTCAGTTTTGATAAATTGTGTTTTTCAGTTAATTGGTACATTTCATCAAAGTTATCAGGTTTGTGGTCATAGAATTGTTCATAATACGCCTTTGTTCTTCTTTTTGCATCTATGAGACAGTAGTGACGACTCTTCTTTTATTCCTGATATTAGTGATTTGTGTCTTCTTTATTTGTTTACTTTTTGGTTAGGCTAGCCAACCAGTTTATCCATTTCATTGATATTACCAAATAGCTACTAATAAATATTATAACTACTGAATCAACAAGACTTAGTTTCAAATTCTGATCATACCTCCCTTTTTGCTATATGAGCTTCCAATTAATCTTTAGAGTTTAAGTTTCCTCATTTGTAAGTCAAAGATTATGATCTGAGTTGTTTTGATAATTAGAAATAATGTGTGCAAAAAGGCATTGTATTAGTCCATTCTTGCAGTGCTATAAAATACCATTTGACCTGACAATCCCATTACTGGGTATATACCCAAAGAAAAATAAATCATTCTATTATAAAGATACATGCACACATACGTTGACTGCAGCACTATTCACAATAGCAAAGTCATGGAATCAATCCAAATGTCCATCAATCATAAACCAGATAAACAAAATGTGGTACATACACCACGGAATACTATGCAGCCACGAAAATGAATGAGATCATGTCCTTTGCGGGGACGTGGATGGAGATGGATGCTATCATCCTCAGCACAGTAACGCAGAAAACCAAACATTGCATGTTCTCACTTATAAGTGGGAGTCGAACAATGAGAACACCTGAACACAGGAAGGAGACCACACGGGGGACTGCTGGGGGAGGGCGAGGAGTGAGACAGCACCAGGAAAAACAGCAAATGCATGCCTAGCTTAATACCAAGGTGATGGGTAGATAGGTGCAGCAAGCCACCGTGCACATGTTTACCTATGTAATAAACCTGCATATCCTGCACATGTACCCCGGGACCTGAAATAAAATTAAATTTTAAAAAAGAATTACCTGAGATTGGGTAATGTATAAAGAAAAGAGGTTTAATTGGTTCATGGTTCTGCAGGTTGTCCAGGAAGCATAGTGGCTTCTGCTTCTGAGGAGGGCCTCACACAATCATGGCATAAGGAGAAAGGAAAGCAGGCACATCTTACATGGCCAGAACAGGAGCAAAGGATAGAGAAGGAGGCGCTACACACATTTCAAAAACCAGGTCTTGTGATAACTCAGTCATTCACTGTCATGAGAATAGCACCAAGGAGATGGTGCTAAACCATTCATGAAGGACCACCTGCATGATCCATTCACCTCCCACCAGGCCCCACCTCCAATATTGGAGATTACAATTCAACATGAGATTTGGGCAGAGACGGAGATCCAAACCGTATCAGTCAATATCACAGTGTCTGTTAGGTTGTTAGAAATAAAGAGAAGACTAGTAATACATTATTGCAGATATATTTTTATTAGTATGTCATGAAAGTATTATCCTCCATGACTATTAATTGTAAAAAAAATGCAAATGAACAAATTTCACCTTAAAATTGAATGTGCTTATTTTAATTTTAATGGATCTACCATGGCTTATGCACAATTTCTTTCTCTTGTCAATTCAGCAGAATATAATTTCATGACATCAGAGTAATGATGAAATTGTTTTATTGCCAAAAAGATTTTTTTTCTGTGAAAATATGTGGGGAATGAGTTTTACATTATTATAATAAGTCAGCAATGTTTCACTCTTGGCCTAGTTGGAAAAACATAGTAGTAGACATGAAATAAGAGAGAAGAATTGAGCCTAAAATGCATTTGGTTTACGAAAAAGAGAAAATATGTTATTTTCCGGAATGTTGAAAACATTAAATGTATAACTCCTATTTATTTTTGTGCTTTAAAAAAGTAAAGTACAAAATTGTTTGTTTGTTTGTTTTTTCCCCCAAGCTGATAACACTGCTATGCAAAAATAATCATCTCATGGTCTGAAAGGCTTCTAAAGTACCATCTTCAAACTGTTCTGTTAAACAGGGGGTGAAAGTCCAGGGCTATACATTTGTCAAGTAAATTGGCAGAGCTATCGCAGCAAGGGGATTTGATAGAACCACACACGTGGGTCTTTGCTGGTTCAAGTGGCATTTATTGAGTTCAAGTTATTTTTGTTGCTGTTGTTTTTTGTACCATTTCACAGATTCAGTAAGATTTTAAATTAATATCTAAAACCTGCATAGAGATAATTTTGAACCTTTCAAAGTTTTAGAAAAATAAAACATAAGTACATTTTTTCTTCTCTCTCTCTTTCTCAAGACCAATGTCAGCATTGTAAACTGTATCTGTTTAATAAGTAGTGCAAAAAAGGCTCTATGAGTTGCTGTTTTGCCTTTATTTTTTTGTTCTCCACCACTGCTCCCAGAACTCCTCTTCACCTTCTCTCTTGGTTCAATTTTTATTTTTCAGTTTTCACAGAAGCAAGTCTTCAAGTTAGATTGAGTCATAGAAATAAACGAATGAGACCTATGATTAAACAGGGAAGCTAGTCTTCATTTTAGTATTGTAGCTTGTGTGTAATGGTTTGAATGTCTTTTTCTCCCTTTGCTGAATAATCAAGAGTTTCTCTGTACTAAGGAAAAAAAAATACCAACATCTCATCCAATCTGCAAGAATTCTTGAAATTACATCTATCAGTTGATCACGTAGTAACTTCAAGAATGTTAGAATCATGTTCTGAGCAGCCACTTACTCATAAAGAGACAGAGGGCAGTACTAACATTTTACAATGAGCCGAATCTGCTGCCCTCCAATTTATTTCTGGATTTTTGTTCAACCCTTTGGGTTAAAACCAAACTAACATCTTGTTCATTATTTATTAATGTAAGAAGTATTTGTTAACCATTACCAAGTACTGATTTGAGCACTGATGATTAGCAGTGAGCAAATTAGATATAAATTCCTGCTTTTATGAGCCCCACATTTAGGTAGGTTTGAGGTAATAAAAATGAAAAATAAGAAAAATATATGCTCTATGACGTAGAAGTAAGTGCTAAATGATGTAATACAAGTAGAGAGGGAGCTAGGAAGTGTGAGTGTGCGTGTGTGTGAGAGAGAATTAGCAAGTTATGGAGGGCAACTTTGGAAGCCCTCAGTGAATAAGAGATTTTCAGTGGCTATGATAAGGTAAGCCATAAGCATATTTGGAGAAAGATTTTCAAGCAGAAAGAACGGCAAAGGCAAGAGACTTCAAAGTAGGCAATTTCATTTCATTTCCTGCGTGACAGTCCCTGAACTATTTCACAGTCACTATTATATCATTATTTTCTTTTTTGTTATTGAAGAGCCCAAGTGCCTTTCTTTACTTCATGGATACAACAATTATGCAAACTTTAATGACATAGTTGCCTCTCTCCTGGGAACAGCCAATGCTTTGAGTTCACCCTCTTTTTCACATTTGGATGGGATAATACTAAATATTTTATTTTACCTGTTCAGTAGTGACTAAGAGGAATGAATAGATTATTTATGTTTTTGCAGCTTTAAAAATAAGTACAGTTCTGACATGATTAAAAACTTTGCTGAGGCCGAGTGCGGTGGCTCACGCCTGTAATCCCAGTATTTTGGGAGGCCGAGGCAGGTGGATCACTTGAGGTCAGGAGTTTGAAACCATCCTGGCCAACATGGGGAAACCCCGTCTCTACTAAAAATACAAAAATTAGCTGGGTGCGGTGGCACGTGCTTGTAATCCCAGCTACTCCGGAGGCTGAGGCAGGAGAATCGCTTGACCCCGGGAGATGGAGGTTGCAGTGAGCGGAGATCATGCCACAGCACTCCAGCCTGGGTGACAGAGTGAGACTCCATCTCAAAAAAAAAAAAAAAAAAAAAAAATTGTTGACTCTTCATTTTTCTTTCATACCTGTTTTGTTCATTTTCTCTCTCTTATTCTCCTTCCTGTCCCACCTTTCCATCCCCTAAAGAGCCACTAGATTACAGATTCTTCCTAAAAATTTAATTATTCTATTTTTATCCGAGTAGGGCTGAGGAGGCAAGAATGGAGTGTTGGTCATCTGACAAGATACACTTCCTTCATTTAACCTCTGTCCTTCAATGTCTACCTTATTTTCTAACTACCAGCAGAATGGGGAAGGCTGAATAACTAACTGCTAAATTTTAACAAATCTCTGTGAAGTGCCATGTCATTTTTCTCTAAAAGTCAAAGTGATAAAATCACTGAGGCATAGGAAAATGACATTAGCGACTTCACCTCCTTTAACTGTATAAATCACTCTCTGGGTTTTAGGTGCTCATTATAAATCTCATCAGTGAGTAATACCTGTTATATGTATATAACAGTGAATATATAATTTATCATTCAAATTTGGCTTCTTTGTGAGTGACCATGGGCACTATTAAATAAAAATAAGTCTGCAAGGCAGGCATGAAGCAGAACTATGCAAAGGAAAACTGAAATTTGTTTATCCTACTTATAATGATATTTAATAGAGGTAGTCACATAGTCACTAACAGATAAGCTTCTAGAATCGCAGGGAATTGGGTTTGTAGTCCAGTGTTCAGGAGATAGCTGTTTGATCTTGGGGACATCATCGAATTTCTCTACTTTATTCCCCAAATCTGTATAGTGTAGCTATCACTGGTTTTAATCTCATAGGACTATAATGAGGATTCATTGAGGTCAAATGTATAAGTTGGTTTCCTTAGATATTATGTATGCAATGCACTCAAATGTTATGAAAATAGAGGCATAAGATTAAGTGAGCCTCTTTATATTTAAAATAACAAAGGAATGTATTAAAATGAATGTAAAAATGAAAGTAAAATATAAAATGTGTTCACAAATATTATGGTGGTAAAAATTGGTTCTAATTTCTTTTTTTTTTTTTGAGATGGAGTTTCACTCTTGTTGTCCAGGTTGGAGTGCAATGGCATGGTCTCGGCTCACCATAACCTCCGCCTCCTGGGTTCAAGCAATTCCCCTGCCTTAGCCTCCAGAGAAGCTGGGATTACAGGCATGAGCCACCACGCCTGGCTAATTTTATATTTTTAGTAGAGATGGGGTTTCTCCATGTTGGTCAGGCTGGTCTGGGACTCCCGACCTCAGCTGATCCGCCCACCTGGGCCTCCCAAATTGCTGGGATTACAGGTGTGAGCCACCCTGCCCGGCCTTCTAATTTCTTTATGTATAAGTAAATGACTAGATAGCAGAATTAGAGATAATAAGATCTTACTATATGATAGAAATGGCTTTTAGTGCTTTTTCTGTATTAACTAATTTAATCCCTTCAACAACTCTATGAAGAGCAATTCTTGTGGGAAAATTGAGACACAAAGGTATTAAGAAGCCTTTTCTTTTCATTTTCTTTTGTAAGACAGGGTCTCACTCTGTTGCCCAGGGTGGAGTGCAGAGGCATGATCTTGGCTCACTGCAACCTCCACCTCCCAGGTAAAAGCGATTCTCCTGCCTCAGCCTCCCCAGTAGCTGGGACTACAGGTGCATACTACCACACCCAGCTAATTTTTGTATTTTTTAGTAGAGATGGGGTTTTACCATGTTGGCCGGGCTAGTGAACTCCTGACCTCAGTTGATCCACCCACCTCAGCCTCCCAAAGTGCTGAGATTATAGGCATGAGCCTGGCAAAGAAGGCTTTTCAAGGTCGCCTAATAGGTAATTGTCAAAGCAGAGTTTTAAACCCAGGCAATTTGGTATCTTAACCTTTAGGATATTCAGACCCTCAGTATGAATAGAAATGAAACAACTGTATAACAAATTTAGAATTAGAGAAATAAATATTTTAATAGGTTTTTAAAAAGTCTGACTTCTGCTTACAGTGAAGAAAATCAGATTTTCCAATCTTAAATTACTAGAAAACCAAACAAAATATATAAAACAACTGTTTCTGTTGTTTTGCTTTCATTTTTGTTTTTATATTGAACAACAGAAATATGCAGTACAAGAAAGTGATTCCTGAATAAGAGAAAACAAATGAGGGAAGCCCCATCATTGCCTCAGCTTATTGCTTTAATAGGGTTCCCAGGTTTAAACGCAAAACACAGAGAATTGAACAGAGATTAGTGGTCCTGCTGAGTTGAGGACACATTTGGAGTTTAGAAGACCAAGGTAGTTAAAATTTGTAAGAAAATATTTGGAGAGTAGAGAGATTGACAGAGGGTGAGCCCTGGATATTTGCAATGAGGAAAACCTCTTCTTTTTGTCTAAATAGTGAAATTTGCCTGCATGAGACAGCATTGTCTTAGGTGAAGAAAATAAGTATTGAAGAGAAATAATGCTCGTAACTCCTCAGAAGAGTTCTATACTAAGTGATTTTTTGGATCATCCTAACAATTCTAACTTAGAAGCAATTCAACTTTCCGGAATGCTAATTAGACATCCTTGGCTAAGTTGAACAAAATTCCAACATGAGCTTTTAATGAAAGACTAAATTTTCTAATACATACTTATTATGTTTCAGATAGAAGAATGGAAATGGGTAAAATATTTTCTATGAAATCCTATTCTTATATATTTTTTTCATATGTTTCTCTGTTCAGTATCTTTCATTCACTACAGTTTTCATATTTGACCAGATTTTCCCCAACATTTGTTTGTTAAATGGGTAAGAGGAAAAACTAGCCTAATTTCATTCTAAATTCATTGCTCCTGCACTACTTATACAATGAATAGCTAGTAAACTCTAGAGCTAAAGTGCTAAAAGACAGTTACACTGCGTAAGGTGCAAGAATCCAGTAACTGGTGCCCTAAACATGAATGGAATATTAGAGAACTAATGAAGAAAAACTTAAAAGTCTACTTTTCTCCATCAAAGACACTGATGTCAATTTCACCATGCTTTGGAAATTTCATGTTTATTGTTCTTCTGATGTTTATATCTTCTCTCTTACTCTGTCCTTGCTGGATCTCGCTAGTCCTTTTCTAATACTTCACACTAGATTGTAAACTTCCTGAAGACAGCTAGTGTATCTTATTCATTGCTTCAGAGAAAATCTTAATAAAATAATATTTTTAACTGATGGTAACAACCAGTGTCTCTAACAAAACTATACAAGAAATGTGGTTTGTTCAATGGCTATAGCTTTTGCATCAAAGTTTGAATTGTATTTTAAGAAAGTAACTGTAATAGTCAGATCTAGACTTCTGTATTTGTTCACTAATATGGCACATTTGGTCAATAAAGTATTGATTGTAGTATTGATTTGAACGTTTTGAGAAAAATGACTTAATAAATTAACATTCATTTGAAATGACCATTACTAGGTGTCAATTAAATAATTGTGATGTATTTACAGATACAATTAGGAAATATCTTGATAAATGAGCAGGTCTTATTTCTGTTGGAAAAGCCACAGATTATAATCCAGTCTGTGAAAGATAATCTAGCAAAAAACAAAACAAAAACAAGAAGAATTCAGAGCCTTACAACATTAAAGTTCTAAGCAACATTATCACTTCTATACAAAGTGTAATAAAGTTCTCATTTCAGGACACATTTCCACATTTCTAAAGAAAGTGACAATTAAACATCAACAGTTCTCGATGTCGAAACATAGCCAAAAGTGAGACCATCAGGAGAGGGGCCTAAGAACTCCTCGACTGACAGGAAGAAGGTGAAAAAGTGATAATAAACCTTTTAATCCTGCCACCTACACAGATGATTCTCCACCTACCAGAGGTGAGAGCATATCTAACTAGGTCACTAACAGCAGCAAAGTCTCTGAAGAATGTGAGAACGAGTGAGTAAAAGCATCATTTTCAGAAATTTAGAACTTCAACCCTCACCAAACCATTTAATATGACTTCCCATTTAATTCATTTTAATAATATCAGTGCTAAAAGTATTTTCTAGCAGGTTGTTTTATTACAGAAACTGTCTCAATCACACAAAAACTTTTTTCCCCTCTTTGGAGCAGAACTTCAATCAACTTCAATCAACTGACTGGACGTCTGCAGTCAAACCTACTTCAGGATTCAAGAATGAGACATTCACCATATCCTACACATTAAACAGACGTCCTAGTGATCATGTGCCTTCCCTTTGCTGCAGAAGGGCCCAACCTGCTTTTGACTAAGTAGATTTAATACTAGTATTGTTATTTGACCAATCTCTACATTTGGAGGGGAGAGGGAAGACTCATTCTCCAGGATGTATAAGAAACCATTATAGAGTGCTCAGAGATGATGGTTGAGAAGACATCAGTGACAAACATCTGGCTCATTAAAAATGTCTGATCTAGTTTGTAGATTTGCCTCTGCCCAGATCTCATGTTGAATTGTAATCCCCAGTGTTGAAGATGGGGCCTGATGGGAGGTGTTTGGATTATGAGGGCATGAATGGCTTAGTATTGTCCTGTTGGTGCTGTTCTCTTGAGAGTGAGTGAGTGCTCAAGAGATCTGGTCATTTAAAAGTGTGTGGCACCTCCTCTCGCACTCTCTCTCTCTCTTGCTCCTGCTCTGACTCTCTTTCTTCTTCCCCTGCTGGACACTTGCTTCCACTTCTCCTGCCCTTGGACATCACACTCCAAGTTCCACTGCCTTTGGACTCTGGGACTTGCATCAGCGGCTTCCTGGGGGCTCTTGGGCCTTTTGGCTGCAGACTAAAGGCGACACTGTCATCCTCCCTGGTTTTGAGGCTTTGGGCTGAGCTACCACCAGCTTATCTCTTTCCCCAGCTTGCAGACGGCCTATCATGGGACTTCACCTTGTAATTGTGTGAGCCAGTTCTCCCTAATTAACTCTCTTTTATATATACATATATCCTATTGGTTCTGTCTCTCTGGAGAACCCTGACTAATACATTGTTCAAAATCAGCTGACTTTTCCACAGTAGTTTCCCTCAATGTTAGCCTCCTTGAAGGGGACTGAAAGGTTTGCAATAAGCATTGCTCTCCTTTGCCCTATTTAAAAATGTTACTCGGAAAACAGCTTTGGAATTAGGCTGGTGAATGCAAGCCCTTATATCTGTGATGTCCAGGGATCATGCTATTAACAACATTTTCAAAGTGTCTATGAACCAAAATAAGCTTGAAGGAGAAAGTCGTTTTTTAAAATTATGTCAATACACATACAATTTGTTTTCATATTCTCTTACCAGCTATTACTGAATATCTTCCAGGAACTGCACTAGGATGGGACATTGGAGCTGAAAGAGAATCAAGCACTCTGGCTCTCAAGGAACTCCCAGGCTAATTAAATGTATTTATTTTAGAGACAAAGACAAAGTCACCCCTCCAGTCTGTCACCCAGGCTGGAGTACAAGGGTGCGATCACAGCTCACTGCGACCTCAAACTCCTTGGCTCAAGCGATCTTCCGGCCTCAGCCTCCTGAGTGGCTTGGATTACAGGAACATGCCACCGCACCCAGCTAAGCTAATACCATCTAGGCAATCAAACCCTCAATGGCAGTGCATCTTGCTGGGGGCCACACGGCTTCTATGCCTGCTCCTACATATGCTTATATGTGATGCCAACACATGAGAGGAGTCACTGCCTGCAGAGCTGTGCAAACTCATTCTTTCCAAAGTAAAGGGTCAGGATGTGTGATGAACTTGGCAGTTCACACCCTGCATTCTTCTCCCTCTAAGGGACCTGATCACTCATTTATATAAATTGTTGCTATTGAAGAAATCTAACTTTACAAAAGTGGTGGACAAATTTGTATTCAATATAAGCATTAAAATTGATCTAAAAGTAAAAGCAATGCAGATGACTCTTCTAAATGATATCACTTTTTTGTTTTTTTTTTGTAGCTTAGATTTGTTTAATGATATGAGGGAAAAACAACCAGCAAATTTGAGAACTGGAACCCCAATGCCTCCTAAAAGATCCATGCTATGATAAAGCAACCTGTTCATGGCCATCCTCAGATTGCATAAGCATAGAAAATGCTAAAGAGACTCTCAAGCTTGGAAGATGCGTGACTCTGTCACATAGTACAATTATGTTTATTTATTGGAGTGTCAACTTTACGAGAGCAGAAATCACAGGATTTGTTTGGTTCTATATTTTTAACTTCTATGACAGCAGAATGTAAAATATGCTGTTGACAGATTGACTGACACATAGGTGGATCCATAGACCAAAATAGTTTAAAAAAAAAAAAAGGAGATTTAATAAATTATTTATCTCTATCAAAGAGATAGTAAGAGCCCAGGGTAAAAAGAGGCAGAAACTATGAAACTACGGTACTGAAAAGAAAATGTAAACAGCCAACACAAAACTGATAAATGAAAGGTGAAGTAGTCATGTGCAACATGGCACCGAACTAAGGCAGCTTTAGAGAAGTATATGCAAATCATAAAAACAGGAAGTATAGGAGCATGGACGATTTGTAAGATTCACACAAAATGTGCATAAAAGTATATTGAAGAAGTAATGCAGGCCGGGCGCAGTGGCTCACTCCTGTAATCCCAGCACACGGGAGGCTAGGCAAGCAGATCAAAAGATCAGGAGTTCGAGGCCAGCCTGGCCAACATGGTGAAACCCTGTCTCTACTAAAAATACAAAAAAAAAAAAAAAAAAATGAGCATGGTGTAGTGGTGCATCCTGCTCCACTGGTAATCCCAGCTACTTGGGAGACTGAGGCACAAGAATCGCTTGAACCCAGGAGGTGGAGGTTGCAGTGAGCCGTGATTGTGCCAATGCGCTCCAGCCTGGGTGACAGAGTGAGATTCTGTCTCAAAAAGAAAAAAACAAAAGTAATGCAAAGGCTTTGGCATAAGATAGCCTGACACTCTTTGCCAATATCAATTCATGTGATGGTTTATACCACAATCAAGGCTCTTCACAAAAAAAAATCTTGATCCAAAAGAATAATAAAGTATTATCTTCATAAAAACTAACCAGAAAGCCAACAAAAATGATATGAGAGACCAAGAAACAAAGGTGTGATTATGTGATTGTAAAAGGGCCCCTTTTCCTGTAATCCCTGTTCCTTTGCCAACGGGATTTTGTAGCTACTTCCAAGGGGAGGTATAGCCAATTTTTCTTTCTTGAATTTCAGCTGAACTTTTGCCTTATTTGGCCACAGTTGTGTGGCATAAACGATGCTTTTCCAGTTCTGAGCCTAGACTTTTAAGAGACAACACACACTTCTTTTCTCTGGAAACCATGCAGAGCTGCCCTGAGCTAGATGGGGGACAATGAAAGATATGAGAGGCCCAGTGGACCATGTTCCCAGCCGATCCCTCTGAAGAGGACTCGGCTTGCTGGCTGGCTGCTGGAGGCACTTGTATACATGAGGAGCCCAGCCAAAATCAGAACTGCACAACCCAGATGGCTGGCTTGTTAAGAAGCAAAAGCTATCTTTGCTACAAGGTTTGTAAATACACCAGTATTTAAAATTTATAGATTTGTTCACCTCATCCCCCACCAAAAATAAACTCTGAAATGCTACTTGCCAATTAGAATGAGAATTAATAAAACTGTAGAATATAGGATCAATATAAACAAGTTACAAACTAGTACTAAATTAAAAAAATTGTTCTAAGAAAAATATGCAATTTAATATAGAAACAAAATACAAAGTAACAGCATAAATCAAACATTTACTGGAAAAGTTATTCCACGTTCATAAACTTTTGAAGGAATCAATGTCATAATGATGTCAATGTTTCCTCAATTAACCCATACATTTAATATAATTCAATGTATATCAATTATAATTCCATCAGAATCTTTTTTGAGGAACATAGCAAGCCGATTCTAAAATGTATATGGAAGTAAGGAGGCCTGAGACTAATTCAGAAGTGAAGAAGCCTCAGAATAATTAAGTCAATGTTTAAGAAGCTAAAAAAGGGGGAGGCTACCCAGGTAGCTTAACTCATTATGAAGTTACGGGAATATATAAACAGAATGGTAATTTATTGCCAGAATAGCCAAATAGACTCAGAGAATAGATAGTCTGGGAAAGATCACTGCATGTATGAGAAAGGTGATCTTAGAAAACAATGAGGTAAAAAGGACCCATTCTATCAATGATACCGGAACAACAGGCTACCTGTACTAAGACAAAACAAACAAACAAAAAATGATTCCTGAAGTCAGACCATATATAAAAATAATTTCCACACATACAAAAGACAAAACTTTAAAACCTTTAGAGAAATTTTAGAGGAAAATATTCTTATGGTCTTAGGAGAATAATTTCTTACATGATATTTTAAAAATTTCAACTCATAAAGAACTGTATAAACGCTCCTACTAATGCAAAGTCCCCATAAAATCAGTGAAAAGACAAGTTTAGGTGGAAATACATGTAATAAATATAGACATCCATAATTAATGGCCATAAGACCACTGTGAACCAATAAGGAAAAGATAAACAATATGGTAATAATGTTAGCAAAGTATATGAACTAAACATTCACAAACAAAGAAGCCTAAATGGCCAATAAACGTAACAACTGACACTCATTTCATCATTACTAATATTATTATTTGAGACAGGGTCTTACTTTGTTGCCCAGGGTGGAGTACAGTGGTGTGATCATAGCTCACTGCAACCTCAAACGTGGAGGCTCAAGTGACCATCCAGTCTCAGTCTCCAGAGTAGCTGTGACTATAGGTATGCACCAACATGCCTGACTCATTTCACTGTTAATGAGGAAAATGGAAAAATAAAATTCTTTACCAGATTTGACTACCTTGGTAAGTATGTGGAACAGTGGAGACATTTATATACTATTAGGTGATGCAAAACTAACTGCGGTTTTTGACATTAAAAGTAATGGCAAAACTGCATTACTTTTGCACCAAACTAATATTATAAGTAGTACTGAAAATTGTACATCAATTTTAGAGAGAGATAGAGCATTATGTAACAAAACTAAATAGCTTATTTTTTATGGTAAAAGCTATTTTACATTAGGTTTATGTCCAAGAATGCATATTATTCTACAGCAGATTTATTGCTATATTGTAATTTTTAGTAATTGTAAAAGTTTAAGTTAGGACAAAACCAACATCTATTTATGAAAAAATATATGTGATAAAAACAAAAAGGTCAATTTGCCAGGCACCATGGTTGAAGCCTGTATTCCCAGCACTTTGGGAGGTCAAGGCGGGTGGATCACCTGAGGTCAGGAGTTCGAGACCAGACTGGCCAACATGGTGAAACCCTGTCCCTACCAAAAAAAATACAAAAATTAGCTGGGTGTGGTGACACACTTCTGTAATCCCAGCTACTCAGGAGGCTGAGGTAGGAGAATCGCTTGAACCTGGAAAGTGGAGGTTGCAGTGAGCCAAGATCGCACCACTGAACTGCAGTCTGGGAGACAACGCAAGACTCCATCTAAAAAAAAAAAAAAAAAAAGTGGTTAATTTAAATGAAATATTCAGAATAATGAAAATGTATATGATATTACATAAATTAGCATCATTACATATCATAAACAACTCTCGTCATTACTGTGATACTCTGTGTGGGAATTTTCAAAACATGTGAACAGTACCATAAGTTGCATATGGGTGTAGTCAGATGTAAAAGTGCACATATACATCTGAGTAATGACTAAAAAGCTAAAGAATGTTTTCCCTTGGTAGTGAAGGAAAGTGAGCAGAGTAGGAGGAGGACACAGAAAGCTACAACTGTGATTTTAATTTTAACTTACTAAACTTGAAAGTGAATGTCTATGTTCAATAGATTATTATTTAAATATTGTAATATTTTTTAAAAGACTTTTTTTGTTTTGTTTTGTTTTGTTTTTTGCAGATGGAGTTTTGCTCTTGTTGCCCAAGCTGGAGTGCAGGTTACAGCTATTCTCCTGCCTCAGCCTCCTGAATAGCTGGGATTACAGGCATGCGCCATCATACCTGGCTAATTTTTTGTATTTTTAGTAGAAACGGTGTTTCACCATGTTAGCCAGGCTGGTCTCAAACTCCTGATCTCAGGTGATCCACCTGCTTTGGCCCCCCCAAGTGCTGGGAATACAGGCATGAGTCACTGTGCCCGGCCAAAAATAGGCTTTATTTCTTAGAGCAGTTTTAGGTTCACAGCAAAATTGAGCAGAAGGTATGAAGAGGTCTCATATATGCCCTCCCTTCACACATGCACAACCTCTTCCATTATCAACATCTCCCATTAAAATGGTACATTGGTTATAACTGTTGAACCTACAATATCACCTCATTAGCACTCAAAGCCCACAGTTTACATTAGGGCTCACTCCTGATGCCGAACATTTTCTGGATTTGGACAGACAAACATGTATCCACCACTGTAGTAGTTTCACTGCACTAAAATTCCTCTGTGCTTCATCCATGTATCCCTTTCTTTCCTAATTCCTGGACTGGAACTCGCTAATCTTTATACTGTCTCTGTAATTTTTCCTGTTTCAGAGTGTCACAGTTGGAATCATATAGTATACAGCCTTTGCAAATTGACTTTTTTCACCTGGTAATATACATTTAAGTTTCCTCCATGTTTTTTTTAATGACTTGATAGCTTATTTCATTTTAGTGGTGAACAATGCTCCATTTCATGGATTTACTGGTTTATTCATCCATTTATTTACTGAAGGACATGTTGATTGTTTCCAAGTTTTGGTAATTATGAATAAAGCTATAAAAAAAATCATGTATAGGTTTTTGCACACATTTTGTGCAACTCCTTTAGGTAAATACAAAGGAATGTGATTGCTGTATCATATGGTTAAAACATGCTTTGTTTTGTAAGAAACTACCAAACTGTCTTGCAAAGTGTCTATGGCATTTGCATTTCCATCATCAGTGAATGAGAGTTCTCGTTGCTTCACATCCTCACCAGTATTTGCTGTTGCTCTGGATTTTGCCCATTTGAGTAGGTATGGAGTAGTACCTTGTTTTAGTTTGCACTTCCTAAATGACATATAATATGGAGCATCTTTTTATATGTTTGCAATATTTTTTTTATTATCTTTTGTCTAAAATATGTCATAGACATTGTAAGAGGCAGGATGTTGTGGCTCATGCCAGTAATCCTGCAATTTGGGAGGCCAAGGCAGGAGGATCTTTTGAGATCACTAGTTCAAGACCAGCCTGGGCAACAGAGCAAGACTCCATCTATACAAAAATTTTAAAAATTAGCCACGTGTGATGGTGTATACTTGCAGTCTCAGCAACATGGGAGGCTGAGGCAGGAGGATCACTTGAGACCAGGAGGTTGAGGCTGAAGTAGGCTGTGACCACACCACTGCACTCAAGCCTGGGTGGTAAGAGATCCTGTCTCTAAAAGAAAACAAAAAGATCTAGAAGTATTCATATATTAAATTGTTGGAAAGAGCAGAACTAGACTAATATCCTAGAACAGGTGTCCCCAACCCCTGGGCCACGGACCACCAGGAACCAGGTCACGCAGCAGGAGGTGAGCAGCGGTGAGTAAGGGAAGCTTCATCTGTACTTAGAGCCACTGCCATCACTCGTATTACCAGCTGCTCTGCCTCCGGTCAGATCATCAGCAGCATGAGATTCTCATAGGAGCACAAACCCTATTGTGAACTGTGCATGTGAGGGATCTAGGTTGCCTGATCCTTGTGACAATCCAATGCTTGATGATCTGTCACTGTCTCCCATCACCCCCAGATGGGACCGTCTAGTTGCAGGAAAACAAGCTCAGGGCTCCCACTGACTCTACATTATGGTGAGCTGTATCATTATTTTATTATATGTTACAATGTAATAATAATAGAAATAAAGTGCACAATAAATGTAATATGCTGGAATCATCCTCAAACCACCCCCCTTTTCTTGCTCCCAGTCAGTGAAAAGATTGTCTTCCATGAAACCTGTCCCTGGTGCCAAAAAGGTTGGGGACTCCTGCCCTAGTATCAAAGGATCTCTATGACATGTAACGGTGAGCAGACAGATGGAGCAGTAGGGGCACTGCATGTTTAGAACAGGCTCAGGAATCTCATCATTTCATTCAGAGTAGCTTTCAGAAACAGGGTTTATACAAAAATTAGCTGGGCATAGTGGTGCACGCCTGTAGTCCCAGCTACTCGGGAGGCTGAGGCAGGAGAATTGCTTGAACCCGGGAGGCAGAGGTTGCAGTGAACCGAGACTGTGCCAAATGCACTCCAGCCTGGCAACAGAGCAAGACTCTCTGCTCTCAAAAAAAAAAGAAAAAGAAAAAGTGAAAAAGAAACAAGGTTTATACATATTATTTTGTGGAGTCTTAGATGCCTATTATAAGTAGAGAGTAATAGAGAGGCACCACAGTGTCAACACAGCCCTCCTGCTTGACAAGATGACCTGCTGCTACATCATGAGAGTAGGATGTAGCACTTCAGTAAAAAGCTACAGCATTAAAACATGGCTCCTTAACATTTCAGCGGTCCTAAATAAGGGTGAGAAACTTAACACTGATCTGCAATGGTCCCCTAATTTAAATATGAATAACTTAAAACCTGTCAGATTTAGGGAAATTAAAATGTAAGGCAAGAACCATGTTTTTAGAACTCTGGAAATGTTTTTGAACAGAAGTCTATAAGGGTGAAGTAGATGAGGTGGGAAATAGATAGGGAAAGTATTTTTAGTTACAAGTCTAAAGGCTCTTTTATTATCTTCAGACTACCGGGAGTTACAAGTCCTTAAATGAAAGCTGGAAAGATGAAGCATACAATATAACATTTCTTGGTATTCTAGGAATGAATAAGTACAAAAGAGAGTACGATGAATAATTTCCTAAGCCTTCTTTCTACTGCTGTCTCTCCCCTTCCTACAGTATTGATCTCCGAAGTCAGCACTAGTTTTTCAAGTTACTGATGATTTTAAATATTGCACTAGAACAAAGAAGCCAGAATGTACTTAGTATTATTTTTTGTTCACCAGTTTACACTATTTTTGTTAGTACCTTAACTTTGTTTTATCACCCTTCATTTACATACATTTACACAGACTTTTTTTTTTTTTTAATTTGAAAAGAAAATAGATGAACACAAGTTAATCGACAGATTCAAGTTTGGAATCAAAATTATTTTATTTTAAATCTCAATTACAATATTACAGATCACATTCTGTATTCCACAAGAAGGAATTAAATTTGTCTACCCTGTGTAGAACTGGTGGAAGCCGTTCACGAACGCTTGACATTAATTGAGGTCAGAGTTGGTGGTTAGTGTTTATCCTTGGTATTGGTTATAGTTTCTAGTATAGAAAATTTAAACTATTTCATCACAGTTATTTTGGTGGCAAGTTGATAAACCCAACTTAAAATTTCTTAAGATGAAAAAAAAGAAAAGCTTTTTGTTGCCTTATTCTTGAGAAGTCCAAATGAAGGGAACAATGTTCAGCACAGATGCCTATGAATAGATTTGAATCATCTGCTTGGGGAACATGAATGGCAGGCATGACAGGGCTGCTTGTTGAAAACCCTTCCCAGAATCACACTAAATGGACTAGAGATCCTCTCACCCCAAAACAGAGAAATTGAGCAAACAAAAATAATAGACAACAAATTATCTAACCTGTTGAGCAAGTCTTTTTATTTTGATACTTTTACAACTTGGGTGCTTGCTGACACTGGAGGAGACTGTGCCCCCAGAGTTAGTTAAATCCTACAGATAGCAAACAACTCACCAGGAGTGAACCTTTCTTAGGCGAATTAACCAATCCAGAGCTCACTCACTGCCATGAGGCTCTTACACTCCAGGCCAATATTTCCCTGCCCTAATCACTCCATTGCCAGGTACCAGACAACTCAGGAAACCCCTACAATCTACAGTACACTGAAATTGTTCACACTTGCCAGTTCTAAGTTGTTTACCCTGCCTTGTTCATTAAAGCTCTGACTCACATTTTCTGCTTGCTCCCTCTGCCTCCTGGCTGACCTGGTGTTTCTGACTGTGGCCCTGCATGTGGACTGGCTCCTGCTTCTAGAGTTCTGTGCATATAAACTTCCTCCTTTGTGCCAGTCATTTCTGTGTCTGCATGTTCCACTAGACCTGATGAATACAAATCTTGGGTGCATTTTAAAACACAATCTAGTATACTTATACCTTTGAAATCAAATTAACCAATTAATTAATTTACTAATTTATTAACCAATTAATTTACAAATTAACCAATTAAATCAATTTACTGTTATTTTAATTTTAAATTAGTTATATTTATTACTTTATTATGCAGTTGATATTTATTAGGTACTTAGTTTGTCCTAATGCAAATATTATTATTTCTTTAACTTAGGTACTAAAAACCACCTATTAGTTCAGGTTCTTCAAATGACACTTTTCCTTCATTATCTCTAAGTACCCTCTCTCTCATACCATCTTGAAATTTACAAGGTATTTCAAGACTTTGGAAATTGTAGTATATAAATCAAGTATATAAATCAAGAAAGAGACAGAGGGAGGAGGAGAAAGAGAAGACACTCAAAGTCAATAGATTAATCAAATATTTTATTTTTTATTTTTACATTTTCTCAGTTTCAACTCAGAAATAAGGAGTTATAGATCACTTTATTTTTTAATACATATATTTTAATACTTGAATCCGATTTCATGTATTTTTTTTTTACTTTGCTTTTTACCCACAATTTTATTTTAAAAAATGTTTTCATTTTAACTTTTTGTGGGTACATAATACCCACAGGTTTATTTTCACATTTGTGATAGAGAAAAATTCTAAAACACATGGTCCAAATAATTCAAAAATTGGATCAAGAAAAATATAATATTCTTGTAAAACCTAATAATAAAAACAGACCATGGCAAAGAAGCAAACACAAGAGGAAAGAATATTCATCAAAAGTTAGAGAGATTAATTTTGAACATGCTCTATTGGAAGTGAGTTTTCCATCTGAATTTAAGGACCAAGGCCACGAGTTAATAAAAAGTTTGGGTAAGGTGTGTCAGTTTGGAACTAAAAAGACAATTAAGTGTCCTCCCTGCATTCCTACTTTAACTCAAATCCCTTTGATCACAATGAAGAAAGCACAGGGAAATTTTAATGAGAAATGACTTTGTAGACATAAGCTTTAAACAGTTTTAGTTTATATTTTAAGTAATGGCAACCATAAAGCCAAGGAACTTATTAATAGTTTAATGAGTTTGGGATACACCTCCCAACTGATTAGATGATACCGTTGTGGGTCACATTTAGAGAGAGAACAAATAAGAGGTCTTGCAGAAATCTTGTAGTGGGATGAGTGCCTTCAACAAAGTGAACATATAAACTCAATGTAATTACCAGGTCACTGAGAAGTAGAAGTCCCTTTATGGAGTCTCCAAAAATCAGGATCCTTGAAAGTATTGTGAAAATTGGAAAAACATTAAACCATCTTCCCTTAAAACAAGCTGTTATAATAAGTCAAACATAAGACACAAATATTTGTGGAGATATGCATACACTCTAATAAGTAGAATTAGACTTTGTTTACCAAGGTCATCTAAGTTTGTGGTCTACCACTGCACCATTTTTAGGAGACTATTATCCAGGAAATTCTAATTGCACATCTATATAGAGAGAAGACAGCAGTAGAAATAAAACTCCAGTGAACTACTGAAACCAAACAGTTAAGCAGACAATATTGATTATTCAATTAAATAAATCAGCCCTGTGGATTGAAAGTGAGTTTTTAGAACTGCACCTTGAAACACAGTCTCACATACTTTAAAATGAGGTAAAGACACCCAGGGAGAGAACTTGGCAGCATTGTGGCATGGTGTATATATGCATTTGGGCTATTTCCAGGAGAGTTTCCAATGAGCCAACACATAATAAAAGGAATAGAAACAGCCTTGGCAGCATCACACGGGAAGCCAGCAGAATCTATGCCAAGTCTGGCAGCAGAGGTAAAGGCTGCAACAATAATGATTTAGGAGTACAGCTTTGCAATCTTTCCCAAACAAAGACCGCTTGGAGGGAAATCACTCTCTTCAGAGTCCTAATAGAAGGAAAGTTGTCTTTATCCACCCACTTTATTAACCAAATTTCACATCCATGATTTTCAAAACTAGCTTGTAAGTGCTGTTGGATACCACCCTTTGTCTTGCTCTGCCCTGGGAAAAAACAGTACTCAGAGAGAGACGTTTCAGCAATTTCAGACATTGTTGATCTGTAATACATGTAGAAACTAAGCCTAATAGCTAAAATTAGTTTGCCTTTGCAGGGCTTTCAAGTCTTCCATTTCACATAGCCCGCATTTGCTCAGTTTACATTTCAAAAGCCCAGTGTCCATTTCTGTTTTGTTCTGCATTGGGCTGTGTCTTTTTTGTCATCATGACTCTGCAGTAGTCAATGAAGACAGAAATAAGTAGAATATTCCTATTCCTCTCTGACTTCGGGATTCCTGCAGGTTGCATTTGGATGCCCCAGGTTGTGAGGTTAACAATACGTCTTTCCTCACCTGAGTTCTGCATGCAAGAACAAATGCAGAAGGGACATCCTAAGAGTGTATGCCTTGAGAAAGCACACGTTTTATCTTCCACAAGCAAATTACATCCTACACTAGACTCCACCCCATGTGTAAATGGTAACGTAGAAGCTTGCCAAACACCTCCCTAATCTGCATTGAATCTGATGCTGTGGACTTGAGTTTTGTTACACTCTTCATTAATAGTTTGTTGCATACTTGTACTGACTGACTTTAATTCTTCGTTTCTGTAGTTTTTCTATTTAATATGTGGACCAAAAAAGCACAACTGGACCAACATATAAAATAAACACACTCCTTTACTACAAAAATTCGGGGAAACTAAATTTTCAGTGATGGAATGATTATATGTTAAAACCAAATGCTAATATTGGATATATTTATTAATTCAATAAGTGAATATTCATTTATTTACTGAGCTCCTTCTGTGTGGCATGCACTATTCTTGGTTCTTGACATACTGCTATGAAGAAAGGAATATAGAGTTTACTTTCTAATGTGGATGAGAGGAAGATATAAGCAACCAAACAACTAAGGAAATACTTTCGTACTATGTCAGGGGGTGAATTGAATTAATAGAAATTAAAGTAGAATAAGAGGATAGTATGGCATGGAAAGATACAATGTGAGAATATGCAGAAAGCAATGCAGAACTTGGCCTGCAGAAGAAAATTTCTGGACAAATTATATAGATAAGTCTTTCCTGATGATTATATTATTTTCCAGTCTTTTCCTGTGATAGTACATTTTATATGTTAACTTGCCTAGGCTAAAGGGTGCCTAGATAGCTAGTAAAATATCACTTCTGGCTATGTCTGTGAGGGTGTTTCGGCATGAGATGAGCATTTCAATTGGTGCATGAGTAAAGCATATGACCGTTCATTTGCCCAAATGTACGTTTACATCATCCAAATCATTCAGGACTTGAAAATGACTAAAAGACAGAATAAGAGTAAATTCACTCTCTGTCTGACTGCTTCAATTGGGACAGCAATCTTCTCACACCCTTGGCACTCATTCCTGCTTCTCAGGCTGTCAGATTTTGAGTGGAATCTTGGCCATCAGCTCTCTGTCCCTCAGGCCTTCCAACTATACCAACACCAGCTTTCCTGAATCTCCAGCTTTCAGGGGGCAGAGCATGGGACTTCTCAGCTTCTGTAATCAGGCAAGACTGTTATTATATCTTGTGATAAATCTCTCTATATATATATATGTATATATATTCTATTGGTTTTGTTTCTCCGGAGAACCCTGACTAATGCACTCCCGAAATCATCCACTTACATAATGAAAGTCACACTTACTAACAAAGATCTAGAATCATTAAGAAAGGAGACAGCAGAGGAGGCTTTTTATGTTTGCCCATTTTGTTGTCTCTCTCCTTTAACTTTCAGTGTTAGCGCTCAAAAGTACTAAGTAGTCAATCTTTCAGACTCCTCACTCCTCACCTATGACAACCATAATCCTTTAAAACCATATGTTTTCTTTTCTTTTCTTTTTTTTTTTTTTTTGAGACAGAGTCTTGCTCTGTCACCAGGCTGGAGTGCTATGGCACGATCTTGGCTCACTGCAAGCTCCAACTCCCTGGTTCAAGTGATTCTCCTGCCTCAGCCTCCCGAGTAGCTGAGATTACAGGCATGTATCACCACACCCAGCTAATTTTTGTAGTTTTAGTAGAGACGGGTTTCACCATGTTGGCCAGGCTGGTCTTGAACCCCTGACCTCAGGTGATCCACCCACCTCAGCCTCCCAAAGTGGTGGGCTGAGCCACTGCGCCCGGCCAAAACCACATGTTTTCTTAACATTCTTAATATTAATTTAAAATACTAACTTATAAGGATTGACATTTTCTTAAACCTCCATTTTTTTCTCCATAATTCTAGTCCCATGATATATTTCCTAAAAAAAAATCCTGATATACTACAGTACTACATTTGAAAATATAACGGTATCAGTTTTAGGACACTTACACTAAAATATGCTTAACAAACAACACAAAGAAAGACTGTGATTGTTTCATAAGAAAAGCAAGTAGGAAAATTTGATGGACCAAATAATCCAAGTCAGAATTATTTTTGAAATAAATTGCTTTTACTAATTTTACTCAATGTTAAATAGACAATGAATACATTCTATGCTTCAATTTCTCACTTACAGAACATGGGTACATTGGTAATGCACAGAGCTTTTATCTTGTATTTTTCTCTTCTATATTGGAAATAAATAGATAATGCATTTGACCAAATGATTTAAAAATATTGGTGAGTTCACTGCAAATCAGCCCCTTGTCTTTTAGTTTGAGACAGTAACAACATCAATGAACTAATAAATTAGGCTCACTTGAGATTTTGTTTTCGTGAGTGAGAATAAAATTAGCCTCTGGCATTCACATGGACATTTTATAAGGAATTTCGCTTTTTTGTAACTACTGCATTTTGAAACTGCTATGGGAATTTTTTAGTGTTACAATTTTTCCAAGAAAAGATAAATTATCTTCTAGAGTAAACATATAGTTGTTTTTTCCTTTCTCAACTCAGCATAGAAAAAACTTATGTTTTTTTTTTTTTATGACACTTAACCAAAAGCAAGAGACTTGTGAGTCCCAGCACCAGCTGTACATACATATCTCATGGGAAAGAAACATTGAAAGAAAGCCCAGAGCATGGTGCTGCTTCTCAAGAAGGTCCTGCCTGCGGTAGTGTGAGATGCTCATCGTTATGTTTCTCCAGTAGGCAGTTCTCCTCCCTGTTGATGAAGGCTACTGCATTAGCCTGTGCTCTAAATCCAGAAGTCCTGACAGGCTCCAAGACATCAGCCAAATCTGGCAATTGTAAGGACAGAGGTGATATGTATTATCCCTGTCATGCTTTTGTGTTATTTAGTGATTAGCAAATTGATCTCCAGTTAACAAAATAACAGGGAAGGTTGGGTTCTAATTAGTGTGTAATACCTTTAGAGATGATAATATGTGAGAGTTCAAGGAAAATTTCCTTGTGTTATTGCAAGCCATTCATCAATACCTGTGCTACTGGGGAAATTACTGAGTTAGATAAATTGATCTTTAAGACACTAAACTAAATGAGCCAACATATATCACCATAGACTTTAATAATAATATAGCAAGACCCACAAAAGTAAACAGTATGCACTGAGTTTAGAGTAACAGGAATATGCTTAGGAAAATGAGCAAATCTGTATGATAGAGTTTCAGGCAATATTCACGGACCATTTGTTTTCAGCCAGGCAGAAGTAAAGGTGATCCACTGCCAGTTATTGTCGCAGCTGTCTTTAGATGGTACCTGATAAAAAAGCGATCTCATGGGAATGCCAAGATTGTTTGTCATTTTCCTTATCTTTATGATTATACAATGAAACTACGGAAAACAAAGTTTCTGCATAGTATCCAATCTAAATATAGAGTTTATTGTGCTTAGTACATTTTTAACTTACTGTGAAACGCAAAAATAGAAATGTCTTTGGGCCACCCATGGTGGCTCACACCTGTAATCCAGGCATTTTGGGAGGCTGCGGCAGGATGATTGTTTGAATCCAGGAGATCAAGCCCAACCTGGGCAACACTGCAAGACCCTATCCCTACAAAAAATAAAAACATAGCCAGGCATGGTGGCAGGTGTCTGCGGTCCCAGCTACTTGGGAGGCTAAGTGAAAGAATCATTTGAGCCTAGGAGTTTGAGGATGCAGTGAGCTATGATCATGCCACTACACTCCAGCCTGGGCAACAAACTAAGAGAAATGCTTTTGCTCAACAAATCAAAAATATTCATATTACCTTTCAGATCAAGTTCAAAAATATATTAACAGTACATGTAACATTTCACAGTAGTTCAACCTAATCTTCTTTTCACTACTTTTGAAAGCCTGTTTTCTTTTAGACAACAGTGTATTTCGGTCTGTCACTCAATAAACAGAATGCATTTTCTCATCTCTACATTTTATTGTGGTTTTCTGTTCGTATATTCTGCTGGTGACGGGTATTTTTTTCTTTTCCTAAGCCAATCACTTCTTAAGATTTATATAAATCCCAACTCTACCATGAGACTTTCTCAGATGGTTATAACAAATATTTTTCATTCTAATGACTATCCAGAGCACATGTTCACTGAACAAAGCATTATGCCATGTGCCTCTTAGCATTTGCTTTCAAACTTACATTCTCACCTCATTTTTTTTTTTTTTTTTTTTTTTTGAGACAGAGTCTTGCTCTGTCACCCAGGCTGGAGCACAGAGGTGCGATCTTGGCTCACTGCAACCTCCGCCTCTGGGATTCAAGCGATTCTCCTGCCTCAGCCTCCTGAGTAGCTGGGATTACAGGTAGGTGCCACTACGCCTGGCTAATTTTTGTATTTTTAGTAGAGACAGGGTGTCACCATATTGGTCAGGCTAGTCTCAATCTCCTGACCTCATGACCTGCCCACCTCGGCCTCCCAAAGTCCTGGGATTGCAAGAGGCAAATCTTATTTTTGCTGCAAGATTATGGATTTGATGCTCAGGTATTGCATTTCTAACTCAATAATTAACAGAGATAAGAGTTTACCATCTTCTTATTCTATACTCCTGGTAGCATAGTATGAAGCTAGCTATATATTACATTGTTAACAAATACTTGTTAAACTAAACCAAAAACTAAAACATCTCTTTTTGATTATTTAACATTTTTACCTAATGATGTTACTTTATCAATTTTTGTCTGGCATAATTTATTGACTTAACCCTTACGTGTTTTATTTCTTATTGTTAAGGAGGTATCGTCTTCTTTTATCACTCAATTAAAACACTCATGCATCACAATGACAGGGCTACATGAGGAGAAGTGGGTCATCAGGTCATTTGATCATTGTGCAAACACCATAGGATGTACTTACACAAACTTAGGTGGTATAACCTATCACATACCTGTGCTACATGGAATAGCCTATTGCTTCCAGTCTTCAAATGTGTACAGCATGCTACTATTCTATTAATAAATTAATAATTATTAATAAAAACTATAGGCAATCATAATACAATGATAAGTATTTGTGTATCTAAACTTACCTAAACATTGAAAAGGTACAGTAAAAATATAGTATGAAAGATAAAAAATGGTACACCTGTACATGCAGGCCCCATAAGTGGAGGTTGCAGGACTGGAGGTTGCTCTGGGTAAGTCTACAGTTACTGAGTGAACGTGAAAGCCTAGGACTTCACTGTACATACGGTAGACACTCTACACACTGTACACTTGGGCTACACTAAATTTATAAGGAAAACAAGAAATGCACTTTGACATCACCAGGAGACAGGAATTTTTCAGCTTCATTATACTCGAATGGGGCCCTCATCACATATGCAGTCCAACGTTGACTGAAACGCTGCTATGTGGCACATGACTGTATAGAAATTATTGATCTTAGGAATTAATTTCATTATCAGATCAGCAGCTACCATATTGGTCATACTTTTTGTTCATTTTTTTGCTCAATTTTAAAAAAATTTTGTTAAATTTTTTGTTAAATTTTTAAATATTTCTTAAATTTTCAAATGCTCTATTATATAGAAGAAAACAATAATGAGTGAAGCTATTAATAGAGATCACCAAACATGTTTATGGTTATAGATAGTAAGTGGCAGAAATAAACTGAATCCAAACAAGCCCTAAGCCATCTCCATTTATTTTTTTAAATTGTATTTATTATATTTTTAAGATTTAGATCTTTTGGTAGAAAAAGCTATAATGTATGATAGTATTTAATTTAAATACACAGATTAATATTAGACAATATTGGGCCATATAAAAACATTTTGATATCATGTAAATAGGGAAGAATAGATTTGCTCAAAGCATATATATGGTGCAGGTTAATGAAAAACTCTAGGCTGGGTGCAGTGGTTCACGCCTGTAATGCCAGCACTTTGGGATGTCAACCTGGGTGGATCACAAGGTCAGGAGTTCTAGACCAACCTGGCCAACATGATGAAACCCCATCTCTACTAAAAATACAAAATTAGCCAGGCATAGTGGCGCGTGCCTGTAATCCCAGCTACTTGGGAAGCTGAGGCAGGAGAATTGCTTGAACCTGGGAGGTGGAGATTGCCGTGAGTGGAGATTGTGTCACTGCACTCCAGCCTGGGCGGTAGAGCAAGATTCTGTCTTGGAAAACAAACAAACGAACAAAAACTCTAAAGCTAATTACTTCACTGACTTCTCTATCTTTACTGATGAAATTAGGTATGTTATACATGTATAACATATATAAAACATTCCTTTCTATGCAGGCAAGCCACAGTTCTGAGGGATTAAAGACACTTTAGCTAATAGGCGGTGGAGAACAAACTGCCTCTCGCTTGCTATTCTACTCTCAGTTCTTTTCATTTTCTCCCACAGCATTTAGTTTACACAAATTGACAACTAAAATTAATTTTTTCCTAATGATAAAAGTATTATTTTTCTAAAGATAGAGGGAAATAGAATGAAAAATTCTGAGATGATCCATAAGCATAGGGAAGGCAAGGGGAGACAACTATACCAGTATGCTCTGACAGGATGTGACTTATTCTACCAGTTAAAAGTGCAGTATTTTAAGGACAACACATGCTCTCTTTGGAAAGCAATCTTTCAAAGCAAACAGTCTTTTCCTCCAAATAGACACTTACATACACTTTAGAGTAAGAAGGACACATATGTGATACTTACTGTGTTGTTTATTTCAATAGAATTTTCATGGCAGATGACTTTGCAGATGAAAGTTGCTTTAAAAATTATAAGTATAAAGGAGATCTTAATACAGAATGTAACTTGAGAAGGAATACATTGATTGAAAGGCCTAGTATGCCAACTGAATTCTCAAGTACTGATATGATCTTATTCTTTATTAGGGAGAATATACATTCATTGAACATAATTGCTCTCAGAGCTCAATGAGCACAATAATTGTATTGTGCAGCGAAAAAGGAAAAAGAATGTAGTATTACGATTTAATTTATGCTGGTATAGAAGTGGGTTAGCTCAAAATTTTTGGGAAAACCCATTATTTTAATGCAATTAAACATTTATTTCTTAATTTTTCACCAGATTACATCTAATAATTAACTTGTGAGAGAATATGTATTGATCCTTATAACTGAAACATATTTACTATGTCACAGCTTACATTTACACCGTAAAACAGGAAATAATATATCACATCAAGGCTGTCATCTTTGTCGTTGCTTTGCAAGCAATACTATTGTGAACCCAGAAAATCTGAGACAGGTCTCAGTTAATTTAGGAAGTTTATTTTGCCAAGGTTGAGAACGTGCCCACAACACAGCTTCAGGAAATCTTGAAAACATGTGCCCAAAGTGGTTGGTCAGAGCACGTCGATAATAAGGTCTTTGGAGTAAAAGCCTGTGAGGAAAGGCATACCTGTAAGTGCTAGGCTGCCGATAATAAGGGAGGAGGAAGTGAGGGGTAAAGTCTTGAATAGTCCTCCTATTTTTCGGATATCTTGCTGATCGTCGAGGTTATGAATTTTATACATTTTAGGGAGACATGAGACATTAATCAATGTATGTAAGAAGTACATTGGTTTTGGTTTGGTCTGAAAAGGTGGGACAACTTGAAGCAAAGGCAGCAAGACTTTAAATGGGGAGGGAGCTTCCAGGTCACAGATAAGTGAAACACAAAGAGTTCCACTCTTTTGACTTTCTGATTAGCCTTTCCAAAGGAGGCAATCATATATGCATCTATTGCAGTGAGCAGAGGGATAACTGAATAGAATGGGAGGCAGGTTTGCCCTAAGTACTTTCCAGCTTCAGTTTTCCTTAGTGATTTTGGGCACCCAAGACATTTTATTTTCACACTACGTATTATGAAGTAAATTTGCTTAATTTTTACATACATTATAAATGTAAAGAGTTTCTTGACCATAAATCATAATCAATATAGTACACTGAATATTATGTATTTGAACATTCAATGTTTTCTAATTCGGAAATTTTTTAGTTTCCAATTTTGTTATATTCAAGGTATAGTTCTAAGACCTTTGCAGAGAAATAAAAAGTAAACTTAACGTTAAAAATGTGAAACTATATCTCATGTAACAAACAGTGTAATGGTGTAAAAATAATAATAGAATAATCATGTAAATAAGTTTACAATTGAAAACAGTAAGGAACCTACAAGGTGTGAAAGTAATTGATAGAACAATTAATATTATGAGGTTTGAGAAGGCTTTTCTTCAGGAGGGGAGATGTTAATGAGCTAAGATAATGGAGTAGTGTATGTAAATATTCACTGAAGTCATGTCACGAGTAAGATCATCTAATGAGAAATTATAGAAATAGAGATAGATCGAGAGAGAGGGAAAGAGAGACTTCTTATGAAACTTCAGTTTTAATGGTCCAGCTAAAATTGAAAAGTCAAAAAAGAGAACTGAGAAAGAGTGGCTAAAATAGGCAAAAATTCAGAAGTTTTCATGGAAGACAAGGATCGAGAGTGCTTCCAGAAGGACAGGACCATGAACAGTTCTGAATTCTGCTGAGACGTCAAGCAAGATAAAGACAAAAACGTCCCTTGGTTTAGTGATAGAGATGTCACTGGACACTTTAGCTGGTTCTTGGCTGAATGCTGTAGACAGAAAATGCAGATTAAAATGTTAGAGTCATGAATGAAGACAGCTGTTCTGAGATGGTAGAAGTGGAGATGGAAAGAAGGAGGTGAATGTCATTGGTATTTAGGATACACAACTGACCAGATCTTTTGGTGGACTCTACATGGAATGGAAGGGAGAAGACAAAATGAATTATGACGTCTAAGTGTCTGCTTGCTGACAGTGATAGTCACTGAGACAGAAAACGCAGGAAATAGAAAAGCTGTGAGGTTTTATTTTATTTTATATTTTTTAGTGGGATGGAATGTATGAAACTGTAAATTTTATTTTGGGCATATTGAGCTTCAAATGACTTGGGGTTAACTAAATACATGAGTGGAAAAAGCTTATTGAATATGCTGGTCTGAAGATCAGAAGGGTAGACACAGAAAGAAGGGACTGTGAGAGGCAGAAATGTAGCAGGATGGGAGAAATTTTATTTTAAGGCAATGAGAGGAACTCACTTGAGAAGGTAAGTATCAAAAGGGAAAAGAGATCATTGATAGCTTAGAAGATAGGCACGGATGAGAACAAATCACAGGTGGAGTAATTAGGTTTAGGTAACAGGAAGAATAATTCTGTTATTATAATAGGAAGGGAGAAGGGTAGCAAAGGATCCTGGATATGTTTAATTACAGTAAAATAAGGGGTATGCCTTCTATTTTTCCCTAAAGTAGAATGTGAGAAATTGAATCCTATTTAACTGCTGAAATGGAGTGGGAATGGGAGTGTGGGAGTTTGGGAAATGTGCGCTATACTCTATAGGCTGAAAAATGTGATGGACAGTTATTGTAAGGAATAATATGGATGATGATTAAGTAACAACAGGAAAAAATGAATGCCTGTTTAGAAGAGAGAGAGATTCACTGGTTTGTGTTTGGTAAGTGAATACTACAGAAGGAGGGATGTGAGAGGTGGCTCAGATTTTGTAGAAGCAGTAGGGCATGCATGGCTAGAATACAGAATGAGCAAATCTATTAGTGGCTGTATTGGGTCATTCTTGCACTGCTATAAACAAACACCTGAGACTAGGTAATTTATAAAGAAAAGAGTTTTGATTGGCTCATGGCTCCACAGGCTGTACAGGATGCATGATGCTAACATCTGCTTGGCTTCTGGGGAGGCCTCAGGAAACTTACAATCATGTCAGAAGGTGAAGAGGAAGCAGGCATGTCTTATATAACCAGAGCAGGAGCAAGAGAGAGGCGGGGAGGTACTACACACTTTAAACAACCAGATCTCACAACTCACTCACTATCATGAGAACAGGACCAAGGGGGAAGTATTCCCCCATGATCAAACCACCTACCACCAGGCCCCACCTCTGACACTGGTGATTATAATTTGACTGAGATTTGAGCAGGGACACAGATCCAAACCATATCATTCCATCCATGGTCCCTCCCAAATCTCATGTCTAACATTGCAATATGCAGTCATCGCCTCCCAACAGTCCCCTAAAATCTTAACTCATTCTAGAACTAACTCAAAAGACCAAAGTCCAAAGTCTCATCTAAGACAAAGCTAGCCCAGATTGCCTATGAGCCTGTAAAATTAAAAGCACAAGTTAGTTACTCCCAAGATATAATGGGGCTATAGGCATTAGGCAAACACTCTTGTTCCAAAAGGAAGAAATTGGCCAAAACAAAAGGGATACGGGCCCCATGCAAGTCTGAAACCCAGCAGGGCAGTTATTCATCCTTAAAGCTGCAAAAAATAATCTCCACTGACTCCATGTATCCATCCGGGACATACTGGGGCCAGAGGTGAGCTTCCAAGGCCTTGGGAATCTCCAGCTTTGTGGCTTTTCAGGGTTCAGCCCTTATGGTTACTGTCATGGACTTGTGTTGAATGTGGCTCTCCCAGGTGCAGGGTGCAAACTGCCAGTGGATCTACAATTCTGGAGTCTGGAGGATGATGGCTCTCTTCTTACTGCTCCACCAGGCAGTGCTCCAGTGGAGACTCTATTTGGGGGATCCAACCCCACATTTCCCCTCCACAGTGCCCTCACAGAGGTTCTCCCATGAGGGCTCTGCCCATGCAGCAGGCTTCTTCTGTCTGGACATCCAGGCTTTTCCATATATCATCTGAAATTAAGGCAGAGGCTCCCAAGCCTCAACTCTTGCATTTTGTTCACCTGCAGGCTTAACACCACATGGAAGCCATCAAGATTTATGGTTTGCAGTGGTCCAAGCTGTGCCTGGGTCCCTTGGAGCCACAGCTGGGACTAGAGCAATGGGCACACAGGGAGTGATATCGTTATGCTGCTCAGGGAAGTGGGACACTGGACCTGGCACCCCAAACCATTCTTTCGTTCTAAACCTTCAGGCCTGTGATGGGAGGGGCTGCCATGCATGTCTCTAAAATGTCTTCAAGGCCTTTTACCTGTTGTCTTGGATATTAGCATTTGGCTCCTTTTTACTTATTCAAATTTCTGAAGCCAGCTTGAACTCTTCCACTGAAAATAGACTTTTCTTTTCTATTGGGCTGCAAATTTTCCAAATTTGTATGCTTTGCTTCTTTTTTAAACATAAGTTCCAGTTTCAGGTCATTTTTTTTTGCTCATGCATGTTAGCATAAGTTGTTAGACACAGCCAGGTCACAAATGGGAAGCAAATGAGGGGAGCCTTATGGTTGTCCAGGGTTACTGCTTTATAACAGTTCTGAGGCCATGGTGAAGAAAAGGTTAGCCCAGGTGGAGACTAGAATTCTCCCTGAATTGAGGAAACAGACCTGACAGTCAGAGACGGTTCTAACTTCTTCTAACTTCGATGGTTAGAAATTTCTTCTGCCAGTTACCCTAAATCATCACTCTCAAGTTCAAAATTCCACAGGTCCCTAGGGCAAGGGAACAATCCAACCAAGGTCTTTGCCAAGGTGTAACAAATGTGTCCTTTGCTCCAGTTCCCAATAAGTTCCTCAGTTCCATCTGAGACCTCCTCAGTCTGGACTTCATTGTTGGTATCACTATCAGCACTTTGGTCACAACAATTTAACAAGTCTCTAGGAAGTTCCAAATTTTCCCTCTTCTTCCTGTCTTCTTCTGAGCCCTCCATACTCTTCCAACCTCTACCTGTTATCCAGTTTCAAAGATGCTTCCACGTTTTCAGGTATCTTTACAGAAATACTCCACTCCTGATACCATTTTTTTTTTGTACTGAATTGTTCTCGCATTGCTATAAAGAAATACCTGAGACCAGGTAATTTACAAAGAAAAGAGGTTTAATTGGATCACAGTTTGGCAGTCTGGACAAGATGCATGACACTGGCATCTGCTTGACTTCGGGGGAGGCCACAGAAAACTTACAATCATGGCAGAAGGTGAAGGGGAAGCAGGGACATCTTACATGCCAGAGCAGAAGCAAGAGACAGAGGGGAGGTGATGCTCACCTTTGACACAACCAGATCTCATGATAACTCACTTTATCATGAGAAGAGCCCCAAGTGGGAAATCTGCCCCCACATACAACCACCTCCCAAGAGGACCCTCCTCCAACACTGGGTATTACAATTGGAACTGCAATTTGTACAGGCACAGATCCAAGCCATATCAGTGGGGTAATTAATAGGGTTGTCAGATTAAGTCTGACATGAGTAGACTAGTGGCTTATTTTGGAGACAAGGAACAAACAAGTTTAGCTGAAAGTTGAAGACCAGTTTCTTAAAAACAGGCATTACATTTTGATTAGCTGTGACAATTAAATCAAACCACCTTGGATGCTTGTACACAGGGACTTGAAAGTTGTGGAAATTGGGCCATGAGAAACTTAAGCTACCAGAAGTCTGAAAAACAATTTGGAGCCATGAATGTTGGGAATTGGGAATACCTAGAAGGCTAGTACAGAATTCATATGAAAAGTAATGAAGACCTGAAATAACACAGAAACGGGCAGGCAATAAATGATTCCAAAGTGCATTCTGAAATGCCAATGTTTCTTATGCTTTATTGAAATTTCCCATTCCAATTTTGAATCAGATATCCTGGGGTTTTTGTTTTGTTTTCCTTTTTGGTCTCCATGTAGAGAAATCCGGAATGGAAAATACCATCATTAAGAAGCTTGTTGAGCCATCTGTCTGACTGGGAGGCTATTTTCCGTGGTTCTAACTAATGGTAATGACTTTGAATTTTATTTCAATTTTTAAAAGGAGTGAAAAAAGTTACATTGTACTGTATGAAAGAAAAATGTTCACAGTGATAGGATAACTGTTTTCCTCTATTTTGAGAGCCCTCTTCATCAGTTAAGTACCACTAACCAATTTTTACAGAAGAGTTAAGATGTTTGTCTCCGAAAAATAAAAATAATAAAAGTGTTTATCAAGATTTCCTTCTCCAAGCTAAGGTTCTATTTTGCTTGTAATCCATCCAGTTTTTTCCTCAGGCATTAAGCATTATACTAAAATTGGAATAGAAAGACAAAACGCTTTATGTTAGAGCACCTATATCCAAAAAGCTGAAGTGAAGAACAAAACAAAACTTATTATATTCTACTTGGTGCTGTATTGAGCTTTCTTCTTGCTTCTCTCTTAAATGTTTGGTTTCAGAATTTTCAGGTAACAAAATTAATTGTCTACATTAAATTACTTGAAGTCTCCCCACAGTTCTTAGGGCATATATATTACATTGTAATAATCTCAAAGTGATTAAATGTTTTGATAAAGTATACAAAATTATTTCAAAATTTAATGTATTTGAAAATAGTGTATCAGAGACTTTGCTTTCAGTCAGGATGAAGAAAAGAGGATTTGATTTACCCTCCTGACTAAAATAACAACAAAAAACTAAAATAATATAAAACAATAATTTTTAAGGCACTAAAAATTTAGCAACAAAGAATAGTGATTCTTAAGAAATGGGAAGCAAATGAGGGGAGCCTTATGGTTGTCCATGATTACTGCTTTATGACAGTTCTGAGGCCATGGTGAAGAAAAGGTTAGCCCAGGTGGAGACCAGAATTCTCCCCAAATTGAGGAAACAGAACTGACAGTCAGAGTGGAATAGAAAACCTAAAATTTGTAGGGTTCAGTACTGGTGATTATAGAACTGAAAAAATTTAAAGAGAAATTTGGGAGCCTGTAGAGTTCCCCCCTCAAGTGCTCAGCAGAATACTGATTAGTACTCAAGTGTGAGAAAACAATCCGAGGCTAGGGAGAAAAATCACCTAAAGGATTAATGGTGAGAGGGCTGGGAATAGTGATGTTTCCACCAAGCATCCCAGAAAACCTCATGAATCATGTGGCATTGGGTAGAGGTCACAGAATGGTCTTGCTTCAATAGTGGATAATAATAAGCCCTACACTGAGCACTGTGCCAATTCTGCCTAAAATTCTTCCAAAAAGACAAAAAGGATCAAATGACTCCCCTGATACTTGACCACTTCCTAGAAGAATATATTTATAAAATATAAAAATATCAGTTACCCAGATAAAATTCACAGTATCTGAAATCTAATAAAAATTATCAAACATATAAAAAAGCAGGGAAATATGACTGATAATAGAGACGAATCAATCAATCAAAATGAATGCAGAATGGACAGAGGTTTTAGAATTAACAGACAAGTATATGGAAACAAATACAACTATCTCTCATATGTTCAAAGACACACAGATGCCATTAAAAAGACTCAGAACTTGTAGTGATAAAAGCAACTGGGTAAGTGAAAACTATCCTCGATGGTATTACAGCAAATAATACACTGCAAAATGAAAAGATTTGTGGACCTGAAAAGAGAGGTTCAAAGATTTATAGCAAGAAAATCTGTCTTACATGAAACTCAGAGAGAAAAGGGAATCAAATCAAGTGAGCAGGCCATAAAATAACTCTCAAGGTATCTATAAGCATTGAAATCATACCATGTATGTACTACAATACAACCACAATAGATTTAAATTAGAAATTCATTAAAAATTCTCTAGGAGATATGCAGATATTTGTACATAAAATAACACAATAATACATGTGTCAAAAAAATTAGGAAGTATTTCAAATTCGATTTAAATAAAGGCACACAAAATACAACAGATTCTGGCGACGTTGCAAAGAAAGCAACATTTTTACACTGTTGGTGGGAGTGTAAATTAGTCTATTGTGGAAAACAATGTGGTGATTCCTCAAATATCTAGAGGCAGAAATACTATTTCTATCCCAGCTATACCATTACTGAATACATACCCAAAGGAATATAAATCATTCTATTATAAAGATTAATGCACGTGTATATTCATTGTAGCACTATTCACAAATAGCAAAGACATGGAATCTATCTAAATGCCTTTCAATGATAGGTTACATAAAGAAAATGTGGTATATATACACTCTGGAATACTATGCAGCCATAAAAAGAATGAGATCATGTCCTTTGCAGGGACATGGATGGAGTTGGAAACCATTATCCTCAGTAAACTGAAAACGCAGAAACATAAGACCAACCACCACATATTCTCCCTTACAAGTGGGAGTTGTATGATGAGAACACATGAGGAGGAACAACACACACTGGGACCTGTCGGGGTGGGGGCCTGGGAGGAGGGAGAGCATCAGAAAGAATAGCTTATTAATGTTGGGCTTAATACCTAGGTGATGGGTTGATTGTGCAGCAAACAATACTGGCACATGTTTACTTATGTAACAAACCTGCACATCCTCCACATGTACCATGGAACTTATAATAAAAATTGAAAAAAATTAAAATACAGATATGTAAAATTCTGTGAGATGTGGCAAAAACAGTGTTTAATTGGAAATTTGTAACATATATCCATACTAGGAAAGATGAAAGTTCATAAATCATAGTCTTTAGCTTCTTATTAAAGAACTGAAAAAGAAGCGCAAATTAAACATGAAGTAGGAATATAAAAGAAATTGTAAAGATCAGCATGAAAATCAGTGAAGTAAAAAACAGAAAAACAATAGAAAAAGAAAAAAAACTAGTTATTTGAAAGTATCAATTGATAAACCTCTAGCTAGACTGACCAAAACAAAAAGAGAGAGGACACATGTTGTCAATATCAGGATTGGAATATAACATTATTATCACGATTTGATAATAAGATTATCACATGCTTCCCCTCTCTTCCACCTTCCCATCATATCAACAGGGTTCCTGTATAATAAAAATAGATTACAGCTGAAAGAGCTGTCAGGCTCACATTCTATTTAAGAAGGAGTTTTTAGGGAAACTCAAAGATTGAATGAATGACAAGAGCAAGGATATTAGAGTAAATAAAAGACTGAAATGTATAGCTACAAGAGAATTTAAAATTAGCCCAAATCCTAGTCAGATTGATGTAACACCTCAAAATAAAGGACTGCTTACCTCTGTTCCTTTTGCCCAATATATCATGTTGGCTTTAAACAAAAAAGTTTAAGTCTTGCCAAAAGACAGGAAAAAAATGTCTGAAGATATAAAGCAAACATAACAAGACTCATATATGATACAGATTTTAAAATTATCAGACAGAATTTAAAATAACTGTGATTAATATGTAAAAGTCTCTAATGAAAAAAGTAGACAACATGTAATAACAGGTAAATAAAGTAAAGATAAAGAAAATTTAATAAAGAATTAAAAAGAGATTCTAGAATAAAAAATGCTAACAGAAATGCAGAAATGCTTTGATGAGCTCATCAGCCAGCTCGGCGTGGCTGAGGAAAGAATCAGTGAAGAAGCTGAAGATCTATCCATAGAAACTTTTTGAACAGAAATTACAAGAAAATTAATTTTAAAAAGCTACACAATAGAAATTTCAAGATCCACAGACTGTCTCAAAATGTTCAGCATATATGTAACAGGAATACTAGAATGAGAATGAGAAGACAGACAAGGGAAGAATATTTGAAGTAATAATGGCTGAGAACCTTCTAAAAGTAACAATAGACACCAAACCATAGAGCAAGAATCTCAGTGAACACTAAGCAGGATAAATACCAAAAATAAAACAAAAAATAAATCCAAAATTGTACTTTGTTATAGCAAATTCAGATTATTGAAAACTAAGGACAAAGACAAAATCTCGAAAGTAGCAACTAGAGAACAAAACACCTTACTATAGAGAAATAGGAAAGTTAAAAAATATATATATTTATATATATAAATGGCTGATATATGTGATATATATATATCACAATAGAAATTTCAGCATGTATGTAACAGGAATACTAGAATGAGAATGAGAAGACAGACAAGGGAAGAATATTTGAAGTAATAATGGCTGAGAACCTTCTAAAAGTAACAATAGACACCAAACCATAGAGCAAGAATCTCAGTGAACACTAAGCAGGATAAATACCAAAAATAAAACAAAAAATAAATCCAAAATTGTACTTTGTTATAGCAAATTCAGATTATTGAAAACTAAGGACAAAGACAAAATCTCGAAAGTAGCAACTAGAGAACAAAACACCTTACTATAAATAGGAAAGTTAAAAAATATATATATTTATATATATAAATGGCTGATATATGTGATATATATATATATATCACAATAGAAATTTCAAGATCTACAGACTGTCTCAAAATGTTCAGCATGTATGTAACAGGAATACTAGAATGAGAATGAGAAGACAGACAAGGGAAGAAGAATATTTGAAGTAATAATGGCTGAGAACCTTCTAAAAGTAACGACAGACACCAAACCATACAGCAAGAATCTCAGTGAACACTAAGCAGAATACCAAAAATAAAACAAAAAAAAATCTAAACCTATACTTTGTTATATATAATACATAAATACATATATTTCTCATATATATCAGAGAAATAAGGACCAGTTATATATATAATTTATACATATGTATCTTGAACGCTGATATATATTATATATGTGACATATATCATATGTGTGTGTATATATATATCAGCCTTCCAATAACAAACATTCTGAAATAATGTATTCACCACCATAAATATATACATACACACACACACACACACACACACACACACACATACACATATCAGCCTTCTCTTAAAAGACCATGGCAGCAAGAAAAATTGGGGCAACATTTTAAAGTGATGAAGGAAAAAATTTACTAAACTAGAATACTATATCTAGCAAAATTACTATTCAAAAATGAAGAAATATTTCCCCTGACAACCTAAAACCAAAGAGATTTATTGTAAACAGAAGATCCATACTATTTTAAAAAGTTAAATTATTCAGTGAGAAAAAAATAATCTAGATCACAAAATCAGATCTACACACACACAAAATAATAGTGTCCCAGAAGGAACAAATACAGGTAAAATAAATTAAAATTTAAATTGGTCCAATAGATAAATTTGCATTCAAAGCCAAAATAACAATCATATATTGATTATAAAATGTGTATACATAAAATGAATGACATCAATGTTATAAGGGAGAGGAAATGGTAATGCTCTGCTATAAGTTGTGTGCATTAACTGTAAAATAATAATGTTATTTGAAAGTATACATAGATTAGTTGTACATTTACAGTATATTGCAAACTCTAGAACAAACACTAAAATATTCAAAAAATAAAGCATAATTTTAAACACTATAAGGATAGAAAATGGAATCATTTAAAATATTTGATTAAAACCAGAGAGCACAGAAAAAGAGATTAAAAAATTAAAACTTTTGCTCTTTGAAGGGCTTTCTCTTTTTTCTTAGTTGAGTGATACTTAACAATTTACTTATTTCCTTTCCAAATAAATGCAGACGTGTTTCTGTTTTTAACTTTCCAAATCTGCTCTCAGTTTTTAAAATTAATTTTTAAAATGCCTAGTAAATAATGTAAATATTTATGGTGTACAGCATTGTGTTTCAATATACGTATACACTGAAGAATGGTTAAATCAAGCAATTTAACATATGCATTACCTCACATACTTACAAATTTTTTGTGGTGAGAACATGCTTCTCTCAGTGATTTTTAAGTATACAATTCATTGTTATTAACTGTAGTCGGCATGGTGTACAACAGATCTCTTGCACTTACTCCTGCCATCTAACTCAAATTTGGTGTCTTTTGACCAATATCTCCACAGTCCCTTCATCTATGCTGCTTGTCTCTGGTAAATGCTATGTTGTGTTCTCTTTCTGAAAGTTCATTTTATTTAGATTCTACATATAAATGGATCTATGATGTAGTATTTGTCTTTCTGTGCCTGGCTTATTTTACTTAACATAACGTTCTGAAAGTTCATTCATGATGTCACCTCTTTTAAAGTCAAATAGTACTCATTTTGTACATATACTACTTTTATTTGTCTATTCATCTATTCATGGACACTGAGATTGATTCCAATATCTTAAAAATTGTGAATAATGATTCAATAAACATTGGAATGAAGGTATCTTTTCTACATAATGATATCATTTAATTTGGATATATACCCAAAAAGGGACTGCTGGGTCATACGGTAGTTCTGTTTTTAATTTCTTTAGGAATATTCATGCTGTTTTCCACAATAGCTGCATCAATCCACATTCCCATAAAGAGCATACAAATGTTCTTTTCTGCAAACTCTCCCCAACACTTGTTGTTATCTCTTATATGTGCATATAAGAGATCCTGTGAGTATGGTTATTTTTAGAGAATAGCCATCCTGACAGGATGATGCAATATGTATTTTATGGTATTGTCATGTGTATTAAATGGTCTTTCTTTTCTGGATTCATTAAGAGGAATAATATGCCTTTAAAAGGGTACTTGCAAAACATATAGCAGAAGAAGGAGCAGGCAGCAAACTTTGCTGTTCTGCATGGTGATACCCAGGCAAACAGGGTCTGGAGTGGACCTCGAGCAAACTCTAGCAGACCTGCAGCAGAGGGGCCTGACTGTTAGAATGAAAACTAACAAACAGAAAGGAATAGCATCAAGATCAACAAAAAGGACATCCAGATACAGAAACCCAATCCAAGGTCACCAACATCAAAGACCAAAGGTAGATAAATTCACGAAGATGGGGAGAAACCAGCATAGAAAGACTGAAAAATTCCAAAACCCAGAACGCCTCTTCTCCTCGAAAGGATCACAATTCCTTGCCAGCAAGGGAACAAAACTGGATGGAGAATGAGTTTGATGAATTGACAAAAGTAGGTTTCAGAAGGTGGGTAATAACAAACTCCTCTGAGCTAAAGGAACATGTTCTAACTCAATGCAAGGAAGTTAAGAACCTTGATAAAAAGGTTAGATGAATTGCTAACTGGAATAACCAGTTTAGAGAAAAACATAAACGACCTGATGGAGTTGAAAACACAGCACAAGAACTTCGCGAAGCATACACTAGTTTCAATAGCTGAATCGATCAAGCAGAAGAAAGAATATCAGATATTGAAGATTAACTCAATAAAATAAAGTGAGAAGATAAGTTTAGAGAAAAAAGAGTGAAAAGAAATAAACAAAGCCTCCAAAAAATACGGGATTATGTGAAAAGACCAAATCTACGTTTGATTGGTGTATGTGAAAGTGATGGGGAGAATGGAACCAAGCTCAAAAACACTCTTCAAGATATGATCCAGGAGAACTTCCCCAACCTAGCAAGACAGGCCAACATTCAAATTCAGGAAATACAGAGAACACCACAAAGATACTCCTCTAGAGGAGCAACCCCAAGACACATAATCATCAGATGCACCAAGGTTGAAATGAAGGAAAAAATGTTAAGGGCAGACAGAGAGAAATGTTGGGTTACCCACAAAGGGAAGCCCATCAGACTAACAGCAGATCTCTCTGCAGAAACCCTGCAAGCCAGAAGAGAGTGGGGACCAATATTCAACATCCAGTAAACGGAAAGCAAAAAAAAAAAAAAAAAAAAAAAAAAAAAAAAAAAAAAGCAGGAGTTGCAATCCTAGCCTGTGATAAAACAGACTTTAAACCACAAAGATCAAAAGAGACAAAGAAGGACACTACATAATAATAAAGGGATCAATGCTACAAGAAGAGCTAACTATCCTAAATATATATGTACCCAATACAGGAGCACCTAGATTCATAAAGCAAGTTCTTAGAGACTGACAAAGAGACTTAGACTCCCAAATAATAATAGTGGGATATTTTAACACCCCACGGTCAATATTGGACAGATCAACAAGACAGAAATTAACAAAGCTATCCAAGACTTGAAGTCAGCTCTGGACAAAGCGGACCTAATAAGACACCTACAGAACTATCCAGCCTAAATCAACAGAATATACATTCTTCTCAGCACCACATCACACTTATCCTAAAATTGACCACATAATTGGAAGTAAAACACTCCTCAGCAAAAGCAAAAGAATGGAAATCATAAAAAACAGTTTCTCAGACCACAGTGCAATCAAATTAGAACTCAGTATTAAGAACCTCACTCAAAACCACACAACTACATGGAAACTGAACAACCTGCTCCTGAATGACTACTGGGTAAATAATGCAATGAAGGCCGACATAAAGATGTTCTTTGAAATCAATGAGAACAAAGACACAACATACCAGAACTTCTGGGACACATTTAAAGCAGTGTGTTTTAGTCATAAAGTCTTTGCCCATGCCTATGTCTAAACAGACATGATCTGCCTATGATCTAAACTCAACACTTTAACATCACAATTAAAAACTAGAGGAGCAAGAGCAAACAAATTCAAAAGCTAGCAAAAGGCAAGAAATAGCTAAGATCAGAGCAGAACTGAAGGAGACAGAGGCACAAAATAACCTTCAAAAATATCAATGAATACAGGAGCTGGTTTTTTGAAAAGATCAACAAAATAGATAGATGACTAACCAGAATGGTAAAGAAGAAAACAGAGAAGAATAAAATAGATGCAATAAAAAATGATAAAGGGGATATCACCAGTGATCATACAGAAATACAAACTACCATCAGAGAATACTATAAACACCTCTATGCAAATAAACTAGAAAATGCAGAAGAAATGGATAAATTCCTGGACACATACACCCTTCCAAGACTAAATCAAGAAGAAGTTGAATCCCTGAATAGACCAATAACAGGCTCTGAAATTGAGGCAGTAATTAATAACCTACCAATGAAAAAAAGTCCAGGACCAGACGGATTCACAGCCGAATTCCACCAGATGTACAAAGAAGAGCTGGTACCCATTCCTTCTGAAACTGTTCCAAACAACAGAAAAGGAGGGAATCCTCCCTAACTCATTTTAAGAGGCCAGCATCATCCTGATACCAAAACCTGGCAGAGATAGAACAAAAAAAGAAAATTTCAGGCCAATATCCCTGGTGAACACTTATGTGAAAAACCTCAATAAAATACTGGCAAACTGAATCCAGCAGCACATCAAAAAGCTTATCCACCACGACCAAGTCAGTTCCATCCCTGGGATGCAAGGCTGATTCAACATACGCAAATCAATAAATGTAATCCATCACTTAAACAGAACCAATAACAAGAAACACATGATTATCTCAATAGATGCACAAAAGGCCTTTGACAAAATTCAACAGCTCTTCATGCTAAAAATCTCTCAACAAACCAGGTATTGATGGAACATATCTCAAAATAATAAGAGCTATTTATGACAAACCCAGAGACAATATCATACTGAAGGGGCAAAAACTGGAAGCATTCCTTTTGAAAACTGGCACAAAACAAGGATGCCCTCTCTCACCACTCCTATGCAACATAGTAGTGGAAGTTCTGGCCATGGCAATCAGGCAAGAGAAAGAAATAAGTGTATTCAATTAGAAAAAGAAGTCGTCAAATTGTCTGTTTGCAGATGACATGATTGCATATTTAGAAAACCCCATAGTTTCAGCCAAAAATCTCCTTAAGCTGATAAGCAACTTCAGCAAAGTCTCAGGATACGAAATCAATGTGCAAAACTCACAAGCATTCCCGTACACCAATAACAGAGAGTCAAATCATGAGTGAACTCCCATTCACAATTTCTACAAAGAGAATAAAATACCTAGGAATACAACTTACAAGAGATGTGAAGGATCTCTTCAAGGAGAATTACAAACTACTGCTCATAAGAGAGGACACAAACAAATGGAAAAACATTCCATGCTCATGGATAGGAAGAATCAATATTGTGAAAATGGCCATACTGCCCATAGTAATTTATAGATTCAATGCCAACCCCATCAAGCTACCACTGACTTACTTCACAGAATTGGAAAAATTACTTTAAATTTCATATGGAATCAAAAAAGACCCACATAGCCAAGAAAATCCTAAGCAAAAAGAATAAAGCTAGAGGCAGCGTGCTACCTGACTTCAAACTACAAGGCTACCGTAACCAAAACAGCATGGTCCTGGTACCAAAACAGATATATAGACCAAAGGAACAGAACAGAGGCCTCAGAAATAACGCCACATATCTACAACCTTCTGATCTTTGACAAACATGACAAAAACAAGCAATGGCGAAAGAATTCCCTATTTAATAAATGGTGTTGGGCTGGCCACATGCAGAAAGCTGAAACTGGATCCCTTCCTTACACCTTACACAAAAATTAACTCAAGATGGATTAAAGACTTAAACATAAGACCTAAAACCATAAAAACCCTAGAAGAAAACATAGGCAATACCATTTAGGACATAGGCATGGGCAAAGACTTTATGACTAAAACTCCAAAAGCAACTGCAACAAAAGCCAAAATTGACAAATAGGATCTAATTAAACTGAAGAGCTTCTGCACAGCAAAAGAAACTATCATCACAGTGAGCAGGCAACCTACTGAATGGGAGAACATTTTTGCAATCTATTCATCTGACAAAGGGCTAATATCCAGAATCTACAAAGAACTTAAACAAACTTACAAGAAAAAAACAACCCATAAAACAGTAGGCAAAGGATATGAACAGACATTTCTCAAAACAAGACATTTGTGCAGCTAACAAACATGAATAAAAGCTCATCACCACAGGTCACTAGAGAAATGCAAATCTAAACCACAATGAGATACCATCTCACGCCAGTTAGAATGGCAATCATAAAAAACTCAGGAAATGAGATGCTGGAAACAACAGATGCTGGAAAGCATGTGGAGAAACAGGAATGCTTTTACACTGTTGGTGGGAGTATAAATTAGTTCTACCATTGTGGAAGACAGTGTGGTGATTCCTCACGGATCCAGAACCAGAAATACCATTTGACCCGGAAATCCCATTACTGGGCATATACCCAAAGGATTATAAATCATTCAACTATAAAGAAACACGGATGAAGCTGGAATCTATCATTCTTAGCAAACTAACACAAGAACAGAAAACCAAACATCACATGTTCTCACTCATAAGTGGGAGCTGAACAATGAGAACACATGGACATTGGGGGGCTGTATCATGCACTGGGGCCCGTCGGGGGCTGGGGGGCTAGGAGAGAGATAGCATTAGGAGAAATACCTAAGGTAGATGGACCAAGTGTTCTCATTGTTCAGTTCCCACCTATGAGTGAGAACATGCATTCACAACCCTTGTATACGGTTGCATAGTATTCCATGGCGTGTATGTGCCATATTTTCTTTATCCAGTCTATCATTGATGGGCATTTGAGTTGGTTCGAAGTCTTTGCTATTGTGAACAGTGCCGCAATAAACATACATATACATGTGTCTTTATAGTAGAATGTTGATATTTTCACCATGCTCTCTATGATTCTTGGATATGTATTGGAATTTGTGTTCCTATCACATTTAGACTGAAAATTCTGAAAGAGCCCCATAAATATTAACTTTTGTTATAAATATATTTTACCAATGTCAAAAATTCTCATAAAATTTGTTTTTTCAAAAACTTTCCCATGAGCTTAATTTCCAAGTATGTATGATTTTAATCAATTATATGTTGTATAAAAGTTTATGTATCAGTTCACTAACATAAATTCATTGCAAATAAAATACTGCCTCAAATTTTTCATTCTTAAGATACTTGTGATGACAAATTTCCTTTTTTCTAGTGTGGTTCCAGTTACACTCACCATATTTTTGCCCATGTGCCACGATCTACACCTACCTAGCTTGTGGCTGTACTCTGAGAATTAGAATAACCATTTTGTGTAGAATACAAAAAGATTTGCAAGATAATTTAAGACAAACTTTCAGTGTAAAATATCTCTGTGGGATTAAGTCACATACTGCAGTCTGGTGGCTGCAAGGATACGTAATAAAGGAGAAAGAGATCACATTATTTCATGCTTATTGTGACACATATATAAAAGTCTTCTATTGGTCATAATTTCCAGGAATAAATTTTAACATGTAGGACTCATATAAATACATTTGGAGTCAAAGATAGATGGCCAAGTCATATATTTAAATTCCATCTGTTCGAAGGAGGGTTTCATAAATTGAGAATATTATGGTATTTAAATCAATGAATTTTTAGATTTATTATGATTTAGATTCTTTCTTATAAAATGCATATTTTATTTTCATTAAGTTAACCTTAACAATAAAATATCCCTGCTTACATTTTACAAACTCTGTTTTTATGTAAAAAATTGCACTGAATGCTATAAACATTAAATACTTCTTTATCTATTTTTTTCTAGTAATTTTTCTTTAACTTTAAATCCACAGATATATCCCTGACATATTCTGGCCTATTAAAACCAATTATTTACTTGTCTTTTTAAATTCTTGGCTAAATTATAAGAGTGTGAGACCTGATGTACAATTAACAAAAAAATCTGTCATGTGGAATACTACAAATTACAACATAAAAAGGAACATGATATAAAATTTCACAATAAGCAAATGTCAGTGTACCTATAATTTTTTTCTAAAGCCTTTGGAACTATTTTAAAAGGTCATAGCATAAGATGGCTTCAGCAATAACAATCTGAATAGAATGCAGAAAATATTTCCTTACTTTTTCTATCTAGAAAATGGAACAACCAAATTAAGCTCTCTCATACCAGAATGCATCAGATAAATGATAAATTTAACCCCATTTTTCCTCACATCATTTAAACAACGGAGTCAATTAAGTGGAACATTAAAAACTGATGAACCAAAGAGTGGCATAAAATAGCAATTAGAAATAATGAGTTCCTGAAGTAAAATGACAAGGAAGAAGTCATGAAAGACAGTATTAGAACCAATAATTAATGAGAAGTGACAGTGAAGAACTGAAATGCCAAATTCAATCACGACTATGATTGAATGTGTCTTAGATAGACTGGTAAGATAAAAACACCTCCAGAGTTTAGGGATTTTTCCACTGTTGATTTAGTATAGAGAAGAAAAAATATCCTTAAAAATTAAGCTACTCTAAGGATGATGCCCAAGTAAATTATCTCATATTCATAAAGAAATCATAAGTTTCTCATTCCAACTTCAGATATATTTTGCTTCAAAATGATCATGGTTTCATTTTGTTAAATATAAATACTTAAAGTCTACCAAGTATATCAGGACATATGTGATATATCAGGAACTTCATCTACCCCTCCAAAACTCAGAGCAAGGGAGAAATCTGGTATGTTGTCAGGCTGAGGTCAGTATGATGTAACAGGAATAAAATGAATAATTAATATGATTTCTGTATCCACCAGACCAACACTAAGCCAGTAGAAGGTATATATGTATATCCTGTATATCCTCTGTGTGTGGGGGGTGGGGAAGGGCAGGTATGTAAAAAGGTGTATTTCAAGGACTTGATCTTGGCTTGTATGATCATGGGATCTGGATAGGCATGTCTGAAATCTGCAGGATAGGCTGGCAGGCTGGAAACTCTCAGACAGGCTTTAAGGCTGGAATTTCTTCTTCCTCATGGAAAATCAGTTTGCTCTTGAGAGCTTCAATTGATTAGATAAGACCCACTCACACAGTACGGAGGATAATCTCCTTTACTTAAAGTCAACTGACTGTAGATGCTACACACAAATATCTTCATAGCAACACCCAGATTCATGTTTGATTGAATCAAGGGTGCTATAGCCTAGCCAAGTGGACACACAAAATTAACTACTACAATCTCCAACTACCCCTTCCTTCCCACAAGCATCTCCTCTTTTAAAGACAGATTTCCAAAAGAAACCCCCATTGTATAAATCTTAGCAATTAGGTCCTCCTTTAGGAATAGTCCTTGTGAGAACACAGCCATCAAAAAAACTAGGGGATTAGTAGGTACAAACATAGAGTTAGATAGAAGGAATAAGTTCTAATCTGATAGAAAAGCAGGGTGACTATAGTTAACCACAATATATTGTACTTTAAAATTACCCAGAATATAGGACCTGAAGTGTACTCAACACAAATGATAAATCAATGAGTACCCTAAATATCCCCAATTGATCATTATGCACTCTCTGCATGTAACAAAATTTCACATGTACCCCCATAAATGTGTATTAATGTAATGTAACAAACATTTAAAAAGGCCTGGAGTAGACTGGATCTTTGATAAAGCTATGGCAATGGCCCTGATATCTATTCTTCATGCTTAGTGACTGATGGCCTCTTCCTTTGAATCCAGTGCTGCTCAAACATACACTGGAGTATGTAGGATGAGTGTAGGGTTGCTTTATTGCTTCAGATCACCTTTGCTTGGTGAAATCATTCACAAAGGAGAACACAGTGGGGAACTGATACAAGTGGATGAGGTAGCATATATGACCCTTTTATTTTAAATAGAATTTAACTACATAATTGTGGTCCACCTGCCAATTTACATGAATTCAAACCCTTCAAACATATGATAATACATATTTAACATCATTAAAATTACCAAATGTAATGATTTTGAGGACATAAAACATTTTCAGTTTTTTTATTTATCCCATGCTAATGTTCCAGACTGAAAGAAATTACTTTTTAAAAGATGAATCTTATTGAAGTTGAAAACCAAGGGAAAACTGCTAAGTTAAATGCTGATCGGATCTGTAGGAAAATTAAGTCAAATTACAAAATAAGAGATAAGACAAAGAAGCCTGGTTACCAAAAAAGCTGCAGAATAGGACAAATTGTGATGAAAGTTCAGAATCTCAACAGAGACATCAATAAACAGCCACTAACTCTGCGTTGGGAATTATTGCTTTATATGAAGTTTTGTAGATTAGTCCCCTACATTGAATAATTAGACCCCTATGATATAGACACTATGAATCAAGCCCCTTCTGAAATTGCATTGTTCCATAACCTGTATTTGACTTCTCACTATTCTCTTTTGACCTCAGGTTACTTCCCAGACACTAAAAATTTGAGTTCCTCTTTAATTTCCTTTTTCTTATGAAGGTAATTTTCATGTGACCACCTATTGTATCTGACCTAAAAGGTTATTTTATTTCTCTTTTTTTTTTTGAGATGGAGTCTCACTTTGTCGCCAAGCAAGTGCTATGACGCGATCTTGGCTCACTGCAACCTCCACCTCCCTGGTTCAAGTGATTGTCCCGCCTCAGCCTCCCGAGTAGCTGGGATTACAGGCACATGCCACCATGCCCAGCTAATTTTTTTGTATTTTTAGTAGAGATGGGGTTTCATCATGTTGGCCAGGATGGTCTCCATCTCCTGACCTCAGGTGATCTCCCCGGCTCGGCCTCCCAAAGTGCTGGGATTACAGGTGTGAGCCACCACACCCGGCCTTGTTTCTCATTTTTAACAGAATTTAGCATGTCACCATTCATCATTCTTCATCTCCCATCTTCTTAACCTTGCTTCATGCACCTCCTAATAAAATATTAATGAAAAAGTTTTACTTAATATTTGATTGCCTTACTTTATATATGTGGTTCCATATAGAGATGGAAAACAATTTCATCACAGTATAAGTATACTAATTTTTAAAAAGGAAATATTTTCTATGCTACGAGGTATTACTATTTTTTGTGCTATTTGTTTTCTTGCCACAATTCAAAGCACAAGCAAATTATAATAAGAGATTTACTTTTGACAACAGAAATAGCTTTCTTTTTTCTCTAATGCATATCTCCTCCCACGTGCTTGAAGGCACAATGGCAAAGGTATTAAAGAAAATCTACTACTGAATTTCTTACTGTGGTCAAAGCATGACACAATCACCCACCCTGAATTGAGACGACCCAAACTTACATGAATATAACTAGAAATCTTGGGAAAACATGCATATATATTTAATTTTTCCCTGCACTGCTTTATTGTAGGAACTGTAATCTCCTGTAACATACAACATTCCAATGATTCAAGCCATATGAGAAAGACATTTAGATGAATGTAACTCTTTTTTGTATTGATCTGGGAAGGAGGAAAGAAAGATGAGAATTCAGTGCTGACTTCCTAATATCTCTTTCAGGGTGATTGGGATGGATAAACTGCCCTGAACATGGAATTTGATGAAAATCGGTTATTTCCATTTGAGTCTATCCAGAATTTTTTCTTTTCTAGAAATCCTCCTTGTCATCTCCTGACTCCCCATTTGTACAGGAATAGATTCTCATGTCCAAGTTGTCCAATTCGAGTACCCTATAACCTTCCACATGTTAATTCATTCAGAGACGCATGGATGGCTCAAGTGGAGTCAATCAGAGTTCTTTTTCAGGATTGAATGTGCATTCGGGAAGAGAGAAGCTCTCTGCTCTTATGATCTGGTGATTGGCATAAACCATGTAAACCTAAGAAAGCTATGAATCATTTTTGACACCTTGTGTAGAGAACCTGCCTGAGAATTAGAGAGAATGACAGGAAAAGAGTCAACTGCAGACATTTGTGAGTGACTAAAATTGTATCTGTGGGTGTACTTTAGGAGTAGAAAGATAGAGGCAATAAAATAAACAAACAAGCTTGTTTCAAATGGTTATATTTTCATGGAGAAGTCTTTATCTGCAAGAATGCCCCTCAGTTTTGTTTTGTTTTCTTTTTTTTACATTTTTGTTTGTTTTTGTTTTTGAGACGGAGTCTCCCTCTGCCACCAGGCTGGAGTACAGTGGCACCATCCCGCCTCACTGCAACCTCCGCCTCCCGGGTTCAAGCAATTCTCCTGCCTCAGCCCCCCGAGTAGCTGGGACTACAGGCGCACACCGATTTTAGTAGAGACGGGGTTTCACCATGTTGCCCAGGCTGGTCTCGAACTCCTGAGCTCGGGCAATCCACCAGCCTCGGCCTCCCAAAGTGCTAGGATTACAGGCGTGAGCCACTGTGCCTGGCCAGAATGCCCCTCAGTTTTTAAGATACAAACTGAATGGTATACATCTAACTCTTGACAAGTTTCAATTAATGACCATAAAGCAAAATGATTCTAATATCTCAGAACATAATGTCCCCAAGGGGAAAAGTCAATGTTCCCCCTTAGGGACATTGTTTTACTTACAATACAACTGGAGGAATATCAGAATCATGTGTAAATGGTTTGAAAAGCTCCCTAAAAGTCAGCAAAGAAGTGGTACATTGCAAGTGCTACTGGTTTTGAGCATATATTGCTGTGTTGCTATATCTGGTAGGTAACAACTATGTTAATTTTCGGTGATCAGAAAGCAGAAGTGGTGCTTTAGGCTTTTTACACCTTGGCATGATTGTTCGTTACTGATATTGAAGCATTTTTTTCTGTATATTTGTTACATTTTGAGAAACTGATAAGCGTTGTAAATAAATTGTAATTATTTCCCTTTTAAAGTAATGTTTACATTCTCAAGCAGAACGTCTGTTTTCAGAAATGTGTTACCAACATTGAATGAGATATATATAAAATATAATAAATTAATTTGTAAATAACAATAAATTGAATATCATTTATATTTAATAATATATTATCAATAATGAAATATTAAGTGATACACAAATATTAAATATTTATGTTGTTCACTTACATATTAAAAGCATCAGTTATTATTATTAGGTAATTATTAATAATACATTTAAGAAATCTGAGCAGGCACAATAAGCTATTTATTAACATCTGAGGTAAAGTATTAATAATAGCTGTATAAAAAGCCTTCTGAGAAAAGAACAGTTTCAAAGACAAAGTACAATACCCACTAAATTAGCTATGTGTCTATATTATTTTGCAATTTTTTACGACACTGAAAACAGTAGCCTAGATGAACATGTTACAAACTTTTGATATGCTTGTATCCCCTGCCCACACCGTCCCTGCCTGCAGCTTTACTAAGGTGTGATTGACAAATAAAAATTGTATATATTTAAAATATATAATGTGGTGTTCTGACACACATATACATAGTGAAATGAGTACCACAAACAAGCTAACATATCCATCACTTTACCTAGTAACCATTTTGTGTGGTGAGAACACTTGAAATCTCTCCCAGAAAATTTCAAGTATGCAACATATTATTAGGTCTAGTCATCACGCTGCATGATATGCTTGCCTTTTGATATGCTTGTTACCATGAACTGTTTTAGATCTATGAATAATGTCATTTAAACATAATTCTGTATGACTACAGAGACATAAACTAAGTCAATAATCCTGTATGACTACATAGATATAAACTAAGTCAATGTATTTAAAAGGTAGTAAATGAAACCTATATATGGTAGATAAAAAAGGAAACAAACTGGTAGGTCAGAGAGGAAATAAAATTGGTCTCCATTCTGCCCTTTGTGCTCTGTGAGGTGGTGAAATTTCCTCCTTGTCTCTGCGTTCTACCCAGGTGCCAGAACTGGCAGCTCTCCTGCAGAATGTTCACTTACAGATTAAAAAGCATCAGTTATCACCCCTTTCATAATGCCTTTGGGTGCTTCTTGGCTGAGAAAAATCATTAAAATAATGAAGGTTTCTTACTCCTGAAGAAGCTAAATTGTTAATGGTACTTATGTTTCTTTCTACTCAGGCTGCTAAAAAAAAAAAAAAAAAAAAAAAAAAAAAAAAAATGGTTTTCTGCACAAGAACACAGCCAAGGCTGTGGTTATTTCTCATTCCTAAATTGCTTTCTCTGTCTACTTTATCAATAGAGCAGTCTCTCTTGGCAGCTCTTTCAGATCCTGGCCTTCGCTAATTAAATTAAAAGCAAATAAAAGGAAAGAAAAAGGAAAGAGAAAGCAACTTTGAAGACAGTCATGATGTCTTTTTTCTCCCTCCTCAGGTCATGTTTGTTGCTCCCCAATAGTAGCTCAAAATACTAGAGTATTCATTCTGTTTCTATTGTATAACCCTTGTCCTGGCATAAACTGTAAAGGGGTAATACCAGGATGATTTGAACATGAATGATATGTCCCCAAATTTCTCCAGCATGTCTCATTAGTAATACTGGAGATGCTTTATTGTTAGCCACAACAACAGGGTAGGGGATTGGGGAGAGACACTCAAGACTAATAAAATGGCTCACTTTCTTTCACTTCGCCCTTGGGAATCCACATGTAAATATATTCAGGTTCCATTTGTTCACGTGAAAAAATTTAAGAGCATTTATGATATTGGCAACAGGTAAAACAGACCCACGTGCCAAGACTGATACAGCGATCATCAGCAGGATTCTTCTAAAATATTTCGGCCTGAGGTATGAATACTTCTTAATGACTTAATGACTTTAATATTTCTTAATGTAAAGTGTGGACACACTTTACAAGTCTTATGGTAGAGAAAGTTATCATCTACCTTGAATTCATTAGCACTATTGTTTCCTAAAGCATCTGAAATGTTGAATCTTTCGGAAACTCCAAAATAACATGTTCAAGTACTATGATTTGAACCAGGTTTACATTATAAAATGTTCTGCTTATATAGCCCTTAAAAAATATGGTAGCTGCAGAAAAAGAAGAGCTTTGGATTCTTTGCAGTACATATGCAGTGTTAATTAGAGTCCTGAGATATTATCTGATGGATGAGATATCTCAAGTAGGTAGAGGAGCCATGTCAGGATGGCCAGGTTCAAGACCTCATAGCACACCCGACCACCACCACCCACCTTAACCTTGACAGGCTTGTCTGTTAACCCTAGTGTGGCCTATAAATGTCACATTTTCTGTGTATAGTGATATAAACATATTTGGGAAGTACTCCCATTATGTGGTTCATGTTATATGGTTTTCAAACAATCAGAGTGAGTCAACAGAATTCATTTTCATAGGTTGACTTGGACAAACCTTGCCAAGATAAATGCCTGGTGATGGGGTTCACCACAAGGATCTCCAGCTGAAACATCACCGGAGCTTCACTAGAAAAGCCTTTTCATGGTTTCTGGTCTAATAATTAGCTAATATTTGCAATGTTATTGTTACAGCTCACACATTCATTATAATTTTCTTTATAGTAATACCCATTATAATTGGAGGCTTCGGAAATTGGTTAGTACCCCTAATAATCAGTGCTCCTGATATGGCATTTCCCCGCTGAAATAACATAAGCTTCTGACTTCTTCCCCCCTCCTTCCTACTACTACTCGCATCCGCCATAGTAGAGGCCGGTGCTGGGACAGGTTGAACAGTTTATCCCCCCTTGGCAGGAAATTTCTCCCACCTGGGGGCCTCTGTAGATCTCACTATCTTCTCACTTCATCTAGCAGGCATCTCCTCTATTTTAGGAGCTATCAATTTCATCACCACTATTATCAACATAAAACCCCCTGCCATATCTCAGTATCAAACTCCCCTATTTTTCTGATCAGTCCTAATCACAGCAGTCCTGCTACTCCTCTCTATACCAGTCTTAGCTCCCAGCATCACCATACTACTAACAGACTGTAACCTCAACACGACTTTCTTTGATCCAGCCGGAGGAGATCTCATATTATATCAACACCTATTCTGATTTTTTGGTCACCCTGAAGTTTATATCCTCATTCTACCTGGGTTTGGAATAATCTCTCATACTGTAACATATTACTCAGGAAAAAAAGAACCATTTGGGTACATAGGTATAGTCTGAGCTATAATATCAATTGGGTTCTTAGGCTTTATTGTATGAGCTCGTCACATGTTTACAGTGGGTATAGACGTAGATACATGAGCCTACTTCACTTCTGCCACTAAAATTATTGCAATTCCTACCGGTGTTAAGGTCTTCAGCTGACTCGCCACACTTCACGGAAGCAATACCAAGTGATCCCCTGCAATACTTTGAGCCTTAGGCTTTATTTTTCTCTTTACCATGGGGGGCTTAACCGGCATTGTATTGGCAAACTCATCATTAGACATTGTATTACACGACACATACTATGTTGTAGCCCACTTTCACTATGTCCTATCAATAGGAGCTGTATTTGCTATCATAGGGGGTTTTATTCATTGATTTCCCTTATTTTCAGGCTATACACTAGACCAAGCCTATGCCAAAGCCCATTTTGCCATTATATTTATAGGCGTAAATTTAACCTTCTTAGATCTATGTCACCAAATACTGGAAAATGTCAGCTGCACCCACTAAACAGCTTTATAATATTAATTTATCTTTTTCTCCCTGGATATATGACCCAAAACCCACTCCTCACTTGGATATTGCTCTGGTAATGATGGTTGACAAGAAGACCCTGGGGGTTGCTGGTAGTAGATCTCCTAATTTAACTTATTCCTGAAAAATCAACCCTATGTCAAAATCAAACCCAGACTTGTTCCCCCACCATTCACACCTGCTCTAAATGAGTTTTATCCTATGCTGTGTGGTTAGCATAGTCTTCAGTAGGACAGCCCTCCTGCCTGTTTGTCAACAGCTAATAATTTTTTTTCTTTCTCTCCACTCTGCCACCCCATAAACTAAGTATGGGTCTCATTTAACCTTATTTGTAATTCACAACATAGAACTGATTTCCTCATTATAAAAGTTTCCTTACTTGAAACAATTCAGGGACTGGGCAGCATTGCTAATATTATCTCCTCTGTGGAAGAAAACCAGCTGAATGATTATCACCAGCAGTTGTGCCAGAAAGCAAATAAATGTCTTGGGAAATGCTATTTGCTGTATCGGTTGAGCTGAAATTTCTGCTCAGAATTATTAAAGAATAAGAAAGATTGCCTCCACCTAAAGCAATAGGCATTGCCTCATTACTGTATTGCATTATTGTCTAAAGAAGCACAAAGATACATTTAGTTAATTCTTTCTTTCTCTGTTAACAGACACAGAAAAATTATGTTTCTATTACTTTTGCCATTACTTTCAATGACAAAACCGCAATTACTTTTGCACCAACCTAAATAAATGTCTGCTTTACTTATACTGCTAAATTATAGTAAGAGGAAAATCCCTAGGGCAGATGACAGCTCCTGGAACATGTGTGGCACTTGGGTAGCTGGAGTTGAAAGCCAGCTTAAAAATTAGTATTAACTAGCTCTATGTTGCAAAAAATGGTAATGACCTACTTTGCACTAGTCATTTCAAAATGCTTTCCCTTTAGAAGTCTCTCTCTCTCTATTATCATGCTATAGCAAGATTTTACTGTGTTCTTGAAAAACAGGGTGCCTTCATCCATTTGGGCTGCTATAACAAAATGCTATAAACTGGGGAGCTCATCAACAGCATACATTTATTTCTTAAAGTTCTGGAACCTGGAAAATTTGAGAGCAAGGCACCAGTAGATTCTAGGTCAAGTCAAGGCTGCCCTCCTGGTTTATAGATAAATGTCTTCTTGCTATGTCCTCACATGGTGGGAGGAGGTAGCTCTCTGAGATCTATTTTATAAGGGCAAGAATCCCATTTATGAGGGCTCCACCCTCATGACCTCATTACTTACCAAGGGCTGCACCTCCTAATACCATCACACTGGAGGTTAGAATTTCAACATACGAATTTTGGTGGGATGAAACCATCCAGTCTATAGCACTGGGATTAGAAACAAAACCTAAGCTGTATTAAAAGTTAAATTTTTACAGTGTATAATGTATTAAACATTACATATAAAACTTGATATATCTGTAAAGTTTTATCTTCTTATAAAATGTGTAAAACCTGGGTTTATTTAGGATTTCTAGGCAATTTGTGTAATTCATATATTATAGATTATGGCAACCAGCCATTAATTATCTCCTACCTTTCCTTTTGGGAAAGATCCACACATCTAGCCAGGCCATGAAGAACCACGATGATTCTATCTACCACATGGAGTTTCTTGCTCTGCCAGAGAGACCAAAGTCTTAGTTAACATTTTAGAACAAGCTGGCAATAATAAGGCTAATGATAAGGTCACTGGGTGATATGCTTTAAAAATATCATTTTATACAATTGCATAAATTAGTTTCTTTTTACCCTACAAAAGTGTTATCTTAGTAAGAATTTATCATGTGTATTTTGACAAATTGGATTTTATCCATAATTGTCAAGCCCAGCAGCCAAAAAGAAGTCTACAAATCATGCCAGACTAAAACTGGGCTGCATTTTCATGGGCTGGTGGCATTTAAAAACTTTAAGGTATAGATGTAGGTACAAGGTGCTTTAATGGCACTGAGAATGGTAGAAAGTTTGTCTTTAGTGGGTGCTTAGAAAATATTACGTAATTTGCAGCTATGAAACAGTGTATGACAAATATTATCACATGGATCCTAAAGCAGCAAAGCCCACTATGAATTTAGATAGAACATGAAATCTAAAAATAATTTAAAAAGGCTTTATCTGTTAATATATTAATAATAAATTTAAGATAGTCTGTATATGATGCAGTGAAAAAGGGGCTTTACATTCCCCATATTCTGTTTCTAAAATCTGTTCTTCACTTTTCTTTTTCAATATTGTAAGTAGAAGCTTCTCAGGCCTGCTGTTTTCTTCTGATGCCAAATGCTGAAATCACAGTACTTAGAAACTTAAGAATTCTGCCTGTGAAACAATCTCAGAAAAATAATACGGGGAAATTTTGAGAATTTATGTATCAGTATGTTTTAAAGAGCACTTGGTATTCTCAAGTTTTGGTGGTGTATTCTCATTACTTTATATTTTGCTGATTATCAGTCAGTAAAATCCTTCTCCCCAACTAGAGTTAGAAACCACCAATGTGCAGACAGAAGAATAATTTCCTGTAGAATGTGTAAATAATCGTTATTTAGGAATTATTCTAAAAACAAATTATGGAGTAGAAATAATTTCTCTTCAAGATAAAAATATGTTTTTCTAATTTTATTATGCTTATCTAATTTTATTTTCTAATTTAAGCATTTGATAAGTTTATTTGGTTTATTGTTAAGATTTGGTGTTTCTGTTCTCTAAGAAAAAAATTTAAAACTTCATAGTCACATTAAACAATCCATATACAGATCCCCCATTAATAGTTGCTTCTTTATAAAATTGCTCCTTGAGGAAAACGGCTACTTATTTAAATTAGATTTAGAGAATGAAACATAAGTAACTCATAGAAATGGTCTGTTAATCTGCAAATTTGCAGAAACCATTTCTAGAACATTATCAGTGACTCCGACATGCAAAGTTCCAAAATCAAGTAAACTTCGAGGCAATTGAGTAAAACTTTTTATCTAACAGCTGTACAATGAGCTGCTATGGTTATTGAGACAGTCTGATTAAAGCAGTATTAGAGCACATTTAAAAAATCACACTGAGAGTAATTTAATGCGGTTTAGTAGGCACTTCTATATTTTGCAGTGACCAAGGGATAGATAAATGCATAGAGTGAATGACATGCAGCAAAGTAGACACAAAAAGGTAAAAGATTACATTTGTGATGTATTTACATGGCAAATTAAATCTCTTTTACCATCTGATATGGGTTGGTGTGTCCGCACCCAAATCTCATCTTGAATTTCCATCTAAATTGTAGTCTCCACCTGTCTGTCTCGGGAAGGACCTGTGCGGGGTGTTTGGATCATGGAGGCGGTTTCCCCCCATGCTGTTCTTGTGATAGTGAGTTCTCATGAGATCTGATGGCTTTATAAGTGGTGGTTTCCTCTATCTGTCTGTCTCTCTCTCTCACTTGCCACTTTGTATGATGTGCCTGCTTCACCTTCTGCCATGATTGTAAGTTTCCTGAGGCCTCCCCAGCCATGTGAAACTGTGAGTTAATTAAACATTTTTTCTCTATAAATTACCCAGTTTCAGGCAGCTCTTTATAGTAGTGTATAAACAGACTAATACATCATCTTAATGTCAACTGATTTTTCTAAAAACCTTAAAATATAGTGGAGATGGTGATTATCCTGCTACATAAGAAATGGTTTTATGAACTTGAATTTTGCACATGCCTTTTTAATGGAAGAAGCTACAGAGCAGAATAATATTTGTGATGTAAATTCTCTGAGCAAAATCTATTTTGAATATCTAGTAATCATTTACAAGTATACACATACCTACACATACGCATACATGTATTATGTGTATGTACACATACTGAGGTCAACTATATGAAGGTCATTACTTCATACTTCATTATATAACATAAACTTCATTATATAACATGTACTTAATTATCAAAACTCTATTCATTTAATAATATTTTATAAACAAATATGAGGATTAGGGGGAGCGGATTTCCCACCCCTAAAAGTGGGAAAGACAGAATGAACACATAGTTTATCTAACTCAGAGGATGAGCTCTTAACGCTATGGCATTCCTTCTCTTTCCTAGGCTCATTTTTTAAAGATCTGTCTGCTAAACACAAAAGACGACTAGCAGTTCTTCACTTAATAACAGATTTTTAGTAATCATAACACATTAAGGTTGACAGATGCAGACATGTTAGCCAGCTCTTCCTCATTCTTATAAATTATGAATTAAAGCAGCAATGCTATCAGATGCATGGCTTCGATAGCACTGTTAGAATTATATGTCAATTTTATTTTACTCAAATTTTCAACCAAAGCCTTCCTATTTCTGTTGCACATTTGTACAGTGGACTTCATTTTCTTTTATAAGTTTTGGAGTTAAGTTACATCACTGGAATCCAAAGAATAAAGAGTGGTAGAAATCATCTTTTGCTTCATCTAACGTCATCTACCTCCACAGAGAAGAGGAAACAAAAATTCAGAGCTAAATGATTTACCATGTCAGTAAATGACTAAACTTCTCTGGTAAGAATATAAGTCTGTGGAAATAACCCTGGACTTTAGAAATCACTGTTCCAGATGCATGTTTTTTAGAAACACCTTACTCGAACATTAAAACTAAGCACTGTCTTTCAGCCTAGAATTCCAGGAATGGATAATTAGCAATGAAACCAAATTTTTAATTACATGTTTTGTCTTATAATGTTAGCAGATACTCACATTTAGGAAGGAACCCAAAGAAATATAGCCAGTATTTAGGAGGGAATTCAAAGAAAATAAAAAATATTTTAAATATATTGAACTTTATTTATGCATTGTGTATAGAGTTTGTACTCTAAGATTTTCTCATCCTGCTATTTGTTTTTTAAGCCAAAGATTTCTTGTGCCAGACAGATGGAAACTGTGGGAAGAAAAAACCGGGGTAATAAAAATTGAAAAAGTTTTGAATCAAGAGACTTTTCCTTAGAGCAGAAGCATTCCTGATTCACAGGTGATGCTAATGCTTTCTGATCATGCATAATATGAACTTTCCAAAGGTCTTATGATTACAGGTTTTTCTGTGATAAATTCAATCTCAGATTAGTCATACATCAGATTAGAAACGCCAGATGGCATCTTCTCTTTTGGACAAACTCTTGGTGTATAATTGCCTTTCCAATAATGTATGTCTCCTTATATCAGTATTTATATTCTATGAAAAAAATCAGCATTTGTTTGTATGTTTTAATTATCTGGTTTGGCAAGAAATTCAAACTGAAGCGGTCTTTGCCTTTGCACAATAAATCTATTGCTTTGTGAAGGAAGACATTTTTTTTCTTTTACTTAAATAAAGCACAATAAGCAAATCTGAAGTCATATTAAATACTATACTATGTATCTATTTAAACGGAATTGTGTTTTGTACTACAGCTGCTCTTAAAATAAAAAATTAGAAAAATAAAATGCATTCCAAGTACAGATTTCAGGGTTAAGTTTGCTTTTCTACTAATGGTAATAAGTTGTATATATTCAGCAGCTTCCTTCTAAGACTCTCAAAGGGCTTTATCATGCTAAGGTTGAAATTCAATTTATGTAATCTCAAATCAAATGTAATTATCTCTACATTTGAGATGAGAAGATTGCTTAGTTTTATAGTACTTTAATGAATAATTGTAGCTTTGTTTATAGCTTCAACTTCTAGATTGCTTTTAAAGCTCAACAATTATATTTAAAAGTCCAGACTCTTATTTTTTAACTTCTATTAACTTCATCTAATTCACTGAAGACTTTGTTCTCCTTTCCCTGAATGCCTGTCATTAATCACTTTGAATTCCACCTCTGCAGAGCTTGACTATCTAACACTCTACTGCCTCAGTCTGTCTTACCATTTATCTTTCCTTCCCCTCCAAGTTACCTATCTATCCACTGCCATGGACACCATTAAGGTTTGAAAGTTGGTGTGCCCTACAAATTATTATTTTCAAATGTAACAGCCATTGTGATAGGGTTAAGAGGTGGAGGCTTTAGGAGGTGGTGAGGGCATGACCGGAATTAATGGTCTTGTAAAAGATGCTTGAGCAACCCTGTTTGTCCCTTCCACCATGTGAGGATGCAGCAAGACGGTGCCAGCTGTGAAGGAGAGCGCAAGCCCTCAACAGACACTGTGTCTGCTGGCAACTTGATCTTATACTTTCCAGCCACCAGAATGTGAACAATACATTTCTGCTGTTTACAAATGACCCAGTCTAAGGCATTTTGTTACAGCAGCTCAAATGGACTAATACAGCCACCTGCGAGATGTATCATCTTCAGATTTTAGGCTACCTTGAAATTTTATTTCTAGAAGTTTGTTTCCCAACTACAACCTCCTGTCTCCCATAATACTTGCTTTAAAATCCCAGTATCTCAATTATTTAATTTCATTGTAAGTTTTAGGACATTATTCTCATTCTATTTTCATGATTTAGTATCTTCTGACATCTCTTTTTTTCTTTTGTCTAACCTAGATTCCATTATGCAACATTATAATTCCTCTTGTAAATAGCCTCGGCCACTATATATTACAATCACTATTACTATCACAGTTGTTCTCCCTGACTCCTTACAAATTTCATCTCCCTTCCCCTAGTGAAAGCCACCATCAGCTCTCTTATCTTACTGTGACAGCCATGGAAAGGATCTTCCCACCTTTTATATAACTCCCCAATATCAACACAGCAAACTGAATAACTTTTCAAAAATATAAATTGCACAATTTATCTTTTATGTTTATGAAGGGCTGTTTGCTCATTACTTGAAATAAAATATAAATTCACGTCTGTCTTCAATATAATCCAATGTGATCTACTCTGAAGCTAAACTGAACTTCTCTTAATTTCTTCACATTAGCCAAGGGCTATCATACTTTTCTGGGCTGCTCTTCCCCCTGTGGTTCCTATGACCATCTTCTTGAACTTTTTTTTTTTTTTTTTTTTCAGATGGAGTTTTGCTCTTGCCCCCAGGGCTGGCGTGCAATGGTACCATCTCCGCTCACTGAAACTTCCATTTCCTAGGTTTAAGCAATTCTCCTGCCTCGGCCTCCCAAGTAGCTGGGATTACAGGTGCTCGCCACCACACCCAGATAATTTTTGTAGTTTTAGTAGAGATGGGGTTTCATCATGTTGGCCAGGCTGGTCTCGAACTCCTGACCTCATGTGATCCACCTGCCTTGGCCTCCCAAACTGCTGGGATTACAGGTGTGAGCCACTGCGTCTGGCCATTCTTCTCGATTTTTAAATTCAATAATGCCTCCACAGAAAGGCCACTTCCAGTCACCTTTCTAAAGTAAACATGTCCACATTATCCACTATTTGTTTATTTGAATTTTCTATTCGTTTGTTTTCTTTCATAACATATAAAACAAATAGCAAACATGAACTAATAAACTGGGATTGTGTGTGCTTCTGTCATCTTCATATTCCCCATGCCCAGCATACTGCCTGGTTAAAAAGAAACATCCAAAAATATTTGTTTACTAAACGTCACTAAAGCAATTTTACGTTGGCTCAGAAATTCTAAGCTGTTGGGTTCATACTATGATCATTTAGCATTTAAGACCAAATCTTACCTCATGGGGTCAAAATAAAAAAGTATAATAAATTTCCTACCCTTTATTTACCTAGAATAACCAATACCATGTTTTCCTGCATTGTGATCCATCGTAATATTTTTGCCTGGAGTATCAAATAGATTGTGTCAGAATATTATTAATACTTTAATTTGATCTTATGTCCCCATGAGATGAGCTATGAAATCTGTAATCAATCCCAAATAAATTTGCTTCTGCATGGTTTACATAGACTGCAAAGCAGTATTTATTAAAATAAATATTCACTGTTTATACATATTCAAAGCATACAGTCACATTTAGGTTATGGAAAATAAGTTGTTAAAATTATAGATTTTCAAATTTTTACCTAAAATATAAATGAATGTTATTTTTTTCCACTTTTATAAAATTGAGAGTAGAAAATCTAACAGTGCTATCAGTAGTAATTAAAAAAAAAAAAACAGAGGCCTAAGAATTTAGCACTGTCATCAAAATAACCAATTCCAGAGTTACATAAATAATATGTAAGCATTTTATACTGCATGCTCATTATACTTTAAAAACAGTAAACAACTTAAAATACTAAATAAAAAAGTAGAGTTTGAAACATAAAAAGTACTTGAAATTCTTGTTATCTTATTAAGTTTAATATTTCTTAAATTTATGTATGTGCCATGCACTTGTACAAAATATGAATACTAAGAACACTTTAAAAATTACTAAATCAACGCATTTTAGTTAGGAAATTTAAAATATATATATTAATAAAAGAACGTTGATGATTAAGTTTGTCAGATTATTTTAATTATAATTTAATTGTGGAGTAATCTACTATTTGACTGATTTTTCTGGTTAAGAGAGTGAATTGAGGCCCAGCGCAGTGGCTCATGCCTGTAATCATAAAACTTAGGGAGGCCGAGGTGGGTGGATCACCTGAGGTTGGGAGTTTGAGACCAGCCTGGCCAACGTGGTGAAGTCCTGTCTCTATCAAAAATACAAAAAATTAGCTGACTGTGGTCGTGGGCACCTGTAATCTTAGCTATTTGGAAGGCTGAGGCAGGAGAATTACTTGAACCTGGGAAGCGAAGGTTGCAGTGAGCTGAGATCGTGCCACTGCACTCCAGCCTGGGCAGCAGAGCAAGACTCTATCTCAAATTAAAGTAAATAATTCTACAATAAAGACACATGCACACATGTTTATTGCAGCACTGTTCACAATAGCAAAGACTTGGAACCAACCCAAATGGCCATCAATGATAGACTGCATAAAGAAAATGTGGCATATATATACCATGGAATACTATGCAGCCATTAAAAAATGAGTTCATGTCCTTTGCAGGGATATGGATGAAGCTGGAAACCATCATTCTCAGCAAACCAACACAAGAACAGAAAACCAACCACCACATGTTCTCATCTGTAAGTGGGAGTTGAACAATTAGAACACATGGACACAGGGAGGGGAACATCAACACCAGGGCTTGTCAGGGGGTGGAGGGTTAGGGGAGGGATAGCATTAGGAGGAATACCTAATGTAGATGATGGGTTGATGCGTGCCACAAACCACCATGGCATGTGTATACCTACATAATAAACCTGCACATTCTGCACATGTACCCCAGAACTTAAAGTATAATACAAAATAAATAAAAATTAAATTAAATTAAATTTAAAAAAGAATGAATTGAAAGAACTAAATTTGCAGACTCAGAATGAACAAAAACAATGGAGCATTGCGTTAGTCTATTATAACAGTACAGTAGTGTAACTTAAGCTGCTTAAACGGCTGAGGAAGTTTAAGCTGCATTTATTGCATTTAATGTAATATAATGAAGGCTATAGTATATTCAAAAGTTGGATTACATTGACAACCATTAACGGTTGTTTGAATTGACCAGTCAATGTAATCCAACTTTTGAATATACTATAGTCTTCATTATATTTAAATACGTAGAATACTTTTAGCATTATGCCAAATAGAAGTTATGGGAGATGTGGGAGATACGAAGCGGCTTAAACTTTTCTCAGCAATAAATGTCAGCCAGTGAGGAGGCTCGGTGTCTTCACTTTAGTCTCTTCTAGTCTTGTTTTCATAAGAAATGTAATAGGAGAATTTGTGGGTTAGGAAAGTTTAAAAAATAAAATAAAATGCCTCCCCCACCTTTAAAAATAAAACAGTTGGCCGGGCGCGGTGGCTCAAGCCTGTAATCCCAGCACTTTGGGAGGCCGAGACGGGCGGATCACGAGGTCAGGAGATCGAGACCATCCTGGGTAACACAGTGAAACCCCGTCTCTACTAAAAATACAGAAACTTAGCCGGGCGAGGTGGCAGGCGCCTGTAGTCCCAGCTACTCGGGAGGCTGAGGCAGGAGAATGGCGTGAACCCGGGAGGCGGAGCTTGCAGTGAGCTGAGATCCGGCCACTGCACTCCAGCCTGGGTGACAGAGCGAGACTCCGTCTCAAAAAAAAAATAAAAATAAAAAATAAAAAAATAAAAATAAAAATAAAAATAAAACAATTGACTCTTTTTCTTATGTATCTTTGATTGAAACATATCTACTACTAAGTAATGCAAAAAAAATTTTAGTGTTTTGAAATAACAAACCAAGGCACAGGTGTGAGAATTCGGTTAGGTACATCTCTTTATTAACAGGGGATTTACAAATCTACAACTTGCCATAATGCCTGATAAGAACAGAAATAGGAAAAGTTCTATGGGCTGAATGTTTGCATCACTCCCCAAAAATCAAATGTTGAAATCATAAACCCCAATGTGATGATTTTGGGAGGTGTTGCCTTTGAGACGTAATTGGGCTATGAGGATGGAACCCTCATTAATGAGATTGGTGCCCCTGTAAGAAGAGACACAATTGTTTGCTCTTGCTCTCCCCTCTCTACCATGGAAGGATGCAGCAAGAAGACAGCCACGTGCAACCAGAAGGAGGGCTCTCACCAGACACTGGATCTGCTGGCACCTTGATCTTGGACTTCTCAGCCTCTAGAACTATGAGAAATAGACGCTCGTTGTTTAGCTATCCAGTCTATGGTATGTTTGTTACAGCACCCTCAACACACACAAGAAGAATAGGGTGCCAAATAGCTTAAATTACTATGTTGGTGGGAGCAACTGAAATCTTTATCTGCAATTCCAACTTCACTCTTGACCTGTTGTTCTATATTCTGATCATTCACCCATTGGCTATATTTTTGTTGTCCATAGGCTAACCTCCAGAGGCAGAGAGGGAAGAGCCCTTCATAACCTTTTTTTATTAATTTTCCTTCATATTCCTACTCTGGCAATTGAACATGCCTGGATTTAGCAAATGAAATGCCAGATTTAGCAAATGAAAACCTTAGTTAAATTTAATGCTGAGAAAAATAATAAAAAAATTATAGTAATGTAATTCCCATGCAATATTTAGGACATCCCTGTGCTAAAAAATATCCATTGTTCATTTGAAATTCAAATTTAACTGGGTGTTCCGTATTTTATGTAGCAACCTCAAAAATGCAAGAAATCTAAGCAGTTCTAGAATTAATGAAATCATGGATGTTTTCTGATACCTCATGAAATGCATCATCTTTACTGGACTTCTCTCTCAACCTTACCCTACATATATAAACATGCTTCTACCTATTTGTGATCCAACTACTACTTCTTAAGCAGATAGGCTATGGTGTTTAATTATTTCCTTCAAGAATTGGAAGTATTAATTTGATAATCAGTGTACCTAATTGATTCATAAAATCTGTCCCACAGAGTTTCCTGATCTCCTTTAATTTGTACTAATTTCTTTAATGGAGATACTTATAATATGATTTAGCATTCTGAAAATATTGTAAGGATTAATCTCTGGTCACGTGATTTCATTATTTTATTTCTCATACACAATTGAGGGAATACAGTAAGAACTTAGGTCAGCAGCTTAATTTATACTTAACAGACAGAGCTGGTAAATTACTAGAAGCCAGCAAGAAGAATGAGTAAGCCCTAATTGATATATTAGGCTAGATTTGCTCTGAAAATGGGGGGATGTTTAATATTCCTTATTATTCTGGGTGTTGCAACAGGATCAATTCTTTAATAGTAGTGTTGATTAACGGTTCTTAAAGTGATGCCCAGAATAGCATCTTTACCATTACCTGGAAACCTGCTAGAAACACAAATGCTTGGCCCCTTACAGACCCAATGAATCAGGAATTCTGGAAGTAGGACTCAGCACTCTATTTTTGAACTCAGCACTCTCATTTTTTAAGAGGCTCTTCGGGTGATTTTGATAGGCACTAAACTTTGAGAGCCACTTTTCTATGTGAATGCCAAATCATAATCATCCAGAGGAGTTCTGTTTCCATGAAAGAAGACACGTGTTACCTGGTGAATGGAAGGAATTACAATTTTAACTGAATCCTTTACCTGTGTGTTTGTCATATGATTTGGAGAAGAGAGCAACTTGAAGGTGAATTTAATCACTATAGATAACCAACTGCGATAATTGCCTCACTCTCTGCATTACTTATCCTGCATATAAACTGCCTTCAGCCACGTTCTTGTGCATCTTTGCACAAGGTGATCAGTTGGGGGAAAAGAGATTAAGAATTCAGATAATTCTGAAATGTAGGTGATGCTTTAGGTCAAAGCATTATGGAATCGTATCACTAAGCAAGTACCTAGGAATTATATCAAATGAAAAATATTAAAAATGCATTTGGCTAATGGGGCAGAGCTTATGGCAGGAGTTAAGTTAGTTTATATTGAAATAGCACTGGAACATAATTATATAGCACTCTATATATAGAACATATATATGTACATATATGTATGTTCCCTGTATAAGTGAGATCGGGTCTCACTCAAAATAGTAGATTAAGTTATAGATTATTTTAAAGTTACACTAAGAGCTTTGCTATGATCCTTAAAAGAAGATGTTGAAGATTTTTTTTCACAGTGTACATTTTATTTCAAAAATAAATTGTAAAAATATAAATGTGTAAAAGGGAAAAATAATGAATAGAAAGTAGTACACACGATGGTAGGAAAAAAAACCCTGAACCTTTTAATTAACACAATAAATACAATTGTAGTACATTTATCAGTAAAGGCAGAGTTTGTACTAATGTGTTTTTTAAAAAAATTCATTACATGCCATATCCAAAATATTCCTTAGCAAAGCTTTAGTTTTTATTTTGTTTATCTGTAACAGGCCACATAGTATAAATAATATAGGTTTTGAGGACCACATAAAGACTTCTATTACTTCCTTTTTTTTTCTTTTTAAAAATAACTCTTTATGAATGTAAAAATGATTTCTATTTCAGGGGCCATATACAATCAGGCCACAGGCTGATTTTACAGTGTGTGTAGTTTTTTTTTTTTCTTTTAATTCCTGGACTAGCGGATGTGAGTCCACAAGCTAAAGGATTCTGATATATCAGAATTTAAGCCACCTCAGCCTTCTCCACTATCCCAGACATTCATAGTTCTGTCAGCGAAATCAAATCGCGGTTCTTTTTCACTACAACGTTTAGGGGGTTAGTTGTTACCCAGTAATAGGAGCTGGGACACAATGAAAGTAAAAATATTCATATATTATGGTGCAGAAATTGCTTTTACCACCAAGTATAATGGAATACATCCAATGGCATTAATGGAGCTATATTTGAGAATATTCACAGAAGTATTGTTTCAAGCACCAGCAAATTGTAATGCATATAATAATAATAATAATAAATGTGCTCAAATAACATGATTCTATTCAGCATTAAATGTATAAATTCTTGAGGCTATTTTTAGTAAGGCTAAATATCACAAATATATTTATAAGAAAAGAATAAAAACACATACAGCAAAACCACTTATAAATTATAAAATAAATCGACATTACTGCTTAAGGATACAGGGCTTGTAATAAACTATTAGAAAAGCTTTAAAAACGAGAAAGAATAACCTCAGGATGGTGAGTTCCTCTAAATAGCATGAAATGCCACCAGGAAGGGATATACAAGGATCTTCAACTTTTATTTTCAAGTTTTATTTTTTAAGCTCTGTGGTATGTATATACCTACATTATTCTTTATGCCATTTTTACGTCTTTTCAGACAATTAATGTCTTTTCATCAAGACTTTTTTTATATTTGTTTAATTCATATTTTTATAAAAATAATTTTGCAAAATCAAAAAGACTGAAAGCCTACCATGATGCAGTTAGGTATTTTGGGAGAACCAAGAAAGAACACGATGGTCAGAGCAGACATAAATATGCAAAAAGGAAAATAAGAAAACAACCAATTTGACTGCAAAAAATGAACACATCTTAAAATAGTAAAATTTAATCACTAATATATTTTATCTACTTTTCATAATATAGCATTTTTCAAATTGAGATACTTGAAAAATAATTCAGGAGGATGTGAATAAATCTTAGATAATGGGGAAAGCTTCCATCACCAACTACCTTAGAAAAACCTAGATTAAACCAAGCTAATTTGATTTATTAATTCTGGAAATTTCAGAACTTTTAATAGTGAATCTGCCTTTTCAATCTCTACAAGAGGAGTTGTAGTATTTAGTACTTTCCAAACGTAATTGAAAATATAATTTATAGGAGATACATCATTTCAAGGATCAGAACGTGCAATGGAGCAAACTTTTGGAAATCATGCCACACTACCTGAAGAGGAGAGACTACTTTTTGAAGGAGTGCTCTTGCAAGGCTTTATGGCAAATGAGGATTTAAACTGCCTAAAAGAAAGAAAAATACTACACATAAACTCACTTACATGAAGAATCTCAAAACGCGGAACTCAGAAGCAGAAAGCAGAATGGTAGTTACCAAGCGTTGGGGGTGGGCGGGAGAATGGTGTTAGAAGGATGTTAATCAAATAATAAAAAATTGGGGTTAGGCAAGAGAAATAAATTCAAGAGATAATATGTAGTGAATTATAGCTAATAACAATATATTCTTGAAAACTGCAAAAAGAATAGATTTTAAGTGTTCCCACAAAATGGTATGTTCCCACAAAAGGCTATGTGAGAAAATATGTTAATTAGTTTGATTTAGGGATTCCACAGTGTATGCATATTTCAAAACATGTTGTATCTGTTAAATATATAGAATTTTTATCAATTTAAAAATTAATTAATTAATTACCAAAATGAAATGAAGTGCAGATGTTAGGTAGCTAAATCCAATAAAATCTATGACCCTGATGGATGGACGCAATAATAAAACATTTCACAAAAGAGGGAGGCATCAAAGTCAGGCAACTCCTGTTGCCTAAATGTTTTCACATTTCTTTCAGGAAATTTGGTTGAAAATGCGCAATTTTTGTCTGAATTCAGCAGAAACAAAGATCCTGTTATATTCATTCGTGTTTGTGTGAGAGAAAAATCTTCATAAAAATGATGATATGAAAAAGGCATATTATTTTGTCAAAATCTGGGTAATATAAGAACAAAAGTAACTAATTTGTTTTCTCAAAGTATCCATTTAATGATTTATTGATTCAATCTGTAGTCTGTTCTTTCCACTCAGCTGAACATCTGTTCTGATAGGCTTGTCTTCCTCTAGAGTAAGGAGGCTGAATTTAGAAGGTGATATGAGAAAACATCAAATGTTCAGAAGCCACATCCAGGCCTGCTTTGGATGTCTTTTGGGACAAGAGAGCTTGTGAGGGTATATCCAGGCTGCAAACAGCACTGAAGATGTCAACTCTGTAGCTGTTCTACGTTCTACTTCACTCCCAAACACCGTGAATTACTTCAAAATATGCCTGATCTGATTTTTTTCTAAAGTACTGGGCAGCTGTGCAAACAATATTAAAATAGAAAAAATATTTTGTGTCATGCACTGCCTTGATTGTACGTGCCCATAAAATAGGAAACATAGACTCTTTCTAAAAAATACAATTATATCAAGACCTGCTTTTTAAATATCCAAAATGGATTATTACCTTTTGCATTTCTGTTCAGTAAGTGTTATATTCACTGTGATCTGACCAATAAAAACAAAGATACCATCTTTTAATTTTAAGGTTGACTTGATTGAAAATAAAATTATTATGGTAGGTTTTGCCATTAGACTTTATTATTACTCTTTTTATTTCATAATGCTTTTTTATTCTTTGGAAGTTTAATTTTTTAAAATAATTCATACTTTGAAATAATTTAAAATGTACACAAAAGTTACAAGAAAATTTTAAACCACTCTCAGATGACCAATTGTTAGCATTTTATTACATACAACCATCCCATATATAAACTTAAATTTTCATCAGTTGTTTCAATAATTTCTCTTTCTCCATTCTGACCAGGATTATAATTATGTGAATGCACATAAAAGGAGAATGCTTGGGGGACTCTGCAGTCCATAATATATGGCCATACTGATCAGCATGGGCTTCTTTATTGTGGTTTAATTGGTTTCTCCACTGATTTGCAATCTTTGCTAAGTGGCTTTGGAGTAGTCTAAGCTAATTAATTTGCCTGAGATGAATGCTGCCAGTGGGTCTATAACCATGTTGCTACCACTTGAGTAAACATAACCTCAATGTTCTATCACTGGGGTGACTACTGTTACACAATTTCTCATTTATATTCTGCAATAACCTTTGTGGCATTTTACTAGACACCCCTGCCAGATCTACAAGGCCGGATTTCTTTTGGACCAACTATTGTGCAACATTGTCAACCAGCAATTACTAGTGGGTCATCATGGCTTTGCTCCACACTGAGTTTTAATAGATTGGATTTTCTTTCAGTGCAGCAAACAGTAGAAGCAGACAGAGTAACATAATCGCCTCCATATTAAAATTCATTAACCTTGCAAAAGCACTTAGTATCATCAGTAGATAAAAATGCTGTTAACTACTAAGCCTTAAATATTCATCAAGATACAAATACTTATTTCTGTATAAAACTGTGGTGCTCATATACAGAATTAGTGTACTGAATGTTCATAATTAAAATATTTTTAGCAAATCTTTGAGGGGTAAATAGAGCATTGAAATTTAGTATTTACTAATGTTAATTATCTGGGAAGTTATTCTAATTGCAACGATAACTCAGATTTCCTCATGATCTGAGTGTTTAACACACTGAGATGTCCATGATCAAAACATTTTATATATAAAAGAAATTAGAGAAACTGGGATTTTTCTGCAGAGGCAGCATTAAAGACCGACATGGTTTGGCTGTGTCCCCACCCAAATCTCATGTTGAATTGTAGCTCCCATAATCCCCACATGTCATGGGAGGGACCTGGTGGGAGGTAGTTGAATCATGGGGGTGTGTTTTTCCTGTGCTGTTCTAATGATAGTGAATAAGTCTTATGAGATCTGGTTTTATAAAGGCCAGTTCCCCTGCACATGTTCTCTTGTCTGCCACCATGTAAAACGTGCCTTTGTTCCTCCTTTGCCTTCTGCTATGATTGTGAGGCTTCCCCAGCCATGTGGAACTGTGAGTCCCTTAAACCTCTTTCCTTTATAAATTACCCAGTCTCAGATATATCTTCATTAGCAATGTAAAAATGGATTAATACACAGACCTACAATATTGAAAATAAATATTGCTGAAAACTACTGCTCCAAACAAATAAGGTGCAGGTGTTCTGAAGGGCAGAAGACTTGCCAATATGCTGGCTTCTCTCTTCCTTTAGTCATAGACAGAGACCTGCTTTCCCCTCCTAAACCTGCTTAATGGTCCTTCTTTTTAATACTTTTTTTCTTATACTCATTTTCCTCTGACCCCTTTGTTTCTCCAGTTACAGCCTTTGAAGAAACATACAATCTCCAATATCTTACCTCTTCCCTTAAATGGTATTAGCCAATGTGTGTGACTATATATATGTACCCATCCACTCATCAAGCTAAACAACATTTATCTAATATGCAGTGTCTTTTTTGCATAACTAGTGCCCACTGTGGAAGAAAAACTCATACTAATTTTAAGTATCCTGCTAAATACCTGGAGGAGGAACTAGTGGAATTTCAGTAACTAGATTTTAATAATTAGTGGGCTTTCTTGTGAATTAAAAAATATTTCAAACTCCCAAAGAGGGGGAAGGATAAAAAGGAGAAAAGTACAGATGCTCTTCTACTTATCATGGAGTTATGTTCCAGTAAACACATCATAAGCTGAGAATATTATAAGTCAAAATACATTTAATACATTTAACCTGCTGAACATCATAGCTTAGGCTAAAGCTACCTAAAATTTGCTCAGAATACCTTTATTTTGCCCACATTGTTGGACAAAATCATCTAACAGAAAATCTATCTTATAATAAACTGTTACATGTTTCATATGCTGGGCACAGTGGCTCATGTCTGTAATCCCAGCACTTTGGGAGGCCAGGGTGGGCAGATCACGAGGTCAGGAGATCGAGACCATCCTGGCTAACACGGTGAAACCGTCTCTACTAAAAATGCAAAAAAAAATTAGCCGGGCATGGCGGCGGGCACCTGTAGTCCCAGCTACTTGGGAGGCTGAGGCAGGAGAATGGTGTGAACCCGGGAGGTGGAGCTTGCAGTGAGCCGAGATCGCACCACTGCACTCCAGCCTGGGTGACTGAGCAAGACTCCGTCTTAAAAAAAAAAAAAAAAAAAAAAAAAAAAGGTTTCATACAATTAGTATCGTACCGAAAGTGAAAAACAGAATGTTTGTATGGCTACTCAGAATACAGTTTCCACCAAATGCTTATCACTTCACATCATCATAAAGTCAAAAAATCACATGGACCTTCTGTATTTGAATGATACATTTATATAAAAAAAAATTAACATTCTATGACTACTTATCAAAATAATTATTTTGTTTATTGGGTTATATAAATCATCATGGTACTACAGTTAGATTTAGTTGTGAATCCTTGAGAGAAAATAGCATTAACACCAGAAAGATGGACTGATATTATCTAAGAAGAAGCTACTATATTTTTATTGTTTCTGACTTGAAAATAATTCAATGAACAGATAAACCACTAAATACATCGCAGGAGAAAAACAAAGGCCATGTATATTTCAAGGGTATTGTATTAGTCTGTTTTCACACTGCTATGAAGAAATATGAGAGACTGGGTAATTTATAGAGGAAAGAGGTTTAATTGACTCACAGTTCCACATGGCTGGGGAGGCCTCAGGAAACTTACAATCACGGAGGAAGGCAGAGGAGAAGCAAACATATTCTTCAGAGGGTGGCAGGAGAGAGATGATTGCAAGTAGAGTAAATGCCGGATGCTTTAAAAGCATCAGTTCTCATGAGACTCACTCGCTATCATGAGAACAGCATGAGTGGATACCATCCCCATGATCCAAGTACCTCTACTTGCTCCCACTCTTGGCAAGTGGGGATTATGGGGATTATAATTCAAGATGAGATTTTTGGGTGGGGACACAGCCAAACCATATCAGGTGTCTAAAGAGATGTGATTATCTTGATTGGTAACATAGGTTCACAAAGAAAAGGACATTTCAAGATTTCTATGTATTTAATTATTTACCATTATTTTAAAAATGTGGGAGAGCAGAGAAATAATAATAGTGTCAGTAGTAGCAACTGGTTATAGAACTTCTACTAAGTACCAGATATTGTCCTAGGTGATATTCCTCTGTTTTCTCATGTAATTCTTACAGGAGTGGTAATTAGCTCTGTTTTCTATGAAGAAGCAAAGGCTTCTGGAGAAGGATTTCAAACCCACAAGAGCGCTAAAATTTAAACCCAGGACTTCTGAATCTAAAGCCCTTGTTTGATCTATTACATAAATTGAATGTCTCTTATCTGCCCAGGACTTTGCTATGTCATGAGAATAACGCTCTCTGGTAGAATTTGACTTACATTTTGAGTAAAAAGCCTCACAGAGAAAGAAAATTATCAAGTAGATCTTGAAGAATGACTAGGAATTTGGTAAACACAATAATCAAAGGTGTAAAGAGATGGGGAGGAAGAAGAATATATTTCTGTGAAATCAGCAACTTTACAAAAGTCAGATTTTTTTTTTTTTTTTTTTTTTTTTTTAGATGGAGTTTCGGTCTTGTTGCCCAGGCTTGGAGTGCAATGGTGTGATTTCGGCTCACTGCAACCTCCACCACCCGGGTTCAAGTGATTCTCCTGCCTCAGACTCCCAAGTAGCTGGGATTCCGGCATGCACCACCATGCCCAGCTAATTTTGTATTTTTAGTAGAGACGGGGTTTCTCCATGTTGGTCATGCTGGTCTGGAGCTCCCAACCTCAGGTGATCCGCCCACCTTGGCCCCCTAAAGTGCTGGGATTACAGGCATGAGCTACTGCACCCTGCCAAAAGTTCAGATTCTTAAAGGGGAAATAGTGAGAAGTTCTGTGTGAAGAGACTATAGAGTTGAGTTCACGCTACACGGTTTCTGGAACTGCATTTCCAAGCTGAAGCAAATAGATTAAGGTACATTTCAGAGATCTAAAGGATAATCACCGAGCATATGTCATAGAAAGCAAATATATAAGGGTATCAAAAAAGTGATATGAATAGTTTCAAATACTTCAGACACCACACTGTATGAAAATTAAAGATAATTTTATATTTTGTAAATAGAAGTTTATTATCTTTGAGATGTGATTTCATTGCAGTGAGAGTGTGTTTATAAAGGTGTGACATGTTAAAAAAAAAAGACAGCAAGTAAACTATAAACAACTATTTTTTTGCAATACTTTTAAATCATTCATTCTATGACCTTTATAACATTTCAAAGATAAGAGTTCCCAGTAGATTGAATTTTCTTAAGTAATATTCCTAATGTAGGAATATTACTTAGTACTATTTGACCTTTCAATATTTGATGAAATACCCACCACTTCTTACAGATTGATTGTGTTCTTTTAATCCTAACAGGTTTTACATTTGTAACAGTTTGAATTAAAAAGTGGAATCATGATAGCTGTATTTTCTCCAGCCAAACTGGTTTCTCCCAACATAGGCAGACAAACTGGGAACAAAGACTCCTAGAGTTTAAAGTGTAACAGAAAGACGATGGGACTCAGAAGTCATTGTGCTGAAGCTGAGGCCAAAGAATGGATTAAATCACGGAACTTCATAGAATCCAGAAGTGAAAGAATCATTTATCCCATTTTAAATTTCTCTACCTCCACTATGAGGTATTCATTCAGCTTCTACTTGAAACTCCCTGTGGGCATATGTTTAAGATTTAAGTAAATGTCAGATGCTATATTTGTTGCTACTTAGCTCAGTAGAGATTCTGTGTTTGGTATGAGACAGCTTGTGCAATCCGCAGGCTGAGTAATCTTTCACAGGTTGGTTGCTCTATGGGGAGCATTTTTATAGGAGATCATCACAGTAAACTCAAGCTGTAGCCAATCACTAAGCAGGTGAAGATAGTCACAGTGCACATAAGCATTTTGGCACTTCTTTGGGGTCAGTTCCCTTCAGGTTATGAGTATTTACACAAGAGAATTCCCCAGGATGATGAAAAAGGCAACTAACTTAATAGATGAGGAGCATAGACAGACAAAACAGTGCAGAAGGAACAAATACAAATATTGCTTTGTGCAGAGGATTCTAGACCATATACACTTGTAAACATTTGTCCTTTGCAGTTGAGTAACTACACATATTGATTTCCTTAAGCCCATAGTTCATCAGTGGAATACAATGATACTGTGGAGTCACTAATTGGATCCAGCTTGAGTAATCAAATCTTTGGATGAAAAGGCAGATCTAACACTTTCCATTAAGCCAGATCTTGCTTTCTCTTAAACAATCCCATTCTATTTCTTTAATAGCGCTGAAGTACACAAATATACCACACATAGTATGTACGGTATACTTGTCTACATATACGTATGTGTGCGCGTATCCTCATCATAGTCACATATTCACATTTCCATGCATATTTAAACTTATCTTTGCAATCAGTCTCCCTGCGACTGTATCCACTGGGTTTCTGTTGCTGTTTAAAACAAACGTGATAGGTTATCCAAATAACAGCCATTGAAGTGAGCTTCTTACCACCTTGAATAACTTCTCTGGTAACCTAAAATATTGCTATGATAATTTTTCATTCAAATAGTAGGGTTTTAAATTGTTACAATTAACTGCCTAATTTTCAGTATGAATATTAAAATACATGTGTATTTCTATATTTTAATATGTATATTCGAGTATTGAATTCTGTATGTTTTTTACACTTCTAAAGGAAAGATTCCATGTGATAAATGTGCTGAAGACTTAGGGTATCGTATCATTCACCCTAGCAAGAGCAGTAAAAAATCATGCCACAAACTTCAGACATGAATTAGTCTTCCATCAGAGTGTAAAAACTGCCCTTGCCTTGATTCTGATTCCATAGAGTTGCAAATCTCAATCACGATTTCTCCTTGACTACAAGAGAGACTCTGCTTATATCATGGGCAGGCAATAGACCAATTGTTTCTTATTGTATTAACCACATTTGGTAGTTCAGAGTTCTTACGATACTTCTGAATTCACATATAGCTGGTAATAGACCCCATATTCTTCTCATCATAATCATCTGCACACGTATATGGTGTCTTTTTTGATGATACAAACGTTTTCAACCTCAATCATAGCATCTCTTCAATCGGGCCGGGCGTGTTGGCTCATGCTTGTAATCCCAGCACTTTGGGAGGCTGAGGAAAGCTGGTCACCTGAGGTCAGCACTTTGAGACCAGCCTGGCCAACATGGTGAAACTTTGTCTCTACCAAAAAAACTAAAATTAGCTTGGCCTGGTAGTAGGCATCTGTAATCCTAGCTACTTGGGAGGCTGAGGCATGAGAATCGCTTAAACCAGGCGGGTGGAGGTGGCAGTGAGCTGAGATTGTGCCACTGCAGTCCAGCCTAGGAGACAGAGCGAGACTCTATCTAAAAAACAAATAAATATACATATATATTTATAAAAATATATAAATATGTATCATTTATATGTTTTATATAAAAAATATATAAAAATACGTGTGTGTGTATATATGTATCTTCAATCTCCGTGTACCAACTTTATTTCTCCACACATTAAATAGTCACCTCCAAACTTAAGCAGTGTTGTGCCTAGAAGTGGAATGTACTATTGGCTACTCTGGAAAATTGTTTTTCCCTCTGGAGATAAAAACTCCAATATGTGGACATTTAACCCCTTCCACATGCTTTTCTTACAATATGACATTGACGTTCTTCTTTTGAGAGGTTAGCTTACGTTGCCTTTCCTTGAGTCTGGGCAGAGTGTTACAACTGCTTCTGCCAAAAGGGTGCAGCAGAAGTGATGCTGCACGCTTTCCGAGGCTAGATCATGAAAGGGAAACTACTTTTACCTTCTCTCTCATGATACATACTTTGGAGTTGTGGGGCCACCGTATTAACCTACTCCACAGCCACATTGTGGAGACCAGGGAAAACATGACATGGAGATAGAAAAAGATGTTCGAGAAGCCCTGGCTACTCCAGCCACTAGCCGTTCACATTTTCATCAACTAAGCAACATATAAGTGAAGAAGTCTTCGAAATGGCTGTAACCACAGCTACTCTCTGATTTTAGCCTCGAGGGACCCTCATGAAACTCTCAGCCAGAAAATCCCATCTGAGTAGCTTCTAATTTCTTGACCCACAGAAACTGAAACATAGTAAACTGCTGTAGTTTTATACTACTAAGTACTGTGATAATTTATCATTCAATTATAAATAACACAGCTCCAAGAAATAGATTCACTTCGAGAACAAAAATATATAAAATTCATACACTCAAAAATTTTTTTTAATCCTTTTTTAAAAAAAAATGTGCCTGAAAATCCCTTTAATTTCCTTTACTAGTTTGGTATGTCCTTATTTTTATTATACTTCAAGTTCCAGGGTACATGTGCACAACGTGCAGGTTTAGTTACATATGTATACATGTGTCACGTTGGTGTGCTGTACCCATTAACTCGTCATTTACATTAGGTATATCTCCTAATGCTATCCCTCCCCCTGTCCCCTCCCCACAATAGGACCCGGTGTGTGATGTTCCCCTTCCTGTGTCCAAGTGATCTCATTGTTCAATTCCCACCTATGAGTGAGAACATGTGGTGTTTGGTTTTCCGTTCTTGTGATAGTAAGCTGAGAATGATGGTTTCCAGCTGCATCCATGTCCCTACAAAGGACACAATCCCATCCTTTTTTATGGCTGCATAGTATTCTATGGTGTATATGTGCAACATTTTCTTAATCCAGTCTGTCACTGATGGACATTTGGGTTGATTCCAAGTCTTTGCTATTGTGAATAGCGCTGCAATATACATACGTGTGCATGTGTCTTTATAGCAGCATGATTTATAATCCTTTGGGAATCTTATTAGTGTTCTTCCTCGTGTTGCTGATATTTGATAGCAAATATCATATGTAGCTCTCCACTTCTATAACCTGTAAATTCAGTCTTTGCAATTTTTAATTCCAGTTGGTTGTGAATTCAAGTTACCATGACACACACTAAAATGTAAGTTCAGTGAAAGCAGATGTATTTTATATAATGTGATACCTTGGGTTACACCTATACTTAAGTGTGACACCTAGCATAGAACATATAACTCTTAATTGAATAATAAAAAGACACTTAGATTGCAATATGTATGGACACTTAGATCATAATCTTTATTATGTTCAAAATCATAGTTTTAGCAATTAAGTTTAGCTGTTTTGTAACAATCTTGTGATCAGTGTTTAGCTTGTCTAATAGACCAACTTATTTTTCAGAAAAAATTATCAGTTTTCGCTATCCAGTGTGATGTCAGCAAATGTGATGTTTTAGATAAGACAATGGCAGCTTCTTCTGTTTCAAAACCCCACAGTATTCTCTCTAAACAGACTTATTCACTGGCTGTCTAGTCATAGATATTTCCACCCAGTAGGTGTGATTATTTATTTATTGTTGTTTGTTGTTGTTGCGTTTGTTTTTGAGATGGAGTCCCACTCTGTTGCCTGGGCTGGAGTGCAGTGGCACGATCTCAGCTCATTGCAACCCTCACCTCCCGGGTTCAAGCGATTCTCTTGCCTCAGCCTCCCAAATAGCTGGGATTACAGGTGCCCACTACTAAGCCCAGCTAATTTTTTTGTATTTTTAGTAGTGACGGGGTTTCACCATGTTGGCCAGGATAGTCTCGATCTCCTGACTTCATGATCCACTCACTTTGGCTTCCCAAAGTGCTGGGATTACAGGCATGAGCCACCATGTCCCAGTCAGGTGTGATTATTTAAGTAACACTCAACCAGTTAAGCCACCACATGTACGTGCGGAATGTTTGGGTTGAATCTACTACAGTTCCTGCTTGATGTACAGGTAACAAGTGCAGATACAAAATACGATCTTTGTTACCACTGAAACTTGTATTAAAAAATTTGAAAATGAGTTAGCTAGTATTCTGGAACAAGAAAGGACAGGAATCACTAAAAATATGTTTATATAAGAGGAGAGTACCGTAGCCATAGGTGGAGCTAGTAGAGAAAAGGATAGGTGCCTGGGTGAAAATGAGCAGCAGAAAGAAAACAAATGGGGAGTAGAAAGAAAACTGCCTTGTCTCAAGGCAAAGTTGGCTTACTATAAAGGCTCTCTCTTTAGAGTATAGACTGGCCTGAACTCAAATGTCAGTTCTTAAAACAATCACTGGGGTTGAGAAATAAGTGTATGGCCATCTCATAGTAACGTCAAAGGCACAGTGAGTGAGGTGAAGAGTGGGATGGCAGAATCGACCATGTGAACAGTCTGAACATTTTTCTTCTTATTCAACCAGTGCAGACATTCTTCCTTATTCAGCACAGCGTGACTGGGAGACAAACTAGCAATGTGCTTGAGAGTCTGGTTAAGTAATTTTCCCCATTTATTTAACATACATAAATGAATGACTGTTAGGTGTGGATAATAGCAAGCACAGAGTGACACTGAGGATCAATTTTATGGAACATTTTACAATCGTTTTCATAGGAGTCCCCACTGTTTCTTTACATTATCTGTATGCCACCCCATACAGAAAATGCTGGATGCTTGGAGAAAATAGTCTTTTGTTGTTGATTTCCCGGTGAACTGTTGTCATTTTTTAAATAGTAGAGCTAGTGTAAGATTTTTTGATGTTCAGTTTGTGCAAGCAAAGGTCTACATAGGATTGTTGAACTTTAAAATTAAGTTTATTAAAGTTATAAATTACCTTGATTATCTGAGGTTGTGTAAGGCAAAATTGTTTTACTTATTAAACTAGATTTTTAAAAAAATCTCTTTGATGAATATTAAATTAATGCAGTTAGAAATAAATTTACTTAAACAATCTAATCATTTGTAACTTAATTACATTTCCTTAGGCCTTATAAACTGCATTTATAAATATCATGTTTCCATTTCATGTCAAGTACTTCCAATACCTAATGAAGCAAACAAAACAAAATTCTTGAAATAATTCAATAATTTTTAAGTCTAAGATGTTTTTCTTTCCTTTTTCTGTTAATCTGAAGAGATTATCATTTTTCGTAGTACAGTTTTGTTTAAACTTTTAATTCGTGTGTCTAAAAATTATTTATTTTCTTTTATTTTTTGAGGAAAAAGTCTCGGTCTGTTACCAAGGCTGGAGTGCAGTGGTATGCTCTCACCTCATTGCAACCCGCTTCCTGGTTTCAAGTGATTCTCCTGCCTCAGCCTCCCAAGTAGCTGGGATTACAGGTGTCCGCCACTCTGCCCAGCTAATTTTTGTATGTTTAGCAAAAATGGGGTTTTACCATGTTGGCAAGGCTGGTCTCAAACTCCTGACCTCAAATGATCCGCCCCCATCGGGTTCCCAAAGTGCTGGGCTTACAGGCATGAAACACCACACCTGGCCCATTTTCCTTTATTTTAAAAGGATACTTTCACTGTATATAGAAACCTGGAGCTAGCCATCCCAACCCCAAAACTTTAATGATATTGCTCCACTGTATTTTGGCATCTATTGTATATCAGTAGTAGTCAGCTGAGATTATTTCCTTCCCTTCATGTAATGTGTTGTTTGATTCTGATCGTTTCCAGGTTTCATGTTCATCTTTGGTTTTTAGCTGTGTAACTATGATGGGTCTAGGTGTTTTTTTGTTGTTGTTTTTGTTTTTTTTGTGAGGTTCGCGGGGTTTTTTTGTTTGTTTTCAATTTGTAAGCTTGCATTTTTGAATTTAGGAAACTTTTAGCCCTTGTTTCTTCAGTTTTTCTTCTTTATCTCCTGTCCTCATAGAATTTCAGTTATGGATATGTTAGATCTCTTGCTAATGTCCCAGAGATTACAGAATTCATGACTTTGTTTTTTTTCTGTCTTAGATTAGACAGAATCTGATAGATTCAGTCTGTTGATCTATCTTCAGAATTCTGACTGGATTCTGGTTAATTTCTGTTGATCTGCCTTCAAATTTCCAGACCCTTTTTCTGGCATCTCCAATATGGTGTTAAGAAGCCAATCTAAGGCCAGGCACAGTGTCTCACACCTGTAATCCCAGCACGTTGGGAGACCGAGGCAGGTGGATCACCTGAGGTCAGGAATTTGAGACCAACCTGACCAATATGGTGAAACCCTGTCTCTACTGAAAATACAAAAACTAGCTGAGCATTGTGGTGCATGCCTGTGATTGCAGCTACTCAGGAAGCTGAGGCAGAAGAATCACTTGAACCTGGGAAGCAAATGTTGCAGTGAACCATGATCATGCCACTGCACTCTAGCTTGGGCAACAGAGCAAGCTTACATTTACTCCTCTTTCATATAGTTTTCATTTATCTGCTGTTACTCTGAATGTGTTCACACTCATGATAGTAAATTTATCCCTATGTTTGTGAATATATTTATAAGATACTATAAAATCCTTGTCAGTTAACCTCTGAGGACTTGGAGAAACTGAAACTCTCATACACTGCTGGTGGGAGTGTAAATTGGTACAACAGGCTTTGGCAATATCTATCCCATGAAACATACACATCTTCCATGACACAGCTATTTGACTTCTAAGTGTACACTGAAAAGAAAGAAATATATCTCTGAAAGAAGATAAGCAAAAGTATTTATACTATCATTGTAATAACTGAAATCAGAAAAATCTCAGATATCCAATTTATCAAATTATATAAGCTAGTATATTAAAGCAATGTGTATTAAACATCAAAATAAATGAACATACTGCTTCTACATGCAAGGCTTGGTAAACATTAAAATCTTTCATTTAAATGACCCAGATACCGACTAATCTATATTGTTAGAATAAATTTAGAAATTTGTGGATTTGTTTTTTTTGATCCTGGAAATTTAGAATTTGGTGGGTTTTTTTAAAATTGTTTTTGTTTTGTTGACGAATATGGGGAAGGCATAAACAAAGCTTCTTGGCTGCTGCTATGATTTAGATGTTTGTGTCCTTCTCAAAAATTCATGTTAAAATGTAATCCTCATTACGGTGGTCTTAAGAGATGGGATATCTGGGGAAGTGGTTAGACCATGAGAGCTCCGTCCTCCTGGCTGGAATTAATATCTTTATAAAACAAGTGCGAGGGAGCCATTTAGCCCTTTCTTGCCTCTCTACTTTCTGCCACGTGAGAATGAAGCAAGAAGACCTTCACCAGACAATGAATGCTGATACCTTTATCTTGGACTTCCCAGTCTTCAGAACGGTGAGAAACACATTTCTGTTGTTTATAAATTACCCAACCTGTGGTATTGTTATAGCACTGGAAAAAGACAGTTGCTATTAATATTTTAATAATCTGGGAAATAGTTACATGCATTTTTTTGTAATGAATTATCAAGTTGTACACATAAATGTGTGCACTTTTCTGTATATCACTTATCTTTGTTATAAAAAGGCTGACATAAAAATAAAAGGCCACATCCTTATTCACCCCTTCCCCTTTCCTGCTGCCGGAATGTGAATGAGATGGTTGGAGTCATCTTGGACCATGTTGTGAAGTACTAAGTATCAAATAACAGTAGATGGAATATGTGGATATGCATAAACTAACAAAGATTTATATTCTGTGTGAGAGAGGTAAACTTCTATTTTATCAAAAATAAAAATACATGTATCTATCAATGGAACAGTTGTGCTATCTAAAGTTAGTTGATAATATTTTGTAAATAATTTATTACCTGATACAGTTGCTAACTTAGGGAACTGAAATTGTTCCATGTCCAGAGACTTTATGGTAAGATGTAAATCCTGCATAAGTCTGCAGTTATTTTTTTCAACACAGGAAGATGTATTACCACTCTTCTTACAATTGCACTTCATGGTTCAGTGCATATATCACATCCCCCCTTACAAGGTGTCTTCTAACTGGTGCTGGAATTGCCTTCAGTATTCAAACTCATTATTTTATAAGGTCATCTATACCAGAGTGATAGAGGATATGATGATATCAATTAATTCTGTGAGAATCAATTTTGCTAGAAGGCAATTTTCTTGGTATAAAGCAACATTGTGTGGACCATGATGGTTGCCAAAGAGACACTCAGTAAGTCCAATAGTATTTTGGGGAAGATAAACCTATGTCCCACATAAGTGATGATTCCACTACCAAAAATGGAAGAAAGGTGAAAATATCTATAAATCTCCATTTGACATACATGTTTTATCTGGACAGAAAACAGTGGGAACTCGGGAGTCACACTTGATTATCCTTTCACCAGGATCAATTGTAGCAATTCCATTTCATATTGGTCATTAGCTTTAGCAAATTAACACAGCACCCAGCACCTGAAATATAGCTTCTGATCTAATGAATGTATATTTCTTACAAAAGATAGAACCTCAGAAACAATATCTTACCCGAAGATTAAAGTATCCTGCCAAAACCTCTGTCACATAATTAGTCTCAAACCCAAAGTCCTATTTATATAGCCCAAAGGATACAATTTTGATCCTCAACATTGATGTATATATTCCCATATTATGAAAATATCTACTTATGAAAAAATACATACTTATAAAATGTTTAATTATGAAAATATTTTAAAAACCTAATGTGATTATTTTAAAACAGTCCTATAGGTAATAATTTACTATACCCATGTAATCGTCCCCAAAAGGAGAAACTGTATGCAAAGAAGTCAATGGTGTGAGAAAAAACAGACTTTCAAGTATATTTTTTGCCTAAAAGGAAAAGTTGAAGCATTAATATTTACTATGTTCAGAATAAGGATTGACACTACCACTTTCACTCATTACAGATGCCAGAGGGTCACATGGCCTAGATTTTGGATTCTGGTGGAAATACAGGGAAAATCACAGTGCAAGGGGTTATAACTGACACCTTCACATGTTAATGAGCTTCCTTCATATTGCAATGCATTTTTATTTCTGTACTGTGGAATAGATGTGTTCTTATGTTTTTAAATTTAAGATTTCTACCCTTTCCAGACTGTGAGATAGTGGAAGGGAATAGGTGGGGATGGTTAGCAGATACAAAAATTAGTTAGAAGAATAAATAAGATATAGTATTTGATAGTACAACAGGATGATATAGTTAATATTAAGAGTAATTTAATTATACATTTGGATTGTTTATAACACAAAATAAATGCTTGAAGTGATGAATACCCATTTACCCTGATGTGATTATTACATATTGTATGCCTGCATCAAAATATCCAAAATATCCCTAAATATATACTTACTATGAACCCACAAAAAAATTTAAAAATTAAAATTAAGGTTTTATGTAGGAGACATATCTTTAAAAGATAACATAAAGAATAAATGATGAGTATAAGCTATTTTATATCACATAGTAATTATTCTGTGGTATCAAATGAAGGTAGGCAATTTTTAAAATGTATTGTAAAAAGAAAAGCCCAATTATTTTGATTTTGTAGGCACTTCTATAAAAAAGGCTCAGCAATATTTTGCTATCCTGCATATATTAAATCACACACACACCCACCCAACTTTCAGGCACACTCAAATACACATACACAAACACCATTAAAGGCAAAGCCAACATCTTAACAATTAAGGGCATAACTTTCTTCTTGAAACTCATGCTATAGATATAAACTTCTGTTTAAAAATATCTTTCTAATTGTACCTTTTAGTTGCCATAAACACGATGGTGAGTTAAATATAAACATCTTATAACTTAAAATGTTAATGTTTGAAATAATTTTTAGTATAATAAAAATTATTTAAAAATAATTTCTTTTTCCCCAATAACATACAGTCAACTTTAGAGAATGTTGACATTTAATTGTGTAAGTTCAACAAAATCATTTGTAAAGCCAGTAGGTAAAATTGGTAAACGAGATTAGTATGATTCAATAAGCACAGACGAGGAGGAGCTTCTTCCACTTGCATTTCTGTGTTTGTTCTGTTTTTCCCCAGTTCCTACAGCTTTAAAAAAGTTCAAAACTGGATTATAAAGGAATTTCAAAAATTAAAGAAGTATTTCAAATCAAGTGTTTATCTTTATACATAATATTTAAAATCATTGTCTTTACTTTAAATCTGATGTTTGAGCATATATTACATATAAGATTAAAGAATTTGTACAATCAGAAATGACAACAGTGACATTATGACCAATCTAACGGAAATACAAAAGATCCTCAGAGGCTATTATGAACACCTCTAAGCACACAAACTAGAATATCTAGAGAAAATGGATAAATTCCTGGAAACACACAAACTTCCGAGATTAAATCAAAAAGAAATTTAAACCCTAAATAGATCAGTATCAAGTTCCAAAATTGTATCAGTAATAAAAAAAACCTACCAATGAAAAAGAGCCCTGTACCAGAGTGATCTATAGCTGAATTATTCTAGACGTATAAAGAAAAGCTAGTTCCAATTCTACAGAAACTATTCCAGAAAACGGAGAAGGAAGCACTTCTCCCTAAATTATTCTATGAAGCTAGCTTCAGTCTTATACCAAAATCTGGCAAAGACACACACACCAAAAACTACAGGACAATATCCCTGATGAACTTGGATGCAAAAATTGTGAACAAAGTTCAGACAAACCTATTCCAGCAGCACATCAAAAAGTTAATTTGCTGTAATCAGGTAGGCTTTATTCTTGAGATGAAAAATTGGTTCAACATATGCAAATCAATAAATGTAATTCACCACATAAACAGAATTTAAAACAAAAACCATGTGCTCATCTCAACAGATGTAGAAAAAAAAAAAACCTTTTGACACAATTGAACATCCCTTCATGATAAAAACCTCAACAAGCTAGGCATTGAAAGAACTTACATAAAACACTAAGAGCCATCTATGACAAATGTATAGCCAACATTATATTGAACAAGCAAAAGCTGGAAGCATTCCCTTTGAGAATAGAAATAAGACAAAAAAGCCCACTCTCACCGCTGGTATTCAACATACTACTGGAAGTCCTAGTCAGAGCAGTCAGGCAAGAGAAAGAAATAAGCATCCAAGTAAGAAAACAAGTCAAATTATCTTTCTTCACTGATAGTATGATTCTATACCTAGAAATCCTAAAGGTTCTACCAAAAGACTTCTAGAACTGATAAAACAACTTGAATAAAGTTTTAGGATACAAAATCAGCATACAAAAATCAGTAACATTTCTACACACCAGAAATGTTCAAGCTGAGAGCCAAATCAAGAACACAATCACATATACAATTCTCTACACACACAAAATACCTAGGAATACATGTAGCCAAGAAGGTGAAAGATCTTCACAAGGATAACTACAAAACATGGCTAAAAGCAATTACAGATGACACAAACAAATGGAAAAATATCCCATGCTCATGGATCGAAAGAATCAATATTGTTAAAGTTGCCATACCGACCACAGCACTCTATAGGTCCAATGCTGTTTCTATCAAACTAACCATGTAATTTTTCACAGAACTAGAAGAGCCTAGATTGCCAAAGCAATCCTAAGTAAAAAGAACAAAGACAGAAGCATCACACTAGCCAACTTCAAACTATACTATAAAGCCACAGTAACCAAAACAGCATAGTATTGTTAGAGACAGACACACAGAACTGTGAAATAGAATAGAGAGTTCAGGAATAAAGCCATCACACCCAGAACCAGACATCTGGTTTTTGAAAAAGATGATAAAAATAAGCAATAGGAAAAGAGTATCAGTTCAATAAATGGTGCTGGAATAATTAGCTACGAGAAGAGTGAAACTAGATATTTATCTTTCACCACAAATTTAAAAAAACAAAATGCATTAAAGATCTAAAGATTTAAATGAAAGATCTCAAACTATAAAAATCTCAGAAGGAAGTGTAGAAAATACCACTCAGAACATTGGCCTTGGGAAAGATGTAATGACTAAGTCCTCAAGAGCAATGGTAACAAAACCAAAAATTGACAAGTTGGGCCTAATTAAGTGCTGCACAGCAAAAGAAACTATCAACACAATAAACAAACAACCCATGGAATGTCAGAAAGTATTCACAACCTATGCATCCAACAAAGGTCTAATATCCAGAATCTATAATGAACTTAAATAATTCAACACACAAAAAAACAACCCCATTACAAAGTGGCCATGAGCAGTTTTTTCCAATTCTGTGAAGAAACTCGTTGGTAGCTTGATGGGGATGGCATTGAATCTATAAATAACCTTGGGCAGTATGGCCATTTTCACGATATTGATTCTTCCTATCCATGAGCATGGTATGTTCTTCCATTTGTTTGTGTCCTCTTTTACTTCACTGAACAGTGGTTTGTAGTTCTCCTTGAAGACGTCCTTTACATCCCTTGTTAAGTTGGATTCCTAGGTATTTTATTTGCTTTGAAGCAATTGTGAATGGAAGTTCATTCATTATTTGGCTGTCTGTTGCTGGTGTATAAGAATGCTTGTGATTTTTGCACATTAATTTTGAAGTTGCTTATCAGCTTAAGGAGATTTTGGGCTGAGACAATGGGATTTTCTAAATATACAATCATGTCAACTGCTTTAAAGTTCATATGGAATCAAAAAAGACCCCGCATCTCCAAGACAATCCTAAGTCAAAAGAACAAAGCTGGAGGCATCACACTACCTGACTTCAAACTATACTACAAGGCTACAGTAACCAAAACAGCATGGTACTGGTACCAAAACAGAGATATAGACCAATGGAACAGAACAGAGTCCTCAGAAATAATACCACACATCTACAGCTATCTGATCTTTGACAAACCTGAGAGAAACAAGAAATGGGGAAAGGATTCCCTATTTAATGCTGCTGGGAAAATTGGCTAGCCATAAGTAGAAAGCTGAAACTGGATCCTTTCCTTACTCCTTATACGAAAATTAATTCAAGATGGATTAGAGACTTAAATGTTAGACCTAATACCATAAAAACCCTAGAGGAAAACCTAGGTAGTACCATTCAGGACATAGGCATGGGCAAAGACTTCATGTCTAAAACACCAAAAGCAACGGCAGCAAAAGCCAAAATTGACAAATGGGATCTCATTAAACTAAAGAGCTTCTGCACAGCAAAAGAAACTACCATCAGAGTGAACAGGCAACCTACAGAATGGGAGACAATTTTTGCAATCTACTCATCTGACAAAGGGCTAATATCCAGAACCTACAAAGAACTCAAACAAATTTACAAGGAAAAAACAAATAGCCCCATCAAAAAGTGGGCAAAGGATATGAACAGACATTTCTCAAAAGAAGACATTCATACAGCCAACAGACACATGAAAAAATGCTCATCATCACTGGCCATCAGAGAAATGCAAATCAAAACCACAATGAGATACCATCTCACACCAGTTAGAATGGCGATCATTAAAAAGTCAGGAAACAACAGGTGCTGGAGAGGATGTGGAGAAATAGGAACACTTTTACACTGTTGGTGGGATTGTAAACTAGTTCAACCATTATGGAAAACAGTATGGCGATTCCTCAAGGATCTAGAACTAGATGTACCATATGACCCAGCCATCCCATTACTGGGTATATACCCAAAGGATTATAAATCATGCTGCTATAAAGACACATGCACACGTATGTTTATTGTGGCACTATTCACAATAGCAAAGACTTGGAATCAACCCAAATGTCCATCAGTGACAGACTGGATTAAGAAAATGTGGCACATATACACCATGGAATACTATGCAGCCATCAAAAAGGATGAGTTTGTGTCCTTTGTAGGGACATGGATGCAGCTGGAAACCATCATTCTTAGCGAACTATCACAAGAACAGAAAACCAAACACCACATGTTCTCACTCATAGGTGGGAACTGAACAATGAGATCACTTGGACTCGGGAAGGGGAACATCACACACCGGGGCCTATCATGGGGAGGGGGAAGGGGGGAGGGATTGCATTGGGAGTTATACCTGATGTAAATGATGAGTTGATGGGTGCTGACAAGTTGATGGGTGCAGCACAGCAACATGGCACAAGTATACATATGTAACAAACCTGCACGTTATGCACATGTACCCTAGAACTTAAAGTATAATAATAAAAAATAAAAAAGAAAAAAAAGAAAATCTTTTACACTGTAACAACAACAACAACAAAAAAAAAGTGGCCATGAACAAATACTTCTCAAAAGATGACATACACATGGCCAGTAAACATATGAAAAAAAAAAAATCCTCAACATCATTAATCATCAGTGAAATGCAAATCAAAATTGCAGTGAGATACCATTTCCCATCAGTCAGAGTGACCGTTATTAAAAAGTCAAAAAATACAGAGGCTTGTGAGCCTGCCGGGAAAAGATGATACTTACATAGTGTTGGTAGGAATGGAAATTAGTTCAGCCACTGTGAAAAGCAGTTTGGAAGTATCTCAAAAAACTTAAAATAGAGCTACCATTTGACCCAGCAATCCCATTACTGGGAATATACCCAAAGAAAAATGAATGGTTCTACCAAAAAGACACATAGACTTGTATGCTCATTAAGACACTATTCACAATAGCAAAAACATGGAATCAGCCTAGGTGCTCATCAACTTGAGTGAATTGGATAAAGAAAATGTGGTACATATACATCATGGAGTATTAGGCAACCCTAAAAAATAACTAAATTATGTCTTTTACAGCAACATGAATGTAGCTGGAGTCCATAATCCTAAAGGAATTAACACAGTAACAGAAAACCAAATACCACATGTTCGCACTTACAAGTGGGAGCTGAACACTGGGTACTCATGGATCCAAAGATGTCAACAATATACACTGGGGGTGACTGGAAGGGAGATGAAGAAAGGGAAGTAAAGGTTGAAAAACTACCTACTGGGTACTACGGTCACTACCTGGGTGACAGGATCATTCAGACCTCAAATCTCACACACAATATACTCACGTAACAAACCTGCAGATGTGCTCCCTGCATCTAAAATAAAAGTTGAAACTATTTCTAAAAATTTGTACATACATATAATTTAAAAATATACGCATACATTGGTTGTTAAATTAATTTTAATTTTATATTGATATGAATGTATGGGCAACATCATTTTGCAACGGATACAGTCTTTGTCACCCTATGGTACACACATCAATTTGTTCAACAAGAACTTTTAATTGCCTATTATAGAATGCTGTAGTACCACTATTAGCTTGGCACAATGGGGAACAATTTTCTAAAACACATCTAACAACTAATTATATATTTATTTCTATATAAAAAAACTTTAATATGTTGAATTTTATTTTAAAGATAATTGATAAAGAATAGTTATATAATTTAAATGTTAATAAGTTATTTTAAAATTATTTTTAAATTTAGAAATATTAATTGAACATTGTTTGCCATGAAAAGTATAGAAAAAGTATATGTGATTTTCAGATTCATATTCATACAAACCAGAATCATGGCTTCCTAAAACACAAAGATTTAGTTGATATTGCACTCTTTATTATTTATGTGAGAGTGGCTTATATATTTTAAGTTAGCTAATGCTACCAAGAAAGGAGGAAACTTCAGTAAGACATGTGAGGCCTTTCTATATTGCTTGTGATCTTGTTTATATTTAGTCTGCTTTCTATCACAGTAAGATTTTAAAAATTCAGATACTAATATTTTATCCTTTGTGTGCCACACAGGCTCTGTTGCAGCTGCTCAGTGGTGCTGTTGATATGTAAAAGTAGCCATAGAGTATGCATAAGTAAGTGTGATTGTGTTTCAATAAAACTTTACTTATGAAGGTAGGCAAGGGTCTGTATTCCAACACAATTCTTCATGGATCTCCAATATTTGTGCCCCATCTTGTTGGCAAAAGCTTTATCAGCTAATTTTCTCCGGGGTGTCTTTCTAATGCCATTGGAATTATTGGAAGAATTTGAAGATAAAGATAATGTGCCCTTTTGGAGAAGATTTGCTTGCCTTCCAGGATCATAAATATTAAGTAACTCTTCTTCTAGACATTGGGCAGGTTTGGTATCAGCTCTTTTAATAAGATCACATCTTCCTAATATTCTTCCCCAGTAACGCACCTCACTGCGTGTGCTGGCATGTCTGGCCCTCCTTCATGTGAAAATTGGGGTTGAGTTAAACCCAAGCAAAAATGTTTACAGCTATTGTTGTGAATAAAAACTCTAATGTGCTCTGCCAGTGTCTATAAAATTGCGGTAGGTTATTTTGTCAATAGAAAATAGGCTAAAATCTCAGAGTCCCCACAATTCTTGACAAACCAGATCTAGACAGAAGGGAATGTTGAATGGTTCATGTATTAAATGATTCTCTTGATGTCTTTATTTCAATAGTTGGTTTTGCTTTCTTCCAGAATGAACTGCCTATGACTTTATATTTTTTCCAAGCGGTTCTAAGATTTTACTGTGACTAGCTTAGGCCATAAAGTAAAGTGTTGGTTACATAGCTGAACCTGTGTAGTTTGACCCAAGGGATTTTCAAGTGTCATGCAGTGAGACTGTGATTAAGAAAAATTTATATACTGACATGCTGCATAATTTCCATGATCCAATTTTTTACCCTTAGCTATGCAGGCAATCTCTGACTTGCAATGGTTTAAGTTAATGATTTTTCAACTTCGTGTTGAGTTTATTCGTATTAAGCGTATTTTTGACTTAGGAATTTTTCAGTTTACAGTGGGTATATCCGGATGTGACCCTATCATAAGTCAAGAAGCATCTGTTTCAGGATCAGTACCTGCTTTCTTCAGTGGCATAAATAACTGAAATCTATAAACTTACTCCTGCAACAATTCAAACATGAAGGCAATCCTGACAGTATTTATGTATCTAGCACTACAGGTAAGCAGAGTCCGGAGTTACTGCTGATTGCCAAACAATTTGGACTTCTAGTCACTAGCATCAGAATTGAGCTGTCATTTTCATTTTAACTCCTAACAGCCACACTTAACTTAATGTATCATGGTATTTCCGGATTTTCTAACACTAAGTCATTTTTACATTCTTATAGCAAATCCTTCTCATCACGATGGATTTTCCTTTTAATATATATTTGAACCAAATTTGATAGTATATTAAGTTTTTGCACTTCTTTAATAAATTATATTAATCCAGACATTTTATATTATTATTGTAAATGTTTGTCTTTGGGTTGAGTTTAGAAGAGTAATTGAGCAGATCTGTATCCTGTAATCCTAGGATCACTAAATACCATCAACATTTTTCCTTCTTTATTAACTTGTAAATACTCACATAAAAGCATCTGGACCTGAGACCTTGGGGATATAGGTGAGGGTGTTTCTGTGACTTCTGTTTATATGGGTAGGTTCTCTTTGACATTTTATTATTCAGTATAATGTAGGTGTTCCACTGTATCAGCCAATGTTTATAATTTATTTTTTTAAACAAATCAAATCTGTGGTTCTTGTCAATGAACTTTTCAAAATTATCTTTATAGACTAGTACAATTTTTAAAATATATAATTTTAAATCACCTATTGTAAAAATTGCATACCTGTAGTATTACTTTTATTTTTATTACATTGCTTTAATAACAAAATTAATTTTATATTTTTTGAAAAACATTTATAAAAATTGCAGAAGATGCTAATATGTCCCTTGAGTCAGCTTATGTATCTTATTTATCTTCCCAGAATTAGCCAGTGTCATCATTGTGGTGTATCCATGCAAACTTGGATACGTTCTTCTGGATATTTTCAGTTCAATATTCTTTGACCAGTTTTCTAATTGGATGTCATATATTAGTTTTTAGAAAACTTTTATTATGAATAGTAAATGTCCCTTATATTTGAACTGAGTTTTTCCTCAAGTTGTCAATTTTCATAATTGTTTTTCTATTCTTTTGACAGAGATGATTAAAATTTTAAATAATTGTATCATCCTGTTAATATGGCTTTTTAATTGTATTTTTAACATATTTCTATACCAAGAAATGATTATTTTTCTAGATTTTTTCTTTAAAGGTATTGTCATTTTCTCTCTCTCATACATCTTGACTTTAATAATTTGCAATTTATTGTTGTATTTTAAATTTTTTATTGTGGAAAGTTTCAACCAATCAAAAACAGACAAAAGGGTACAAGGATCCTCTGGGCCCATCATTCAGCTTCAATAGTTATCAACTCATTGCTTTTCTTATTTCATCTTTTCCCCCAACAATTTCCCTTCTGTCATTTTATTCACTTAATTTTTTTTTTTAATTTACCTCTTTAAAAATTTGACAGATGACAGAAAATTGGTTATTGGCATATTACTTAGAAAAATGTAAATAATTAGTATATTTATTGGTAACCTTTATTTTTTGGAGTACTCTATAGATGAGTCGATATGTAATTGTTATTCATTACAGTAGGTAACATCTTAAGTCTGTTCTTCAGTTTGTTTTCATAAGGCTCCCAAATGGACAACAAAAACATGTAGTTTATTGAGCATATAAAACCGGAAGGGAATTTTAGAATCTATAAATAATCTGAGATATTTTATGCTTGATTTACTGTTCTTGCTCTCATATAAAAATTGACAGGATTTACACAGAAAATTTTACGCTGACGTAGTTATTAAACAGAAAAACACACTTGTCCTATGCTAGTGTCAATATGGACTGTAGATTTTCTTTTTAGATTTTCTTTTTTCAGCTTTACTGAGATATTAATAAAAAATTGTATATATTTAAGGTATATATACCTTATATATACAGCATGACAATATATGCATTCATTGTGAAATTGTGACCACAACCAACCTAATCATCATATCCAATCACCTCAGTTACTTTTTGTAGTGAGAATATTTACAATCTACTTTATCAAATTTCAAGTGTGCAATACATTCTTTTAGCTATAGACAGTATGCTGTACATCAGATCACCAGAATGTATTCATTTTATAACAGAATTTGTATATCCTTTGACCAACATCTCCCATTTTCCCCAACCTGCAGACCCAGCAGCTACCATTTTACTCAGTTTCTGTGAGTTCAACTCTTTTAGATTCTTCCTATAAGTTAGATCACGTAGCATTTGTCTTTCTATGCTTGGCTTAGTACACTTAGCATGATGTCCTCCAAGTTCATCCATTGTTGCTGCAAATGGTAAGAATTTATTCTTTTTAAAGGCCGAATAGTATTCTGTTGTGGATATGTGCACCATATTTCCTTTATTATGCGCACCATATTTCCTTTATTCAGTTATCCACTGATAAGCAGTTAGACTGGTTTCCTGTCTTCACTAACTTAAGTTTCTTTGTTAAGGTAAAATTTTTATTGAGTAAAATTCACCCTTTTTAATGTACAGATCTCTCAGAGGGTGAGGCATTTTAGCATTGTGGTTAAAGGCAGCCACTCCATCATGTCTCTACTTATCATTTACTAGTTTTGCAACTGTGAATACTTAAAATCGCTGTGAGTTTATGAAAAAGATGTTATCAGGAATTAAATACAATAGAATATGTCCAGGATTCATAGTTCTCTTGCTGGCAAAAGTTGAGTCTCCACGAAGCAGACTCTAAGACAGTGTTCAATATACAGAATATTGAATTTGGAGTACCTTTGGGGATCAATACCTATGGACAGGGTGTGAGAGGGAGACCACGTCCCTAACTTGCTCTCACTGTTACTTAACCCAAGGAATAGGGCTGATGGCAGGATTCAGGATGGGATCTTGATTCAGGGTGGGGGTACATATTGGCTTGCGAGGGAGAAGCCTTTGCATTGTCTTCAACAAGGAGTGGCAGTGATGGGGGTGAGAACTCCATGACAGTACTCAACGGCCTTGTGTGCATCCATAAAGGCCACATGGAAAAAGCTTGAGCCACCGCTGATCTGAGTTTTGGTGGGACACCTTGTGATTCTCTTGGAACATAAGAGCATGTGACGCTTATAAGCAGCTTCCACAGGGCCATTTTCTTACTTGCTTCCCCATTTACCAAAGAGATGATCATGAGAGACGTTTTCATTGTCCCCCATTTTCTGATGAGACATGAGGACTTCTACTGTCCCTCTTGAGATACAGCTACAGGCCGTGAAACAAGCTGGCTGCAGTCTAGAATGGCCCAGCAAAATTGCATTCTATCACCCAGGTTGAATTTTTCTCCTTTTTCTTAGCGTCTTATACAAGGCCCCTGGGAAGCTAGCACCTTTGGGCACTCTTTCCTTCACTGTCTGTGGAAATAAATTGTCTGAATCTTAAAATGGCTCATCATTCATTTTTGGTGTATTTGTCAGAACTTTGTCTTCCTTGTGTTCTTGACAAGCAGATGCTGGTCCTTAATAGAAATGAGAACACATGGACACACGGAGGCGAACGACATACCGTGGGGTCTATCGGAGCGTGGAGGGTGGGAGGGGGAGAGGATCAGGAAAAACAACTAATGGGAATTAGGCTTACTCTCTGGGTGATGAAACAACAAACCTGCATGACCCAAGTTTACCTCTGTAACAAACATGCACATGTACACCTGAACTTAAAAGTAAAAGTTAAAAAAAAATGTGCCACTTCTACAGCCTTACAAGTGTTGGCAGGAATATAAAGTTTTAATGTTTTCAGGAACGTCAAACCAAGACATCTCCATTCCAGACTAGATTTAGACGTTGTAGTCGCATGACTACCTGGACTCAGAGTTTAGCTCTTGTCTATATTGACAAAAAAAATCATGAGCCTTGGTGTCAACTTTTTCTGCTCTTCTCCTCCAGGAGATAATAGATTTTAGGTTACTTCTAGTTTGTAAAATTGACATTCAATTGCCTGTTGATTGCCATATAAAGCAATATACTAGAATAATCTGGTAGGCCTTTCTGAAACATGGACCACAGGGCCCCACCTCCATACCTGTTAATTTAGTGTGTTTAGTGTGAGACTTGATTATTGGCATTTCTTACAAATTTCCAGGTTCACACTCAGAACCATTGTTCCAGAGTACTCACCGGAGGTTAGCCAAACATACCCAATTCCTGGCTGGTAGAATTTTTTCAACCAATGCCAACTTAAACCACCACCTGAACAACTGGAAATTCACCCTTTACCAGGGCTATTTGTGCTCTATCTACTAGCATTGATGGAAATCTTACCAACCAGTCATCACAATTCAGGTCTAAAACTTTATCTTAGGGCCTGATATCTTGGACCACTCTTGGCACCCAGTATTGTAGGTTGGATTCTCTAGAAAGACACCACCGAAGTGGTGAGTAGTGTGCAGGATACTTTATTAGATGGTGTCTTTGGGATCTGAACAAGTGCAAGGGAGGATAAAAAATCAGGGTTAGGCAGAAGGAGAAACCAAGATCTCAGACTCCATGACAACTTTGGCAAACTGCACTGGAAACTCTGGAGTTAAAACCAACCACCCACCATAGTTGTCCCATAATGGTCTAAAATAGCTAAGTGTTTTTACCAATGCCTCTATCAGTCAGAAATTGGATATGGGCCACTCTGTAAAAGGCAAGACTTTTAACAAGCTGTTTCTCTGTAGCTGAGGCACCTGACAGCTGAAAACTGCCTAGAGCTCTCCAAACAACTGGGACTAAAGCCCTTTTCTGAATAGCATAACACCTCTTCCACCTCACAGAATATAATTGGTGGCCGTTATGTCCTTTAAAAAACTTGCATCTTGACAAGTATATTCCTGTGTATCTTTTGATCACGCTGCCATTGCAAATTAAGTCATTGTAATTATTTTGTTCTAAATGCAATTATTTTGGGGGCAATGCAATTGTTTTCTTGTAAATTGATATTTTAATTTGGTCATCTTGCTAAACTATTCTAGTTTTGTTTTTTACTATTTGGGTTTTTTCTTGCTTGGAAATAGTACTGTTTGGAAATAATAAGGGTTTGTTTTTCTCTTGCAATATGTTGTTTATATTTTACTGCCTTTTTGGATTGTGTTGATTAAGATTCAGTAAAAGATAAAATAGTTTATGTGACAATGAGCTCTCATGCTTCTATTTTCAATAGGGATGTTTAGCATATTCAATATTAATGATCATGTTTAATATAGGGCTTTTATTAATATATATTTTCAAACATACGAAGACATTTTGTTCTATTTCAAATCCACAAGTAATTTTATTGTGAAGATGCACCAAATTCTATTTTTTTGTTGTTTCTACTGCTTTTGTAACCCCCAAAAATTAATAGATTTTTCCTTAAAATCTATGGAGTCAGATAATAGGTTTTCTAATGTGAAATTACCATTTTATTTCTTTGATAAACCCTAATGGCATAGTAATCTTTTTAACACAATGATAAATTCTATTTGCAAATACACAGTAAGAAAGTTATGTCCCTCTTACTTTTCATTTTTCAGCTAGCTGTTTTTTAATTTCAGACTTGTACTAGTCTCAAATAAATTGCGAAGCTCTCCATATTTCTATGTGATCATATTTTCAATATAATACTACATTGCAATAAAACGTATTTTAAAAGGAGCTATTTCAGTTTTAGTTTGGCCCAAGAACCCAAAGTATTAAATAAAGCATTTCAAAATACAGGTTTTGCAGAAACCAATGTTAACAAAACAAAACCTGTAAAATAAGCAGGAAAATCTGTTGTATGTTCAGTTTCTTAGATTAAGTTTTACACAATTGTATACAATGTTTTTACATGTAGTAAAAAACAGAATAATTATAAAAATATTAAAATATTCTGAATTTAACCTTATCTTTTTAAAACTTAAGAGTTACAGGTAAAATTATGAGGGGTCATAAACTCCACATTATTAAAAATAGCTCTATATTGACCAGTGTTAACAGAAACCAACCTCAAACATTTGGTTAGCATGAAATGTCATTTATTGTACACTGGACACAAAATAGTTCCAGTGATTAAATACCAGATATTAAAGAATATGCCTTCTCAAATTGAATTTATAATTGTCCCTAGACCAAACACTCATATAAAATCTAAGGAAATATTGTTGCTTTTACTACAGAGTGCTTCGCCTTTGACTAAAGAACAGAGAAAGACAGAACTGATCAAATAGCATTCCCTTCACTCTGCACTGTAAAATAATTACAACTTGAAACTACAGTACATTAATTGAAAACTCTAAAGGAAATGTTAAGGACATCTGTGTGCTATTAATAATGCACTTTGTATTATAGTGTTCTATTGTACATTTTTGTGGTAACAAGAATATGTTTCCAGAGATTGGTCCAGTTGTGCTTTAAACAGGCACCAGTATTTCCATTTAAGTAAAATAACTGATCTCAGTACCAACTCTAAAAACAAATTTCCGTAAGTTTGAGTCTGATCACTTGTAGGACAGGGGCAGAAAGAGGTGAACTATGACTCATTTATTTGACCTTATTCAGGGAAACAAACACACAAACACACACAAATAAGGTAGATTAGAGTATCAGTGAGGGATTGTAAAACAAACTTTGTGATATTCTTCTAGTGCCTAGGGGTATGCTCCGGACGGTTTACATTACAACACATCGAAAGTCAATTCAGTGTGTCTGAATTGACATACACCAGGGGTCTCCCTCTGGTTTCTTTTACAAGGACTTCAATCTCATTCATGAGGTTTCCTTCCTAATGAACTCATCACCTCCTAAAGACCTCACTTTCAAATACCATCAGATGGAAAGTTAAGATTTCAATGTATCAATCAGAGAGATGCATATATTCAGTACATAGCACATACTAAACTAAGAATACACAACAATGTGCATTTTATGGTATTTTAACAGAATATTCTAACCTTTGGAAATAAAGTATTTTTTATTTATATTTGTAATACTTCTAGCTCCCAGGAAAATATTTACATCAACACTGAATTTATGTGGGTATGCAGCACTTCTCCTTGTTACAGGCATTTTAAATTCCAAACACAGTCTTAGTGACAGGTTATCTGACACAAAGATGTATACAAGTTTTTGAAGAAAAAGACAGTTTTGGAAATCTTTGGTTTCTTTGTTGTGTCTTTTTACCATTTAATTTTGTCTCATGCATAATCTGATGTCTCTTGAAGAGGGCACACATGAAACACTTCAGCTTTCAGGTGCCCAAACAAAATACTCCACTGTGCTCATGACAAACCTAATAGATTCTAGAACTAAAATGTAGATATAAAGGATGTTTCTGAGCTTTGTTTAGTAAGTCAGGTTTAAATTAAATCTGATCATCTAGATCTTTTTTCCACAAATTCTAATTTTGTTCCATGTTGATTTGGATAGTTATATTATGCCCATTGTACCATACAACTTCTAAGTGCTTAATTAAGTCTGAACGGTTCATTTGCTGAATAGGATGATGAATATGAACTTGCTATCTGGTGATAATATCAGAACTTTAGTCTTTTGAGGGTTCAAAACACTTTTCCCACTTCAATGTTTAGATAATGAGAACCCTTTTTTATTCCTTAGCAGGCAGAATACATTTTTGTTTTTTTAAGTTAAAGTCTTCTCTTTCGTTTTTTTAAGAATATCACCTCTTCCAAAAAGCATTCTTTGGTTCTGCCACGTAATTCTTGCCTGAAGCAGCTTTTATTATATCATGCCAGTTCCCACCATGAAGTCTGGGGCTGGGTTTTATTCCTCTGTATCAGAGTACTTCACACTTTGAGAATATCTGGCACATTCAACCAGCTCAATGATGATAAATGAGTTAGGTTTTACGTTCATTTGACTACTTTTAAAATGGTTAATAGCTAAAATATAACCATATTATCATCATCACATGCTTTACAATCATTTTTGATTTGAAAATAAAATAAAACTTCACGTGTCACACATTTTCATATATTTTTGAAGATTATTTTAACAGTAAATATTGAAAAAAACCTTAGGGTATACTTCGGTTGCCTTCCAAAAAAATCTCGAGGCAAAATTCCTTTTTGTCTCTTCATCCCTAGTTTATTTAAAAGGATATAGCCCTCTTGTCTTTAGTAAAGCTTGAACATGTCATCCTAATGATCTAATTTCCTTTGTTGTTATTAGTTAGGAGTGAGAATGATTTTGGTTTCCAGCTAGTGGAGCAAGAAAGTAAGTTCACTGAATACTTCTGAGACGGTTGTCTGGCTAATCAAAGAATATTCATAGGAAGACTCAGTGACATTTTATGGTTAAAGTCGGCTGCTATAAATGCAAATTGTAGAATTATGCTGGTCAGCTTCATGAGGAGAACTAAGCCAATCTACTGAAGATGACAGAAAGGTGAAAAGCCACATTTTAAAAATGTCATTAAGACAGTAAATTGAACAGCTCTGTGATTTATCTACCTAAAAACTTAAGTGACATAGTGAATATTTTCTAAATTTTAGTTCGCTTTTATTTGAGCTTTGTTTCCTGCACCTGAGATATAAATTACAAAATTCTAAAAATAGTTATTCAAGAACTTTTTATGAAATCATGTTTGAAGAGTGATGTTTTTAAACCTATGAAATGGCTGTGAATAGTACATTTATATAACTTTTTTAAGTTCAGGGGTACATGTGCAAGTTTGTTATATAGGTAAACTTCGGTCACTGGGGTTTGTTGTACAGATTATTTCAACACTGAGGTATGAAGTCTAGTACCCATTAGTTATTATTTCCTAATCCTTTCCCTCCACCTACCCTCATCCTCTGATAGGCCCCAGTGTGTGCTGTTTCCCTCTCTGTGTTCATGTGTTTTTATCATTTAGCTCCCACTTGTAAGTCATAACATGCAGTATTTGGTTTTCTGTTTCTGTGTTAGTTTGCCAAGGACAATGGCCTCCAGCTCCCATGCAAAGGACATGATCTCATTCTTTTTCATGACTGTGTAGTATTCCATGGTGTATATGTACCACATTTTCATAATAACTTGTAATTGTCTTAACATGTGGTGAGTCAGGCTTTCAAGGTTCAAGCAGTGAAAATGTTCTCGAGTTCTTTTTTAAGAAAATACTACGTAGGGAATAAAAGGAAATAATTCTTCAAATGAGCCATGAACTAGTCAAATATTATCATTAGATCAACCCAGCTATTAGAATTAGCAGAACAAGAAGCTTCTCTGACAAAAAGGCACAAAGAAGGTGTCATAAACAGAGTAGAAGATAAAAGATAAAGATAGCGACACAAAGCAAACTAGACGCAAGCTATTATTCTCATGAAGAATGAACAGATCTGTTCTCTGTTCTCTATGTATGAGATTTTAAAAACGGGAGAAATATTCAACTAAAGCAGTCAATTATTAGCTTAGGAACTGTGTACTCGGAACCTGGGGATATATACATGAGTGACATGAAACATTCTATACTGAAAAAAGAATCTGTTTCCTTCTAATGCCCTATTAATAGCTTCCCAGTGATGTAAACAAATGTCTTCACAAAAAAAAAGATAAGAAAGTTTTTCAGAAATATAGAATTGTGATTTCCAGACTGACACTGTTTCAGTTCCAATTCTAGCTCTGCAGATCCTAGGTGTGTCATTGTGAGGATTAAAGTAAATGATGCATTAGACCATTATACATGTAATCACTCATTAAATGCTAATTGTCATAGTTCTTAAAAAAATCTGATACTTGAATAGTTAATGCCTTATATATTCATCAGATAAATAAGTGTGTAATTATAGATCTGATAAGAAATACTTAGTTAAGCGATTTGTAATTCCCTGTAGAGTCACAGGAGGCTGTCTTAAGGAGGTGGTTGCCAAGTTATGACTTGCAGGAGTCAAGTTTAAGCAAGAGATAAGGGCAGGGAGAAGGTATAACAATAGCCCTCGGGAACTTTCTATGCAGAGACCCTGAGGCTGGAAGAAGACACCATCACAAACAATGTTGACAACTACTGGTGAACACTAGCATATTTATGTTTGTGTGTGTGTGTATATATATACACACATACACATCTATATTAGATTTCCTAATGGAATAAAGTAACAGAAGAGTCTTTATTTTCTATCTCTGTTTTTTTTTAAATCTAGAGTAAGGTTTACAGATGTATGTGTGTGATCCTATATATATATAAAATGTGTAATGCTTCTAGCTCCCAGAAAAATATACATATATGCACACACACATACGTACATCTATATTAGCCTATATTTTCAATGAGAGGAAGATCTTGTTAGTTTTAGCCTATGGGAATAGTGATCACTTATACCCAACAACTAGTTGAGATTTTAACAGAAACTTGTCAGTACATAAATATTCATGGCAATATAATTTTACACACACACACACACGTATGCTAATTGCCTTAGGCAAGAATATTTGAACATTTAGAAAAAGATTTTGGCTAGGCATGGTAGCTCATGCCTGTAATCCTGTCACTTTAGGATGCTGAGGCAGACAGACTGCTTGAGCTCAGGGCTTCAAAACCAGCCTGGGCAGCATGGCGAAACCTCATCTCTACTAAAAATACAACTAGTTGGGTGTGATGGTGCGTGCTTCTGGTCCCAGATACTTGGGAGGCTCAGGTGGGAGGATGATCTGAGCCCAGGAAGTCAAGGCTGCAGTGAGCCCTGATCACGCTACTGCACTTTAGCCTGGGCAACAAAGTTGACGCCCTGTCTCAAAAAAAGAAAAAAAAAACTGTACATTTGACTGCTTATTTAAAACAAGATGCTGTTGTGTAGCTGTGGTCAAGGAAAGTAAAACTAAGAAAGGACCTGTGTAGGCTAGAAAGGACCTGTGTAGGCTGAATATTTGGATATAACTGAGGTAAAACAGAAGAATTGTTACGAAAACAAATACAATTACAGTAAACATTGTACATTTCAACTTCCTTTAATATTGTATATAAATTTACCTATTGACTTTTCATATACATAAACAAATCATTATTTTTGAGCCAGATTTTGAAATGCCCACATAGGTCAAAAAACCTTTCTTTTTCATTCGTTTCTTTTTTTTTAGTGACAGGGTCTTGCTATGTCGCCCAGGCTGGTTTCAAATTCCTGGCCTCAAGCAATCCTCCTACCTTGGCCTTCCAATGTGCTGGGATTACATGTGTTGTCACTGTTCCCAGCAAAAGACATTTTTTTTTTTTTAAGTCAATTGATCTCTAGAATAAGTTGTTATATGTAATTGAGTAAGTTTTAGCTGTTTCATATACATTGAAATTAACCTTCTGAAAGTGTTTTAGGGAAGATGAATGCCTTACATGTAACTAATTTTGACTCCTTTTTACTCCTGAAATTTTGGCTAATCCCATTATTCTTAATGAGTGTTAAGGAATAAAATAAATCCTTACTCTAGATTTTAAAAAAACACAGAGATAGAAAATAAAAGACAACTCTTCTGTTACTTTATCCCATTAGGAAATGTAGAGTTGCACTCTACATTCTGACCCTAAATGTTTGAAATTGGTCATCTTGTTATATGTTGTGCTATTTAAAGATTCACTTAAGTAACATAGAATGCTTTTTATTAAATGAGGTTAAGAAATACTTATTTAACATGATAGTGCATAGAAATCACCTGCTTTTGAACAGGCAAAGTTGCACATATATAGTATTCCTAGTAAATTTTAATTCATAAAATAAGTGAAATATCAGCTTGTGCTTAGAAATTCTATGATTTAAGATAATTTCATGAATTTTAATTGAAGAGAAAGCCAATTATGTTACTAGTCTTTACTCTTTTAATATCTATTTTATATGCCTATTTTGGTAAAAACAATATTTTATTTACCGTATGTCAGGATACAGAAAAAGTGGAGCTGATTACAATGAAAAAATTTTGCCAGCAAAATAATCAAACCTAAGCATATTAAAAAAGAATACCTGGGAATTTCCACAAAGATTAAAGCAAGCCAAACAATATACTATCCAGTATTTTTTCTGTGGTTCCTATAAATTTAAATAATGAATAAATACCTTAGTAACTTAAAATACTTTTGAAGTTAGTTCAATTTATTCAATAAATATAGATGTTATAACAAAAATGCTATATGTTATATATAGCATATATACATTATATAAGATGTTTTTCATTATTTCTGATTAAAATGTAATCAAGTAGGAAGCATGCTACATAAATCATGTATACATTTCAAGGTGCATTATTTTGAGAGTCACTGAAAGCCATTTACAAACCGATTTTCTTTGCTTGCACCTTCCAACAAATAATCAACGAATTTATACTACATTTATATTCTTTTTTCTATTTTTCGTTTTGTAGATGGAGTCTCGCTCTGTCACCCAGGCTGGAGTGCAGTGGCATGATCTTGGCTCCCTGCAACCTCTCCCTCCCAGGTTCAAGCGATTCTCCCACCTCAGCCTCCCAACTAGCTGGGATCACAAGACCCTACCACCATGCCCACCTAATTTTTGTATTTTAAGTAGAGACAGGGTTTCACGATGTTGGCCAGGCTGGTCTCAAACTCCTGGCCTCCAACAACCCACCCCTCTCGACCTCCCAAAGTGCTGGGATTACAGGCTTGAGCCACTGGCACCTGGCTCTGCATTTATATTCCTAAAATAATAAAAATATAGTGTATGTGCATGGTACTTAACATACGCCAGGATATTTTCTCATATATTGAATCCATTTATCATTTAACTTTTTTAAATCAATCTTCCAGGAAGGTATTAATAGTCTCATTTTGCATATTAAAGAAACGACATTTGTAGAAGCTCAAAGCCACATAGATCATATGCGGTAAAGCTTGCACTTGGAGCTACTTGAAGCTGTGTTTTCTGATCATCCTCATTGAATCCAAAAGTCACATATTTTACAGTAGTTCCATAAATGTATTATTTTTCTATGTCCATTTGGAGATATGTTTGAAAATGGGAGACTCTCCAATACATGCATTAGAGAGTGAGCTTTGAGATCCCACAAGTGTTCAAATTTGGCTCAATTGCCTCCAGTTATATAACCCACCACGACTTACATAACTGGGAATAATAATGAGATAACATTTGTACATTGAGAAGAGACTGAGAATCAAGTCTTGGGATATTCCAGAATTCACTTGTACATTTCTTCACACATTCACTTTCAAGTTCAATATTACATTATTCTCTGATCTAGACACTGCAACTATAGTCCCAAGGGGTAGAAGATAAAAAGTCAATAACCTGATGTGGCAACATATTCACGTCCATGGGACCTATCTATATACCTGTATGTATACTTCAAGTCTCATTTAAAATACAGAATGGCTGCTCTCTGCATTGCCCCCCACACACAGCTTTTGGTTTTTCACAGCATATAGTCTCTAGGTAGTTTAATATTTTAAATGACAACTCAAGGCTATGAAATTAAATTTTCCAGCATTAAAACTGGAGGTCGTGCAATCTGTTATAACCTAGCTTCAAAAAGTCATTGTTAAGAGCTGAAGTGCACCTCTCTACCCCCCACCAATTTATACATTGAAGACCTAACACCCAATATGACTGCATTTGGAAACAGCACCTTTAAAGAGGTAATTAAGGTTAAACCAGAACCTAATGGTGGGGTCCTAACCCAATATGAATGATGTCTTTACAGGAAGAAGAGACACTAGGGAAGGACAAACACCAAGGACAGGCCAAAGAAAGACATAGCAAGAAAGCAGCTGTCTGCAACCCAAGGAGAGAAACCTCTGGAAAAGCCAAATCTGCTGGCAACTTATTTTGGAGTTCTAGCCTCCAGAACTAAAAGAAAAACCAAATCCCTGTTGTTTAAGCCATCCACTCTGTGGTATTGTATTATGGCAATACCACCGTCAACTAAAATCATCATGTGGCGTAACTTCAGTTATACTCAAATGGTTGAAATAGTGACTAGCCCACCAGATTTTAGGAGATGACCGTCTTAATGAGAAGACTATTAAATAATTTGCAATCATGTTCTAAAGCTACCACATATTTTTTTGTTGATATAGAATCTCAGATATCTGACCTACATTTGAACTCATGTTATTGCCTTTATCGATGGGAACTTTGCCTGTAATCACTTGTGACCTTTTGATGATATAACCCATGGTGATAGGTTTGTGGTAACTATTGCTCCGTGAAGCCAAAGCACCGGCAAACTGAGTTCTATGTTTTTACCTTAATCACCAAGTTTATCCTTGCCCTTTCATCTGTTGTTGCAGTAGAATGTAACTGTACCCTACTCTACCAGGGACAAGCAGTTACTCAAATTAAAAAAAAAAAAATTTGCTAAGGACTTTGGTAAGACTGAGTTAGTGTTTCTTGAAATCTCTTTATGCCTCAACTCAATCCTCTTGGTTTATCAAGTTTTCTTTAATTTAACGTAACTTAGAAGAAGAAATCAATCCTCGTTTATTTTCTAAAACTTTGAGAGTTAGGGTAGTGCTTCAACACCACTAAAATTTTCATATTTTAGAAAAAAAAAATCCTTGGGTGCTGTCAGATGAATGGTAGGCAAATTCAAGAGATAATATTTCAAGAGAAAGAGGAAGCTTTTTTTTTTTTTAGTCTTCAAAGTCTGTTTCCCAGCATTTTTTTTCAGGGATGTATTCCATTTTTATTTTTTAAGTTATGAGTGACCTCATTTCTTGCTTCTGTTTCCCTATTATTTTTAATGGTCTGGGAAGAAAGTCACTTACTCGGGCCATTAAAAATGAAGTTTAATGAAAGCCTGTACATTAAAAAAAAAAAAAAAAATTCCTTCACTATTAGAAGCCAATCTGAAGAAGAGCCCCTTCTGGTTTCTAGGGAATTTACTGAAGAAACTGCACCCAAATGATGCATTAAACACACTTAGAGCCTAATATATGTTCATTTCTGAAATCCAATGCAGATACATCTAACCGAGCTGATAATGAACAAGAATTTTTTTCCTCATTATTGTCTGTCACATTAAACTAAGTAGGGGTTCCTCTAAATTAAGTTTGTCTACTTCTAAATATCAGACTGTTTTTCACTTTCTGCTTACGTTGGTTATGTGTAAATCAAATTTATCTCGATGCAAAGTGTTTCCCCTTAAGAAATCAACGTCATTCACACAGACTGATATAGTGAAGCACTGGAGAATAAGGAAAATTCATTAAAAATGAAACACCCTGTGAATTGAATATAAGAAAAAGCATGTTATGTTTTAAATAGGAGGAAAATAGCCCTGTTTTCTTACAACAAACAGGCCCTCAGCCAAAATACTGTTGCATTTCTGACTGAGTTTGGAGTTGTTACTAAAATGGAAAGAAAATGTTATTTGTAAGCTATTTTTATACTCAAATCTGCATTTATACATTCTGTAGCTAACATTTACTACTTATATTCCATGGAAACAGATGCTATACAAATACAAGGATGTACTACTTGTTCACGCGGTAGGCAAATTAGGAATTTTATATCCATGATTGGAGTTTTCAAACAAAATCAAAATAAGCATCTTCAAATTTTTTCTTTTCAGAGTGTTACAAATTATGCTATATAGTTCTATTTTAGCATTAACTACCAGGTACTCATATTTTTGGCCCAAACTTTGGTCTCAACAAGGCTGGTAAATATACTTACAAAAAGCACACAGAGCAAAATTGACGCAGCCAAATGTTCTCCCTGTATTAATGTGATTTACTCATGCTCACCACACTTTGTCTCTCCTTCTCATATTTTGATCATTTTATCTAAGGGGAGGTACAGAAGAACTGTTCCTGTGGGGCAAGAGAGGGGTAGTAGTAGAGGACTCTGTCTATACTTTTATGTGAACAAGGATGTGTCAACTCAATGTGTTGAGCATGAGCTAAATACTTGGACAGGCAAATTGCCATGAAAAATACCTACATCAGTTAATAAAGGGTTGAAACTAGAGAATTACACATAACATAGTATCAATCCTGGAAAATACATAGTCAGAAGAAAGAGTCAAGGAAGATAGGTATCATGGGAACTGAGGCAAAGTTAATAAGATAATTAGGGTAGAGAGAAGCTTTAAAAGGTCCTTCCTACAACCTGTCCTCAACACTTCACATAACCAGCATAGAAAATGGGCTATATCATATATTGCCCCAGACATGCATTTGCATAAGCACTCATACATAGAGTTCACCGAAATCTTTCACAGTGTATTACACTCAGTGTTCTGCTGTAGCTTACCTACAGGGTTCTAGATTCCAGGGTCAAAGTTTCCCTGCAAACTTGAATGTATGCATATCATTTTAATTTTTCTTTGGAGACAGGGGCATCTTGCTCCCAAGTTCTATTCATCTTTCTTAAAGCATCTGAGGCTGGGGTAGATGATGATCACATCAGTAGGGAGTGGCTTGCAGCTAACATGCAAAGTACACTTACTTTCAGTTTCCAATGCCTCAAACTGACTTTAAATGTGTCTGGTCCATCAGGCTGTGAGAATATCATGACTGACACTATCTATGGCAGTTTTGAGAATCCCTTCTCTCAATAGTGTCAGTCACACTGCTTTCTGGGTTGGGGCCAGTGGATGTGCTCCCTCTGAATGACTCAAGTTTGACTCACACAGCCATGACTCCTTTGAGGAGTACACTTAAATCCACGGCATCTCCTGCCCCATTGCTAAGCTAACTTCTCTATTATTCTTCCCAGTTTTCTACCTAGTATCTAGTGAAGCTTTCCATGACACACAAGGATAAACACACAAAAAATATACCTAGATTGCTTTGTTTCACATACTCCAGTGGGATAAAGTCACAGCTACGTAAACCCAATCTAAGGTTATAAAAACCTTGGTACTAGGTTAACGTTTCATTGATATTTTTTTCCCACGGGAATTCACCTCTTCGAAGGATCTATCTCCTAGAGAGCCAAAGCTCCACTATTACAGCCAAGACCTACTGCACAGGAGGGTCTGAGATCTTTTACCATCTCATCCTAACAACTCTAAGAAGTTTAGGAAGGTCTAAGCCCTAAGATGTCCCAGCTATTGCAATTTTTCCTTTATAAGCATTAATTACACCCTTTATCTTTCCAAACAGAACCCGTGGAAATTTAATATTTGCCTGGTTTCTGTCCATAGTTGTAAATTGCTTCTTTTCCTGTCCGGTGTTGGCGTGCATCTCTGTAAACTGCATCTGGAAAGAATTTAGATTTTCTCTCTACCTTGCAGACTTAATACTAGTTGTTAAAGTGAGGTGGACGAGAGGATCCCTGCCAGTTAACGAGTAACTTTCCCTCCCCAGAGGAGTTAGTAACAACCAGGATGCTATTCAATATTTTATTCTGCAATCACTCATCCAATTCATCCTTGATTATAGGCAATAAAATGGAGGATCACTTATAGAGCTGTTGACCATAAAATTTGTCATTTTCACCATAACTTACACACGCTTCCCTCAAATCCTCTCAATCCATCCTCAAGGACCTTAGTTCTCCTCTTTCAGAACACATCTGTCACTATCACATGTCCATTGCCAACTGTCAAGAACAATGAAGAGTCTGAGATTTTATCTCATTTGTCAGTTAACAAATTATGAACCCTGCCTTTTTCTGGTGTACAGTCTATGTAATTTCTACAAACTTCTGTAATTATTTGAGGATATCACATAGATGTCTTCAGCAGATGAATACACAAGTCACAGCATAGAGATGACTGATCAAGTTACAACCAGAGTTTGTCTGCTTGATCCTGAGATTTTAGGAAAACCAAGCTTATCTGTTAGTGTTACAATTTATGCCTTATATAAATTGGATTTGGAATGCATGACTATCTCTTTAAACAATACATGCTGGTAAGTCAAATTTCCAATTAAGTAACCTCAATATTGCATTTATAGAAAATGCACAATCTCTGTAAGAAAAATTATGTAAAATTCATCCTTATAATGTATAACTAATGCTACTTGTTAAGTAGCTTCCTATAATATGATCATATCTGGTATTTTCCCAATAATAATGACTTAAATTGCTATCTTCTAGCTAGCAGTGATTCAGTGTATTTAAATTTCCTCATTTTCCTGCATCAAAATGGAAATTTGTTTTTTGAAAATGCATAGCTATGCATTTTAAAATCCTTTTAAAAGCATTCATTTTATTTGATGAGCTGTCTATTTGGTACCATACCTATGGAAGCAGGTCAATTTTAATAGAGGCATTAATAAGACATGTTACCCCCTGGTGCCTGAAGGTGAAAATATAATAGGTCTGCCTTCAGAGAAACATTTCTCAGTTCATCTGGCGATTGAATCAATTCTTCAGTTAAAGACATTTTACCTAATTCTTACATAAGAATTTCCCAATGTTATCACTTCTGAAAACAAAATGCTTCCTTAGTGTATTGGTCTTCATTTTTTAAATGAAAAATGTTAAATTCAAAGGACACTTTGATAATGAATCTAGAAGACAAATGCAGTGCACTGAGTTCACTATTCACTATGTTATTTACATTCTTACCAGGGCAGATTCTGCTGCAATCAGCATATTTGTATCCTCCAAAATAAAAAGCATCTTAGGTCACTTAATCTCTTCAATGCCCATAAAAGAGATGAATTGGCATTCCAAAACAATTGTTAATGTTTAAGTTACATTATTAACATACATTTTTATCTTGGGTGGATGCAGAAAATTCAATATCAAAATAATAGTGTCTTCAAGCTATCATTAAAGAGATGACTGGTTTTTTTGAATGTCTGATTCTATTTCAATATACTTTGACAACTCACAAGAGTTGACAACTCAGATTCAACACATGACATCTGAGCATGGCAACTAATCATTTTACAGGGGGAAGTGTCCAGAGAAGCAAAAGCAACACTAAAAAGAATAAAAAGCCCAAAACATATTCATTCAAGGAATACCTATTTGTTAATAAATATACACTGGTTTCTTTTCCTTTTATTTAGCAGACTGTGACCTACCTGTTTTGAGAAATGTTTTTGAATTATTTTACGACATTTTGAGAAGACACATCTACTGATCATATTATTGAAGAATATTGTGATCATATAGCAATCACCCTTTTAACAGCTAGTAAAATTTTTGTCTATATTTTGTACATAAACATGTTCTGTAGAAAATTATTAGTATTTTAAATTTATAATATATTCTTATCTTTCTGAACACAACAAATCTAAGTTTGGTCTTCTGATGCAAAGAATGCTGACAGCACATTCTGGCTAAGCAGGTTTGTGAACTCAATCTACAATATGCTGTATACTAAGTGGGCACTGGCCAAGTGTTCTAGAGATGAGTTGTTTTTGGAAAGGAGAAAAAGATTATTTGGAATGTCTGACTTTTTGTAGAGAGCTACCAGGAAGGGCAGTGTACTTGAAGAGAAACCCCTAAATGATGGAATACCTCCATTTCTTCTCTAACTCCAAAAACAAAGTTAGGCTCAGAAAACAAAAATTGAATGCTTTATTCCATAAAAGCACTTTCCTCAGAATTGTTGTATATTACACTGTTTTATAAAAGATACACATATAGTTGAATGAAATACACACTAATCACAGGAAAAACACGGCCCAAGTTTAACAAGCCTCAGCTTTTTTGAGAAGCATTTACCCATTATACATGCCTTGAAATGTTGTCAATCTAGACCAAACAGATGAGAATTTCTTCTCTATACTAGAGTCAAGAAAAGGGTTTACTAAAGAAAAAAGTTTAGCAAAGATCCTAAGTGTATCTTGGAGCCACATTGCTATATTGGAGGGAGATTTTTCACGTACAAGGAAGAAGAGCAAACCCGTGAGTCATCAATGTGTCTGCTGGGTACAAGCATGGAACCATTGTGGCTTCTATGAAAATAAGGAAAAGAGAATACTAGAAAGTATAATAAAGAGAAAGTGAAACTGTCGCTGTTTGCTGATATGATCATATACCTAGAAAACCCTAAAGACTCATCCAAAAAGCTCCTAGAACTTGTAAATGAATTCAACAAAGTTTCAGGATACAAAATTAATGTACACAAATCTGCTATACACCAACGGTAACCTTGGGGAAAAGGGTGGGAGTGGGGATGAGGGATAAAAGTCTACACATTTGAGTACAGTGTACATTGCTTGGGTGATGGGTGCACTGAAATCTCAGAAATCACCACTGAAGACCTTATTCGCATAACCAACCACCACCTGTTCCCCAAACACCTATTGAAATAAAAAAGTAAATAAAAATTTTTTAAAATAGAAAAAAAAAAGTTTAATAAAGAGGTAAGCACGGAGTGCTTTGTATACAATTCTAAGGACTCTAACTGTTATGGTAACTGAAACAGGAAACCAATGGATGGTTCTGAGAGACAAGACAAGTCTTCTGCCTTAACTGAAGATTTCTTGCTACTTGGAGGAAATACACTGAATAGAGAGCAAGGGCAGAACAGGGAGACAAATTAGGGGTCAACTGAAATAAATGAGATGATGATGCCATGGAGTATGTAGTATACATGAAAGTAATCAAATATGGACACATTTTCAAAATATTTAAAAATATCAAACATGGTTTGTTAATATATGAAACATGGAGTAAAACAAGAGAAGAAAACTAAAATGTTCTTGCTCTCACTTTGGTTTTAGGTTGAGCTCTTTTAAGAAATAAATTCAAAGCTCTTGAAAGTTGTACCCATGTCATATTCCTGCAAGTTACCTTAGACCTGTGTGGCGCCCTGAGTCCTGAAGTGTGTTAAAGATTCACTGTCTCTTTTCGGGTCGAGTTGTTTATACTTTGTGTTCTCACAGTGTTGTACTTAAAAACCCATCAACCTCCCCCCCCTTTTCCCAAGTGAATTTGAACTTGTATAAGAGGCAATAATCCCCAAATTCCCCTTTATCTATCTATTCATCTAAATACAGATGCTCCTCAACTCATGATAGGGTTATGTCCCTATAAACTCATGATAAATTCAAAGTATTTTAAGTCGAAAATGCATTTACTACACCTAAACTACGGAACATCAATCATAGCATAGACTAGCCTACCTTGAACATCCTCAGGACACTTGCATTAGCCTGCAGCTGGGCAGAATTATCTGACAACACGGCACGCTGAAGAATGTTGGTGGTTTATCCTGATGATACCCTGGCTGACTGCCCAGCATCTGGAGAGAGCATCATACTGCATATCACTAGCCTGGGAAAAGATCAAAATATAAAATTTCAAGTATAGTTTTACTCAACATATATTTCTTTCACACCATCCTAAAGTTAAAAACCATGAATTGAACTGTAGTTAAGTTGGGGGCTACCTGTATTCATGTAATGCTTACAAAATGCCAGAGACGTTCTCGAATTTATATAGAGCGTTATCACTCATTCGGTTCTTACAGCAATACTTTAAGGTAAATGTTACAATTACCTCTAATTTAGAGATTTAAAAACTGAGACACAGAAGGCTTAGAGTGAGTCTGCAAAGTTACTTAGTGATAGTTGCAGAGCCAGGATTCAAATACTATGGGAAATATCATGCTCCTAACTGCTCCAAATTCACTATGTTTTTATACTTATTTGTCTTATGTTAGAAAAGTTCCTGGGCATCCCATATACCTCAAATAAGCATGGAAAATAAAAGTGATGTAAGAAACTCAGAGTATAAATGCATTTTTTACATTAAAAACAAGTTTTGGGAGTTTATTACATAACATTTACAATTTTAGGTTCTTGCTCTTCATACATTTACACAAATTAATGCCCAAATAAATGTATTTTTGACATTGTATATTCTAAATTAATAATTTACAACTTAAATTATCAGTTCAGTGGTCACATGACTTATCGTCAAACTTGAAAAGCGTTGACAGTGAAAGAGAATGGTAATAATTATGCCAAGACAATAGGCATAAAGGATTGTCCCGGGCAGTTCCCTTAGAGGTGGGTCTATGCAGATACAATGAAATGGCTTTGCTTCTTCAACATTAAGCTGCCAGATTGATTCTCTAATTAAAATAATTAATTCAGGTTTTCTATGCTATACTATTCATTTTTGGAAATGCATTTTTTTACTTTACACAGGTAAAAATCTGCCACTCTAGTAAACTAATACTCATAATTCTAAGTTTGTTTCCTGTTGTCTTGTTAAATTTCCTACTGTTGCAATTGTATTCGTTACTCAATCATTAGGTGAATATAAAGCATTTCCATGAAACATCACGCTGTGAAATGGGAAAATGACCTTCAGCTTGGAAAATCATGGTTTTAGGATCTTTGTATTTGTTTTCTAAATTTTTTAAAGCTTTTCCCAATGTTTACACTAAAGCAAGAGACTATTAACTTAGCACTGTGGTTATGGTGCTATGTTAAGCATAGGCAAGTGAACAGACGTCCTTTTTCTTTTCTCAACAGTATGATCCCCAAACTCAAACTTTTTCCCTTATTGCCATTCCTGGTGTTGGGGTAAGGTAATACATCCCAATGTATAAGACCTTTCTCACATTCTGGAAATACTATTCTCTCTTATAAGCACCCCCCTAACAACAACAACATGTTATGATCATGTTATTCCCCTACCACAAGAATGAATGAATTTCCACTGTACACAATATGAAGTGTGACTTTTTACCATTGCTTGAGGGTGTTAATCTGTAGCAGGACAAGCCGCAGACAAAACCCCTCAGACACCGCGTTAAAAAAGAAAGTGGCTTGGCCTCGCTATTCATTTTGTTTTTTACTTAAAATACTTTTTTCCACCCCGTCCCCACCCCCACCCCCACCCCCCCATTTTAACATCTCTGAACCTGAGAAGGGAATCCCGATCACAGCTGGTCTGGTGGCAGTCGTGGTGTTAAGCTACTGTCAGACCGCTTTTTATGAACCTGGTCAATAACTGTTCATGATATCCGCACTTCTATTTAAATAAAAACAAATTTTTCAACTTTTGTAACATTTCTAGTTAGAAAGTTATTGCATTGTACTTTTCATGAAAGCATTAGTTTTTCCTTCTAAATATTGCAGGTAAATCCAATGAAGCATCTTATAATCAATACGTCTTAAATTTGATGGAGTACAGAAGCTTGCAGAGGTTGTTCCTAAATTTTTTTATTCATGTACATCATATTTTGGAAACATGGTCCTCTCTTACACATACCTCAGTAGTATTATCAACATCAGATAATGTAATCATGTAATAATAACACAGCATTTCCGTAGTGTATATTCGACAATGCAAATTGATATGTGTTCTACAAAATGACCAGCAATCTTCAATAGTTTCAAAGTCAAGACAGAGAAAGTATTCCATATTAGAGGAAACTATGGAAATATGCCAACTAAATTCAATATGTGAGCCTGAATTGGATTCTGGAACTGAAAAGGAGTATTAGTGACAAAGTAAAAGTTGAATAAAATCCCTAGATTGGCTAATAGTATTACATTAAGGTCAACTTGCTGTTTTTTATAACTGCATTTTTTGATTACATAAGCAAACACCACTTGGGAAGCTGGATAGGTAACTGGGTTCTGTGCTATTTCTGCAACTCTTGTATACATTTGTATCAACCTAAAAAGTTAAAAAACAAATATAAAAAGCAAAATAAATTTTATTTCAAAAGAAACCAAAGTTGTATTTTAGAAACATATCTATGGTAACTGATAAAATTTGATTTTATTGATATTAAAAAAGTAGATGATGTGAACTGATGAACTTAAAGAATGGGGCTAACTGAAGAAGCATAACACACAGCCACGCACACAATGCTACTTCCTGAAAATTAAATTTGTGAATGATGTCACTAAACTTGTTACTTTTTAATGTTCCTGGAATTATATTACAGAAGTTACTAAGAGATTATTTTAGACAGCTAGAAAGGGAAAAATGTCCTCAGTAAGGCTTTTTCCTTTAATAAAAAAGCAATCCCCAAAACATTTCATTTCTAACAGCAGCCTGAAAAGCCAGACCTGCAAGTATTGATATGCCATATGTAAATACAAGAGGCTCAGAGTCAGGTACACTCAACATGGTGGTTCCCTCTACTTTTTCTTTGCTACCACTTGTGCAGACATCATGACAGTGAGCCAGGTAGAGGCCATGTGTCTACGTATCGTGGCGACCAGCCAACTAGCCACATTTACATAATGAAAGTTAGCGTGGGCAGGACTTTTTTGGGGGGCTACTTGAACACCACACCTGGTCAAGCCAACCTCTTCGGCCCTATGCAAATCAGACACCACCTTCTCAAGCCTCCCAATGTAACCGACTGCCTTCTGCCCCCTGTGGAGTTATTTGGTTTGGAGCTCTCCTCTAAGGAAAAGCCATTCTCTTCTTTCTTACCTACTAAACTTTCCACTCCTTAATCCGGCTCCATCTGTGTCTATCACTAATTATCTCAGCACGAGACCAAGGACCCTGTGTGTTTCCCCAGAAAATGGAGCAATGTCAATTGGACCAATAATCATGTGGGTCACTGAAAGACATGCCTTTGACATATGCATTCATTTAAATTACTTTACATCTTTTTTAATAAGAAAAAACACCTTCACTTTAAAGATAATCAGTATTTCCATTTTAGTACTATTTAAAGAAGAGTTTTAAGATTAACTTTCACGAGGAACTATTGTCAAGAGATTGATCACTTACACATGGTGTGCCTGGAACTAGTGAGTTCTTGCTCTCGCTGACTTCGAGAACGAAGCCTCTGACTCTCGCAGCGAGTGTTACAGTTCTTAGAAATGGTGCCTCCGGAGTTTGTTCCTTCAGATGCTCACAAGTGTACAGAGTTTCTTCCTTCTGCTTGGTTCCTTGTCTCCCTGACTTCAGAACTGAAGCTGCGGACCTCCACGGTGAGTGTTACAGCTCATAAAAACGACACAGACCCAAAGACTAAAGAGCAGCAAGGCTCACCTTCAAGAGCAAAAGAAAAACCACCCCTTACTCTATGCAAGGAAACCAAAAGAGCACTGCCCCTGCTGGCTGGCCTGCTTTTATTCCCTTATCTGGCCCCACCCACATCCTACTGATTGGTCCATTTTACAGAGAGTTGATTGGTCCATTTTACAGAGAGCTGATTGGTCCATTTTACAGAAAATTGATTGGTCCACTTTACAGAGAGCTGATTGGTCCATTTTGACAGAGAGCTGATTGGTCTATTTTGACAGAGTGCTGATTGGTGCATTTACAAACCTTTAGCTAGACACAGAGCGCTGATTGGTGCATTTACAATCCTTTAGCTAGACACAAAAGCTCTCCAAGTCCCCTACCCAATTAGCCAGACACAGAGCGCTGATTGGTGCATTTACAAATCTTAGCTAAACACAGAGCGCTGATTGGTGCATTTACAAACCTTTAGTTAGACACAGAGTGCTGATTGGTGCATTTACAATCCTTTAGCTAGACACAAAAGCTCTCCAAGTCTCCTACCAGATTAGCCAGACACAGAGCGCTGATTGGTGCGTTTACAAATCTTAGCTAGACACAGAGTGCTGATTGGTACATTTACAATCTTTTAGTCAGAAAAATGTCTCCAAGTTCCCGCGGGACCCAGAAGGCCGGCCTGCTTCACCTCTCAATGGCACTCGCCGCGGGACTTTGTGGCAGGGGGCCCGTGCACTCAGGCAACCCAGAAGAAGCTCATCCGTGATCAAGCCCAGCGGGCAGCGGCGGCAGCGTGTAGTGCGGGGCCCCTCGAGCGGCGCCGCCCCCCTCCCGTGGAGCCCGCACCGCCCTGGCTTCCGCCCCGCCCCCCCGCCGCCTCCGCGGCGCCTCTCCCTCCCCACCTCCCCGCGAGCAGAGGGAGCCGGCCTCTGCCAGCCCCAGAGAGGGGCCCCCACAGCTCAGCGGCGGGCTAAAGGGCTCCTGGAGCGCCACCAGAGTGGGACGCTGAGGCCGAGGAGGCGCCGAGCGCTAGCGAGGGCTGCTAGCACGTTGTCACCTCTCAATAGGATTAACAACATTTATGCCTATGACAAGGTAGGCCGTGTGATAGATGATCAAACCAAATATAAACACAAAACCTGTTTGTCATGGTTAATTGAAAATATAGACAAACTAGCTGAGTAAATACGTATACATTAAACATAGAGGGAACATGAATAACTCCAATGACAGTGGAAGTTGCTAATGAAGACATTGTTTTTTAGAGGGTAGAGAATTCCAAGTGGTTTGCAGTTACTTTTAACTATTTGAAAATATTTTCTATTGTAATTTGGCTTTTATTGTTGCTGTTGTAATGTCAGCTGTAAAGCTTAGTGTTATTTTGTAGGTAAAATTTCCTTCCTCCTATCTCTGCTCCCATCTTGACTTCTGACTGTTTTTAAGCTTTTCTCTACATCTTTGGTTTTCAACAATTCTGTTATACTTTTTGATGTTTTGTAGTCTGGTATTTTTTAGTTTCCCCCACTTAAGGTTTTTATTACTTTTATGTCTGTGGCATTATGTCACTTCCAGGTTTTGACAATTCAGAGACATGACCTCTTTGATAATTGATTCCTAATAATTCTCAACTCTTTTCCCCTAATTAAATATATTTTAGAGCCTTTTACCATGTTACATGTGCTTTTACCCTCTAGTCTACATTTTCCTTCTTTTATGTTATTTACTTTATTTTATTTATTTATTTATTTTTGAGACATGGTCTCCCTCTGTCGCCCAGTCTGGAGTGCAGGGGCAACATCTCGACTCAGTGCAACCTCTGGATCAAGGAATTCTTGTGCTTCACAAGAAAAAATAGCTGGGCATGGTGGCACATGCCTGTACTCCCAGCTACTTGGGACTCACGCTCATCAAAATGTGTGTGTGTTTTTAGTAGAGAGGGGGTTTCACCGTGTTAGCCTGGCTTGTCTGGAACTCTGGGCCTCAGGCAATCTGCCCGTCTTAGCCTCCCAAAGCATTGGAATTACAAGCACCTTGGCCCATTTTCCTTCTTTTAATTGCTTATGCTTCTATCTGGATGTTTACTTTTGACCTATCTTTCTGTTCATTAATTTTCTGTTCGCCTGTGTCTAATCTGCTGTTCAACACATAAAATGGAGTTTTCATGTCTATTTTCTCTTTTGGTTTTTGAGTAAACGTTGGTTTATTTGTTAAATAAATCGTGTTGTGTATATTTAAGGTGTATGTAACATGAGGTGAGATACATATAGATAGTAAAAAGGTTAATATAATTAAGCAAATTAAAATATCTATCATCTCACATAGCTATTTTTTGTGTGTGTGTGCTAAGAACAGCTAAAATCTATTCATTTAGCAAAGATCCCAAAAACTGCAATATTATTAACTACAGTCTTTTTCACATCTTCATGTTGGTCTCTAGCCTTCTTCACCCTATGTATCTGCAACTTTGTATCCTTTGACATACATCCTCCACTTTCCTTCTCCACTGGATCCCTGGTTACCACTGTTTTATTCCGTGTCTGTATATTTGACCTTTTTAAAGAAATAGATTACACATATGAGATAATGCAATATTTTTCTTTCTGTGTTTGGCTTACCTTTTACTTAGCATAATGTCCTCCAGGTTTATCCATTTTGTGGCAAATGTCAGGATCTCCTTTTTAAAGGCTGAATAATATTCATTATATATATGATTATATGCATACACAATACACACACACACATACACACGTACCATAGTTACTTTGCGCAGCTGACATTTAAGTTGCCTTTTTTTTTTTTTGAGATGAAGTCTCACTCTCGTCCCCCAGGCTGGAGTGTGATGGCATGATCTCGGCTCACCGCAACCTCTGCCTTCTGGGTTCAAGCAATTCTCCTGCCTCAGCCCCCTGCATAGCCGGGATCACAGGCGCACACCACCAGGCCCGGCTAATTTTTGTATTTTTAGTAGAGATGGGGTTTCGCCATTTTAGCAAAACTGGTCTCGAACTCCTGACCTCAGGTGATCCGCCCGCCTTGGCCTCCCAAAGTGTTGGGATTACAGGCGTAAGCCACTGCGCCTGGCCTAAGTTGCTTCTATACCTTGGTTATTGTGAATAATGCTGACTAAACATGGGAGGGCAGATATTTTTACAAAATGGTGATTTTTATTTTCTTTGGGTATATACTCAAGAGAGGAATTGCTGGGTCTTATGGTAGTTCTATTTTCAGTTTCATAGGGACCTCCATATTGTCCATAAGGTTGCACTAACCTAAAGTCCAATCAGCGGTGAGTTCTCTTTCCTCCACATACTCACCAATAGTTGTTAGCTTTTGTTTTTTTGAGAATAGCTATTTTAATAGGTATGAGGTAATATGTCATAGTCGTTTCGATTTGCATTTCCCTGATGATTAGGGATGTGGAACGTCTTTTCATGTAACTGCTGGCCATTTTTAAGTCTTCTATGGAAAAATGTCTCTTCAGGTCCTTTTTCAATTTTTTAATTGGGTTTTTTTTTTGGCTATTAAATTCTATAAACCTTTATAAATTTTGATATTAACTTCTTATCAGAAATACAATTTCTAAATACATTTTCTCAATTTATAAGTTTTCTTTTGCTGATTGTTTTCTTTGATGTTCAGAAGCTTCATTGGTTTATTTTATAAACATTTATCAAAATCAATATATAATGTTTTTTTTTTCATTCAGTCTGTGTTTCCTTGTGGTTTTCAATCTTTTCTGATCTTCTGGTATGCCTGAGAACTTCTGATTTAGTGACAGATTGTGAAAATTATGTAGAAAAATTAAGACCCAGGATAAAGCTTATTTTTATTGATGGAAGTGGAGTAAAATGGCCAAATAGAAGTTTCCACCACTCATCCTCCCCACAGGAATACCAACTTGAAAAACTCTACACACACAAATGCATCTTTATAACAACCAAAAGTCAGGTGAGTGATCACACTACCAGATTTTAACTTCATGTCACTGAAAGAGACACTGAAGAGGGTAGGGGAGACAACATTGAACTGCTAATGTCCCCCTTCTCCCATCCCCTGGTGGTGGCCCTGGGGCAGGAAGAGATAATCTGTGCACTTGGGGAAGGAAGAGCGAAATGATTGTGGAACTTTACATTAGAACTCAGTGCTGCCCTGGCACAGCTGAAAGCAATGCAAGACAAAACTCAGCTGACTCACAAACACAGAGGGATTTCGTTAACACCTGACCTGTCCTAAAAGAAATGCTGAAGGAAGTTCTCCAATTTGAAAAAAAAAAAAGAGAATGTTAATGAGCAATAAGAAATCATCTGAATACATAAAAACCTCTCATAACAGTAAGTACACAGAAAAACACAGAATATTATAACACTGTAATTGTGATATGGAAACAACATATATTTTGAGTAGAAAGACTGGAAAATGAATCAATAAAAAATAACTACAATAACTTTTCAAGACATAGATAGTACAATCAGATAGAAATAAAAACAATGAAATGTTCAGAAGCAGAGGGATGAATTGAAAGTGTAGAGTTTCTTTTCTGTAGTTTTCCCTTTGTTTCTTTGTCAGTATATTTGTTTATGCAATCACCGTTCAACAGTTTAAAATAGTGGAGTGGGTTTTAAGTTATTTGCAAGCCTCATGATAACCTCAAATAAAAAAATGTACAATATATACACAAAAATAAATAGTAAGAAATTAAAACATACCAGCAGAAGAAATCACCTTCACTAAAAGGAAAACAGAAAGGAAGAAAAGAAAGAAGACCACAAAAGAACCAGAAAAATAACAAAAGTGCAAGAGTATGTCCTTGCTCATCAGTAATATCACTGAATATGAATGGACTAAAGTATCCAATGCAAATACATTGAGTGGCTGAGTGGATTTAAAAAAAAAAAAAAGACCCAATAATCTATTGCAGACAAAATAGATTTTAAGACAAAAAGTGCAAAAAGAAACAAAGAAGGTCATTATATAATGATAAACGGATCAATTCAGAAAGAAGATTCTACAATTGTAAATATATATATACCCAACATTGAAATGTCCAGATATATAAAGCTAATATTATTAGAAATAGGCTTCAATAATAGCTGAAGACTTCAAGACCTCACTTTTAACATTGGACAGATTATCTAGGCAGAAAATTAGCAAAGAAACATTGGACTTCATCTGCACTATAGACCAAATAAATCTAATAGATATTTAGAGAACATTTCATTAAATGGCTGTAAAATATGCATTCTTTGCCTCAGCAGATGGATCATTCCCAAGGATAGACCATATGTTAGGCTACAAAGCAAGTCTTACACAACTGAAAAATGAAATTTATATCAAGTATATTCTCTGACCACAGTGGAATAAAACAAGAAATCAATAACAAGAAGAATTTTGGAAACAATACAAACACATGAAAATTAAACAATATGCTCCTCAATAAACAGTATCTTAAGAAATTAAGAAAAAAATAGAAAAATGTATTGAAATAAATGATAATGGAAACACAACACATCAAAACCTATGAGATACAGTGAGAGCAATACTAAGAAGTATATAGTTTTAAGTGCGTACATCAGAAAAAGAAAATTTCAAATAAATAACCTAATGTTGAATGGTAAAGAACTAGAAAAGCAACAAACAAACCCCGAATTAGTAGAATTAATGAAATAATAAAGATCAGAGTAGAAATAAATGAAATTGAAATGAAAATAATACAAAAGATCAACAAAATTAAAAGTTGATTTTTTGAAAAGTTAAACCAAATTGACAAACGTTTAGGTAGACTGATAAAAAAAGAGAGAAGACCCCCCAAAATAAAATCAAAGATGAAAAAGGAGACATAACAACCTTTATCACAGAAATTCAAAGGGCCATTAGAGGATACTATGAGAAACTGCATGCTGGTAAATTGGAAAACCTAGAGGATCCACTAACATTAGTGGATAATTTTTGTTGACAAACAAAAATCAACCCCATTACCAAGTGGGCAAAAGATATAAACAGACACTTCTCACAAGAAGACATACAAGTGATAAGCAAACATATGAAAAAATGCTCTGTATCAGTAATCATCAGAGAAATGCAAATCAAAATAGCAATGGAATGCCATCTCACACGTATCAGATTGGCTATTATTAAAAACTCAGAAAATATCATATGCCTGTGAGGTTGCAGAGAAACGAAAAGACTTATACACTGTTGGTAGGAATGTAAATTAGTCCCGCCAAACTGTGGAAATCAGTTTGAAGATTTTTCAAAGGATTTAGAATGACCATGTAACCCGGCAACCCCATTACTGGGTATATATCAAAAAAATAAAATAAATCATTCTACCGAAAATACATATGCACTCATATGTTCATTGCAGCATTATTCACAATTGCAAAAACATGGAATCAACCTAGGTGCCCATCAACAGTAGATTAGATAATAAAAATGTAGTACATATACATCATCAAATACTACCCAGCCTTAAAAATAATGAAATTTCTTTTGCAGCAACATGCATGCAGCTGGAGGTCATTATCATAAATTAATTAATACAGGATCAGAAAACCAAATACCACCTGTTCTCGCTTCTAAGTGGGAGCTGAATATTAAGTACTCATGGACACAAAGATTGCAACAATAGATACTGGGGACAACTACGTGGGAGAGGGTGAGAGGGTGAAAAAGGTTGAAAAATTTAACTATTGGGTCCTATGCTCACTACCTGTGTGACAGGGTCCATCATATCCCAAATCTCAGCATCATGAAATATACCCATGTAACAAACCTGCACATGTGTTCCCTGAATCTAAAATAAAAGTTAAAATTATTTTAAAAAATAGTAATACCAATACTAAAAGGTCAGGCATGGTGGCTTATGCCTTTAATAATACCAGCACTTCGGGAGGCCAAAATGGGAAGATTGCTTGAGTTTAGTTAGGAGTTTAAGATCAGCTTAGGCAACATAGGGAGATCCCATCTCCCCCGCCAAAAAAAAATGTAGCTAGATGTGGTGGCAGGTGCCTGAAGTCCCAGTTAATGGGGAACCTGAGGCAGGAGGATCTTTTGAGCCCAGGAGTTTGAGGTTGCAGTGAGCTATGGTCACACCACTGCACTCCAGCCTGGGCAACAGAGTGAGATCCTTTCTCTAAAAATACAAAAATTTTAAAAATATATAATTAAAATAAATAAATACTATTTCGTGTTAATTGAATCATACACACACACACAGTAAATTTTGAACACTTACTGAGCTCGATGAATCAAAATACATATCAAGCTTTTTCTTTGCTCTTGAGGTGTTTGGATCAGAATACACAGGCACATATTTATATAATAATATATCAGGTTGGTGCAAAAGTAATGCGGGTTTTTTGCCATTACTTTCAATGGCAAAAACAATAATCACTTTTGCACCAACCTAATATCTCATGTATATAGTTTTATGTTACCTCAATTTCATCTATTCAATATAAATGTGTCACTATTTGTTATGCTACAACTATATATTATGCTTTCAAAATTTATATTTCTCCAATTTTAATCTTTTTCTGTACATATAAAACTTATAGCGCCATTTCTGACTTGTATACTTTGCTTCTGTGAATGATTCTAAGTCTATACAATGGATGAAATAGAATTATGAATAAATCCTTCTGGTGTATCTTGAACATAGCTTTTAGGCATTTTTTCCAGGATCCATTTCATTTTACTTCTCAGTAATGACTTTTTACAGCTTTTATAATTTTTATTTTTTAAACTAATACATATTAGAGGGACATATTTCCAGTGTACACATGATAATTTTATACATGCCTATTACCAGAAGATGGCAATTGATATATCCATCATCTTAAAAATTTATCTTTTCTTTAGGCTAGGAATATTTCTATTTCTCTCTTCTTGCTATTTTGTAATGGTCAATTGATTAATGATAACCAGAGTCACCCTACTGACCTATCAAACATCAAGTCTTATTTCTTCTAAGTGTATATTTGTGCCTATCCATCAACTTCTTTTCATCCTTTCCAGCTTTTGAACTGTAATAATGTATTTGTTTTAATTCTCTTTGTTCTTATCATCACACAGTTATTTGCTCTGTAATTTGCTTTGCTGTTAATTGTTTTCACTTAGACAGATGAAGAGACATGTGGACCCAGAGACCAGTATTTCATGTTGTAATTATCGCTTCAGATCCTAGAACAGCATTGGCTAACACTAGGAGGAGTTATGACTTGTTAGTCCTCGATTCATAATACTATAGAGCCGCTTCATAACCTGTCAGAAATTCTACCTTCTTTTACTATCTAGAAATGATAATTTGTTACTAAAATATTGTAACCAAATTGTTCCTTAATCTATTTAATTTTATATATGCCTGCACAATGGCATCGCATGCTCATTTCAAACACTTACAATAGCAAATTCACAAGTCAAACCAGTACACCATACTGTGACACTGAAATACCTCACAATATTCTCTATTCAAACTGAAATGTAGAATATATTACATGGTATTAATTCATTCATTCATTTAGCAAGTATATTGATTACTAAGTGACTTCATCCAAGCTTTAAGCAAAGCACTTACTTCATATAAAGTTTTAGGCAAAGCGCTTGCTATATATCTGTGAAAGCACCAAAAACATCTGACTTTGTAGAACTTGTATTCTGGTTGAAGAAAGAAAATATTAGGCAATTAACATTTAAAAAGCAAATTATATTGAATGCTATGGAAAAATACAGCAGGGTAAGCAGGGTCAGTGTGCGGTTGGGATACTAGATGTAGAAATTTTAAAATAGGAAGGTCAGGGTAAAATCCATTAAGAAGCTAGTGTAACCAAGTACTACAAACTGGATGGCTTAAACATCAGAAGGTTGTTGTCTCATGTGCGAGACAATGGTGGCTTGGCACAGAAGTGGAGTGCAGAGAGAGGTGGCTTAATTCTGGATATATTTTGAAATCAATACTATATACTCTTCAATTAAATGTGGGGCTTGAAATCAGAAGAGGAAACAAAGATGTCTCAGATTTTTTAAACAGAATTTCTCTCTCACAGAACATTTTATTTAATTATTCTTTAAGACCTTTCACATATATTAATTACAGGTACAAATGTGTTCACTTTCCCCCGAATGCCCCTTCTGTAAAGAAAGAATGTAAGGATATTTATTTAATTTAGAAGCAGTTTTTCATACTGATTTTCTTTCTTACAAGGATCTTCTCTCAGTCCTTGTGAGATACTTTAAAATAAAATAACATAGTTCTCATTATTTTATTTATCTGTTAGATATTTTGATGCTTTGTATAAAACTCAATATCAAAATAAATTGAATTGAGTTGGTTATAGTCTTTATCACAGAGCACACTTCATTTAAAACTTTCATTTTAGGTTTACGTTTCACTTCATGTGCAGGTTTGTCGTATGGGTAAATTTTGTGTCGTAGGGGTCTGGTGTGCAGATTATTTTGTCACTCAGGTAATAAGCCTAGTACCAGATACTTTTGATTGAAATGACAGTCAGTAGGTAACTGTGTTGGCTACTTCTATACTCTCAAAATGGCATCCATGTATTTTTCTGTGGGAGATAATACACAAAATAACATGGTAGTTTAGATCGCTACTATTACTTTCGGTTACCTTCACTTTCATTTCAAATAAAATTATTCTTTGCTCCATGGTAGTAAACATTGAGATTTATTTTAAAAATATACCACAACTTACAGAAATTCCTCCAATCCTGTTCCATATAAATAGAGTAACTTTAGATGTAAAATCTAAAAAAAAGATGAAATGAACAAATATTGCTTGGGCAGTGTTTAGTTTCCCAGAGCTGCCGTAACAATGCGCAGTACACTACATGGCTTAACACAACAGAACGTTACTATTTTATAGTTCTGAAGCCTAGGAGTCCAAAATCAAGATGTCTCCAGGGCCGTTCTTCCTCTGAAACCTGTAGGAGACAATTCTTCCTTGCTGTTTCCTAAATTGTGGTGGTTTGCTGGCAATCTTTGTAGTTCCTTGGCTTACAGCTGTAACACCTCATTTTCTGCCTCCATTGCCAATGGAGATCTCTTCTCCTTTGTCTTTACATTATTTTCACTTTTCTTATAAGAACACTTGTCATATTGGATCAAGGGGTCACCCTACTCCAATGTGACCTCATATTAATTTAATTGTAATGGCTGTATTCCTAAACAGCATCTCATTCCAAGCTGCTGGGAGTTAGGGGTTCAGCCTATTTTGATGGGGAGTATAATATCCATGATAAGTAGTAATGGCCTTTTCTCTGGAGATTGTAAATTTATTTCTTCTAGTAAGTTTTTATTAGCCATGCTGCAGTTTCATTAACAATAAAAAGCCATTAATGATTATAATAATTGTTGAAACGAATTGGGTAAAAATTCATTTTTAGGAGGTCTATATTGGCATACAAAATTGAAGAGCCTAATTGTTTGGAAACTCATTCTGTTGCAATGAAACACTGCGGATTCGGCTATAAGCAAACATCGTACCTTAAGAAGTAGGGCTTTGCGTTAGTCAATGTTCTCCAGAGAAGTAGAACCAAACAGAGCTAATAGGGTCTGTGTGTGTGTGTGTGTGTGTGTGTGTGTGTGTGTGTGTGTGTGTGTGTACACACAAATATTTATTACAGGGAATTGGCTCACTCGATTATGGAGCCAGACAAGACTGCAGAGTGAACTAGCAGGCTGGAGACCCACGAGGGCCTATGGTATTGTTCCAGTCTAAAGGCAGCAGGCTTGAGACCCTGGAAAAGCTGATGGTCCGGGTCATTGATATTGGCTTCTGCTTTTTGGGGCTCTGATATTTGAGAGATCATAGACTAATAATAAATACATCCCTCCTCTATTGATTAGCTACTATATTTTCCAGGGATATTTCAGTTTGCAAAAAGTAAAAGGCAACTAAAACTGACTTACAAAATACAGAAACATTTTTTTAAACTAACAAAAAAGAATTTATGACTAATTCCAACCATATGGTAAAACTGCCTTCCGGAATGACTGGTATCACTCTTGGTCTTGCAGCTCAGATATGTTTTATTCTTTGAGTTGATTTCATCTTCAGACAAATTTTCAGAGTGGTGGAAAATAGGGCTTCCCACCAGCTGGGCCACTCCATGGCATACAGAATGTCTCCTCTGATAGTTCTTGCAAAAGTCACAGTGAGAGTGCTCATAAAGCTGGTGGCCTAGGCATGTGGCATTGCTCAAGGTTGCTATAGATCACTTGCACTGCCTGAGCAGAGAGGGAGGAAGATGTGGCGGCTTCAAGAAAAACCAAGGCACTGATACCAAAAAAAGAAGAGAGAGAAACGTAAGTATGGTAAAAAGACCAAGCACTGAGTTATTTGGCCTACTTATGTTCCCTCGTAAGTTTCAGAATCATTACAAGATTCTCGTTTTATCACCTTTATCCTGATGGAAATTTAGACAGCTAAGCAATTTCAGACTTAGTGTTCAAACTTCAGTTGCTTAACTCCAAATCAAATTTTCTTTCCAAAACATCACACTAACTCTATTAAAAATCAGAACAAGGTTAATGGATGGGCCGTCTGGGAAGCTTTCTTGGCACCAAAGTAGAAGCAATGCTATAACATTGGTCTAAATTTGAATTATGGTGCCTGGAATCTCAGAATTTTATGTGTGACTCCTTATATATCTTATGAAATACACCTAGTCACATTCTTTCAACAGGCAGCAAAACCTCAGAATAGAAACAAAAGTCACTTGTCATCTGAGTTGACTGATCTCTCCTATTTTTGTAATAAATATATGTAAGGTGTGAGGGAGTTTTGTGGTCCTGACCATCAAATAAAACATGTTAGATCAAACTTTGCAATGAAAGATTAGCAAAAGAAGATACTTATTTATCATTATGTGTATCTCTGAACATTTCCACATAGTAAATTACTTAATTACTTCAACAGTGCTGTAAGCAAATTATTTTTACCATCCCTATTTTACATATGATGCAAGCAGGGCAAATTGTTAGGTAACCTCCCAAAAAAGGTTACTGAATTAGTGATTAGAAGAACAAGTGCCATATAAATGGAAAAGAATGATCTATTCACAGTAGCTAAGATATGGAAATAACCTAAGTGTTCATTGATCAAGAAAATACGGTGTGTGTGTACATATATATGTACATATGCACAAATATACACATGTATACAATACATAGACACATATATTAAAAGTAATGGCAAAACAGCAATTACATTTGCACCAAACTAATATATACTGTGTAGATATACAAATATAATTTAATATTATTAGGACATTTAAAAGAAGGAAATCTTGCCATTTGTGACAACTTGGATGAACCTGGAGGACATTGTGCTAAATGGAAAAGCCAGATGCAGAGAAACAAATGCTACATGATCTCACATGTTGCTCAACAAGCAGGAACTTTCAGTTATAAGATGGATCAGTTCTGGGGATCTAATTTTGATAGTTAATAATACTGTACTGTTTACTTGAAATCTGCAAAAAGAGTAGATCTTAAGTGTCCTCACCATCCACACACACAAGAGTAACTATGTGTGATGAAGAATGTGTTAATTTGTTATAAACTTTACACAATGCATATGCACACCAAATTATCACATAGTACACCTTAAAATATATGATTTTTATTTGTTAATTGTGCCTCAATAAAGTTGGAAAATATCCATTCAACTTAGTTGTGTTGTTGCAAAAATATAAAAAAAACAGTATCTGTTAAGGTAAACTATAATGCTGCATTTTATATAGACTATTAACCTCTTCAGTTATTTCAAATTTAAAGGAGTATGAACATTTATAGAAGAAATTTATAGAAAAAGGTTTCCTCTCCAACGAAATATTTGGTTTTTTTCTTTGTTTTAACTAAGAACTAAATTATTAGGCTGCTCCATGTGCCCATCAGGCTCTGTCCAGACCTGATAGAAAGCTGTAATGACAGGCAGTTCCTAATTGAATTAAGGGCATTTTCCTGAATTTTCACGGAACTGCTTTCAATTTCTATGCACTTGCTTTCTGTTGAAATCCATTACCCTAAGGGAGAGTTACTTCTGAATATGAAATTCCCTTTTCTTACACCTTTATATTTAAGCAATGTTTATCACTTTCCTCTGTTTTCTCCATTTCCTCTTCACATTTGATTCATACTCTGCTTACGCTTGAAAAGCCCAGATTGTTTTTTTTCCCTGGCCTGCAAATATCTTGTCAAGTTGGTGCTGTTATTTCATGTGTTAGACAATCTTTCATTCCTTCACTTGCCAAATTACAGAAAACCTTGATAAAATAGGAAAAAGTAGTTAACTGTGTTTAAAAACAAGATGTGAATCACCATGGATCCGAATCAGAGTAAAAAAATTAGTTGTGTTTGAGGCTGAGCCTGCAGGCCCATTGGGTTCCAGGACAGAAACTAGGAAATACGAGCAAGACTTCAAATTTTTTGTTCAAAGCTTTCGTGGTGTTCATTCTGCTGGACCTAGTATAGTATAAATCTTGAACCTTGAAAAAATTAAGCTAGAATCCTGTGACTAATGAGAATCTGTTTCATCCACTGAGCTGCTTCTGGAGACACTGGAGGGAACAGTGATCCAAGGCTGGGTCTTAGCCTGGTGGTCTACCACTGGGAACATGATCTGCAGAACTGTCAGTGATAAGAGCCCCAAGACACCGGGCTAAGATTTGGTGCTGCAACAGGGAGCTTTGTGTTCAGATAGACTAAGCTGACAGAAAGGGATAATTATAGAGGAAGGAAAACATACACACACACACACGTATACAAAACTGCTATGCATTTTTAGCACTGCAATAATGCATTCTATGTATTTACGATTTTATTCAAATTTGATTTTAGCTTTACATTAGTTAAAAGGAAGTCCTATAAAAAGGTGGAACTTCACAATGGTATTTGGAAATAAGAGGGTATTAGATAAAATAATGCATTTGTATAAACTAACTCTCATTCAGACAAAAATGAATCTTTTATTTGTTTTTTCATATCTCACCTGCTTACAAGTGAACAAAGCAACAGCTTCTTGCTTGTACTAAACTTTCCTTTGCTAGAATTTTTAATTAAAATTTTTATTATTGTTTCATACAAATAGCAAATCATTAATATGGCTTAGTTTAATACTGATAAAATCTCAATCATCTGTGGAGAAGTAATTCTTAGACAAACTATTTCTTTCATACTAAAATGAGATAATGACTTTATCTGGTTTTTATTCACTTTCACTTTATGAACAGTTACAGATGATATATTACTATTGTCTGAGAATAGGGAAAAGCTTTAAAACTTAGGTATGTCTTGCAAATATTAGCCTAGAAACATACATACACTTCTGAGGTCCCTATTTACTAGACATTTAATTTTCCTTGATAATATCAGATTTTATTTGCCTTTGTCTATAATGACAAGTGTCGCTGAGTGCTCACTTTTGGTAAACATTATAACATGTATGTCTAGAACTACTATACTTACTACTCTGACACTTACCACTGACTTTTGAGCACAACTGCTCTTCCCACATCATGCACTAAGGCCCATCCAGTATAGCACAGTGAATTCACAAGGTTGTTTTAACTTTTTCAAGAGTCATAGTAGATTATGAGTCATTTTATAAATATAAAAACAAAGCACATGACTTTTTCAGTCTCACTTATATGTCATATATTTTTCAAATATTATTTTTCAGGTTCTAATCAGCCAATTTAAACATAATATCACATGAAATAACTCACATTCATCTTTTGAATAAGATAAAGTCATTTCCTTTTCTCTGAGGATAATGAAGAGGAAAAACACTTTTTTTTTTTTTTTTTTTTTTTTGAGACAGAGTTTAGCTCTGTTGCCCAGGCTGGAGTGCAGTGGCATGATCTCGGCTCACTGCAACCTCCGCCTTCCGGGTTCACGCCATTCTCCTACCTCAGCCTCCTGAGTAGCTGGGATTACAGGCACCTGCCACCATGCCCAACTAATTTTGTTTTTGTATTTTTTAGTAGAGACGGGGTTTCACTGTATTAGCCAGGCTGGTCTCGATCTCCTGACCTCGTGATCTGCCCAGCTTGGCCTCAGTTTTTTTTTTCTTTTTTAATTATACTTTAAGTTCTAGGGTACATGTGCACAATGTGCAGGTTTGTTACATATGTATACATGTGCTTTGTTGGTGTTCTGCACCCATTAACTTGTCATTTACATTAGGTATATCTCCCAATGCAATCCCTCCCCCCACCCACAAAAGGCCCTGGTATGTGATGCTTTTAATAAAAGAAGAAAGTCATTTCTTAAGAACTCTGAGCCATTAAATAATCATGTGAAAAGCTGTAAGTGAGCATACTCAATATATCCACAGCAAAAAAAATCCTGATGATATAAGGTTCTTTTCAGTGGGATGCTATATTAGCAAGCACACATAGGTAAAGAGTACTAGTAACTTTCACTAATGATGTATGAGTTTCAGATATTCTTCCCTCTCCCAGACTTTTCATCTGTAACTTTTCTGAATTCATCAACTACCTATAAAGACTATAATCTGTCAATAAGTTAATATTCCTAACTAAAAGAACCTGGAATATAACTCATGCTTAACTATGAACTATTTCAAGCGAGTAGTTTTGGAGAAGCTGGTGTGTTCCCTTGAAAATTTTAAAATTTTCATATTGAGATTATGAATCATTTTAAATTTTCAAGGGTACACAGCAGCTTCTCCAAAACTATTCGCTTGAAGTAGTTCGTAGTTAAGCATTAGATCACTGACTCGCCTTATAGTGATGTCTTATTATTGTGAACCTGGGTTTTCAGAGACGGCTAACATAAAAGGCAAGTACTTTGAGGAAAAAAAACAGTGGAGAACAGAAAATGAGGGTGATGGAATCCAATCCAATTTGGAAGTGTGAGAAGTTGTTCTATGCCGTAGGTGTTAAGTTGTTAATAAATAATACGTAGTAAGTTGTTGGGCTTAACTACTATACATGAAACTATTAGATATTTCTTTTAGCTTAAGGTTGCTTTGACAAAAAAGTAAAACATAAAAATATGAAAGGATTCCATGAACAGAGAAAATGTAGGAACCTCTGAAATATGTAGCATGTCATTTGTAATGTAAATGCATTTTAAAATAGATGCTTATTTTCTAATCTATCCAAAATGAAAACAAAACATTTCCTTAGTGTCAATGCAGTGGCTGGTATTCTATGTTTAAATCCAATGAATGTCCCTTTTAAAATAAACTGACAGCATGTATGCACAAAATTGTGATAAGATTTTTACAGAGAGATACTTTGTGATAAGACATTGATATTATGTAGTCACACACATACGTGCATAAACATACACCCACACACACAGTCACACATACAGAATGATACTGATACCGGTTGCTGTGGCTTCTTCGGTTCCTATACTATGGAGAAAATAACAATATATGACTAGGAAACCAAACTATCAAACTGTATATAAAGCTATGTAGCTAATTATAAACACAACAAAATAAGTTTCTCTAGTTCTGCTTCCACTTGCTGTATTGGGATTCTAGCCAAACACTTATCAAAGAAATCTAGGAAATTCAGGGATTGTTTTGAATCTTCTCTACAAATTAGTCTCCTTGGGCATTTCCTGGCAACTGGCAGTTTTCTCTTCTATTCCACCTGTGCTTTTGTGCTTGGAGAAACTACTAAGGCACTCTTACCTGGCAAAGGCATTGGCCTTACGGTGATGGGGGCTGGGCTGCCATCTGTGCCCGGAACAGTAATGCCTGAACCTGGGACTGCTGTCTGTGCTGAGGACAGTATTCCTGGAAGTGCTAAGAGTACTAGCGTGACTTCCGGATCCTACCAGGGTCAGTGACTGACTTTGTACATTTCACCATGTACTCTCAAAGTCCCGTTATAATGTTAATATATTTTTAATGAGTTTTCTTGTTCATTAAGTGCAAACCCAGTACTCTAAGGGTCCAGGAGGAGTACAGTTGGTATAAGGTAAAATTTGAGTAACATGCACTATATTCAGTGTTACTCCCCAATCCTCAGCTGTTTCTTTATCCTCAAAGAATATTTTATTTTAGTATTCAGTCACTTTTCTTGAGATGAACTATTTTCTGGAATGAACTTCTCTTTCTCTGTTTCTCTGCATATATATATATATGTATATATATGGACTATGCTTAAATATAGATGGTAGATCTCTTTCTCACTCAGAATAGGGAAAGATAGATAGATGGCTGATAGATATGTACGTGTCTATATCTGTACAAAAGCACAGGCCTTCTGAACAAATATGAAATACACAGCATGCCAATGCCTCAGAATAAGTTTATCTCCAGCTTGCATTTAGGCGTTCATACACACACATGCTTACACACACACATATGCACACACACAATATATACAATTAATATGCATTTTTAAATTAAAAAACAAATCACACTAAATATTGAATGATCTGTGAATGTGAAGATGTGTGTTTGCGGGGAGCCCCCCGTGTCTTGCTCCATTACCAGATTTCTGGCAGGTTGTGTGCTTCTCCCTCAGCCTGAGTGCCTCTGTCATGAGGATCCTTGTAATTGAGTGTTCAGTCAAGAAGAAATGTAAAACCACATGTCTTCCAGGCATCCAATTAATTCAGTGAGATTATCACTATGAAGAAGAAAATTGCTTGTAATTATTGCTAGAAATATAATAATTTTATTCCTAAAAAATAAAAATTCAAAACAACAAACTTTTAAAGGAAAAGAACAGATATGTACTTTCTGCCTGAAAAAAACATGTTGAAGATGTTTAAATGGAGATTATAAACCTTTAGTGGTGTTTAAGTGACATTTCTAAAAGCCATTGGCATGATGTCACTCAGAACATGACTACATCATGTCAGATGTGTAAGTGGGTTAGAGAGTAGTTAAGAAGCTTCTAACTACATCTGACAATGGCCTATCCATAAGATAATTAGAAAAACATTTATCTACAAATAATGTATGCAGAGTCAGATAATGGCAGGATCAAAACATATGTATCAAAATGTATTTAGGTACATAAAGATATTCATGTTTCTAATGTAAGTTCTAAACATATGTGCAAATACATTTATACGCACACATACACAAACATACAACTGCAAGATACAAGGTTTTGTTTGAGATACAGTGAATAGGCAATTCATTATTGTTTCATTATTCTGAGCATCACTATATTGCTAGAGATTTCCTACAATAAGTTCATCATCAAAAAGAGGACACCAGGACTGAGATATGGAAATTGCTTCTTTATAGAGGGTTGACTTTGGGACCTCCAGAATTAGGAGAACATTGACTCATTTGAGTCATTTTTCCTCCTTCTCACAAAACTATTTAATGGAAACTTAGGTCTGCTCTACTCTTGTCAGGTGGGAATATTTTGGTGTTTTTCTATACCTAATACATTGCTATACTCCATTCAAAACTGCAGAGGGATCAGTAACATGACATATTAGTCTCCTTATATTACCTGATTTTAGGAGTCTGTCTCCTATTTTACATTTTCCAAATTTATATGAGAGGAAAGAGCCTCCCAAACCTATATTTTTAAACAGAATGTAACACATCTAGTCATATTGTTGAGGTGTGACTACCCCAATAAAATTGGTGCAAATTTGACCTCACAACAGGAGAATCCCTCCTAATCTGCCTAGGTGTGTTTGGTGACATGAAGGCAGTGGATAGAGAAAGGTATCACTGGCTGCAAAATTCTTACAAAGATCACTGCGGACATCCCAAAGAGTTCAGCGATTCTGACCAACCACCTTTCAAGAAAAGTGCTCTGAGAGGTCCTTAATTTGTGAATGCAAAATTAAGTCATGTATTTGTAATTGTAGTGTAAAAGTAGAACTGAAAAACATCGAAATTACCAAACTGACCTCCTGTCAGAGCTTATAGATCACAACTATGATTATTCACTGCCAGACAGAAAATGAACTACCTAGGCTAATGAGAGTCACCACCTGCAGCCCTATTTTCATGTCTAGGAACAAAACAGAACGCTGGAAGGCCTAGCTTCTGAACAGAAAAGAAAGTGAAATGTAGTCCTCTGTACTTACATTGACTGTGAAATTGAAGTATTAGGTTACTTGCTAATTCAACTAAGAGCAGTGTCAGACAATGACAGGAACCCTACCCCGACCCTCACTGGAAATTTGATAACTGACAGATTGGGTGGCAAACTCTTATTGTTGCCATGCCCTCATTTGAACCATGGAGAAGTGGCAAATCAGAGGCATGGACAAAAATCATAGAGCTACTTGAGACAGAATTAACATGAACATTGTGCATAATTCATTAAAACTGTTCTCGGGGCAGTTTTAGTCCATTGATCAGCAGGAATGAGCCCAGCCTACCAGTATGAAACCGCCTCACTGTAGCGGATCAGATGGCAAAACTGTACACAGGAGCAGTGACCTAGGGTCAGTTGCAGACGCCCTAAATGACACGTGGTGACTGACACCACAACCAAGAACCATTCCTGTCCAATAATCGCTTTCTCATAAAAGTAATTAATTTTCACATACAGCATATGGAAGTTGTGATAAAATCAATGCTGTTAATTATTCAATGGTGGTGGAAGGGTGGACTACATAAGAGTAGCAAGTTAAATATATTTAGCCTTAGGAAATACTAGTAATTAGATTTATTTTCTAATTCAATTTAATTTTTGTATATATAGCAAAGCAGACTGCAAAGCTAGCTGTAATTTTGTGTCCATTCAACCAGTGACATGATGGAAGTTATCTCCTGAGGAAGGATAACTCCACCCAGTCACAAGCAGGGCCAGAGAAAATGTTGTGATTGGCAGGTACAGAGAGAGCTGGGGGAAGACACAGGGAAACAGAGCAGGCCTCTTCATAGTCACTTATTCTATAGAAAGCATCAATTTAAGAGATCTTAATGCTCTTTGAAACAGAAAGTGAAAGAGGATGAGTGGTTAGCGCTTGATTGTGTTTTGGTCATTCTAAGGCTGCCAGGTGTTGAAAGTCATCCAATAGATACTCCAATATCAAACTCTCCATATTAGCTTCCCTCTTCCCATGCAAAAATGCAAGGAAGGAGGTGGGCACAGCTGTGGCATTGTTCTTCCTAGCACTCTCCCACCTGAGAACAAAATCTTCCGTGAGCCAAAATGCATCTATGAGAGGAACATCAAACTCTCCCTTCTTCTTCAGACAACTCTAGAACACAGACAATAGGAACGTCAAATCTTTAACTAATGAGACATGAGAACATGATTCCAACTTTCAATTCTAAGCAAACAGAATTCTGAGGTGAAGGCCTAATCTGCATTGTCTGGTGCTCTTCACAATTTTCTTTATACTCAATAGGCACAACTACAATGCTCTCAGAATGACGACCTACGCTTAAGATGGTCCCTGGCTGTGGGAGGATACAGCCATAAAGAAGACTGAGATTGTGTACTTTGCAGGGACATGGATGGAGTTGAAGACCATTATCCTTGGCAAACTAACTCAGGAACAGAAAACCAAATACCACATACTGAAGTTTGGCTTAAGGTTCTAAGGGTTTAAATTGGGGTTTCTCAACCTCAGCCCTGTTGACACTTAGGACAATGTAATTCTTTGTTTTGAGGTGTGGCACCATGCATTGTAACATGTTTAGCAGCATCTTTGGCCTCTACACACTAGATGCCAGTTATAACCTCCTCTCCCTGTTTTGACAACCAAAAAGTTTTCAGACATAATCAGATGTCTCCTGGGGGAGCAAAATTGTTCATGGTTGAGAATCATTGGCTTAAACCAGTTTTGGCAAGATTTTTGGTAGCGATTCATGATTTAGCTCATGAGTACACAGGACCTGGAACACTCAGGGCACTAGGACTCAGTTGTGCCCTAGGAAACACTTTCAACAGTGTTAGCAGTGAAGGAACTATGGCAATATCCCTCAAATATTCATAGTGACCAGCACAGGGATCTGGGCAAGCACTAAACCAGTTGTCAGGATCTGCAATCTCTGGCAAAGTGAAGCAATGGTAAACAGTGGCTGATCATACTTCAGCATCTACCCAACTAGAGCCTGTAGGTCAGTCCAGTCTTCTCCCTTTGGGGAATCCCTTTCAGAGATCACGAGCCATGATGGGGAGGGGGTGTCTCCCAGAAAACAAACAAACAAACAAACAACAACAAAAACTAAGTGCATAATTTGGCATTTTGAGGTTTTAGATATAATTTATTTCAGTTACACTCTGATGTTCCAATCTTGGAATGGATCATGGTGAATTTTATAGCTACTGTCTGAAAGTTATGTAGCCTGTGATTATAACCTTGAGGGATGGTATTCAGGAGAGATTCCATTGAGTCCCTAGCTAAATTCCAGAGTATTCCAACCTCAATAGCCTATTAAAGGGATAGTTAAATTCAGACAAACAGCAACCACATCGAGGAAATGTTATGAAATGTAAAATCTGATTCCAATTTAAACCTCAATGCTTTTAAAATCATTTTTCTAAGGGCTGAAACAGAGGATATTTGGGCCCTAAAACCAGTCAGGCCACAAAATTTCATAACAGAGAGCTGAGTTCAAGTCTTCCATGTAAGATACTACTCATCCAAAAGAAATCCCTCTCTGGAAACTCCATTCTGAATAAAAAGAGATTTACTGTTTTGGGGTAAAACAATAATTCAAGGAAATGAGTTGTTAAATACTTTCTAGGTTCTTGCTTGCTTACCCTTCTCTCAAGATACAGAATAGACTGTGCTCAACTCTTTAACTGTAATACACAGTAAGTGGGAAGGGCTTCAAATAATTCATCTGCAATATAATTAAAAAGATAGATGGATACCTAATAATATATGAATAGGATGAAAAAAACATGAGATGGCAATTATGGGAAAAGAACATTAAAAATGAAAAAGAACACCTACAAAGGTTTTTAAAAAGTAAGAATTACAGCAAGTAACAGGATGAGAAATATTCAAGGAAAGGCAGATAAAAATCAAATAATACTTTTATCTAAAATGAAAAGCTGAACTAAAGGACTCGATATGGTATGTCCAAAAAGTGCTTTATAACAGAGCATCTCGGTATTAGTGTGACCCCCTGGTAGGCGCAGAATCTTGGAAACCCGTACGCTACAGGGACAGAACTTTTACTATTCAGCGTACTGCATAGTCAAGAGAAATTGAAAACATGTCATTTTTGAGCAGACAAATAACAAAGGAAAAAGAGAAGAAAAATGGATATGGGGAGAGTAAATAAGGGACTGAAAAAAGAAGAAAAGTATCAAGTGAATAGAGATTCTTACACCTACAAGAAAACATTAGGGCCAGTGAATAAGTAACCACCTCCCAATCCTCCATCCCCTGCCCTAAGCCAGAACAGGCACTCTCAGGCAGGCTTAATTTGAAAGGAGAAACTCACCTTGCTTTAACGCCTATGGGAAGTCTAAGTGGAGATCATGAAATATACAAAATATGTATCATGTATCAGACTGTGTAGACCAGTTTTCAGCAGGATAATGTAAAAGCAAGATGCATCCCCATTCATTGCCTAAACAAGCTCAGCTTAACTCTTTCATTTGGGATGTAACTGCTTACCAGGGCGGATGAACTAGAAAAACTAGAGGTGTTTAGAAAATCCAAGAGAGGAATATTTGCTGCCTGTAAAAACATTATTGTAGTAATAAATTTAAATTTAAAAGTTGTAAAAAGTTTAATTTAAAACTTTAAAAATGTTTACATATATTTCTTAAAGTGACTGATTTTCATGCTAAACTCATGGGTCAGATTATACTGTTTATACATGTACTAGAGACAGATATATATATATCTAGATTCCATATTAAGTTTAAAAATTAATGAGAAGTAGAATCTATAGATTGTATCTTACTAAATTTTGTATACCCTACATATAAAAGCAACATTTTGAATGTTTTATAGTTACAGCGTATGCAGCTCTGGGGAGAACGGTGCTAGCATGTGGCCAGTCTAATCCATCATAGATGAATATTATATTGCATGCTGCAAATGTGTATGTGTAAACAATACATTGTGTATTTGGCACCAACTTAGAGATGCTTACTCTCTTGCTACCTTCAGGAGCTTTAGGTGGCTTGTCAGCAGTTGCTCGTGCACCTGCCGCTTACAGTAGGCACTGTGTTAAGGATACTGCCTTTGCAAATAAACCACTCTTCTATTTATTATGTGTGCACTCTTGGGCAAGTTTTTGTAATCTCTCTGTTTCTCAGTTTTTTCACCAGTAAAATTGTAATTGTAGCATAACTGGTATTGATATTATAGGACTAACGTGATAAAATAAGTTAATTACCTTGCTACCTACATGGAATAATTTTTAACCAGTGCCTGGCATATAGTAAGCACTCAATACAGTTAGTTAGTTATCATGTTAGGAATGAATGTAATGCTATGATTAGAGAAGAATAGAACAAGAACTTAGGTCTTATATGTACCCTGATAATGTTTTTAAAATGAGAATGTGGGCACTTTTCCAGTCATAAATGGATTTACTTTCTTGAATCAATAGTAACCTGTCAGTATCTTAAAACTCCATGTTAAATGGAAAGAGATTTACTGTTTTGGTGTGAAGCAGTAATTCAAAGAAATGGGTTGTTAAATACTACCTAGATTCTTCCTATCACATATCAGAATAATTTCTGTCTTGGGAAAAATAGCTATTTTAACCTAAATAAACACTGTTTCAGGTTCTAAGTATTTCTAACATTACAATGCAAAATGTCCTTCAAAATTGGATTCAGAAGAGTAGATACATATTTAAGTACCTTTGATTCTGATCAATAGGCTTCAAAAAGTATGCACATTTAATTTAACCTTTATAAAAGTGGATTTTAGAGCGTTCGTCAAATTTATTTACCAATTGAAAAAATTTGTATTTTGATTAGGATATTGTTAAAACGAGGAAAGAACATACTGCATGTACCTTCAGATGTTTATGCGAGTGGGGGAGAATTCGTACCACTAAAAACAATATATATTAACCAGTAAAAAATAACTAAATTCACAATATTGCATCACTATCCTATGGCTACTGTAACAAGTTACTACGAATTTGCCAACTTCAGACAATAGAAATTAATTTTCTTACAGTTCTGGTGACCAGAAATCAGTGCTGTGGACTAAAATCAAGCTGTTGGCAAGGCTGTGCTCCCTTCAGGGGCTCCAGGGCAGAATCTATGTCTTGCCTTTTCCTGCGTGGAGAGCTACATTTCTTGGCTCATGGTGCTCATCTGTGTTTAAAGTCAGAGGTATAGCATCTTCTCTCTCTGATTCTGCCAGTCTCTGTTCCTGTCACATGGCCGACTTCTCTTATTTGTAGTCAACTGGCCCTGTGACTTTCTCTTGTACAAATACTGTGATTATATTTAGGTTTAACCTGAGGATAATCTCTCTCTCTCAATATCCGTAATTTAATCACAGTGCAAAGACTCTTTGTCTTTTTCTATGTGCTATAAGAACCAGACTCCGGGATTAGGATCTGGGTGTTTGTGGAGCCACTATTCAGCTTACCACTAGCATAAAAATACTGTGGGGGAAAAAGCTAATCTCTCAGACATTACAGTCAAATTATTACTCTGGTTAGCATTTTTTAAAAGGCCAGGGATTTGAGGGAAAACCCATATAGTTATAGCTTGTGCTGTATAAATCAATAGCAAAAAAAAAGTTTTATTCAGGGTATTATTAAAACAGCCAACAAATATAAATTGCTATAATTAATTTTGTATTATTTATTTATGTTTATTTTTAAAGTCTATTCATTTTTTCCATTTTCTTTATTTTAACAGTTGCAAGGATAATCACAGCAACAAAAACTTGAAATTTGTTACTTCCATAAATTCAAGAAAATGATATCTTATACTTGCAAACATTTCTTTAACTGTCTTTTTGGGGGTACTTAAATTGTTTATACATGCAAAATAAGTTCTAGCTAATTAGAAATTAGAGTATGAAGCAATCAAGAACAAAAGTTTGCAAATTAGCCTTGAACGTGATGTTTATGAATGAGTGGTATGTTAGTCCAGGTTGCTGTCATAGAATAACATAGACAAGGTGGTTTAAACAACAAACATTATTATTGTTATTATTATACTTTAAGTTCTGGGGTACATGTGCAGAATGTGCAAGTTTGTTACATACGTATACATGTGCCATGGTGGTTTGCTGCACCCACCAACCTGTCCTCTACATTAGGTATTTCTCCTAATGCTATTGCTCCACTAGTCCCCCACCCTTTGACAGGCTCCGTGTGTGATGTTCCCCTCCCTGTGTCCATGTGTTCTCATTGTGAGTTGAGAACATGAGGTGTTTGTAAACAACAAACAATTTTTTCTCATAGTTCTGGAGGCAGGAAGACCAAGTTTCGGGTGGAGCATGGTCAGGTTCCTGGTGAGTGTCCTCTTCCTGGCTTACGGATGGCTGCCTTTGCCTGTGACCTCACGTGGCTAGAGTGAGGGAGCACTGATCTCTCTTCCTCCTTTTATAAGGACACTAATCCCATCATGAGGTCCCCTGCTTGTATGTCCTCAGATAAATGTGATTACCCCCCAAAGGCCCCACTTCCAAATATCATCACACTGGGGATTAGGGCTTCAACATAGGAAGTGGAGGCAGGGATACATAAACATTCAGTCTACAAGTGGAAAGCAAATGCCTCCTAAAATGTTTGCCTTCAGAAAGTGGATTATACCACAGATTGCTTAGAACAGTGGTCCCCAACCTTTTTGGTACCAGGAACAGGTTTCATGGAAGGCAGTTTTTCCACAGACATGGAAAGTTTTGGGTGAGGGATAGTTTGGGGATGAAACTCTTCCACCTCAGATCATCAGGCATTAGATTCTCATAAGGAGTGTGCAACCTGGATCCCTCACATGTGCGACTCACAATAGGGTTCCTCCTCCTATGAGAGTCTAATGCCCTCGCTGATCTGACAGGAGGCAGAGCTCACTGGGTAATGCTTATTCACCTGCAGCTCACCTCCTGATGTGCGACCTGGATCCTAACAGGCCATGGATTAGTACCAGTCTGTGACCTGGAGGTTGAGAACCTCAGAACATGTAGTTAGAATTAAAAATCTTTGAAACCCGTTCTTAAACCTTCAATAATTAGCATCCAGTTTGTGCCATTTCTTGAACAGTAATAAAAACTGTTGACTTTTTCATTTTTAATTTTTTTTTTTTTTTTTTTTTTTTTGAGACGGAGTCTCACTCTGTCGCCCGCGCTGGAGTGCAGTGGCCGGATCTCGGCTCACTGCAAGTTCCGCCTCCCGGGTTCATGCCATTCTCCTGGCCCAGCCTCCCGAGTAGCTGGGACTACAGGCGCCCGCCACCTCGCCCGGCTAGTTTTTTGTATTTTTTTAGTAGAGACGGGGTTTCCCCGTGTTAGCCAGGATGGTCTCGATCTCCTGACTTCGTGATTCGCCCGTCTCGGCCTCCCAAAGTGCTTCATTTTTAATTTTTGAGGGAAATCAGTGAGTCATAAAGAATGACAAGAACAATAACAACTATATTCTTAAAGTTATAAGCATGAACATATTCAAAATTTGTTTTCCATCACAGGGAATAAAATGTTTAATATTAATAATTATATTGAAAAATTGAAATGGCATACATCTGTTCATTACAAAAATGTAACATTAGTCAAGTGCTAAAAGCTTAATAATTGTATTTCTGAGTGCACTGTAAAAAATTGAAAAAAAAGTAAATTGTTTTTCTTTTCATAGTGAGGGGGCTTTGATTGAGTTAATTCTTGTTGCTGGTAGTCCTGATATTAGTAACTTTTTTCCATAGAGTAATTAAATAATATAACTGGGTGGGTAACTACTATTAGCCATGGTTTTTCTAATTAATCTGTTAGTTTAACAAGGGATATCTACTTCTTAACAATTATCTTAAAATAGGTAATAACAATGGAAGTCTTCATAATACTTCATAAAAACCCAGCCAACCCTTGTGAATTAATTTAATTTGCTTAGTGGAATCTAGATGACCTTCATAAAGTATCCTGTAAATTTATCTAGTCATGTTCTAAATAAGAAGCTTAATCAAGCTGTAATACAAGAAACATCATTTTCTTTTCTTTCGAATTTCACTTGGTTAGGAAAGGTAAAAAGATACTACACAATGTGCAAAGCCGTATAATATGAAAGCTCCTTCATTTAGGCCATGCATTCTGCAGCTTTCATTCATTTTTGGGATGAAACCTATAAATAAATATATATGTAAATAAAATACAGCATTTTCACTTAGATGATTCTAAAGTTGTCTAGTTATCTAGCAAAAATGGCATGCATATGTATGCATATATGTATATACACATACATGTGCTGTATGTATGTAATATTAATGTATACATATACATAGGTATAGATGGTTGCAAGCATTTGTTTAATTTCTAGAGTTCTGAGAAACACGGATTTTGACAATGTTGTCAGTGTTATCGTTGTTTTTATGGAAAAGTGGATTTTTGGAAGTTCTTGCTCTACTTTTCCAGATGTGTTCTTCCCTTAATCCTTTCTTAATACAGACCTGTAGAAGTATAGGTCAGTCTTCAGAACTTTGAAAGATCTAGAAGTCATATTTGAAGTAAATTTTTAAAACCAAACATGTTTAGAAATTTAGAAGTCAATAGTATATTTTCACAGATGCTTAATATTACTTTTGCTTCATTAAGGTTGAGATATTATAATGAAAGAAAATAAGCAACTTAGATTACTAATGATAATCCAGAAATCTTACTTTTTTCCATTAGATATTCTTTATCTATAAAGACTAAATTCTTCCCACTCTTCAAAATCATTTGTGCCCAAGGATGAACTGGAAACACAAAATAATACTCAGGAACATATATAATTTTATTTATTCATGCATACCAGAAATTCTATAGGATAGTAAATTTCCAACAGAAACTCACACACCAGTTTCCTTCAAAGAAGCGTTATGTGAAATGAATTGATTTCATTTGGAATTATTTTTTCTTTTTCTCACAAAATATTTATATTAAATTAGTAGTTGTCAATTTTATTTTGTTTTTAGGTCAGAAATAATTTAGTATGAGTGCACAGAAATGTACAACTGCTACATTATTTGACATTTCTGAACTTATTAAATGTACTCATCAGTACATAAAAATGATGTCGTTATGAATATTTTGATCTTTCTTTTCAGTCTTAAGCTATATCCACAAGTAGAAAGTGTTACTGAGAAATACTATGCTCTTCTACATGTGAATGCTTTTTAATATTTGGAGGTGGCTGGACTTTTTGTGGGTTTTTTTGCAATCAGTCCTTCAACTGTGGACATCACAGTTCCAACATATTTGAAGTCAGTTATTTCTTGACTCTTGATCCTGGATCTATGAGAGTGTTAAAAGTAGTACTAATCCTCCTTTGATCCCTAAATTCTTAATTTTCAGCTCAAAGTTATGACTGAACTGGCATTTTCCTAACGTGCCTAGCAGATTGTTTCTGGAATGAAGTGTAAAAAAGGAGAAGGAAATGTACCAATACTTTCTAGCAGAGATCCAAATCCTCTCCCCTTCTATAGTCATCACCATACACATAAAATTGCAATTCATGATATGGACATATGGGCTTGTTAATAAACTTGACTCATCCTCTGGGCAAGGGTTGTGATAGTCCCTTGCATAGTTAGTTTTGGCCACATGATTTGGAAACATTATTCCTGGTTAATTTTTCTAAAATATAAAGTGAATTGCTGCAGGTATGACTGAATAAGTTAACTACTGTGGTGGCCCTGGATCAGGGACACTGTATATCATAAGGTTAGAGAACATCGATTGCCAGCAGGGTCATCAGAGTGACATCATCAAGTATTGGGACTTGCTGAATTATTGAAAACTAATTAGTACAAGTAGAGCTAATGTTTTCATCTTGGTTGGCACGTTTTTAAAGGAAGGCAAAGAAGCTCATTTTCCTTGCTCATATTATTCGCAAAGCTAATAATATTTTCTGTTAATATGCAATAGTTTGGTCATATCTGTAAAGCAAAGCCCTCATATGAGCATATTTTTAGTCTTAATAATTTCCTTGATGAAATAGAGGCTAAATTTGTTTAAACCTGTGATATAGTTTGGTTATGTCCCCATCCAAATCTCATCTTGAATTGTAGTCCCCACAATCCCCACATGTTGTGGGAGGGACTTTGTGGAAGGTAATTGAATCATGGGGGTGGTTACCCTCATGCTGTTGTTGTGATAGTGAGTTCTCATGAGATCTGATTTGTTGTCGTTGTTGTTGTTGTTTGAGACAGAATCTTGCTCTGTCGCCCAGACTGGAGTGCAGTGGCGCAATCTTGGCTCACTGCAAGCTGTGCCTCCTGGGTTCACGCCATTCTCCTGTCTCAGCCTCCCGAGTAGCTGGGACTACAGGCGCCTGCCACCACACCTGGCTAATTTTTTGTATTTTTAGTAGAGACGGGGTTTCACCATGTTAGCCAGGATGGTCTCGATCTCCTGACCTCATGATCCGCCCACCTAAGCCTCCCAAAGTGCTGGGATTACAGGTGTGAGCCACCATGCCTAGCCGATCTGATGGTTTTACGAGGGGCTTTTTCCCCTTTTTGCTGGACACTTCCCCTTACTGCTACCATCTGAGGAAGGATGTGTTTGCTTCCCCTTCTGCCATGATTGTAAGTTTCTTGAGGCTTCCCCAGCGATGCTGAACTTTGAGTCACTTAAACCTCTTTCCTTTATAAATTACCCAGTCCCAGGTATGTCTTTATGATCAGTGTGAAAACGGACTAATACAACCTGTCTGACTCTGAGCACCTAGGAGAGGTCAATAAATAGTTCTAGTTGAATATCATTATAATACTTAGGACAAGTTGAGCCTTCCTAGAAGAATCATGACAAATATTTCTAGGCAGGAAAATAGAAATTCATTAGCCAAACTTTCATTTTTTTCATATGATAAAACTCAGTTTATACAAAACTTTTTCAAAACATCATTGATGAGGATGAGAACTGGGATTTGAGATTTTGTCTGGTAGGGCTAAACTGAATTCTGGTTCTCAGTCCTCTCTATATCCAAGTTTATGTTATTTTGTCTGCATAATGATAACTTCGTTTATTTACCTGTGTTATGAAATGTATGTGTATGTAAGTGTGCATTTGTGTGTATGTTCTGATGGCTATATTCAATGTTATGAATCCATCAGACTAATTCACTAATTCAACTGCTCTAAAAATCCTGTGCTTCACCTATTCACCACCCTCTTCTTTCCAATGTCTGCAACCACTGATCATCTTACCATCTCCATAGTTTTGCTTTTGTCAAAGTGTCATAGGTTGGAATAATACAGTATGTAGCCTATTCAAATTGATTTCTTTCACTTAGTAACATTCATTTAATGTTCTGCCATGCCTTTTGATGGCTTGATAGCTCATTTCTTTTTCATGTTAAATAATATTTCATTGTTTGGATGAGCCACAGTTTATCCATTCATCTACTGAAGGACATCTAGGTTGCTTCACGGTTGTGGCAATTATGAATACAGCTGCTATAAGCATCTTTGTGCATGTTTTGGGGAGGACGTAAGATTTCAGCTCCTTTGAGGAAATACCAAAAAGTATGATTGTTGGATCACATAATAAGAGTGCATTCGGTTTTTTAAGAAACCATCATACTGTACTCCAAGTGGCTGTGCTGTTTTGCATCCCCACCAGAAATAAATGAGAATTCCTGTTGCTCCACCTTCTCTCCAGTATTCGGTGTTATCAGTATTCTGAATGTTGACCACTGCATAATATACTGCAGAGGTGTATTATGGTATTATGTTGTTTTAATTTGCAGTCCCATGATGACGTATGGTATGGAGCAACTTTTTATATACTTGTCATTTATACATCTCCTTTCATGAGATGTAAAGGTCTTTGGCCATTTTTTAATTGATTTATTCTTTTTCTTATTGTTGAGTTTTAAGAGGAGATATATATATATATATAATTGTTGAGTTTTAAGAGGAGATATATATATATGTGATTTATATGTATGTGTATATGTATATACCTCTGTTATTATAGCTTGTCTTTCCATTCTCTTAACAGTATCTCTTGCAGAGCAGAGATTTTTAGTTTCAATAAGTTCAGCTTGTCAATTTTTTTTCATGAATAATACCTTTGGTATGTGTCCACAAAGTCATCATCAAACCTACAGTCATCTAGATCTTCTCCTACATTGTCTCCTAGGAATTTTAAAGTTTTGAATTTTACATTTAGATCTGTCATACATTTTGAGTTAATTTCTGTGAAGAATTTAATTTCTGTGTTTAGATTTATATTTTTGTCTGCTGAGGTCTAGTTGTTTTAGCACCATTTGTTGAAAAGGCTATCTGTTCTCCACTGTATTGCCTTTGCTCTTGTGTCAAAGATCAGACTGTATTTATGTGGACCTGTTTCTGTGCTCTCTATACTGTTTTCTTGATCCACTTGTCCATGCTTTTGCTAATACTAAACTGTCTTGATTACTGTAGCCCTATCATAAGTCTTGAAGTTGAGCAGTGTCAGTCCTTAAACTTTGTTCTTTTCCTTCAATATTGTGTTGACTAGTCTTAGTCTATTCCCTTTCCATATAAACTTTAGAGTCAGGTTGTTGATATTTACAAAAATAACTTCCTGAAATGTTGATGGGGATTATATGGAAACTATTGGTCAAGTTCAGAAGAACTGCCATCTTGACAATATTGAGGCTATCTATCCATGAACATGAGATCTTTCTCCATTTATTTAGTTATTTCTTGATATCAAAGTTACGTACTTTTTCTTATACAGGCCTTTTGCGTATTTTGTTTAATTTATATCTAAGTATTTTATTTTGGAGTGTGCTCATGTAAATGATATTGTGCTCTTAAATTCACATTCATTTGTTCCTTGCTGGTATATAAGAAATTAACTGACATTTGTGTTAATCTTATATCACACAATCTTGCCGTAATCACCTCATAGTTCCAGGAATTTTTTTGTTGTTGATTCTTTTGGATGTTCTACACAGAACATCTTATCATGTACAAAGAGACAAAGTATTTTGTCTTTCCTAATAACTGTAACTTTTCTTTTTTTTGTATTATTACATTATATATGACTTCCAGTACAATTATAAAACGTTGTGGTGAGAGAGAGCATCCTTGCCTTCTTCTTGATCTTGGTAAGAAAGCATCTAATTTCTCATTATTAAGTATGATGCTAGCTGAAGGTTTGTTGTAGATAGTCTTCATCAAGATGAAGTTCTCCTCCATTCCTAGTTTACCAAAAGTTTTTATCATGAATGTGTGTTGAATTTTGTCAAATGCTTTTTCAGAATCCATTCATATGATTGTGTAATTTTCCTTTGTTATCTTATCAAGTGATTGAATATTTTAATTGTTTTTTTGAGTGTTGAATCAGTTTTACGTATCTGGGACAAGTCCCACTTTTCTGTGGTATATAATTCATTTGATAAGTCATTGGCTATGATTTGCTAATATTCTACGAAGAATTTTTGCATCAATATTTATAAGAGATATTTGTATGATGTTTTCTTGTAGTACCTTTGTCTGGTATTGGAATTAGTGTGATACTGACTTCATAGAATGAGTTTGTAAGTATCACCTCTCTTTATATATCCTGAAAGAGATTGTGGAGAATTTATATAATTTCCTCCTTTAACGTATGTTAGAAGTTATCATTGAACTCATCTGGATCTGGTATGTTTGGTTTTGGAAGGTTATTAATTATTGATTCAATTTATTTCTTAGATATAGACAGATTCAGATTGTTTGTTCTTGTACAAGATTTGACAGAATGCGTCTTTCAAGAAATTGGCCTATTTCATCTAGGTTATCAAATTTGTTCATAGTTATTCCTTTCTTATCCTTTTAATATCTGTGACGTATTTACTGATGTCTTTCTATCGTTTCTGATACTATTAATTTGTGTCCTCTCTTTTTTTATACCCTTACAAGAGTCTTACAGATTTTATTGATCTTTGAAGAGAGCTAGCTTTTGGTCTTACTGATTTTCTTTATTGATTTCTTGTTTTCCGTTTCATTGATCTCTGTTTCAACTTACATTTTTTTTTTCTTTCTTTACTTTGGATTTTATTTGCTTTTTTCTAGTTGTATAAGGTATACATTTAGATTGTTTGTTTTATATATCCTCTTCTCTGATACATGCATTTCTGTGGTTTGAATGTTTGTCCCCTGCAAAACTCAGGTGATCATTTAATTGCTACTATAACAGTATTAAGAGGTGGAACCTTTAAGGGGTAATTAGGTCATCAGTGTTCCATACTTATGAGTGGGATTGGTGCCATTATATAAAGGTGAGTTCAACCCCTTTTTGCTGTCTCTCTTTGCCCCTCTTTCATGTAATGACACAGCAAAAAAGGCCCTCACAAGATACTAGAATCTTGATCTTGGTCTTCCTAGACTCTAGAAATGTGAACTAATAAATTTCAGCTCATTATAAATTACCCAGTCTGCAGTAATTTTAACTCAAATATGTACTGAATGCAATCAGTTTCACCCAAACACTGCTTTTACTGCATCCCAGCCATTTCTAATCATGGAATTCACTTTTATTATAGGCATGTTTAACTTAGCAAGATTAATCTGAAACACACTGAAACCACATTTGCTCACTCTCAAATATTCCATGTATTCTCTCTCCGATGTGTTAGTTTTTATACTGTATTTCAGAAGAAAGTTCTATTTTTTATACTTTCAAATCTTTAAGTCCAGCCCTTGGAAATCATTGATGTACTTTTTGTCTCTATTTTCTCTGTAAATATAGATTAAACATTTATACTTTTTCCCATAAGACTATATTCTAATATTTTTTCCATATTTAGTCACTGCCTTGGCCTTTTAATTTTTTCTTTTCCCCTTTCTTCCTCCGGTTTTTCTTCCTTCCTTATTCCTCTGCTTCTCTTCTTTATTAAACGTGTATTTTTTACTGTCCCATTCATTTCTCTTTAGATCCTCACAGTGTTTTATATTTTAATCACTTCCCAAGTAGTCATCACCCATTAAAAAAATCATTTCTTCTCTGAAATAGACCATCCTTTCCTAAATGCTTTTTCTATTTTCCCTTTCTCCACACTTCTTCAGCTTACCCACCCCTCATGCCAAAATCCACTTTTCCAAGGTTCTTTTTAAAGATTCTTTAAGTCCAGTTACTTTGACTCATTTATCAACTTTTCTGTTTATCTTTATTAGTTGCTAAAATCCCACTATTAATCATTCCACACTAATACAGAGGCCGACATTTTAACAAGTTCACGTGTTTAAGGAGTCTCTTTTTATATTCTACCAAAAAAGGCAATTTTGCCTTTGCTAACACGTAATGTTATAGCTTAATTAAGTGAAATTGTATGGTTTTGAAAGAACAAAGCCCATCTTAGATTGAAAGGCTGAAACTTTGCTTAAACTTGAAAAGAAAAAAAATTACAATTTCAGTGTTAATAAGGGCAGGTGACAGAATTAAATGCAGGGCAAATTTAGGAGGAAACATCATTTCTTTCTGCTCACGCAACAACTATAGAATGGCATGAAGACCCCCTCTTTGAGTGGTCTTACAAATGGCATATTCTATATACTATAGAACTACAGAATGGCATAAAGACCTCCTCTTTGGTCTTACAAATGGCATATTCTATATACTATAGAATAACTATAGAATGGCATAAAGACCTCCTCTTTGAGTGGTCTTACAAATGGTGTATTCTAACCTGTTTTATTATTGTTTTCTAGTCATGGGGGATACCCAATTGCTAAACTGCCTTTAATTCATAGCAGCACTCAATCCCTCATGAAACTCTCATTTCTCCTAATCTTGTCTCAGAAACAGCAACCAATATAGAACTCAGCTGTACTTCCCTTAGATCCCTTCCCATCATCCCTTCGTGGGAACCCAAATTTTATACAAGACACTTCCCTCCCTCATCAGGAGTATCAGTATTCCACTGTTCTTCTGGAATGCCTTCCCTTGGTTCACTGAGTTAATGCATTTGATTTGTCTGGTGGTCTTTGGCTAATCAGGTTTTACACTTATAAGAACAGAGACCGTTGGTGTTTGTTCCACTTCGAATCTTGTGCAATGTGAGCTGAACAGGGTAGTTATGCTTCCAGTGGTAGCCACTGTGGCACTTTAAAGTCTAGGAATGCAAGCAATTCCTTTGCTTATAGAGCCGCAGTAAACAAATATTGGTATTTTCTTGCTTACTGAAATTGGATTGTACTTTGCTGTTGTTTTTTCCTTTGTGTTGTCGCATTTTATATAATTTTGCATTTGCAAGACACACACACATAACATTAGAAAACATTCTCATGTTTACCACAAAAGTTCTTTTACATTCTTAAAAATGATAGAGGAGTTCCACATTTCCAACTGACATGGTATTGGTGCTAGAAAAATCACGTTAATATGTAACCAACAATATGAAAAGTACAAAGATAAATAGGTGTTACTATTTAATATAATATGATTATAGGCATCCTGTGAAGAAGCAAAACTAGACATGTGCATGTGGGTTGTCTCTGAGGATTAAAATGCTGAGTTTTGATAAAATGATAAACTTTTATAGGTCTGTCATTAACAAAATTGTTTTGATGTCTCTCTAATTAGCTTTTTTCGTTTTTTTGTGTGTGAAATATAATGGTTACAATGGTTATCCCCAAATTCCAAAATGTAATCCCAGACCTTACAATTCCTATCTCTGTCTCTATCTCTATTTCTCTATCTCTCTGCATATGAATATCTGTATCTGCAACTACATCTATATCTTTGCTATGAGTATGAATTTAAATAGACCTGCTGATTATATGAAATTATAACATGTTATGTCTAGATTAAAAATAAACATGCAATATCTCTTAAGTTATTAAGTTTTCTATCTCTTAAGTTGGTATTAACTTAATCTGGCTTGGGAGCCAAACTACCTGAGTTATGAAACCTGGAAACTCACTCAATTGCTGGATGACATTAAGAGATTTACTTAATCATTCTTTGCCTTGATACCAGTGAGTGAAGATAAGGCAAATACTAACTGATTCATATAATATTTTGTGAAGAGCAAATTAATTTAGGTGGAAAACTATGTGAAGAATGGTATGATATACTCTATTCCCTCAAAGCCTGTTGTTTATGGTTAATAACTTAATACTGAAAGTCTGTGTGTGTGTGTGTGTGTGTGTGTGTGTGTGAGAGATGAAAATAAATTCGTATAATTCAGGGCTCAGTAATAAGGTTTCCAGAGATATTTAACAACAAAAAGTCCAGTGATATTCTTGAAAAATTTAGAAGACCCAACAGAAAATTATTCTGTTTTCCTATAGTTGACCTGCAGTATTCTGCTGTACTTTGAAAATCAGGATAATAAGATATTCCTATGTTGATGAACCAGCATACATAATAATTAACTTATGTTCTCATTGCTTAAAGAGTAAGTTATAGTTTACTGAGCTTTAAGAAACATCACATGTTCCAATAAAGCTAAAAAATTTCTGAGTATTTTACAAAGAAGCTTCAACACTTCCAGAATTATTAAAATATTACAGATAACTAAATTATCAAGCTATTTCTTCCTTTTACAGATAAAAATATTACAGGATAAGCCAATGAAATAGGTTGGAAAACAATATAAGTGCAAAAGTAAGTGGTGAAAAATAATAAGGATGAAGTTGTGAGCTTTGAAGCCTGGGTTCTCATGAGCCTCTGCTCCTGGGCTTGGCCATTCTGAGAGAATAGATTTCTGGGACTATTACTGTACATTCCAGAACCAGTTTCTTCATTTCTCATCTTTTGTATAACAACCACTTGGGATATGCCATTAATTTTACTTTACATCAGGCAACACTGGCTTTATTAATTAATTATCTTCAACAGAGCACATTGTTTCAACAGAGAAGAGGTGTGTATAGGATATGCAGCAACTACTGGGGAAATAATCAGAACATTTCAGACCGACCTTAAATGTCTGTGAGTTTTGAATTTTCTAAATTATTTTACTTAGAATAAAAATACCCTTTCTATACCGTACATAAGAGAACAGGCTTAATGTAGATTCTACAGAGAAATTAAAAATAATATTTGAGGAGACCAAGATGGGTGGCTCACCTGAGGTCAGGAGTTCGAGACCAGCCTGACCAGCACGGTGAAACCCTGTCTCTACCAAAAATATAAAATTAGCTGGGTGTGGTGGTGCGTGCCTGTAAGCCCAGCTACTCAGGAGGCTGAGGCAGGAGAATTGCTTGAACCGGGGAGGCAGCGGTTGCAGTGAGCTGAGATCGCACCATTGTACTCCAGCCTGGGCAACAAGAGTGAAACTCTGTCTCAAAATAAATAGATAAATAAATAAATCAAGTAAGATTTGATATTTCTTAAGTATTCTGTGGTTTTTACAGAGATAACTTCTACATGGCTACTTTACTTTAAAACCCTGGGTAAGATCATGTAGGATATAAAATGTTTTAAAGGTTAATCAGGACAAAGATTTATTTTGCTTTTGTGCTTGTGGGAAATGAGAAATGGAATATGAAGTTCATAGGCCATTCAAGACCTTAGATTCCAAGAGCTAAAATCACTTTTGTCCTTAGGATAAGTAATGAGACAGACACTCCTTTACTGAGCTCTCTCTCTGTCTCTCTATTTCATCTGCTGTATTTCTCTCTGTTTCTTTCTCTGTATGTGTCTTTGCCACTCTTTCTCTTTTCCTTAAATATTTTAAGATGCTAAATTAAACTCCCCTGTAAGTCATTATTATAAAATTGAATGTGGAGAAAAGAACTGTGAAGTAATTTGCATGAAGGGAAATTCTGTTCAATAGTTATTGATTTTTTCATTTCATAGTTATTTTTAAAGTATATCAGTAAAGTCTGAGGCTAATCTTTTCTTATTATGTGCAATCAGTGTTTTTGTTTCAGATCATGATGAATTTAGTAAAGACTTAGCTTCAGTTCTTCTTTTAAAGAGAAATCACTAGTCATACATAACCTAGTTTATGATAATTTGTCAATGAGGATTTTATAGACTTTTAAATTCCAGTATGCAATACATATTTTCAGAATCTAATTTTTTAAACTGAAGAGCTATAATATCTACTCAAGAATGTACTCACTGAATCACTTTATGTGTAATAACTGAAACCTGATCTGTAGAATTAGACTACAATAGCAAACACTCAATACCGATTTATTCTAAAGTAGATTCATGAGAATTCACAAAAGTTTCATCATGGTTCAATGCTTTTCCCCAAAGACCATTTTTCAACTATGTTTTTGAATATGTCTTGATTGTACAGTTCTTATGAGACAAGGAGAAAAGTATAATGCTGAAACACTCTTATCGAAAGCAGTACCATTATACTTTAAAAAAATTTTTGTGTACTTTTTTCAAGCATGTCTATTTTGCTTTAACTTTTTTTTTTTTTTTTTTTTTTTTTTTGAGACGGAGTCTCGCTCTGTCACCCAGCCTGGGCGTGCAGTGGTGCAATCTCGGCTCATTGCAAGCTCCACCTCCCAGGTTCACGCCATTCCTCCTGCCTCAGCCTCCTGAGTAGCTGGGACTACAGGCACCCGCCACCACGCCCGGCTATTTTTTTGTATTTTTAGTAGAGACGGGGTTTCACCACATTAGCCAGGATGGTCTCGATCTCCTGACCTTGTGATCCACCCGCCTCGGCCTCCCAAAGTGCTGGGATTACAGGCATGAGCCACTGTGCCTGGCCTTTGCTTTAACTTTTGAAATGAGAGAATGACATCTGTTTTTTTTTTAGGATTATGAATTAACATATTAAAATATTAGCATAATCCAGCTTTCTCATTCTCCCTGTCAGTGCACATCACCTGCTGTGTGTCCTGCAACTGATTAAGTAACAAATCCCTCCAGGGCAGTGCGCTTACCTCTTTTCATTTCAGTTTTTGGTCCCAATTAAAATCACTTTGTCTTATGAACCTGCACAGTAGAATACACTGATCTTTATAAATGTTTTTAACAGGAATCATCAGCACAATTGACACTAACTGTACCATGCTGGAAAACTGTAAACAGTAAAATTGACCCTCAAAAATGTTTCAAGAAATAGGTAATTATCACATACCAATACTTCTAAAAAACACCTGGAAAGTTATGTTTTACTATTACCACCATTGTTTATTCTCAAGATCTAGTTTTTAATTAAGGATGCAAAATATATAACCTCATTACATGAGGGATCAATGATAATGTTAATTAAATTTCCTTATGAAGAGAAAAAGAATTGCTGAGTGCCAGAAGACATCTATCTAACTAGCCCTGATCTTTGATTAAATGTATGTGCATGTATGTGTATGTATCATAAAATAACTCCAAATATTTGCATATTTATTCGTATGTTTGTATGTAAAATACACATATATCCATATATAAATATATAGCATTTGTATATATCTATGCATGCTCCCTCTATATATGTATTTACATATATATAAAATATTTGTTGGATATAGTAAAAACCAACAAAAAAATTTAGCCATTGAGGTACTCATTTATACACTGAAACACGTATTTATTTGATTTTAACAAGGAAGTAGCAAAAAGTAATGCTTCCATTACAAAACCACAGTGGTAGTTTTGCCCTGTGTCAATGTATCTAACCTGGAACTAAGTTTTCCTGAGTCCCTTTCTCTGTGTGGTTCTGAGTTAGAATTAGCCATAGAGACATTTCATGAGATTTGGATATTAGAGGTGAAGGAGGACCCATTGCTTTCTGAAGGTTTCATGATCACACATGAAGGTGTAATCCAGATGCAGAGGTGACAGCCAGATGCAGAGAGGCCAGCAGGGTCCAACTTGTCCTGGTTCCGTTACTTACTAATTAAGCCAGCCTACTTCCCTGCTGACCAACAGTGATCTCAGGCCTATTGAGAGGCACAGAGGCAACAGCTCCCAATCGTTCTCCTTCATGGTTCCACTGTGGCATCTGGACCAGCCGGAAAACTCTGACTTATCTCTAGACCTCAGTGCTTCAAGAGGGCCTGCTGGTGACTTCTCTCTGGATTTCTAGGTGCCCTTTCCAGACCTACCCTTTCCATATTCTCTTTCAAGTGTATATGATTTACATCCTGTAATCCTTTATTTGGTAATATAGGTTCTGTTTAATTTCACAATGGTTCTGTTTCATTTCAGGAAATGAAGACAATAATTGATATCTAAGAGGCTTTCAAGAGAGTCTCATGCTTTCCACAGAGATGGCAAAAAGTCTGTTATTGTAGCATTAAATCTGAAGAAAGTTCTAGGGAACACACCAGTAGACTCATTTCTTTTATGCCAAGTAGTAATCGAATCCCCCAAAATTATCTTATAATCTCGATTTTAAAAACAATCAGAGTTCAGAACAAGAATTACAAAAATAACTACCATAATAACGTTAGACGGGAAACTACAGTGCTAACATAAAGGGGCAATGCTAAGTCTCATAGATTTTTGCCACCAATTAATATACACTGAATAGTCTTTCCATAATTGCCATGATATTTGATGCCTGCAGCAAGGCTAAAGGACAAAGCTGCTCATTTCAGTAAAAGTATGTTTGTAGAGCTGTAAGTAAGTGGTTTCCTGGGATAAAAAGTAGTAGAGCTCATATGTGTGCTTGACTAAAATTCTGGAAAATCATAATAAAGAACATTTTAATAATTAACAATATCTTGAAAAAGGTAAATTTCTTTGCGCTTTATGTGGTTTGTGATTTCTAAAAGAATCATCTTAATTTCTTAATTTATGCTCATATGAGAATCTCTTAGACAGTTTAGATAGTTCTTGCCATGTCACCATAGAGATTTTAATTCACAGGATAATATGTTCCTGCCCACATGAATTGGGAATAAATGGAATTCCCACATTTATAAAAATATGTATAAAAATTGTAAGCTTTATTCGATATTCGTAACGAATTACTTCTCTACATTTTGTGTTTTAGAGAAGACTTTGAGCTCAACCCTTAATGTGGCCGTAAGAAGCCTGAAAGCAATTATGTGGCGAGGGGACTAGAGATGGGAGTGAGGAAGGCTTCTCTGCTGGTTATTTTGCGGTGATGGATTTTATTTTTTTTCCCCTTCCATCTCTCAGAGAAATCATGACACCCTCGAAGGTTGATCAAAGGTTCTCTTTCTGAAAAGACTTCTGCAGGTAAAATGAAGCTGATGGAATTTTGTCTCACTTGGGAGCTTGCCCTAATTCTAGATGAAGTTTATAATAAGGAGAAAAATAACATATAGGAGGAGATTGAGATTCACTACAAATCTCAGGTTCACTGACACTATGAAAATCTCTTCTGTAAAACAGTCTGGATACAAGATTAAAGCTACTATAAGGCATTTTTTTTTCCCACAGGCTGTGTATCATAGGTGAAATTGATCTAATTTCAGAACCATGATAAAAGCAGCTTTTTAGTCATCAACTGTGAACTGAGAACTAGAAGACATCGTATCAGTTACATTTTAAAGCAGTGGTCCCTGAATATGTAGGACCAGTATCACCTGGGAACTTGCTAGAAATGGAAATTCTTGGCCCACTGCAGATCAATTGGATCAGATTTTCTAGGGGTAGGATTTGGCTACCTTTTGTAAAAAGGCCTCTAGGTGATGCTGACACATGCTGAAATTTTAGAACCACTCATCAAGGGGAAGAAATATGAATAAGTTTTAAAATATGTACTCTGTGTGTGTGTGTGTGTGTAATGTTAGGTGTTAACTGGATTTTTTCCACATTATGGTTCCCTATTAAGGCATCTACTGCCCTCTGCCCTAGAGTGAATTTGTCAGATAGCACTAGAGAAGAGAGGTGGTCAGTTCTTGGCTTTTAAACTCAAACGTCCCAGTTCAATTTGTGAGAATAATTATTTTATAAGAAAATACAAGAAGGAAGGATTAATTTGGCTGTTTGGTTTGAATCTCCTATCTCTATCTGATCTACAGTATGACGTGACCCTTTCCAGTATGACAAGGATGAAAGGGCCAGAATATGTTCAGTATACTTGTCAGTTCCCTCCCTGTCATGGGCAAAATCCTGAGGAAGCCGTGAAAGTATTCCACTTGAGACTGCCGTAGATAGACTGTTACTGCCACAGCTATAGGGAATACTTGTGTGGCATATTCGAATTGGAGTTGAAATTTTAAGCATTCTAGATATAAAAGGGGTATATTTTGAACTTTCCAGTATGTGCTACTTTTGCTGGTGAACTTTCTTCTCAGAACAAATTGCTACTTCTCAAGCCAAATTGCTTTATTATATGGCATGAAGGTAGGCTGAATAATGGCCCCCTAGAGATATCCATGTCCTAATGCCTGGAACCTGTGAGCGTTTTTAATGGCCAATGGAATTTTGCAGATTAATTAAATGAAGAATCTTAAAATGGAGCGATTATTCTGTATTCTCAACTAGTTGGTAAATATAATCCCGAGTGTACTTTTAAGGTTGAACTAAGGGGGATTTTACACAGAAGAAGGCGATGTGATGACTGAAGCTATACTGTTGACTGGCTATGCAAGAAGGGGCTGGAAGGCAAGGAATACAAGAAATACAGTCCTAGAAGCTGGAAAAAGCAAGCAAAAGGATTCTCCACTGCAGCCTCCAGAGAGACCACGACCCTTCAGACACATTGATTTTGACTCTGTAAAACCCATTTCTGAATTCTGGCCTCCAAAACTGCAAAGGAATAGGACTGTGCTGTTTTAGGAAACAGGGATCTGACAGTCTTTCTCTTGGCCAGTCAGTCAATTAAAAGACAACAATAATTAGTATGTTTGGTGAGAAATCTGATATAGAATTATTTCATTAATCCTCATTTATGTATAAAAAATATTGTACTTCTCTCTTTGAGAATCCTCACTTGCTAAGCTACTTTGTGCATACTTAACTAGAATTCCAGCAGGCCCTGATATAAGGACACATTTTAATTAGCAAAATTGATTGTGCCAAAATGTATGATAATAAAATGACATGTTGTTGAATTAGAAGTATTACATACATACATGCATGCATGGGTATATGATGAGTTTTCTTTTATGCTAATTGGTATTACATGATAAATGTTGTTTTTCAATGCATAACTTCAGGAAACAGTATGTCAAAGAAGAGGGTTAAGACTTACCAATTATAGCCAGACTTTAGTAAGAGAAAGTACAATCAGTCAGGCTATCATGTCATTGAGGAGTCATCACCTAGACAAGGGTATTCGAAAAGGCTTTTATAAGAAAGTACATTTGAGATCTTACAAGAAATCTTGAATTTCAAAAACCTAATATAATGTTAAAGGGTTCTTCAGGTAGAGAAATTACCATGAACAAAAGTTGGGAGTCAGGGAGGGTCTGCCCCGATATTTTTCTTCCTTTTTAAAATAATTTCAAATCTTATTTTAGATTCAGGGGACACGTGTGGGTTTGGTATGTGGGTATATCGTGTGACATTGGGGTTTTGGTAGTGAGTACAGTACTCAGTAGGTAGTTTCCAGCCTTGTCCCTCACCCTCTATTCTCCCTCTAGTAGGTCCCAGTATCCATCCTCACACATTCATATAGTTTGGTTTCTTCTCTCCTCAAGCCATGATACAATTTTTTTTTTTTTTTGAGACAGTTTTGTTCTTATTGCCCAGGGTGGAGTGCAATGGCACGATCTCAGCTCACCACAACCTCCACTTCCTGGGTTCAAGTGATTCTCTTGCCTCAGCCTCCCAAGTAGCTGGGATTACAAGCATGTGCCACTATGTCTGGCTAATTTTGTGGTTTTTTTTTTTTTTTTTTTAAGTAGAGACGGGGTCTCTCCATGTTGATCAGGCTGGTCTCGAACTCCCAATCTCAGGTGATCTGCCTGCCTCAGCCTCCCAAAGTGCTGGGATTACAGGCGTGTGCCACTGCGCCGGCCACAATTTTTTTTTAAATCTTGGCCTTCCCTGACTTATTTTAAAGTACAATTCACCCTCCACAATCCTCCCATAGCCCTGATGTTTGCTATCCTTCTTTCTTAATTTACTTTTTTTTCAATACACTTATTGTCAGATAACATAATATGAATTTCCTGAGTCCTTTGTTTACTTGTTTCTTCAACTTAAGTATAGAGTCCATGAGGGCTGAAAGTTTTATCTGACTTAACTCTGGTGTCTATGCAATTTAAATATGGTTGGCACCTAGTAGGTCCTCATTAAAGACTAGTTGAAAGACTAAATGATAAGATGTAATCTAAAAACAAGGAATGGAGTAGTTATATGGTCAAGAAGTTACTCTAGGAAAAATATAATATTATATCAGATATAGAAAGAGGGACATTTAAAGTGGATTATATTTACTTAAGAGTAACCAAAAGCTCATAATAATGGTCGGTAAAGACAGAGCAGTTTACTTATTTTTCATGTAAATATAATGCTTTATGCATGGTATCGTGGTATACAGTTTCTCAAAGCCAAGTGTGTTCTATATCCCCTACAAATAGATCTTCATTCCCCAAGTCACCAAATGTGTCTCCCCAAGTCCCATCAATAACATAAACATTCCAGCCAAAAAGAAAAAAGAAAGCGAGGAAACAAAAAAAAGGAAAGAGAAGAAATTTGCATTGTCTCTGTCTAAGGAGACTTCCTGGAAGTTTCTCACACCACTTCTGCTCATATACTTTTGACCAGTATTTTTTTTCTGACTCACACATACAACAGGGATGGTAGAAACTATTTTATTCCCACGGAAAACCAGTATGTGTATTACTACAGAAGAGTGGAGAACAAATCCTGGGAAACAGCTGGTGTTCTCTGCCATACAAAGGCAGAGGGAGTACAAAACATTTTTCTCAGAGTGTAATAATTGGCAATGCCAAGCTTAACACTTAGAGACAGTGGGTAGAAGAATTATATTGAGAAGTAATGAGGACAAGAATCTGCATATTGGTGGTAGGAAGAGAAAAGTCAGATTTATATAATATATATTTTTGAAGTAATATTTAAAAGTGATTTTTTTTTAAATTGACTCAATGTCTGGGAAAGTCTTAAAGTTGAATTAAAGAATAAAACTAGGTCAGCAGGAACAATGCTGAAACTTTAAGAAATAAGAACGTCAGGTGGAGAAACTAATTTATGACAGATGATCATGAGTTTGGTTTAGGTCATGATGAATTTTAGGAATGGAACACTTAGGTATTTGAGAAGCAGCTTTTGTTCTGGGAATGTGGACTTGAGAATCCTTCAGTTACACCTTTAAGGTTGTCTAAATTTTACACACACACCACACACACACACACACACACACGTTCCATTAAAATTTAAATATATTATGGAACAGGATAGTGTTGTATTAATCTTTGTGCTGAAGTTATTTCTCAATGAATGTTTTGTTACATAAATGAGCAGAAGCATTAGCTGTATGTTAAGCAAAGAACCTTTACTTGAAATTATCTCATAAAGTCCTTCACAACTTTCCTCCTGATTTAACACTTGGAAAGTATTTTCAAAAATACCAGTGTCACAACATCATCCCAGATCGGCAATTTGGAAACTCTGAATTGTAGGGGTAAGGTGTGTTGTGTAAAACCATATTGAAAATATCCATTATTCCCTCATCCTTTAAAACAATAAAGCACTTTAGGACTATTTTAAGCAGTAGAACCTGGTTGATATTGGGAGACACTAAGACTTGCATATATGTGCCTTTGACAGAAGAATAAAAATAATTTGAGAACTGAACTAGGTAAAAATACCCAGTTTATAAAACTCACTAGTTTTTATACTGAGTCTAGGACACAGTTTTTGTATTTTTATTGATGAAAACCTTGACCTTACGACATATATAAATATATTGCATTTTGGCCAAGTTTGGCTTTCACACATAAAAAGTGAGCAGTTTTTTTCTAACATACTTTTCTAACACTTACATTTAAAATAATCCCCAGGGTTCTGTAGCAAGGCACAACTTGTTAGCTAAATCAGCAATTAGCTTTCAGAACTGAAGCCTAAAAATATTTGCTCATTGCTTTGCTTTCTTTCTCCCTCTCTCCCCACACCTTTCTTTCTTCTGTGGAAACATAAAAATTACTTAGGCTTCTACTTTTACATCCACCGAATTTATGTATGTATTTTTACAAATCCAAAGATTTAATTACTTTTAATTCAGGAAATAATTTAAACCATATAGTAGTTTTCTCTTTGTTCATCAAGTAGAGTATTCTGTCATAATTGTATTACTTTAGTCCACATTTTTGCTGTTGATTATTCAGGTTTCTAGTTAATTTCAATTTATTAAGAAAGAAGAAAAATAAAATATTTTAATAATATATAGAACTTGCATCTATGATCAAATGAAATAAAATGTTTCTAAAATTACATTATTTTGGAAATTGAATGACTCTCTTTGTGTTAACAAAAGTTGTCATAAATTGTTGTGATATTTCATTAGCTTCTGTTGCCTTTCTTTGGCTTACTTGGGAATCAACCCACCTGGCAACTCTTTTAGTCAATCACATTTATTAATAATCTCTCATTATTTCAGTTATGATGTTTAAAGGCTTTCAGACTTGAGGATTCAAAAATATCTAAAAGTGAAGTTTTGCATTCTTCATCTAAAGATGATGACAAAGAGCTCTCCTGGGAAAATGACCACCTATGTCCAGTTTAACTGCTCCTGGTCACCCAGATTTCTCAGTGGGACAGTTGAAATGTGTTCACACTTCATTTCCTACTTATTAATTACAATGACTTTCAACTTATTTGACTCCATTTCATATAAATAAAACATTTATTATAACTGATATTTAGTAAAAAACCAACACTCTGCACTGCATATCTTTTCAGTTTTGAATTATATGGAGCCAATGAATTAAATATTATATATCTATCAATAGCAACTGAAATATCCAAACACATATAGGCAATAAAAAGGTCTTCAGATTTATGTATTTTATAGTTAACATCTAAATATTACCTGTTGTTGACTATTACATGTAATACTGGCTTACAAAATATTGTAAGCCAATATTTTCCTTACTCATTAAATAAGAATATTATGGTATAAATTAAACCTTGATGGATATTTCTCTTACCTTGATGTGGTAGACATATATGTTCAAACTCATCAAATTTTATATATTAAACTTGCATAGTTTTTTGAGTATCTGCTATAGCTCAATAAAGCTGTTTTTAAAAATCATTTAACTCATGTATAAGAGAAGAGTTCCTACGTTGTAAAAAATATGGATAAATGTCTTACAATTATTTGATTTTCACAAAAAGAAGGTGTTAGTACTGGTAATTATTATTCCATACCAAGAGCATAAAATATTATTTTTGTTTAATGCCTTCTTTGTATGATTCTAATAGTAGTCATAGAAATCTCAGGGTCTTACAAACTCAACTCAGGTTGAAGTAAAATTCTTAACTCCAATTCACATCTAAGTTTTTTAAACAAACATTAGCACCTTAAAAGTTTTAAACATATTTCAAAGTATTGTTTTAAAAAATACCATATAATCCCAGAATGTCTGAGGGGATAAATGTGATTCATATAATATTTTTTTAAATAACATTTTTAAGCTCAGAAATTATAAATAACTTTCTGAGAATCGTATTTCTATTAAACTCTAATTCTTCACTAAACCATTTGCCTCTCTTTGGTATTAAAAAATAGTCTTAACAAAACCTAATAATTACACTAAACATGTAAACTTCAGACACATTTTTTATGGGTTATCTTGAAGATAACATTGACTTTTTAAAATTTAGTCTCTATCATAAAACTCTGTCCATAAAAATGTTAAATTATTAAAATATAAAACTGGTTTTTATTAATTCTTCAAAGTCATATAGTTTTGTTGTTTTTGATAACTACACGTGGTAAAAAACTTATTTCCTGTGATAAAGAAAACATTTTGATAATGTTGACAAAAAAAGCATGCACTAAGAAATAATGTGCTTGACATTACATTTTTACAGGTTTTCTTAGTTATAATCAAATACAATGAATAAAAAAAGTATTTCAGAGAAAAAAATGCAAAAATTTTGATAACAAAGTGAGAATAGTGTAGCTTTTTTTTTTTTCCCCCTGCCCCTAATACCTTTCCTTTGGAATTTTTCCAAAACATCTTTATGCTCAACCCAATATTCATTCAATTGTTTTAGCTGAACAAAAGACCATCCAGGCATTAGAACTAAAAAGGTGTGCAAGAGCAAGCTATTAAACTTTTCTTTGTAAACAATCCATTCTCTTGAGAAGGGAGAGCGTATTTGTTTCTTTCTCTCCCATCATTATTGTTTTTATGATTCTGTATTTTATGCTTTTACAAATTTCTCATCACTAAGATTTTATTTCTTAGTAAACTTGACAATAGAGAGGAAATTTTGTTTTACATAGGCACTATCAACATTTTTACCAGTGAAAGCATGCTTCGAAATGAGAGTCTATATCTTCTATCCTTTTCATTAATTTCTATGCTGATTTCTATGGACATATAATTGTTATTATTTTTTTATCTCCTTACACTCTTAATTTACAATTTAGTACACTCATCTAAAGAAATAAGACGCTGTTATTTTGATACCAGATGTCAAACTATTACATGTTAACAAATAATCCTCTTCATTCTGACAGTATGTCCAAATTTTGAACAAGCACCTCAAGCTCTTATGCCCTGTACCTGCGATAGACACCATGCTGCCGCAGAAGCTTTTCTTACTGTCTTTAAAATTTTCCTGGGTGCATAAAACTATGTGGTAACTATTTTCCAATTTTTAACTTTTACATTACAAGTCATTTTCAGAGTAAAAAAGTTATTTAACAAAGGCAGATAGAAACACCTCAAATCCCTGAGGACCAAAACCCCAACAGATTTTCAAAAGGGAGAAAATTTCTTTAAACTTCATGGGAAAAGTATTTTTAACATAATAGAGAGGCTTTATGCAGTGTTTGACAAGATGGTACTTTTGGAATAGAACAAGAAGAGGAAAATATTTCATATTATAATATTACTGTGTCAAATTCGATGTTGTCAAAAAAGTGACTATCTCTGATGAGAAAAAAATTGTACTGAATTAACATCCAAAACAATGTAAGATTAGAGAGGTCCAAAAAAAAAGAGAAAAAAAAGAAAAATGAAAACCTCATGCAAAAGTGGCCATCCTGAAACAGGGCTCATCAAAACTCTCTGCCAATAAACTAAAAGCTCCTGTTAAACTTCCTGGTGAGTGCTCTTTAAGATTGCTCAATTTGGCCCGGCACTGTGGCTCACGCCTGTAATCCCAGCACTTTGGGAGGCCGAGGTGGGAGGATCATCTGAGGTTGGGAGTTCGAGACCAACCTGACCAATATGGCAAAACCCCGTCTCTGCTAAAAATACAAATTTAGCCAGCCGTGATGGCTCATGCCTGTAATCCCCGCTACTCTGGAGGCTGAGGCAGGAGAATCATTTGAACCTGGGAGGCGGAGGTCGCAGTGAGCCAAGATTACGCCACTGCACTCTAGCCTGGGTGACAAGAGCAAAACTCCATCTCAAAAAAATGAAAAGATTGCTCAATTAGATGATATAATAGTAATTTTGTGATTTTGTGAGTGAGTACACTGGGGTGATTCAGAAAAGACGTTTGCCAATGAGTATTTCTCAATAAATCAAAGAAAGCTTAAAATTCCTTTGTTTTCATAAACAAGTTGAGTTTAATCACTGAGTGCTGTCAGATTCAGTAATAACTTCGCCAATAAAGATAACCATATCTGAACTTTATTTTTTTTAAATGGCAATATGCCCTTGGCTTTATTGATGAAGTTTATCTGTGCCTAACCAAAATTTCTATTTACTAAAATTTATGTAACTTATTTATTTTCTACGTTTTATTTTTTTTATTTATTTATTTATTTATTTATTTATTTATTTATTTATTTTTTGAGACGAAGTCTCACACTGTTGCCCAGGCTGGAGTGCAGTGGCACAATCTTGGCTCACTGCAACCTCCGCCTCCCGCTTCAAGTGATTTTCCTGCTTCAGCCTCCCAAGTAGCTGGGATTACAGGCGTGTGCTACCATCCCTGGCTAATTTTTGTATTGTCATTAGAGACAGGGTTGCACCATGTTGCCTAGGCTGGTCTCAAATTCCTGACCTCAGGTGATCTGCCTGCCTCCTCCAAACAAAGTGCTGGGATTTCAGGCGTGAACCACCGCCTCAGGCCTATTTTCTACATTTTCATTTAAATATGTTCGTAACCTTTGAGAAATTCACATGAAAAATTGATATAGCTTCTTCCTTTTCTCTACATGACTTTTTTTTAGAACTTATGCTCCCACATACTAAAATGGAAATAAATAAGTTGAGCAAAAGTAAAGCTGTTCCTAAAGAAAAACAGTTGGATAAAAACTTAATTTTATTGTGACAGGAAAGTGTTTGCTTCTGTTTTAGGGAAATGGGCAGATAGTACCAACTTCTAGTTACAAATTTGTAGGGAGCAAGTCTGAGTGAATTGTTCAAATTCCTGCCGAGCAGAGCTTTAAGCACCTGTCAAATAAATCTAATATGTTTTAAAAGTTCGGTGGTCCTTTGCTGCTTGTCTGTAAATAATAAATCCTCTTCGTGTAATTTGTTGTGTGGGTGAATGTTTTATCTCACCAGACTCAGACAAGTGGGCCATCAGTGCCTAATGAATTGCTTCACAGGGAAAACTTCCTGAGTCATCTTATGAGGCCAGCATCACCCTAATACCAAAACTGGACAGATATTAAAATAAAAATAGAGATGATACTTTTATGAACATAGAAACCAAAATTTTTGTCAAAATATTAGCAAATTGAATGCAGCATTGTATGGAAATAAATACCTGCCATGACCCCAGTGGGATTTATTGCATATATACAAGGCTGGTTATTCAACATTCAAAATATTAATTAATGTCATCACATATTAACAGGCTAAGAAAGAAAAATTATAAAATCATACAAATAGATGAAGAAAAAGCATTTGACCAAATCTTACACTCATTCATGATAAAAACTTTCAGAAATAGAAGGGGATAGATCTATCTAGAAAGATATATCTTTCTAGATAATATCTAGAAATAGAAGGGAATCTAAAAATCAAAACAATTGAACTCATCAATACGGAAGTAAAAAGATGGGTACCAGAGGCTGGGAAGGGCAGTGGGAGCTTGAGGGGATGAGGATGGTTAATTGGTATAAAAATGGAAAGAGTAAGTCCTATTATGTGATAGCACAGTAGGGTGACTTTAGTCAATAATCACTTAATTACACATGTTAAAATACCATGAAGAGTGCAATAGATTGTAATTCAAAGGATACATGCTTGAGGGGATGGATACCCCATTCTCTATGATAGGCCTATTTCACATTGCATGCCTGTGTGAAAATATCTCATGTACCCCATAAATATATACATCTACTGTGTACCCACAAAAAATAAAATAAAAAATAAATACATAAATGAAAAAGAAAAGAGCATCCTTAATTTGAAAAATAAGATCTACAAAAAAAAAAAAAAATTACAGCAAACTTCATACTTAATAGAAATTTGGATCTTTTCCCCTAAGATCAGGAGCAAGGTGAGAATGTTGTCTCTGACCACAGCTTTTTAGCACTGCACTAAAAGCCCTATTAATGCAATAAGACAAGAAAAAGCAATAAAAGTTATACTGACTGGGAAGGAAAAGATAAATTGTCCTTGTTTGCGGTTAACATGATCGTCTATGTAGAAAACCTAAAAGACTTGATAAAAGTGCTCCTGAAATTAATAAAAGATTCGAGCAAGTTTGCAGGATGCGAGATTAATATGCAAAAGTCAGTTGATTCCCATGCACAAGCAGTGAACAAGTAGAATATGAAAATTTAAAAAAATACTTCTTACATTAGAATCCTCCCAAATGGAATACTTTTGCATAAATCTAATAAAAATATATAAAATCTACATGAGAAAAACTATAAAATTCTGACAAAAGAAGTCAAAGAACTTAATAAATGGAAAGGTATTCCATGTTCACAAATAGAAGGACTCAGTATTGTGAAGCTATCTGTTCTTCCCTACTCTACTGATAGATTCAATGCAATCTCAAGCAAAATCTCAGTAAGTTATTTTGTGAATATTGACTAACTTTAATGTTTATATAATGAGGCAAAATACCTAATATGGCCAAGATAATATTGAAGGAGAAAAACAAAGTTGAAGGACTGATATTACTCAACTCCAAGTTTTACCATAAAGCTACAATAATCAAGACAGTGCTGTACCGGTGAAAGAATGGACACATAGACGAATGAAACAGTATAGAAATCCCAGAAATAGATCCAGACAGATATAGCCAACTTATCTTTGACAATGGAACAAAGACAATAAAAACGGTAAAAGGATCTTTATACAAATGGCGCTGAAACAACTGGACATTCACATGCAAAAAATGAATATGGACACCGACTTTACATCACTCACAAAAGTTAATCCAATATGTACCACAGATCTAAATCTAAAACCCAAAACTATAAAAATACTAGAATATAACATAGAAATCCAGGATGAGCTAGGGCTTGGCAATGACTTTGTAGATATGACACTAAAGATGGGATCCATAAAAGAAATAATTGATAAGCTAGGCTTCATTAAAATTCTTAAAAATTCTGCTTTGAGAAAGACATCATCAAAAGAATGAAAAGGCTAGTCACAGACTGGTAGAAAATGTTCACAAAAGACATGTCTGATAAAATACTGTTATCCAAAAGATGCAAAGAACTCTTAAGACTAACCAATGAGAGGACAAACAACCCAATTAAAAAAAAATTGGCCAAAGATTGTTATAGACACTTCCTCGAAGAATATGTACAGATGGTAAATTAGCATCTGAAAAGCTGCACTACATCTTATATCAGCAGGGAAATGCAAATTAAAACAACAACGAGATGCCACTAATCATCCGTAGAGTGGATGAAATTTAGAACATTGACAACACTAAATGCTGACAAAAATATCAAGCAACAAGTACTGTCATTCATTTATGTTGGGAAAGCAAAATTATACAGCCACTTTGGAAGACAGCTGTGGGGTTCTTAAAAATCTGAACATACACCTACCATATAATCCAGCAATTGTGACATTTCCTGAAGGAAACTGAAACCTTATGTCCACTCAAAAACCTGCATACAGATGTTTATAGCAGCTTTATTCATATTGCAAAACCTAGAAGCTTCCGAGGTGTCTTTACGTGAGGTAAATGGATAAACTAGGGTGCATCTAGAAAACTGAATATTATTCAGTGCTAAAAAGAAATGAGCTATCAAGTCCTGAAAACATATGGAGAAACTTGTATGAATACTAAGTGAAAGAAGGCAATCTGAAAAGACTGAACGTTCTATGATTCTAACTATGTGATATTCTGGCCAAGGCAAAACTATAAAGACAATAAAAATATCATGGTTTCTAGAGATTAGTGGGAGGAATGTTACGAGTAGGCAGAGCACATAGGAATTTTAGAGTAGTGACACTATACTCTGAAACTAGAAGAGTGGATGCATGTCATTATACTTTTGCCCAAACCCACAGAATGTACAACACCAAGAGTGAACTCTAATGTAAACTATGGATTTTGAGTGTTAATGATACATCAATGTAGACTCAGCAATTGTAATTATTGTTCTATTCTGTTGGGGGAATGCTATAATGGAGAAATCTATGTGTGGAGGCGGGGAATACATGAAAAATTTTCCTAATTTCTGTTCAATTTTTCTGTAAACCTAAAACTGCTCTAAAATAGTCTTTTATAAAAAATAATGTATAATTGCAATTATATATTAGAATTACAATTAGAAACTAAAGTATTCAAATTCTTGATTACAATTATGTTACCTGGGGAGTCCTTGCTCCCAGAGCTCCCAAGATGGCGGGCCACTTCCAAGATGGTGGCAAGCCTCCTCGTGTTCTCTGACCGGGGGTTCTTGGCCTCACAGATTCCAAGGAATGGAATCTTGGGCGATGCGGTGAGTGTTATAGCTCTATTAGAAGCTGTTGGTCACGGAAGGAAACCGTGGAACCCAGTGACTAGTGTTCAGCTCGATTAGGATGAACCCAGGCACTTAGCCATGCAGGAACAACGGCAAGCCTTTAGCCCCATCTGGAGTGGCAATGGGCTCCTCCCTGGATCAGAAGCACAGTGGACACCTTGCTGGATCCCGAGGGGTGGAAGTCAGCTGCGGGTCTGCTATGGCGGCTAACAGCAGTGGTGGACAGCGAGCAAAAGCTCAGCTGGAGCTGTAACAAAACGCGGACCAGAAGAGTGCAGTTGCAAGATTCAATAGAGTGAAATAGAGTAAAAACAGAATTCCCATATAAGTGGGGGGGACCCAAAGGGAGTTGCCATAGCCGGCTGAATGCCTGGGTTTATATCCTGATCCTTGTCCCTCCAGCTGTGCTCTCAGGCAATAGATGATTGGCTATTTCTTTACCTTCTGTTTTGCCTAATTAGCATTTTAGTGAGCTCTCAGATCGGTCCTGTGTGGGCTAAGTTGCAAACCCGGTGTTTAAGGTGGATGCAGTCACCTTCCCAGCTAGACTTAGGGATTCTTAATTGGCCTAGGAAATTCCAGCTAGTCCTGTCTCTCAATTAGAAACTAAAGTAGTCAAATTCTCAGAAGCAGAAAGTACAATAGTGGTTACCAGGAGCAAGGGGAGGGGTAATGGGGAATTGTTTCATTAGTATAGAGTTTCAGATTTGCAAGACACAGACATTCTAGAGGTCTATTTCTCAACAACGTGAATTAGTTAATACTATTGAACTGTAGAGTTAAAAATGGTTAAGAAGCTTAAAATGGTTAAGATAGCAAATTTTATGTTACGTATGCTTTACTACAATTTTAAAAACAAAAAGTAAGATCACTTAAATGGCTTTTAGTATAGTCAAAATATAGAATATGTAATTATATAAGCTGTTGCTTTTCTGTCGAATATTAGGAGTATCTTCACATAAGAGTGTTCTCTGCTTAAAAAAAAAAAAAAAGTATGTCACTAGAGCAGAGCTAGAGTAGATCACGGAAGGATTGTTTCCTTCTCTGGAAAACTCAGCATGCATACTGTAGAATTTAAGGCCATCCCTAATCAATGGAGTTGATTTGTTGATTTTTACTCGCCCTGTGTGAAATAATGAATATGAGGAGCTAGATGAAGCAGCCCATGTTGATACTCTGAGGATTGTGTGAAAAGTTGTTTGTGTGTTCTGTGGGCCATACGGATGAGCATGTCAGCTGGCATCAAGGGGTTTTGGTAGAACACTCTCCAGGAGGGTACTCTGCTGAATAAGAAGCTGTGGTAATTATATTTTAAAAGGAGTGATTACAGTGCTTTTATATGCTATAAGTAATGAAACCTCTTTCTCACAAAAAATATAAGACATTCTTTGAAAAATTGAAGACAAAACTGATAATTGTACTAATATATCTACACCTACATATATTCCTATATAGTATATATACATATATTCCGAAAAAGAAAGTGTAGCCATCAAGAATGATTGTTTGAATCATTCACAATGAGCCAGGAAAGGTTAAAAATAATTTACAAGAAGAAACACAAAACCACAATTTATACTGAGAAGGGGAGATGATTAATAAAGACTAACAACATAGGCTGACCTAGATGTTGGAATTACAAGAAAAGAATTTTACAGTAGCTATTATAATTAAGAAGAGAAAACATTATTGTAATTAATAAAAAGATAGGATATCTAAGTGTAAAAAGACACTAAAAATGAAGCAAATGAATATTCAACAATGAAAAACACAATACCTGAAATTCACTAAAAATCACTGCACTAAATAATGACAAGTATATATCCTTTTCAAGGATATTAGTTCATTTACCAAAGTTAGTTTTTTGAGATCAAGAAAAACTGGTTCTGTTGTTCATTGATTTTCTTTTTTTAATTTCTTCCAAGCATAGAATATAGAATTTGGATATTCCTAAAAAGGGTAGCTGTGTGGACTAGAACATATGAGAATGTGCTAAGTTTTACTAACCATCAGGCAAATTAAAAATAAAAAATGATACTACCACATAAGAAAATATGAGAAATAAGAGAATAACATATGAGAAATTAACACATAAGAAAATAACGATGATAAAAAAGGTCCTGACATTACAAAATGTTAGTGAGTGCATGGAATGTTCTTATATTTTGCAGAGGGATCTATAAATTATCAAATCAATTCTGAAAACTTTTCAGCAGATACTACTGAGGCTATAGATCTTTTGGCCCAGTAATTCTAGTGGTAGAAACATGCCCAACAGAAAGGTGTATCTGTGTTCACCACATAAGTATTTGAATGTACATAATTTTGTATTACAAAATTACAATTACAAATTACATTTGTAATTGCCCAAACCTGGAAACAACACCAATATCCATCAGCATTGGAAAAGATAATAATTGGGTCACAATTATATGCCAGTCATGAAGGACTATAAAGTAACTCAGCAATGAAATGAATAGACTATTCTTATATGAAAACGTAAAGGAATCTTAGAAACATTATATTGAGCAAAATAGACACAAAGGCGTAGTTGCTTCATTTTATATATACTTCCCTCAAAAAGGCAAAATTATTCTATGGTGTTAGAAGTTATGTTAATGCTAACTCTTGGGACTAGAGTTAGGAAAGGGGGAATGCAGTCCTTTTGAGAGCTGCTGATGTTTAATCCTTGATCTGTATGCTGATTCTACCTGGAGAATTTACTTAGTGAAAAAAAAATAGTGATCTGTATACATATAATTATTGCAATTTCAGTATTTTAAAAAATTAAATTTGCTATTTTGTCATTGACATGAGCCACAAACAGATAACATAATTTGGTAATTGATAGACTTTTAATAAATAAATCATATCTATTATATTCAATAATTATGCCAATTTTGGGGGAATGGGAGACAGAGTCTTGCTCTGTCTTACTCTGTTGCCCAAGCTGAAGGTCAGTGGAGCCATCATAGCTCACTGTAGCGTTGAACAACTGGGCTCAAGCAATCCTTCTATCTTAGCCTCCCGAGTTGCTTTGACTACAGGCACATGCCACCATGCAAGGCTACTGTTGGTTTTTTTTTTTATTATTATTTTGTAGAGCTAGGTCTCACTATGTTGCCTAGGCTGGTTTTGAACTCCTGAGTTCAAGTGAAGCTCTAGCTTCAGCCTCCCAAAGTGCTGGGATTGCATGAGCCATCACGCCTAACTGCAAAAACATTTTCAAGAGGAGTGTGATATATTTAAGCAGACAAACACGAAAGAGATGTATGTGTTAATGAACTAGATGAATCAATACCATGAGAATACCAATCTCAAATCTCTCTAAATAGTATAGATCCATTTATTTTCAATTAAAACTTGTATTGAAATGTTATTGGAATTAGACAAATGGGTTCTATTAGGTTGGTGCAAAAGTAAATTCCTGTGTATAAAAGTAATGGACTCAGAGTCATAAATTCACTAAAAACGTTGATTTTGCTTTCCACATATCAATAATTTTTATAAAAAGAACACAGTTATAATAACATGGTAATGTAAGCTATGGGAATTATGAGGCTGGACAAGAGATAGATAAATTGATATAAGAAACAGAGTAGAAAACCCAGCAGTTCCTATGTGGCAATATGCTTTATGGTATAGCTTCCATTGTAGATAAGCACAGTTTTCAATAAATAGGCCTACCACAGCTAACTACACAGTGAAAGAAAATGTATTCTGTCACATCATATAGCAAATAAATATCAGCTATTTAAGGCTTAATTGGAAATCATGAAACTATGAAGCTTTAAAGGACCCTAAAGAAGAATATTTTCGTGACTAACGAAGATTAACGGGTTTCTTAAGCAAGAAACAAAACATACAAATAATAAACAATGATAAAAAATAACATTATAATTAGGAATATCTTTTTATTGAAAGACACAAAATGGAAGTTGAAACTTAAGGCCACTGAAAAAGATACAGCATATATAACTAAACAATAAATAATATCCGGAATGTATAAAGAAATTATTAAAATAATTAACAAAACAAAAACAATAGGACAATGGTCAAAAGCAGAATAGCTCACAATGAGAAAAGATGAGTGGTCAAAAACCACGGAAAGTTTCTATCCTTATTAGCAACTACATACATGTAAACTGAAACACAATGTACATAAGACTGACACACAATTAAATGATGCTTTTAAATATTACTGTACATGTGGACTAAAAACAAATGCTTTTACACTATTTGTGGAAATTTAAATATTATAACCATTTTAGACAAGTATTTGAAATAATACAACACCCCAACATGTGCTGGTACTAGGCCTATTTTTCATTTGATCTTTTCCTCACCCTTTTGCTGCTCTACTCTGTATCATATGAAGTTTGTTACTTATAAACAGCGCGTCCTGTGTCCCAAAGTCAGATGCTTTCCTGCTCAATTACATCCGTGGGAAACAGAGGAAAAAGTTTAAAGGGGAAGACAGGGCAGAATTCATTCCCGCCTCAGCAAACGGTAACCAGCACCAAGCGTCTGGAAACCTGCCTTCCCATCTGTCACTTTTCCAAAGGGTAGTAAGAGCTTCCTGCTTTGTTATCCTCTTCTGGCTTTACTGCCCTCTGGTAGCTTCTCACACATGTAAAACATTCTCTGCATTTTACTCCCTGTGGTTTAAAGGCTCAAAATTGGTTCCGCTTTTCTCTTTAGACTCTCAAAGCAAACAATTTCATTCCTAGATATCTTCTGGCGTATCTGCATCAAGACATATATGCAAAAAGGCTCAGAGTAGCATTATTTGTAACCCCTCCACACTGGAAACCACCCACATTCCCATCAAAATTAGCAAGAAATTAAATTGTAGCTTGTTCATAAAATGAATTTCATCCATGAAAAATGAATGATACACAGTTTATATGACCACATAGATGATTCTCAGAAATAAAAAGTTGAGAACGCAGGCAAGTCAAGACACCATGCAGTTTAATTGTATTCATAAAAATCCAAAAGGAAGAAAAACTGCAGATGAAATTATATGAAATATAAACTTTTAAAAATAGAACATTCGTTATGCCTATGTGAGGACAAGAAGGTAATTGGATCTAGAAGAAGCCATAGGTTTCTCTAAAATGCTTGTAATATTGTAATTATTTTAAATAGTGGGATATACAGGTATTCCTTATTTTTATTTTTATTTCATGCACTATGCAAAATTTAAAATGTCCTTTCATATATTCCAAATATACAATTAAATAATTTATGAAGCATAATGAATGAAAAGTTTATAGTCTATGGCCTATTTCTTATCTTTCCTTTTCTTCAAACTTGGTACTTTAATTTATCACCCTTTTTTAAAACTTCTTTAGAGAAAGCACAATATATTATACATGAAAAGCACATATTAAAAGTACTGTTGATGTAATAAGTGTATATATATGTCTGCGTTTATAATGTGTGTGTGTGTATGTGTGCGTGTATTCATGTGCTGTGATCTGGATGTTTATATACTTCCAAAATTCATGCGTTGTAGTCCTAGCCCCCAAGGTGAAGGTATCAGGTTATCAGGGCCTTTTTAGATGCGATTAGGTCTTGAGGGTGGGCCTTCATGAATCCAGTTAGTGTCCTTATAAAAAGGCACGAGTGAGCTTGTTTGTCCCCTGAGAACATATGAACCAGGAAATGGGCCCTCACCGCATATCAAATTTGTTACTACCTTGATCTTGGATTACTAGCCTCCAGAATTGTGAGAAATAAATGTCTATTGTTTACAGATTGCCCAATATGTGGTATTTTGTTATTGCAGCCTGAATGAAATAACATATACATTATTTATTTATATACATATGCATAAGCATGCATAAATATAACTATATGTACATATATGTATACTATGTGATAAATTGGATAAGCTCAGCTTCTCATTATAAATGTGCAATGAATTGTTTGATTAGAATTTCTAACCTTACAATAATTTTATTTTTAAAGGTAATCAATTTTAATGAGGAAATCCTTCGTCAAATAATGATCTGTTCATGATACTCTTTAATTCTTATAAACACTTAACTTTTATATAAATCCCAGGTGAAATAGAGGAATATGATTTGGCTAATTAAATCAAAATAAATAATAGCTTTTCGGTCATTGTTGAGAAGAACATTGAAAATAATTTCTAGTCTGGCACAGTCACTCACGCCTGTAATCCCAGCACTTTGGGAGGCCAAGGCGGGTGGATCACGAGGTCAGGAGATCGAGACCATCCTGGCCAACATGGTGAAACCCCATCTCTACTAAAAATACAAAAAATTAGTTGGGCATGGTGGCGGGCGCCTGTAGTCCCAGCTACTCGGGAGGCTGAGGCAGGAAAATCACTTGAACCTGGGAGGCGGAGGTTGCAGTGAGCCGAGATTGTGCCACTGCACTCCAGCCTGGGGGACAGAGCGAGACTCTGTCTAAAAAAAGAAAAAAAAAAAAAAAAGAATTTCTGAGAAATCATTACGTAGGGGTCACTTATTAACCCATTAATTCATTTGTTAAATAGTTGCAGTCTTAGTAAACAACACAACTGAAAAGTGTTTTGTGAGCAATTTTTGAAAACAGATAAATTGTCCAATAATATCGAATATTCTTTCTTTCATCACAGAGTCCATATTTCAGAAATGTCCATTTCCTTATGAAATATTTCCACAAATCATATACCTTTTTCTCCTCTTATTGACTCAGTTTTTATATTTAAATTTTTCACTAGTTCATTGATTTTTCAGATTCGCAATATCGTAAACCATGAACAAAGACTGCTTAGTTGCTCTTTCTGATGTAAATAGTATTCATTTTTCATTAGCCATTTATGCTTCCTTTATTATTTTCCATATAAGAAACAGCAATGAACCAATTTCCATTTTCCTCAAAACATAATTAATTCTTTCTCCTGGACTCTGCCCTTTAATTTTAGAGGTCAACAGTGGCAGAAATTACATATATACACATACACAAACACACACACACACACACCCCACCTCTATCCTATGGCTGTGAAAATACAGTAAAATTATTATCCAAATGCTTCTGAAGTGTAGATAAAGCATTATTAGAAGCAATGAATATCTGTCTACATGTTGGAAATTCTTCTTGCTCTCCTTGGTCAATAGCTTATTTTATTTGAGTTTTTTGTTTGTTTCTTTATTAAGGTTAATCAGTAACAATTGTGGAACTCATAAGCATACTTTTCTTTGTTAAGGATATGCAGTTTTTTGTGCGACAATTTTTACGTTACATATTTTACATAGTAAAGCTACGATAAATATAGCTATTGCCTTCAAGGACTTACCTAAATATAGCATATTATTCTGATAGCAATCAACGTAATTTAATCTTATACACTTTAACTGCTTTTGCTCAGGAGGATTGTAAACATAAGATTTATTCTTTTGCAAACTTTACACTTGTCACTGATAAGGGCAGTTAGTCTAATCTAGTTTCCATCCCCAGATGCATACAGCATAATCAATACCTAGTTCATATTAAAACTTCTCCATTTTCTTATAAGATTCGAATGTTAGCTTCTTGAATACTTACCAAGATTGCTTACTTATCTATTTATGTTTCTTCTTTCCCAGATTTTAGTTTTCCACAAACACCTTCTTGAAAAGCCTATTGCCTTATACAGCCCCTGGAGAAATCAGCTCCAGAAATCAGAGTTCTTTTATGTCCTATTACCACCTTAATAGCAACTGCGAGACTAATACCTGGCATGTTGGAGACCTCACTAAATATTTTTCTTTTTTTTCCTTTTCTCTTTCTTTCTTTGTTTCTTTTTTTTTTTTTAGACAGAATTTTGCTCTTGTTGCCTAGGCTGGAGTGCAATGGCATGGTCTGGGCTCACTGCAACCTCTGACTCCCGGGTTCAAGCAGTTCTCTCGCCTCAGCCTCCCGAGTAGCTGGGATTACAAGTACCTGCCACCAAGCCCGGCTAATTTTTTTTTTTTGTATTTTTAGTGGAGACGGACTTTGACCATGTTGGCCAGGCTGGTCTTGAGCTCCTGACCTCAGGTGATCCAATTGCTTCAGCCTCCCAAAGTGCTGGGATTACAGGAATGAGCCACCATACCCGGCCACACAAAATATTTTTCCAAAGAACAAATACAGTTAAAATTTCTGATAGGTTGAAAGTGTTAAATATTTCTGTTATATACCATGTTGAAATTATCTTTTAAGGTACAAGCACATTGAATTTTACTCTTTTAAAGACCTTATTTCTCAAGTCCTTTATGGCCACTGCGAAGCATTTGTTTACTTTCTGTCATCTCAATTATACTTTCACCCTGTTCTCTATAGCTAATTCTATTCAAGGACAGAGTACTTGTTTCTTCTCTTCTTAGTGAAAAATTAAACAATCGAGAGTGAGCAAATGCAGAATTTGTCAAAGCAATCAATGCCACAAGGCTCTTTAAAGAACTACATTTAGTTTATTCATAGATCATGCAGCAGATAGATGAAGTCGACTTAAAATTTCCATTAGAGGACTGCCAGAGCAGCTAAGCAAAACTTATTTTCACTGTGAAGCTGACAGTATTTGAAGAAGAAAAATCTTTATGCATTTAAGTAATAAAATGGGCAACAATAATTTACATAATTTGTAGACCGTAATGTAGTTTGTAAACACTACACTTCATTGAAACTGTTTCTTTGTTAGCAAATTATTGTATTCCAATAGGATCTATGATTATATGAAGTTACTATCATTGCTTTGTTCTATATACATGATGGGAAATCCAATCAAAGGTTAGCTTTTTGTGTATTTCTTTTCTTTTATTTTTCTTCTTTTTCTTTTTCTTTTCTTTTTTTTTTTTTTTTTTTGGAGATGGAAGCTTGCTCTGTTGCCCAGGCTGGAGTGCAGTGGTGTGATCTCAGCTCACTGTAAACTCCATCTCCCGGATTCAAGCAATTCTCCTGCCTCAGTCTTCAGAGTAGCCGGGATTACAGGCGTGTACCACCACGCCCAGCTAATTTTTGTATTTTTAGTAGAGACGGGGTTTCACCATGTTGGCCAGGCTGGTCTTGAACTCCTGACCTCAGGTGATCTATCTCCTTGGCCTCCCAAAGTGCTAGGATTACAGGCACGGGTCACCGTGCCTGGCCGAAAGTTAATCTTATTATTAGGAAAAAAATAATTGCTTCTCATAGTTTTCAAATATTAGGTAAGAATTTAGCTGTTTATAACTTGGATCTACATATTTAATCTGAAATATTCTAGCTATTTTTTAATTTCAGAGGTTAGGAATTAGCATTCAAAAGTGCATTAATAACATACAATTCTGACCAATGTAAACAAAAAAACAAAATATAGTTAATCATGTAAAGGCAGTCTCTGACTTTTAAAATCACAATATTTTATCTTCCTGAGTATAATTATACTTTATTTTATTTTGACAAAAATAATTACTCTTTCAAATATAGTAGTACTAGTTACATTTGTAATGAATGATCATTTATCAGTTAACCTGGAAACATTATACTTCAATATTAAAAAGTTATAATTCAATATTAAAAATGGTTTATTACATGCTATTTATGTAATAATATTGACTAAAATTTATCAGTACATTAATAAATATACTTAATATTTTCTATGATTTATGGTAAGTTCCCATTTTTTTCTCCCTTTCAGAATATCTTTTAGTCTTCTGGACATTTAATTTTCCATAAGATTTTTAGAACATTTTTGTTTATCACAAGTACTATCTCACTGTAAATGATATCAATCAACAGTCTACATTTAATCCACGTAACTTCTTAATGATTCATCAACTAAAAAAAGTGAGTGCTTGAAATTATAGCATATTTGGCCTTTTCAGAATTGTTGATAAATATATTTAAATGCCAGATTGTATTTGCCAAAAATTATACTGGTTGTCTTAAAATATTGCCTCATCGCCACCAGTTGAGAGACACCTGTCTGAGCCACCTGGATACGCTTGCCAGCTTTCATCCCGTGGCATATCCTGAAGGGACCCTGTTTCAGCTCCAGTTCCTTTTGGCTGCAGGCACAGAGCAATCTTGCCTGTGCAGGGACTAGCTGGGAGACTCTCCCATCTGAGCCACCATGACAGGATTACCAGCCACTATCCTACAGCAGATTAAGTGGTCCTGAAGCTCAACTCTAGTCTCTCTATAGTGCAGCCTGGGAACAATCCTGTGGCACAGAGAGATGCTGAGAAATATATCCATGAGCACCAACTGGACAGGCTTGCTGGCATCCATCATAAAGCAGATCCTGACAGGGCCCTGTCTCAGCCTCAACCCTTCTCTGCTGCAGCCTCAGACGTACCCGACCTGTGTTGGGTAACTCATGGGAGAGACAGTCCAAAAGGCATGCTGACTCTGTCCCATTGCAGTTCCAGAAGGTGCCCTGAATTTTAGCTCTAGCCCCTGTCAACTGCAGTTTATAAGCAAATCTGTCCATTCAATAAACAATAATATTGATAAATATAAATAAAAAAGTAGTATTGTTTTTTCTGATGTTCAATGTTGAATATCATTTTCTACAGCTTTTGTTTCCTTTCGCATTAATACTATGAAGTTTCAAGACGCATCCTATAAAGAACATGATTCATTTGGTGGTTAATTTTATCATGTATTGTGGTGTTTTTGCTCACATTTTAAAGTCACTCTGAATAAAATGTGTTCATTCGCTTGAGATCAATTTTTCTTACTCATTCTTCTCACTTGCCATCTCACATGAGCCTAATTGGTACATTTTGTCAAAGCACCCCACTGAGTAAAGTACACTTAAAGAGATTTCTTTAAAGGCATCTAAGGAGATAAGTTACTGTAATAAATCTAGATTACTCAAAAGAAATAGGTAAGAGGATGCAATAAACAAATTCATCTTGCTGATGAACAGTATGTATATAGAGAAAACACCTATATTCAACTTTTTTAAATTTCCTTCTTGCCAAGTAATTATTTATTTTCTTTGTATTTTTAATTTGGTATCCAAGAGACATTCGAACAACAAGAAAACAAAGTCAAATAAGAAAGAAGTAAAACAAGGCAAACCGTCATTATTCTGGACTCCGTAGTCATTATTCAGATTTGTTTCAGACTGAGTGATCATATGAATTAATGGGGTGCTCTCCAGGGCAACCTGTGGCTCTGACAACAGGAGCAATATAACTGTATTTCCTAATCATACTAGCATGTCGACTAACAGCTTTATATTGGAAAATAAATGTAATGCAAAGAACACCAGGCACAACGAAAAAAATATAGGAAGGCATGAGTAAAAACAGTAAGAGCTAAGATGAATCAGATAGATACAGGATCATAAATCTTAGAAATTCCACTTGTTTACTATCGATCATTCAGCTATCTGAGAAGCAACAAGAAATTGGGTCTTTTGAGTCTGACTTTGTGCTTCTCCATGAAAATTAACTCCAGTAGAAGCAGGTTCAATAATTTTAATTAGTTGCTCTTACCTGCTAGACTTAGAAAAAATTGAAATCCAGCATAATTGATTACCAGTTTTGTGGTCCAATAATATGTATTTCAAAAATTGTTTGAACCCTAGAAGAATGATAGGCTTCTGCACATACATGTAGGAAAGTTCTGACTGGCAGTCTTTATTTATATATGGCACTGAATCAGAAATGTGTTTTATTATAGCATTTCTTCCCCTTTCCCCAAAAGAAAAAAATCAGCAGAGAATAGAGGGTCTAAGAGAATTCCTATCAGTCTGCTGTTCAGAAAATAATGCAAATTATGAATCCTCCAAAATGACAAAATTTAACTGATTGTTCCATACAATTAAATAGTTATTTTTAAACTAAAAATAATGCATCATCTTGGGATAATGAATCCCTTCTTAAATATAAATGTATAATCATTATTCACTATTCCACTATTCAGCCATTTGAGTGATTTAAGTATTTGAGTTAAAAATACATTAAGAATAATAATTAAAAGCTCTAATTATATTACATTGAGATTTAAGAAGGGACAGCCAACTGATAGGGATGTTCTCTTAGAATCTCCATTCTCTGTTGATTTCCTTTTGGAGGAGGAGAAGAAGTGGTTCTCTAATAAAGCATCTTCCAGATTTGGTGCCATATATAAATGAAGACTGGTGGTCAGAGTTTTTCTGCATATACTTGCAGAGGTCATTCTTTTTGATTCCCTCTTGCCAATAAAGTGACTAATATAGGACCAAAAACATTTTGTGAACCTTCATGTCTCTATGCTTAAGGAAGGCTTCCATTAATTATTGTTTTCTTGATATTTTAGTAGCACATCTGGAAATTTTAGTGTAAAATCTAAGTTTAAATATAACTAGAAAAAAATGTTTAAACGTTTTAAAATCGAACATATAGTGACAAACTAGAACACTTCAGAATAGCATCTATCCATTTTCTGTAGTCTAAGAGTAAATAATTGTTATAGTTTGTGTTAAAGTATGTATATTGCTTCCCTGAGGGTTAAAGTCTTAAAAAAAAAAAAAAAAAAAAGTAAAAAGTGTAAAAAAATAAAAAAAAAATCTGTGAACTTATGTAAGAAAACAGACAACTTCCTTATCAAATGTGACCTAATAGTTATCTGGAGTTAATAGGCTTATATTTGGAAAATTAGGAACTGATATGTTAATATTTTATCACTCAGGGCTATGCCTTACTGAGATATAAAAGATCTCTTGGTACTTTTAAAATGTTATAAATTAAAAAAATTTAGACCCAGGCGTGGTGGTGCACACCTGTAGTCCCAGCTGTTCTGGAGGCTGAGGCAGGAGGATCACTTCAGCCCAGAAGTTCAAGGATGCAGTCAGCTATGGTCATACCACTGCACTTCAGTCTGAGCTACAGAGTTAGACCCTGTATTTTTTTTTAAAGAATGGACAAAATTATGCTTTATTATGCTTTCATTGGTCATTCTATTCTTCCTTTATATCATAAAGATATAGTACAGTATAACTTTTTCCATGTGATTAATAAAAAATCGTAATTTTTATTTGCATCTAAGGGAGTGTGTTTCATGAAAGCATGGATTGAATTTGCTTATTTTATCTCTACAGTTAGCTTAGTTTCTATTAATGAGTATGTACTTAAATATATTAGTGAAATAGATTAACAAAGGAATAAAAGTGTGCACTTACTATGATTAAACAATATAGGTAGACTAAGAAACATGGAAATTCCACCGGTGATTGCTCAGTAAAGTATAGTAGCCTTCTTCTGTCTTCCTAAAACTAGGCATCGCTATTCCAATGCATTGTCAGAGCGTTACAGCTTTCTTTCTAGAGTTATAATCTAATCTCTCTGAAACTTCTTTGCTGAGACTCTGCATTAAAGACAAACTTGTAAGGTAAATGAGGATTGGTATCCCCGTAGTCATTCTAGGCATGTTCTTTAGATCTGTCAAAAGGAGGCAGGCTGTCATTGCATTATTATTTTATCTGTATGGTTAAGAGTTCAGTGCCTTTTGCACCCAGGGAACTTAAACTTAATGAAAGCACAGACTGTCTGCTTCATTCTCCATTTTGTTGCCAACAGTTTGTACGATTGTGATTAAAGTATGGGCTTTGCTGGGCTCTTCATTGCTTTCAGGCTAAAGAACAACTCCTTTATGAATCTGACAAGGCTGTTTATAACACTATCCTTAAGTGCCTCTCCGGGTATCCAGTACTTACTTCTTCCATCTCACTCTAGGCTCCTAGACCTGCTACTTTAACTTTTGCCCCTAGGTCTTTTCACATGTAATTGCTTTCTCCTGGAACATTTCACATCCTCAGGTCTTTCTGATCTCCATCAAAACTAATTCTAATTCTAGTTTAGATATCATTTTCTCCAAAATTAACATGACATGTGAAACCAGGGTTAATTTCCCTCTATTTATTCTCAATTTATACCCTCTAACATGCCAATGTTCCTAACTATGTTGTTATTATTATTATTATTATTATCTCTTATGCAAGTATAAACCTTGTATCCCCCATCTTTCAAGGGCAGCCTGTATTTCTGCTCCATGAAGCAAGACTTAACACTGTATTGCTTTCTCCTTCACCAGTAGGACATTTCCGACACCCACCAAAAAAGAGAGGGAATCCACAAACCACTAGAGAAAAATAGAGATTTTACTGAAGATTTTGAACAGAAGATTAAACAGGTAATGTCTATAGCTTGGCTCTCAGTATTTCACTCCAATATTTTTAAGTAGCTTTCTCTCAAGCTTGACTTTTGGGCCATAGGCCACAGACCTTCTCTTTCTTTTTGAAACTTTCTCTATTTGGTTGCACATTAAATTTTGTTCTGTGAATTATAGCAGCTACTATGGTAACAAAGGAAGCATACTGAAATTCATTCTTCTTCTTATAAGACAATATATGTTAAAAAAAATTAAAAAAAAATTAATGATGACCCTCCTCCCTTTTTTGATAGATTCAAATAAAATATCCAGAACAATGATAGGGATATAATCCGTATTCACTTTGCCATTTAGTCTTTAATGCAGTATCTCAGGAAGTAGTTTTCCAAAGTGCTTTATGAGCCTCACATAATGTAAATAAAACAAAGTGGACTTCATATTTTAAGAAGGAATCTATAGTTAAATAAGATGATTTATATAGTTTAATTACAAAAATATGCAAAATCAGCATCCTCATTACAATAAGTAAGTAGTTCATATCTTGAGCATCTTTCACTTTCTGTTTCACTTTACCTGAATGTTGAAATCAATATGCATTTTCCAATAATCCAATATGAATGATTTTCATGAATAATTATAGGTTAATATTATTTTCTTTTCTTTTTTGCAGAGAGTTTATTTACCTGAGCATCATTGCATAATATCACATTATGGCAATATTGGCTCCAGCCTCTTAAGTAGTGGGACATCAAATTGCTGTAAAAATTATGGTTACTACTGCATTTAAATTTTATGTGGAAAATCTGACAAAGTTGTAATTAATAAGTGCAATGATTCGTGCATGAGGATTTCTATTTCCAGCCTGGACTGTATCCATGAAACCCAGACTGGCATATGCAAATGCCATCAAAACATCCACACCTGGATAGCTGACAGGCATTTCATGCTTATCCAAAACTAACACTTACTCTTTCCCAGCTATCCTTCCTTCAGTCTTGCCCTCTGAGCTGGGGAGAACACCATCAATTCAGCTGTGCAGTCTGGAAGCTTTGATAACATCCTTGACTCCTTTCTTCTTTGATATATTACATCCAGTGCATCAGCAAATTGCATAATCTCTACCTCCAAATATATATTTAGAATGGAACTACATCTCACTACCTCTACTAATATTACCTTGGTCCTAGCCATCAAGATCAATGACCTGCATTTTTGCAATCTTCTTTTACCTCATCTCGTCCCCACCTCAGGTATTTCTTACCATACCAGCCAGAAAGAATCTTTTAAAAACTTATTTCCAATCATGTTAGTCTTCTGCTCAATACCCCAAGGACATCCATTCTCTCACAGAGTAAAAACCAAAGTCCTAACAAAGACAAAGGAAGCCCATAATTATCTGCTCTGACTCCATTCCTCTCCTGCTTGTCTTCTGCACTCATCTCCTGCCAGGGGAGGTTCACTCTGTAACTTCCTTTCACACACATTAGCCTCCCCATAGTTCAGGCACATGTCAGTCAGAAGGCCTTTAAGGAGACTGGAACACCTTCCTCTAAATATACGTGAGATTCACCCTCTCTTATTTCATTGAAGTCTTTACACAAATTCCCCATCACTGAGACTTTTCAGAATGACTCTAGTTTAAATTAAAACTTCCCAAATTCTACGTCTTTTTATCTTTTCTTTTTCTCCAGTGCACTAATCATCTATTTGATGCACTACATATTTATTGTTTATGCACTTCCCTACCACTAGAATATATATTTCATAGTCACAGGAAATTGTGGCTGTTTGCTCAATGCTTTATCCCCAGGGCTGAGAGAATCTAGATGGAACTCCATTCATACTTGTTGAGTGAATGTATCATGGGAGCAAGCTATTTAAACCATAGAAAAAGTAACGCATTATTTTAAACATTAATGTTATCTTTACATAATGATGTGAGGTATGTAAGATTGGCACTACAATATTCACTTGGCAGTTGAAGAAAATGAGTAGAGAAAAGATTAATAGTATTTCTTAAATTAGACCTCAGGCTTCTTGAATTCTTTAATGTGTCAGAGACAGTAGATTCCTAATGCTTCTGTAACAAATTACCATATACTCCCTGGCTTAAAACAATACAGGTTTATTATCTTACACTTCTGGAGGTTAAAAATCCAAAATGGGTCTCACTAGGCTTGAGTGGGTGTCCGCAGGGCTGCATTCCTTCTGGGGGCTCTAGGAGAGAAGCGGTGTCATTGCCTTTCCAGCTTCTAGAGGCACGGCACTTCTTGGCTCATGGCTCCCAGGTCACAGCCACATCTCTGCAATCTGTTCCAGTGGTCACATCTCTTCCTCTGACTCTCCTGTCTCTCATTTACATGTGTAAAGACACTTGTGATTATACCGAACCTACTGGAATAATCCAGGACAATCTCACCAATTCAAGAACCTTAATTTAATCACATCTACAAAGTCCTTCATCCCAGGTAAGGTAACATATTTACACTTTGGGGGATTAGGAAGTAAGTATTTTTTAGGACTGTTATTCTGCCTACTACGCAAGAATAGCATAAAATATTCTTAATTTTTTTATTTTTTATTTTCATAGATTCAGGGGCTACATGTGCAGGTTTGTTACATGGAAATATTGGATAGTATCGGGGTTTGGACTTCTAGTGTACCCATCACCTGAATAGTGAACATTGTACCCAAAGGGTAATTTTTCCACCTTCAGGCCAAGCATGGTAGCTCATGACTGTAATCCCAGTGTTTTGGGAGGCCGAGGTGGGTGGATCACTTGAGGTAAGGAGTTCGAGACCAGCCTGACCAACATGGTGAAACCCTGTCTCTACTAAAAATACAAAAATTAGCCGGGCGTGGTGGCACAGGCCTGTAATCCCAGCTACTCGGGAGGCTGAGGCAGGAGAATTGCTTCAGCTTGTGAGGCAGAGGTTGCAGTGAGCCGAGACTGCGCCACCGCACTCCAGCCTGGGAGACAGAGCGAGACTCCGTCTCAAACAAAACAAAACAAACTTCCACCTTCAGCATGAACTATTCTATCTTATATCATGACTATAATTGTAATACTCATTACATTGTTATTTTTCTTAAAACGATTTTAAATTTTGTAACTTTCATAAATGCATTTCAAAAATTATTAATCTGCATTTAGTACTACAAGGTTATTTTCTGTTACTAAGCATCTTATTTTGAAATGTGTAATACATGCAGTTGCTTGTGTCTTTTCTCCTGGTTTTAATGATTTAAAGTAATTACACAAATTGATTATTGATTGAAGCAGTAGTTTAAGTCAGATGCTCTCTTTTATAACATTTTTCTATATACTCATTTAAGTAGATATTTTAGTTTAAAGCTTCTAAACACGTCAACATATTTCCTTTTATTCGGTATCTAGTAAGGTGAGTATTTAAATTTAAAAAAAATTAAGACAATGCCTGTAATTGTCCCCATTAAAATTTGCTCAGTAGTAGATGAGTGTATACTGGATATCAAAAACCAATCGCTTCTCTAAAATGATCATGATTATGAGATTTTGGTAAGTAATCAGTTTTATATTCTGTATTATATATTTTCTTTTCCCAAAATAGCCATTTTGTAGAAATTATATTAGTATATGATTGACATATGTTGGATATAAATGGAAAAATTAGTAAATTAGCTCTGCTTTAGACACCCTGTAAACATAAGCACTGTTCACCTGTTAGGAAGTGGCCAACAGAGACAATCGGCTTCAAAGTTTGCAATTAATGATTTTGCTGGCCTGACCTTCACAAATAAAGGTGACTTTTGAAAAGTTAAATTCTACATTTGGAACAGGCAATTACCCAAAACTTACTAGTGTGGTTCCATAAGTATGTAAGGCAAAGTAAAAGACAACAGTAGTAAAGTTGAAGTAGAGGGGTAATAAAGTAGACTTCACTCTTTGAATTGACTAAACAAGAAGTATTTTTGTAAGACTAATATCAAGTTATTAATTGAAACTGATATTGAAAATAATTCATTGAAAAAAATTACAGACATACTGTCTTTTTATGAGAAACAAATTAAATGAAATATTCTAAATATATTCCATAAACCCTTATAAAGCAACATTTATAAGATACACAGAAAAGCTGATATTTATTTAATGTTTTGTATCAGACACTGCTCTAAATCTTCTATCTCTATTAACTCATCTAATTTATTTATTTATTTATTGAACTGAAGAGTTAAAACTGAACTTGCAACCTGAAAATATGATTAGCAATCAAATGTGAAAGAAAAGTGTTGTTAAATGTTCACAATGCAGACCAATGATACCATTCACTTCACTTTCTTTTTTTTTTTTTTAATGTATTTATTATTATTATACTTTAAGTTGTAGGGTACATGTGCATAACGTGCAGGTTTGTTATATATGTATACTTGTGCCATGTTGGTGTGCTGCACCCATCAACTCGTCACTTACATCAGGTATAACTCCCAGTGCAATCCCTCCCCCATCCCCCCTCCCCATGATAGGCCCCTGTGTGTGATGTTCCCCTTCCTGAGTCCAAGTGATCTCATTGTTCAGTTCCCACCTATGAGTGAGAACATGCGGTGTTTGGTTTTCTGTTCTTGTGATAGTTTGCTAAGAATGATGGTTTCCAGCTGCATCCATGTCCCTACAAAGGACACAAACTCATCCTTTTTGATGGCTGCATAGTATTCCATGGTGTTTATGTGCCACATTTTCTTAATCCAATCTGTCGCTGATGGACATTTGGGTTGATTCCAAGTCTTTGCTATTGTGAATAGTGCCGCAATAAACATACGTGTGCATGTGTCTTTATAGCAGCATAATTTATAATCCTTTGGGTATATACCCAGTAATGGGATGGCTGGGTCATATGGTACATCTAGTTCTAGATCCTTGAGGAATCGCCATACTGTTTTCCATAATGGTTGAACTAGTTTACAATCCCACCAACAGTGTAAAAGTGTTCCTATTTCTCCACATCCTCTCCAGCACCTGTTGTTTCCTGACTTTTTAATGATCGCCATTCTAACTGGTGTGAGATGGTATCTCATTGTGGTTTTGATTTGCAACCTGCTCCTGAATGACTACTGGGTACATAACGAAATGAAGGCAGAAATAAAGATGTTCTTTGAAACCAATGAGAACAGAGATACAACATACCAGAATCTCTGGGACACATTTAAAGCAGTGTGTAGAGGGAAATTTATAGCACTAAATGCCCACAAGAGAAAGCAGGAAAGATCTAAAATTGACACTCTAACATCGCAATTAAAAGAACTAGAGAAGCAAGAGCAAACACATTCGAAAGCTAGCAGAAGGCAAGAAATAACTAAGATCAGAGCAGAACTGAAGGAGATAGAGACACAAAAAACTCTCCAAAAAATCAATGAATCCAGGAGTTGGTTTTTTGAAAAGATCAACAAAATTGACAGACCACTAGCAAGACTAATAAAGAAGAAAAGAGAGAGGAATCAAATCGACGCAATTAAAAATGATAAAGGGGATATCACCACCGACCCCACAGAAATACAAACTACCATCAGAGAATACTATAAACACCTCTACGCAAATAAACTGGAAAATCTAGAAGAAATGGATAATTTCCTGGACACTTACACTCTTCCAAGACTAAACCAGGAAGAAGTTGAATCCCTGAATAGACCAATAGCAGGCTCTGAAATTGAGGCAATAATTAATAGCCTACCAACCAAAAAAAGTCCAGGACCAGATGGATTCACAGCTGAATTCTGCCAGAGGTACAAGGAGGAGTTGGTACCATTCCTTCTGAAACTATTCCAATCAATAGAAAAAGAGGGAATCCTCCCTAACTCATTTTATGAGGCCAACATCATCCTGATACCAAAGCCTGGCAGAGACACAACAAAAAAAGAGAATTTTAGACCAATATCCCTGATGAACATCGATGCAAAAATCCTCAATAAAATACTGGCAAACCGGATTCAGCAACACATCAAAAAGCTTATCCACCATGATCAAGTGGGCTTCATCCCTGGGATGCAAGGCTGGTTCAACATTCGCAAATCAATAAACATAATCCAGCATATAAACAGAACCAAAGACAAGAACCACATGATTATCTCAATAGATGCAGAAAAGGCTTTTGACAAAATTCAACAGCCCTTCATGCTAAAAACGCTCAATAAATTCGGTATTGATGGAACGTACCTCAAAATCATAAGAGCTATTTATGACAAACCCACAGCCAATATCATACTGAATGGGCAAAAACTGGAAGCATTCCCTTTGAAAACTGGCACAAGACAGGGATGCCCTCTCTCACCACTCCTATTCAACATAGTGTTGTAGTTCTGGCTAGGGCAATTAGGCAAGAGAAAGAAATCAAGGGTATTCAGTTAGGAAAAGAAGAAGTCAAATTGTCCCTGTTTGCAGATGACATGATTGTATATTTAGAAAACCCCATTGTCTCAGCCCAAAATCTCCTTAAGCTGATAAGCAACTTCAGCAAAGTCTCAGGATACAAAATTAATGTGCAAAAATCACAAGCATTCTTATACACCAGTAACAGACAAACAGAGAGCCAAATCAGGAATGAACTTCCATTCACAATTGCTTCAAAGAGAATAAAATACCTAGGAATCCAACTGACAAGGGATGTAAAGGACCTCTTCAAGGAGAACTACAAACCACTGCTCAGTGAAATCAAAGAGGACACAAACAAATGGAAGAACATGGATAGGAAGAATCAATATCGTGAAAATGGCCATACTGCCCAAGGTAATTTATAGATTCAATGCCATCCCCATCAAGCTACCAATGAGTTTCTTCACAGAATTGGAAAAAACTGCTTTAAAGTTCATATGGAACCAAAAAAGAGCCCGCATCTCCAAGACAATCCTAAGTCAAAAGAACAAAGCTGGAGGCATCACGCTACCTGACGTTCACTTCACTTTCACTCCATACTTCACTCCAGTCAAGTATTTAAAAGTTGACCTTGACATTGAGACATTTCTTATTTAGACAAAGAAGAAACTAACCTGCAGTCTCCTGTAAAACGTTTTGAGCTTATTTGCTGATTGTAACCAATAAAAATAATCAGCTTCAGAATTTAAGTGTGAGACAACTACAATTTTGTTTTGTTGTAATCAAGTAGTTGTAGTATTTCTTTGCAGCTAAAGTACATGCTTAATTATAAGTTTAAGCACTTAAAATGTTTTATGAAACAAGAAGAATTAAAGATTTATTTTCTGTTATGAATGTTTTAATATTTTCTTAAACTCATATTCAACTGTAGCAGAAGATAATTCATTGCTAGTATGTTTAATATAATTTGTCTATATATTTTTTGCCAGATTTCAGGTCATTTATAATAATAACTTTGAATTTATGGGACATTAATCAGATAATCAGCTTCTTCTGATGGAGGGATACAAAAGGTGGCATAATGCAGGAGAGGTATAAAAAGAAGGTTGCCTAGAAATACTCAGTTACCAACAGATCATCCCATTAATTTCTATTCAAGTCTTTGCATAATATTTGGTTGAATATCATTCATTGTTTATACATATATGTCTTTACATGCTTACTGAAAAATGGTCTTTTTCCTCAAAATTGTATTTGAAAATAACTTTGAAGAAAAGATGTCATTAGTGCTTTGTTACATACTTTATTAACATAATACCTGGCAACATAACCTATCAAATAACTTAAAAATGAACTACCCTTTAGCTTCCTCAATTGTATTCTTATAAATATTTAAAATAAACATTCAAAACTCTATTAAAAGAAGACGTTGGTTACATCACCATCTATGCATTTTTATTAGTAGTAAGAGTATTTTAACATAATATGCAAATGCATACTACAGACCATAATTTCTAGTCTTGCACTGAAGCAGAAGAGACGTGTGCAACTTCTGGAAAGGGTCTTTAGGAAGGAGGAAAAAGCTGTATCTTCCGATTTTGTTTCCCTATTACAGACTGCAACATAGTGTGATGAGTTAGTCTTCACCAGGTGGACTGCCAACCCATTCTACAGATAATCTTCCTCTCTAACAACATTAAGTTTTCCTGCTTGCCTTTATCCACCTAACATGACTGTCATATAAAAAAGAAACAAATTGATATACTGTTCAAGTCACTGTATTTTGTGGTCCTTTATGCAAGTAGCTTAGCCTGCATTCTAACCATAAGGATTTTGGTACAAAGATGTAGGAAAATGCTGGACAAAGACCAAAAACAGTCGGGCGCGATGGCTTATACCTGTAATCCCAGCACTTTGGGAGGCCGAAGTGGGTGGATTGCTTGAGGTCAAGGATTGCTTGAGGAGTTCAAGACCAGCCTGACCAACATGGCGAAACCCCACCTCTACTAAAAATACAAAAAATAGCCAGTTGTGGTGGTGCGTGCCTGTAATCCCAGCTACTCAGGAGACTGAGGCAGGAGAATTGCTTGAACCTGGGAGTCAGAGGTTGTAGTGAGCCGAGATCACACCACTGCACTCAAGCCTGGGTGACAGAACAAGACTCCATCTCAAACAAACAAAAACAACAACAACAAAAAACCCGCAAACAATGTGTTGCCCTAGTAGAACAGGGAAAAGACTAAACAAGGACTCACAGCTGCTGTTGCTGAAGTTGATGACCTTTGGGAAGTCATAGCAAAAATGTCGCCAGAGATCCCTGGAAGGTAGACCAACATAGTTTGATTATTGAGCAGAAATAATTGAAAAACCACAAAATATTTTCCGCTTAGTAAAGTTCTACCAGAGAAGAACTTTTATTAGGTAGGGTTGGCTTGCCTTTAAAGAGGCAGCATGATCAAAAGCCCACACTCTTCCTCAAGCTTTTTTCCATCTCGGCAGCTAGACTTTGGAAGCCAGTCCCCTGCAAGTATCAAATTAAGGACATTTGTTAACCACTCGGGTTTATTGCACCGGAATGCTTTAATGCAAGTCCGGTCTGTGCAGCCGAACTATACACTGTAAAAGGCTGCCAGTGAAGACAGCAGGTTAGGGCTGAAACATTGCTTCAGCTTTATTCAACATGCAATGAAGCTGGCTGTGCCTACAGAAAGGAGCATCTAGTTCTCACAAGGGTACTATCCACTCACTGAACTAATGCCTGGGGCAGTGCCACAGCAGTAGGGAAGTTTATTTTTCTCATCTATCCCTCCAAAGTGGTGTCTCACCTCTAACTCTCATTTTGAGACCCTGCTTTAAAGTAGTTGTCATTATATGGATAGAGAGAAATGGCAGGTTCCGTGGCCAGTAAACACCAAAAAACAAACAAGGTTTCAAAGATTAACAGACAATAAAACAAACCGACTATGTAAAGATATAATCTTTGTTTAATCATTTTCACTCAAAACTTATGAGAAGCAAGCAAACTTAAAACCTGCTGTGTGTTTTGCAGGAAGTATATTACCTAAATAAATGAACAACAAACGACAATTTCTTGGGAAAATGTTAGGCAGGTTTTAAGGACATAATTTTTCTTTCTCGGTCCAATCTCAGATGTGGCCAAGAAGTTTCTAAGCAAAGAAAAACGTTCAAGCAAGTGAAACCCAAAACTGCCGTAAATATTCATCAAGGAAAATTCCTTGAATACCAGAGCAGATACTTTTCACATTTATGTATTAATTTACGTTAGAACAGAGGATGTTTGTTTCTTATTCTTCCGTTTTCCAAATGAGAGTATTATGGCAGTGATCATATTCCTGTTCTCTATTTTATTTTATACGGGAGAGGATTTAATTTAGTGCATGGGTTAAAAACCTGCTGGTGTCTGGGCGCGGTGGCTCAAGCCTGGAATCCCAGCATTTTGGGAGGCCAAGGCAGGCGGATCACGAGGTCAGGAGTTCAAGACCATCCTGGCAAATACGATGAAACCCCGTCTCTACTAAAAAAAAAAAAAAATACAAAAAATTAGCAGGATTTGGTGGTGCATGCCTGTAGTCCCAGCTACTCGGGAGGCTGAGGCCAGAGAATCACTTGAACCCAGGAGGAGGAGGTTGCAGTGAGCCAAGATCATGACACTGCACTCCAGCCTGGGTAACAGACCGAGACTCTGTCCAAAAAAAAAAAAAAAACCTGCTGGATATTACTTATCAAAAAAAAAATTGTGGAATTTACCTTGGGATAGTGAATGAATAGATCTGCGTGTTACCCTGTAACACAGATCCCTGCATTATTTCATTAAAAATAAGTGCTTTTATTTGTGGGAAGAATGACCTGCCTGGCTCCCCGGAAAACTCTGTGCCCACCTCCTTCAGTAGGTGTTCCCTAACCTCCTATTTCTGTTAATGGGATAGAAACAGAAATAATGTGTGCAAATTCTAGGTCATTTAATTCAAATGATATGAACCTGCTCTTCCTTTTTTTTCTTTTGCCTGCTGGTTAGAACTCTTTTTCACGTGATAAGCAAAGGCCTATAGGGATAGAGGAGTAGAAGATGAAAGAAGTATGTTTTCCTAACATGATTAAGCTACTATAAAACCTAGAAATGCCCTGGTGTGTTAGGTGAGAGGTAAATACATCTCTATTTTTAAGCCACTGTATATTGGGGTCTTATAGTTCATAATACTCGATGGATCTATAACAAACTGTGACTCACCAAATTTGAAACATTGCATGGAGAAGAAAACAGACATTTTGAATAACAACCTGTCTGTTCTATTCATTATTTTCCCACTCTGGCTCACTCACTGCAGCACTAGATGATTTAGACCTAACGCATCTGGCACACAGCATTCACTCAGTAAGTGTTTGTTGAATGAATTCATTTTCAAATTTCCATCATTCATTATTTACCATTCTTTCTTTCCACAGACAAGAAATTTTGCCTTGAGAAAGTTTTATAATCTCTGTAGAGTTGCAAGAATTTTAATATTATTCCTATGCCTTTATCAAAGCACAAACATATGAGCCAATTTGGCCTCATGGAACCAAAATGAAATTAGCTTTTGACAGAGCAATTTCAAAATAAATTACCCCAAACAGGCTCTTTTCTCCGTTGCAAATGCAAAGCTCTGTTGTTGAACAAATATGCTTCTTTGCTTTGGTGATGAAATCTATTTGATCTGCCTCTCCTTAAGTTTTAATATCATTGTGCTCAGAGCTAGGTTTGGGGCTCAGTTTCAATAGCATCTTATTAACTGCACTCATTCATTTTTTCAGCTTTCTGCATACATTGTTGGGAGTGCATCTTAGAAGGAGAAATTAAGGTATACAGGAACAAGGGAATGCTGGCCTAGCATGAAGATGGGCTGCATCATGCCCAGCTACCAAGGGAGGAATAGGCTTCATCACAAGATGACCATGCATCCATGATTTGACCTGTATCATCTTATACATTCTTACTATGTATTATGTGATTTTATAGGAAAATAGTAGAAATCAATATATAACTTCATATTCATGTTAATATATAGCTATGTCTTTATCCAAATTAAAATATAAATTATACTTTAAGTCATTCCAGAAGATTTAATAGAGTTGGCAGAAATTAAATAGCTAATAAATAAATATTAGTCTCATTTTCCCTATGCATATTTTTACTTTTAAATTTTGATTAAAATGAAAAATATTTAAAATGATATCAATAGACATATACCTGGTTAGTCCTACTTATTAATTTTTTTTTTTGAGATGGAATTTTGCTTTTGTCACCCAGACTGGAGTACAGTGGCATGATCTTGGCTCACTGCAACTCCGCCTCCCGGGTTCCAGAGATTATCCTGTCTCAGCTTCACAAGTAGCTGGGATTACAGGTGCCCGCCACTATGCCAGCTATTTTTTTTTTTTTTTTGTATTTTTAGTAGAGACTGAGTGTCACTATGTTGGCCAGGCTGGTCTCAAACTCCTGACCTCAGGTGATCTGCCCACCTTGGCCTCCCAAAGTGGTGGCATTACAGGCATGAGCCACCGCGCCCAGTCAGTCCTACCTATTAATTTTTAAATAAATGATACTGTCCAGAAAGAATAAAGCTGACAGGATATAAAGTAAGAGTACAATTAAAGGATGCAAACAGATGTAATGTAATAAAATGAATAGAGAAGTTCTCACATGTAGGCTGTCATTATGTTCTGGTGACTCTACTTGACTGTGTTCTATATGTGTCATATAGAAAGTTTTCTTCTTGTTATTCATTTTTCTCTCTGTGCTTTGCTAAATATAATTTCTATTGTATTATGTTTCAATTCATAGGTCTTTTTTTCTACTGAGTTCGTTATTTATTTCCTATGAGTATCTGTCCACTCCTGTGTTAACAGATGAAAGGTATGAGAGGTAACCTCAATGTCATAATAAAATGTCTGTTTCAATAACAGGTTGCAGCTGTTAGCTTTGAAGGTGTGACTTTGGTATGTGTGTTGCAGGGTTCTCCTTTAAGGAGGACTATGCCTGTCAATATTTCACACTGCCTTTCAGGTCCAGCCCACGACCCCTGAGGTATCGACTTTACTGGACTTGGTAGATCTTTGTTACATCTTCCTGGAAGTTCTACCCTTTGCATATTTTGAGTTTAGTTTGTTACATTTTAACCACATGCGGCCTCATAACCTGGCAAATGTCTGGAAGGAAAAACATGTCTTATATATGTTGAAGGTTTCTCTTTCTAGTCCTGTCTCCTTGTGCATTTTATAACAGTAGGGTAGCACTGAGGCCATTGGTCAATTACGCAGATTTCCCGGAAGCAGTAGATCTGAGTACTCGTTTTCCTCGTGAGCACAGTCTACCACTTGTGCCACACAGATCCACTTTCTAAGCAGTGTTAGAGAATAGCTCCTCTATGGCTGCTGGGGACTTCTGTTTCCGTAAGAAAATTTAAAAGAGGGAGGTTAATACAATGAACTGTAGGCTCTATCTCTGCAGATGGTCTCCAGCTTACAACTGATACTCATTCTCTCTCTCTCTCTCCTATTCATTCTAAATTCTTCTTGCCCTTAGCTTTCACTTTAGTAGTTGTCAGTGAATTATTCATTAGTGTGACACAAGCCATCATTATTGAGTCAATGGAAGCCATATTCTTTTCAGGAGGGAGTCGCTGCTCATATCCACTCACCATTATAATGGATCAATGAAGAGCTAAGAGGGACCAATAGTTCCATACATATTCTTCTCTGCTACCATTTTTATAAAAGCAAACCAACTACCACCTGTTGACCAGAGTCAACTATCCCTGACTGAATGGTAATTTCTACTCAAGCTGGCTACTTTCCGGCTACAAGAATTCTACAGTGTTTTGCAAACATTTATAGTTCGGAGTTCATGGAAACCCTTGCCACGTTCCTGGTGAATTCTCCCTTTGCCAACCAGGGGCTCCAATCTTAGCATTGCAGAGACAATGCAAAATCCCACTGAAAAAGTGAGATACCTGGGTGACTCCTGCTTTGAGCTACAAATTGTAAACCTATGAAGAGAGGTTAGCATTGGAGGGGCTGATGTTGATATCACACTTTTTATTTAAATGTATTCACACTGTTTGGAAGTTTTACTTTTTAAATTTTTATTTGTTAATTTATTTGGAGACAGAGTTTCACTCTTTTTGCCCAGGCTGGAGTGCAATGGCACAATCTCAGCTTACCACAACCTCCACCTCCCGGATTCAAGTGGTTCTCTTGCCTCAGCCTCCCGAGTAGCTGGGATTACAGGCGTACACCACCATGCCCAGCTGATTTTGTATTTTTTAGCAGAAACGAGGTTTCACCGTGTTGGTCAGGCTGGTCTCTGACTCCTGACCTCAGGTAATCTGCCCGCCTCAGCCTCCCAAAGTGCTGGGATTATAGGCGTGGGCTACTGCGCCTGGCCAGTTTTACATTAATCATGCATTTACACATTTTGAAAATTTAAAACAAATTGACTATTTACTACAAAACAGTTTTTGTTTGTTTGTATTTATTTATTTATTTTTAGAGGAACGGCAATTAACTCAGTGTTCAGGATGTTTCCCTTGCCCCACTTATAGTGATGAAGCAAAGTCAGACATACACAAAAAGCTTTAAGACCATAAGGTATTAAATATTCTATTAAAAAGTGGATTTGGCTATATAACTTTAGGGGTGCAGAAAATTAATTATATGTGAAGGCACCGAGAAGGGAAAGAACTTGGCACTTTTCAAGAACTGGAAAAATAAATGCTTTTGTGAATGAAACAAAGAAAGCAAAAGAGAATAACCTAAGATTGTAAATTTCAGTCATTGTGAGTTCACAGAAGATATTTTATTCCATCATAATTATTTGGCACTTTTCGTATGTGTTGGAAGTTATTGCAGAATTATGATAGTGAAGGAAAAAATAGGATTTTTAATGTTCACTGTGTCCGAAACTATTAAGTGTTGCAAAACTTGCATTGGAAGCTACATCCCTTGCATGTGACTAGCATTTGTGGCAAACTGAATATTTCTAACAGCACTGCCCCGCTCACTCCTTGCAAAAATATCTATGTCCCAATCCGCAGAATCTGTAAGTATGTTACCTTACATGGAAAAGGTACTTTACAGATGACTACATTAAATATTTGGAGGCTGGGTGCAATAGTTCATGTCTGTAATCCCAATAATTTGAGAGGCTGTGGCAGGAGGATCACTTGAAGCCAGGAGTTCAGACCAGCCTGGGTGACATAGGGAGATCCCATCTCTACAAAACACACAAAATTAGGTAGGTGTGGGGGTGCATGTCCATAGTCCTAGCTACTCAGTGGCTGAGACCAGAGGATTTCTTGAGGCTAGGAGTTTGAGGCTACAGTGAGCCATGATCAAACCAATGTGCTCCAGATTTTATCCTAGATTTTCCAGATTGGCCCAAAGTAATTATAAAATTCCTTATAAGATGGAGGCAAAAATATAAAGATTAGAGAAAAGAGATACGGCAAAAGAAGCAAAGTGGAGTGATACATTTTGAATTCAAGAAGGAATACACCAGGAGACAATGATTGCTGGTGGCCTCTAAAAAATGGAAAAGGCAAGGAAAATCTAGATTCTCTGCTAGAGCCTCTAAAAAATACCCATGCCTCTTAACACCCTGATTTTGGCTGAGACCTGTTTTGAATTTCTGACCTCCAGAACTATAATGAAATGTGTATTTGTTATTTTTGCTGCTTTAGGCCACAAAGTATGTGGCAGTTTGCTTCTGCTTATTTATTCCTAAGGGCATATTGCCTTGCTTAATCTTAACCGTTTCAGAGGCATGTTATCCTCTCTGAGGGGGGAACGGTGAAGTAGGGAAGGGATGAAGTAGCCGAGCCTGATTCTTCAAAGGAGGGTAATGGCTGCCCTGTGCTTATTGAAACACTGATTTCTGACAGGGAGAAACATGCAGTGGGTCTATTTCTATGGTTATTGCTTTGCCATATTGTTTTCATCATTGATCAGTTTTCCTGGTTTTCTATACTGAAACTTTGCCTGTCTTTTAGGCATTCTTACCATTTGATCAGAAATATATGGAGGGATAATCAACCATCAATATATTCCATAATTTTTAACATAAAAATTGTCAGATTAATCTCTTCGATGTGTTTAAATTTACTCAACTTCAACAACACCAGAGCAATAGAAACTTTAATGAAAAACAAAATTTTAACCACATTTACAGGATTTCAATAGAATGATGCATATGCAAAAGTTATCCTTTTCTCTAAGGATCAGTGATGTAGTTTTTTCACACGGCTGTTGGCCATATGTATGGCTTCTTTTGAAAAGTGTCTGTTCACATCCTTTGCCCACTTTTTTAATGTGTGTGTGTTTTCTTGTAAATTTATTTAAGCTCCTTATAGATGCTGGGTAGTTGTGGAAGACAGTGTGGCAATACCTCAAAGACCTAAAGACAGAAATACCATTTGACCCAGAAATCCCATTACTGGGTATATACCCAAAGAAATATAAATCATTCTGTTATAAAGACACTTGCACACATATGTTCATTGCAGCGGTATTCAAAATAACAAAGACAATGAATCAACCTAAATGCCCATCAGTAATAGATTGGATAAAGAAAATGTGGTGTAGACATACCATGGCATACTATACAACCATAAAAAAGAACAAGATCATGTTCTTTGCAGGGACATGGATGAAGCTGGAGGCCATTATCCCTAACAAACTGACACAGGAAAAGGAAACCAAATACCACATGTTCTCACTTTTAAGTGGGAGCTACATGATGAGAACACATGGACACACAGAGGGAAACAACACACACGAGTCTTTTGGAGGGTGGAGGGTGGGAAGAGAAAGAGGATCAGGAAAAATAATAGTTACTAGGCTTGATACCTGTGTGATGAAATAATTTGTACAACAAACCTCCATGATACAAGTTTGCCTGTGTAACAAACCTGCATTTGTAGCCTTGAACTTACAATAAAAGTTAAAAGAATTCTCCTTAGTGAGTTCTCTGTATAGTAACAAGTCAGAATCAATGTACCAGACAGAATCAACACAGTCAAAGGGTAGTATGGGCCAATCTGTCCCACAGATTCAGGCAATTAAAACAAAGGAAGGGTGGTACAATATGCATTCTCATTAAATATAAAACAAAAATAAAATAGCAAAATAGTATTTACTTTTGAATAGAAAAACAGGCTGGGCTCAGTGGCTCATGCCTGTGATCCCAGCACTTTGGGAGGCCGAGGAGGGCAGATCACCTGAGGTCAGGAGTTCAACCAGCCTGGCCAACATGGTGAAATCCCATCTCTACTAAAAATACAAAAAGATTAGCTGGACGTGGTGGCGTATGCCTGTCATCCTAACTACTTGGGAGGCTGAGGCAGGAGAATCCCTGGAACCCGGGAGGTGGAGTTTGCAGTGAGATTGTACTCCAGCCTAGGTGACAGAGCGAGACTCCATCTCAAAAACAAAACAAAATAAAACAACAACAACAAAAACAAATAATAAGATTTAACCACAAAATTCAGAACATAGATATATGCCTAGTTCTTAAGTTTACTCTATCACATCCATTAAATAAAGCAATCAAACAAAAAAGGCTGCTCGATTTACAATTGGAAGACTGGTTGCATTATTTCTCACCAAGCTCTTTTACCCAGGTGTTCCAGGAGCTGAAAATGATGGTGAGATTTGATCCCAGTTCTTCGATAGAGGGTCTGAGAAGACACTAGAATCCTGAAGGTAGATTAGTCTCTAATACAGTCTGTTCACCTCCATAGATCTTAACATGAGGTTGCATTAAGGTCAAGGGCAAGCAATGACTTTTGAAAGAAACTGGAGCAGTGACAGTCTTCTTGGTGTGTCTCTTTGACAGGAAAAATATTTTGGAGTCTCCTTTTTTCTCTTTCCTTTTCTTCAAGCAGACCATTATCAAAACTGAAATATATAGTATGGTGGAGTAAATTTCATATGAATTATAAACATTATAAGTAGCCTTAATTACAGTTGTATGTAAATAATTATAAATTGATTTGTTGTTAAAATTTCATCTCTATCCTGAAATCCACTTATATTTTTATTAATAGCAGTTCACCTAGCATGACTCTCAACTCATATCTTAAAAATAAACCTTAAAAAGCAAAATACAGTTTGGTAAATTTATTATACGTACTGAATGATAATCATATACTTATTTCTATGTAACATACTATATAACATCATATAAGAAATTCTTATTTGTATTCAAACACTATGTGATATATACATTTCCATAAAATCACTTAAAGACAGGACATAAGTCACATGTTCCTTTTATTTGAAAACATGAAACATACATTGTAATATCTAAAAATGGCAAATATTGAAGCTGTAGATGGCAGTATTGTGGCATCTTTTATGAGTATGTTATAAAGCTATTGCTTGTCTTTATCCTTCACCCAACAACCTTTATTACGTTGTACTGTTTTAGAGGTCAATGTATGAAGACATTGAAATGTCAATTTGAAGACTTTTTTTTAAAGTAGGCAACTTGGATTTGCGTTTCCTCTCTGTTTAAAGGACTTTAGTTGGAGAACAACAAGAATGATGAATAAAAGCTTTCTATTTTTCATCTACTTCGTATAGCTAAGCCACAAGGCCAGGAAGTTGTGAAACTGGCTCTGTGAATTGCAAAGGACTCATCCATTTCTTCTTTCTTGATTTTATGAAGTTCTGAAGGGGCTTTCAAACATGTATTTTATAATACCTATTCGGCGTTTAAAATTTCTTTGATTTCAGCATATCCTTTGATGTTGAGGTTAAATGAAGCTTATCTATTTTCATATAACTTATTCTCATTCATCCTGTAGGTATTTTCAAGGAACATTTTTCAGTGAATAACTAGATTTTATAAGGTAGAGATAAGTAAACTGTTCATCTTTGGCATAGGACCGAAGAGATAACTACAGGTAATGCATAAGAAAAGGCTCTAATAATAAGGCTGTGATGAAGTAAGCTGTACATTTTGAAAGAAGGGAATAATAAGGAAAATGAGTACTGTGTCATCCAGTTACAATTTTTCTCTAAAAATTCTGAGTGGAAGTGAAGTTACAGGGTTAAACCTACACTTAAGCTTTTGCTGCACCAGGAGAAGTGTTTGATATTAAGGCAAGGAAAGCGATGTTCTTGCTGCATCCAATTTGTTTAGTTGTGTTGAATCTTTCTTGCAAGTTTTATTAGTCCTCAGGGAGAAAAAAAAAAACCTTGAAAGTTATACTTTGCCTCCTTTCTTTCTATAAAAAGATCAAATATCAATTGAATTTAATAGCCAAAGTAAGTAAAAAGGTACCAATTTAATCTCATCAAATTTTTATGAGCACTTTTAGCAATAAGAAGGCAATATTAAGGTGTCACATTTAAGTGATGTGTTATCAATGCTCTTTTTGAATCTTCAACATAATATGGCAGAATTCAGTAATGCACCATAAATAGCAACTAATGTGGGAACAAGCTGAGCTGCTCTGTACACTTTATAACATAATTAAGACACTGTAGAGAGTTCTTCTTTTGAAATACCCAAATTTGACCAGATAACATAAAATGATCAGAATCAAAGTCCTCTTTGTGATATGACAATTGCTTTCATTTTTCTTCTCTCCAATTTCAATGCACTAACCTCAGCAAGTAACAACGACACTTCATTTTTCTCAGTCAGTGTTAATTTGAAAAAATCTTGTGACTTTCAATACATCTTTATCCATTCTACATAATTTTATTCTAGAAACCACACTTTCAGACAGTTGTCACAGTTATTGCAATTCCAATTGCCTTTTGTGAACAACTAGATACAGTTTGATCAATTCAAAGAGCCTCAAGTCAAATAACAAATAAATGGCAGAGACTACAAAGGATACATTCTGAGAATCTAACAAGCACTTTCTGCTATCTTGGACAGCTTACAATTATGAAAATTAGTTAGCATGTTGAAATTACTCCTTTTAGAGGCATAAGGTTTATTGGAAAACCTTTAATGTTAAAAAAAGATAAATGTATAAAGAGGTCATTTACTGTTTTTCAGAATGTTAGCATATGAAGTAGAAATAACACCTAATAAATAGAAAAATATACTTACTATTTGTGTCCATATAGAATTCTGTGTCTATTGTTTAAAACTAGACTACTATATGGTAATAATTTATAAAAATTATGAGCAACTTTTGAAATTCATAAAAATATTCTTCAAATTATTAAAAACAGAATAAAGTGTAGGAATATAGCTTGCATTTTAAAAAATGAAATTGCTGAATGTGGCATGAAAAAAATGTCAATACATTCTAGTAATAAAGGAAAGAGGCCATTTCTCAGTCAAGTTTCTTTAGAAACATATCATGTATATGACTCTATCTTTAGCTAAATCTTTCTACTCTCATTAGCTAGTCCAGATCACAAAGTCTATGTAACAGCTATATAACACAATGACACTATAATCGATATTATTTTGCATGACAAATTATATTGTCTTCTGTCCTGAAATCAACACAAATTAAATACACCTGTTCTCTCTCAGACTTAGCAATAAGAACATAGCATACTTTGAGAACTGATGCTGGCATAAATAGTAAGCTCCGCATTTACTTCCAGTTTTTAGATAATTCTTTTGTCAGATCCATTTTCAAATATGTGACTTGAGGGGCAATTCAGTTCTAAATGGCGCAAAAGTTTTCAGTGATACGGTAAAAGTTCCTAGATACGAATAAATTGAGTAACCATCTATATAGTATATTTTCTGGTGATTATTTTTAAGTATGTCTTCACTAACATCATTTACTTATGTAATTTATGTAATATGGTTATAGAGACCAGATCCCAGAATTAATAAGGAGAATTAAGCACTCTTGCAGCAAATCATATCACCTTGCAGCAAATCATATTACCTCTTTTTAGTTCTACATCCTTATAGTTTAATTGAGACTACCTTGATTTAATGCTTATCAAGAGTCTCTTTTAGTGCCATTAATAGATTAAACAGCCATTAAAATTGCCCTAGCAGTTCTTTGACTTAAATGAATAATTCTAATTTATCTTTGGCTCTTTTCTATTAAAAGCTACATTTGCTTTTAGAATAATATATTTTTCTTTTTTTTCTGGAACCTGTCGCTTTCATTTAGTTTTAATAATTCATTTTGAAAATACATTTTATTAAAAATTTCTTTGTACAATGATAGCTCTGTCAAAACTTTGGTTCTACTTGATCCTGAGTCAATAACAGTTTTTAAGAATAAATGATCTCTGAGAGTGAATGTGCCAGATTTTCCATCAGCAAAGCCCAGTTTAGTTACTGGTTAGAGACAAGTTCCAGGCTGCAACATAAGAAGTAGCAATCCAGATGAAGCAAAGGATCTCACTGAGTTGAGCTGGAACTGAGTTGGGAATCCGGAGAGACCAAGGCAGTTAGAATTCCCAGGGCAGACCTCCAGAGAGTAGAGTACTTTACAGAGAGAAAATTATGGGAGGAACTGCCTCAAAAAATTACATGCAAAAATAACTGGAGTCAGGATAAGGCATAGTGCCTATTCTTACAAGCTAGAGAGGAAACCTGATACAATTTGAATATCCCTTAGTCTAAATGCTTTGGACCAAAAATGTTTCTCATTTCAGATTTCAGATTGTTTTAGATTTGGGATGCTGAGCCTGTAATTCATGAGCCATGATAGAGAGTATATTGGAAAGTATTTTTGATATTATTAAAATATGATAATTATTCAAATTGACCATGGAATAAATGTTATTCTGGTCCTTAACAAACTTAAAAACTAATATGGTAATACATCATGTTTCTTAGTCATATCCCAGAGCAAAGCTAAATACTTTTTATAGGACTATAAAGTATCCAGGACCCCAAAAATGCCAATTCTTAATATATGTCCTTCAGTTGAGATTTACCAGTAGGGTAAAGAAGAAGGAAAAGATAATTCATAATACTGAAAAAAATCAATAAATTATGACCCAGAAATGATGAAGATATTAAGAGCAAAATTATTAAAATAGTTATTATTATATTTTTAAGAAGCCAGCAAAAAAGATTGCTTATGGTAACTAAAGACATGAATATTTAAAAAGTCCCAAATCATACATTTATAAATAAAAGCTTTAATATCTGAGGTAAAAAAATGCACTAATCTGGAAAAACAAAAGCTTAAACATTGAAGGAGGGAGCATTAATTGATCTGAAAATAAATAGAAACTATGGTAAAAATCAAAGAGAAGAAGATTGGAGTAAGGTAAAAAGCATCAGTGAGACATGGAATAACTTCAAGTTGTTGGTCTGATTTATATGTAATTGAAGTTCCCAAGGGAGAGGGAGAGAAACAGGACCAAACACACACAGAAAATTGAAGAAATAATAGCCGAAATTTGTCCAAGTTGAAGAACACTAAACTCCAAAATCAAGGAAGGTTAAGAAACTGAAGCACAACAAAATGAAGAAAAGTAGACCAAAGCCTATCGTACCCAAAGTGCTTAAAATATGTTTGTCATTCATTTTAAGAAAATATTTTTAAAACCTAAAACATCTTTACAAAATATTTAAGAAAATCTTAAAAGCAGCCAGAAAAACATACCTATCATGCACAAAGGAAATTTTTTAAAAAGACCATTTGTTATCAGATACAATACGAGCATCATCAGATAATGAAACAAAAAGTTTAAAGTACTGAAGACAATAACTCTTGACCTAAAATTCTTTACCCAGTAGAAATGTATTTTAAAATGTAGATAAAATAAAGACATTTTCAACAAAGGGTTATTGACAGAATTTATAGCCAGTAGAAGGAAGTGTTTGAAATGGAGGCAAAATAATACTAGATAGAAATCTGGATCTACACAAGAAAATAAAGAAAATCCAAAAGCATAAATGATAATTACATAGTTAAATGTAAAATAATTTTCTTATTTAAATGTGTTTGAGGGTAATAGCTATCTAAAAATAATTATAATGTATTGTGGATCGTATAGACACACAGCACATGGAAACAACAGCATGGAAACAACAGCACAAAGGTCAGGAAATTATAAATAAAAACATATCTTTGTAAGGTTCTTTCACTACACATAAATGGTATAATATTATTGGATGTAGATTATAAAAAGTTAAAGATATATATTATAAATCATAAAGCAACTACTAAGATAACAAACATACATACACATATACACATCCTAGCTAATAAACCAAAAAAGTTGATAAAACATAATTACAAAAAGTCATTGGGGCTACTCTGAGCACACTTCCTATGGGGTAGCCCTTCTCTGCAAGGAGCAGTTAAAAAAAATCATTGATTTATACATATAAGGCACACACACACACACAAAAACAGGAAAGAGGATACAAACCACAAGTATGACAAATAGAAAAGAAATAGCAAGATAGTAAATTTATTTAAACTCGAAGATGTCAATAATACATTAGATTAAGTGGTTTCAATGCCCATTAAAATGCAGATTGTCATATTGGATAAAAAGGACAAGGCCTACCTATATGCTGTTACAAGAAACTCACTTTAAGTATAATTAGAACTTTTTTATTTAGCAACTATAACTAAAATTTTGCTAACAACAATCAAGAGAAACCTGGAATGGCTATATTATTATAAAATAAAGTAGATTTCGAATAAAGAGCATTTCTAGGGGGTCATTTTAAAACAATAAAGTTATCAATTCAATAAGAACACATGAACATCTAAATGTTTATAAATCTAGTAGCTGAGCTTCAAGGTATATGGCACACAATTGATATAACTGCAAGGAAAAAATAGGAAAATATAAAGTCATGCTCAAAGATTTCAACTCTCCTCTCTAGTTAATAGAGTAAATAGAAACTTAAGAGGGCTTCAAAAGCATGGTGTTTGTCACATTAATAGAAAATGCAAGATATGGCCTATATGTTTTTATGAAGGATGCTATTAACCAACTTGTCCTTGTTGACATTTATAGAACAGTAACATCTAACAGTAGTAGAGCAAACATGAAATCATTTTTAGCCCCAAAATAGAGTGAGAAATTTAGAATGTTGTATGCCAACATTTGCCTAGAACTTATTCCACATTCTCTTTAATTAATCTGATTTACATCTGCTTTTTGTCTGATGCAATGTATCTTTCATTAAATCACCTGCCAACTTGGCAGTTCAATAGGAGCTATTATCATTCTATACTGTATGATAGCCTCTTAGTCGAACGCCCTCTTGCTGAAGTATTGGCCACTGTGCCAAAGAAGAAAGTAACCAGTGCTAAGAAGGGTACTAAGCTAGGATCCAAAATCAGAACTCCTGGTTGTGAGATACCATCTAAGTTGGGACCAAGAGGACATATGGGTTACTCTGCCAATGTAGCTCTTTATTATATACCCTCTTGCCTTACTTGCAACAGTCATAGCAAAATTTCCTGGAAGTTTATAACAAGTATGTTCAGCAGTGGCTGGCTACCAAGAACATCTCTCATAATTTTAAATAATATTTTCCCAATTAGCAAAACTCTGCCATCATGGTCAGCACAAAATTTGTATGACAAAATCAATAATAAATTTGGCTTTTTTAAATTTAAAAATCAAGCACTCAATTGTCATTTGTCAGACACAAAGTATGTGCAAATTGATATTGGGCACATTTTGATTCATCAAATTTTTCCGTAAATAATTTAAAATCTACACGAGGTAAAACATAGATACATATTTGAGGTAATCAGAAACATAGGATACCTAAATCTGTCACTTATATACCTACTCTTCTTATTAACATCTTGTAATTGAGGAAACAGAGGTGATCATCACAAGATAATTAAATAATTGGCCCACAGCCCCACAGTGAGGTCTTGGCTCTGGTTGAGACTTAAACCCAAGTGTCTGCGTTCTGAGTTCATGGTCTTGACTGATACACTATGCTGCCTTTCAAACTAATTAGAACATTTCAATTTAACAAATTAAAATTTTGTAAAATTTTATTATTTTATTATTACTTGTTATTATTACTTGTTATTCTTCCATATAGATCATTTAACATAGTGATTTTATTCTTTGATGTGCTATATAAAGTTAAGACACCACTAAGATTAAAAACAGCTTTATTCTGAGGCATCTACCTTTTTCTTTTCAACCAAAGTCCTGTGATGAAGGCTACAGGAGAATATAGAGTTCTGAATCACACTGAAAGCTTTCATAAGCCAGTGGTTAAAATGACAGACAGAGCTTCCGCACAACCATTCACTCATAAGAGGAAAAATGGCACTGATTGGATTAGAAGTAGAAAGACTAATGCATTTTTGTCCTTAAGGGTTAGAAGACAAATGGGTCTTTCAGCTCTGCAAGTGAGTACAACAAGCAATCCAAAAGCATTATTTGTGCAAGGTAGTTTGTAGGATCTGTTCCATTTGTCACTAGAACTAGTGGTCAAGGCTCAGAAAAATTTGAATTATGGCTTAGGCCAGGATTGGTGGCCTCCTGTTCAGAGCAACACCATGGGTTTAAAGGTGATTAGTATTCTCAAAAGCACTCTGGAGCATCATCTACCCCAAATGATTAATTCTTCAAGTTTCAGTGTGATTTGAAAAGAAGAGTTAGGCTTGGCTAACCTGAAAAAATGGGGAAGAAAATGAATTCTCCAAATGATTTTCCCCAAAGCAGATGATAAACTGTATTATTGCTAATAAAAACATCAACTACTGTAAAAGTTCCTTTTATGTATAATTTGTACATTAATCGGAAGGTGAGGAATGTCTTTTTCTTTGAGTATTATTCAGTTTCTATGTCATTTTTCAAGATATTTTTGAAACCTAAAAAGAAGAAAAAAACAATAAAATGATGCAAATATAGACTCTCTACAGCCATTAAGCTATGTCAGCAACTAGGAAAAGATGGCTTCAAAAGCATGGTGTTTGTCATATTAATAGAAAATGCAAGATATGGCCTATATGTTTTCATGAGACATTGACAACATGAAAGCCTGGAGACACGACTAGGTTTGATCTTATCAACCTTTCAATATCAACAGTAATTAAAAATTAGGTGATTCTTTGATGACCTCTGTAGAGCTGACATTGATCACACAATCACTGAGTGTTTATGGATCATTCTGAATATACATAATATCCACCAATACATGTAAAATGGCTTCAGTATTTAAACTATTTTTTCAAATCTAATTGTTTTGCTTGTCTAAGTGGTGAGGCTAATAAGGTAAATTCATTGTTATCAATTTACAAATGTAAATGTAAATGTAAATTGGCAGATGTAAGCCAGAATAACATGTGACAAACATAGTTTAAGGAACTAGGAATACACTGTTTCTGATCTCACGTGCTTTCCATTTAAATGGGAGAAACAGAGGAGAAATAATATATCAGCCTGTGTGCCCTGCCACGAGGCAGACTCTCACAGGTAGGATGTTGAAGGAGTTTAGAACATGCCACCCAGCGTCTTAAAAAAGTTGTATTCTGTTCTCCTGTTAATATGTTTTATGTCAGTTTAATTCTTAGGCCCAGCCAGAGATTCCAGCAGGATACGGGAGAAAGGTTTCCTCCCCGACAATGCTGAAGGAAGGTCTCCCTGAGAAGGTGAGTACGGATCTGTGACGAGAAGGGGCGGTCTCACAAAAAGACTGTGTAGAAAGCATTGTGAAGAGTATCAAGGGCCTGAAGGTGAGGGAGGTTCAGGTTTTGGAGGAAGAATTAGAAGGCCTTCATCACAAAGCTAGGTAAAGCATAGTGGGCCCCAGGGCTGGGAGCAGTAGGAAAGTAAACCAACAAAACTAGAGAGGGAGATGGGGCCACTTGATAAGAGATTGTGACGGCTGCAGTGTTTCTACATCATGAAGTGCTTTAAACAGCTGAAATTATAACATATGAGTTAGTATCTGCTGGCCTGGAATGACCACATGCTAATCCCTAGAACTGCCTGGAGCATTCTGGGGATCTGTGAGGAACACTATGGTATGTATAAACCACATGTAAGTGATACTTGGTTACCAGAATGTCACTAGTTATGTTGGGACATGACATGCCAGCTTCTCATTATTATTTAGTAACAGTAATTGGATTTATGATCTGTACCTGGTTTTATTGGTCCCTTGAGGGTTTTGATGTTTAAGGCAGTGCAGGTAGCTGGAATGTGCCTATGAGACCAGTTCACTATAATAGACTCCCACCAGAAGCTAGCTATCTTCCCAATCTACCAAAGTTAATTGCACATAATATATATACACAAAAAAGAGACTAGTTAAGCAATATTATTTTTTGATATTGAAATTTATTTTGGAGTATCAAAATTGATTATGTGTGCAGTTAGAACATTTCACAATTATAACCCTTAGGGATGGATTTTAATGTTTGATTCTTAGATATGTTTATTAAAAATGCATTCTCATTAACTTTTCTTATTACATTAACTAGAAAGAAAAATGTATCCCTGTAACATCAAAACACATGAAAATGGAGAAAAATTATTGTCTTGTGATGAAAAAATTGTACATAAATATTAAATATTTCAAAAGCTTATGAACGGGTTGGGTTTTAGTAACTATGCACTTTAAAATACTTCATGCATGAGTGTCAGAACAAAGAGGCATACATTATAAAACTATTTTAGTTCTTATGTAAGGAAAAAGAAAACAAATATTATAAATTTATTTAAAAATATTCATTAATGTAACTATTAAATATTTTTTCAAAGTGTTCTTTAAATTGTTGTGTTTCATGTTTTATCAACTTACATTTTTTCGTTCCCTATATGTTCATTTGGGTGGAATTTACATTCTTGATGCTAACCCAAAATGGCCATTTTTGGCTTTAACAAGAGTGAAAATAAACTTACAGTCTTTATTTTACAGCAAGATCCAATATCAGAAGTCCCATTTTTTGTCCCACTTGTACCAACTTCTATTACTTATATTATAAAAAAGAAGTTCTTAGAGGCTTTGAATTGAGTAATGAAAAATAGTGAACTAAAATTTAATGAAGAAGAACAACTCACAAACCTCATTTTATACATCATCTATTCTGCCCTGTGGATCCTTCAAACCCTTCAAATATATTTTATTATTTTCTTTTTGAAAAATTAAATTGTCAGTGTCTTTATTTAGTATGATCTTAAAAAAACACCTATAGTATTATTAAGAATTATTGAAAGGCCTCTAAATCTCCAAGGTCTTGCTAATGATCTGAACATCTGTGGATGCTCTTCAGGGAGTTCATGGAACCAAGTGAAATATTGCTTCTGATGGCAATAATTCCAAAATATGTGTATTTAAATGCATTTCTTAAACATTTTCTCAAATAAAGAAGACTTTGATGACTACAAAATTTTTAAATGTCCCTACTCTTTAAGAGCTGAAGGATAAAGGAAATACACACACAAACACACACACACACCCACACACATACACACAGTTGTGAGCAAAATTCTCAAAATAAAACCTTATATTTAGCATTGGACTTTCAAGTAAATAAATTGTATAAGAGAACTGACAACTGCAAATCATATCTAGCTAATCAAGACCCAATTTTAATACTTGTGGCCTAATATGTATCAATAACTAAAATATAAACTAAAAATCAAATAAAATGTAAATACAGAATGAGAAAATGTTTAGAGGCTACAAAATTTATTGCAATTATCTCTGTGCTCTTATCTATTGATTGCAAAAAACTAGAAGTACTTTCAGTAACTTAGTTAGATAAAGTGGCCCTATAAATTATCAACAATACTAGGTCATGTCTGAATGAGACAAAAGATACTAAAAATTAAATTATACATTTTTAAAAATGTATTTTAATAACCAGCAAATTGCCACTATCGAACTGGGAGTTTTGTAAGTTAAGTAATGTCTAAATTTTTCTGAAGATAAAATATAGTTTAAACGTAAACTAATATGTATTTGTTTACATGGAAAGGAAAATAAGCTTATTTTGATTAAACACAAAATGTAATATAATAATTTTCACTGTGTAGTAGCATAATTTAATCAGTGTTTTTAGTTGTTCGTAGATGTCTTTATATTGCATCAATGGTATTGTTAAAAGCCTATACTTATTTTTAATATGGTCTTAATTTTTAATTTCTTTTATTTTAAACATTTGTGAGTACATGGTAGGTGCATGTATGTATGGGGTACATGAGATGTTTTGATACAGACATGCAATGTGAAATAAACATGTCATGTAGATGGGGGTATCCATCCTGTCAGGCATTTGTCCATTCAATTGTAAACAATCCAATTACACTCTTCAAGTTATTTTAAAATGTACAGTTATTATTGTCTATAGTCACCCTGCTGTGTATCAAATGGTAGATCTTACTCATTCTTTCTAAGCATTTTTTGTACCCATTAACCATACCCACCTCTCCTTTAGCCTTCCACTACTTTTCTAAGCCTCTAGTAACTATTATTTTATTCTCTATCTCCATGAGTTCAATTGTTTTGATTTCTAGAACCCACAAATAAGAGAGAATATGCCGTGTTTGTCTTTCTGTGTCTGGCTTACTTCACTTAATAAAATTATCTCTACTAAAAATACAAAAAAAAAAAAAAATTAGCCGGGCGTGGTGGCAGGCACCTGTAGTCCCAGCTACTTGGGAGGCTGAGGCAGGAGAATGGCGTGAACCCGGGAGGTGGAGGTTGGAGTGAGCAGAAATTGCGCCACTGCACCCCAGCCTGGGCAACAGAGCAAGACTCTGTCTCAAATAAATAAATAAATAAATAAATAAATAAAACTAAAAAAATAAAATGATCTCCAGTTCCAGCCATGTTCTTGCAAATGACTGGATCTTATTCTTGTCTATGACTGAATAGTACTCCATTGTGTATATGTAACACAATTCTTTATCCATTCATCTGATGATGGACACTTAGGCTGCTTCCAAATCTTAGTTATTGTAAACAGTGCTTTGACAAACATAGAAGTTCATGTATCTCTTTAATATACTAATTTCTTTTCTTTTGCATATATAACCCAAGTGGGATTATTGGATTATATGGTGGCTCAATTTTTTGTATTTTGAAGGAACTTCCAAACTGTTCTCCATCTTGGTTATACCAGTTTACATGGCCATCAACAGTATATAAGGGCTCCCTTTTCTCTACATCCTCACAAGCATTTTTTATTTCCTATCTTTTGGACATAAGCCATTTTAACTAGGGTGAAATGATATCTCATTGTAGTTTTGATTTGCATTTCTCTGATAATCAATAATGTTGAGCGCCTTTGCATATGCCTGTTTTCCATTTGTATGTCTTCTTTTGGGCAATGCCTGTTCTAATTTTTGCCCATCTTTTGATTAGATTATTATATTTTTTCCTATATAGTTGTTTGAGCTCCTTACATATTTTAGTTATTAAGCCCTTATCAGATGGGTAGTTTGCAAATATTGTCTCTCATTCTGTGGGTTGTCTCTTCACTTGCTTGATTGTGTATCCTTTGCTCGGCAGAAACTTTGAAACTTGATGTGATCCCATTTGTCCATTTTGCTTTGGTTGCCTGTGCTTGTGTGTAATTGCTTGAAAATTTTTTGCCCAGACCAATGTCCTGGAGATTTTCCCCACTTTTCTTGTAGTAATTTCATGGTTTGAGGTTTTAGATTTAAATCTTTAATCCACTTTGATTTGATTTTTGTATGTAGTGAAAGATAGGGGTCGAGTTTCATTTGTCTGCATATAGGTATTCTGTTTCCCCAGCACCATTTATTGAAAGAGACTATTTTCTCCAGTGTATGTTTTGGGGAACTTTGTTGAAAGTGGGTTCACTATATGTGTCTGGATTTGTTTCTTGGTTCTCTATTTTTTCCCTGTTTCTGTTTCTGGTCCCTGTTTCTGTTTCTATGCCAGTACTATGATGTTTTGGTTACTATACCTCTGTAGTGTAATTTGAAGTCAAGTAATGTGATTCCCCCCGTTTTGTTCATTTTGCTTAGGATAGCTTTGGTTATTCTGGGTCTTTTGTGCTTCCGTATAAATTTTAGTATTGTTTTACCTATTTATGTGAAGAATGTCATTGGTACTTTGATAGGGATTGTATTGAATGTATAGATTGGGTAACATGGACATTTTAATGATATTGATTCTTCCAATCTATAAACATGGGATACTTATCATATTTTTGATGTCTTCTTCAATTTCTTTCCTCAGTATTTTATAGTTTTTATTATAGAGTTTTTCACTTCTTGAGTTAATTCTAGATATTTTGTGTGTGGCTATTGTAAATTGAATTACTTTTTTATTTCTTTTTCATATTGTTCACTGTTGGCATATATAAACGCTACAGATTTTTGTATTTTGACTTTGTATCCTGCAACTTTATTGAATTTGGTGATCAATTCTAATAGTTTTCTTGTGGCATCTTTAGGTTTTTCCAAATATAAGATCATATCATCAGCAAACAGGGAAAATTTTACTTCCTTCTTTCCAATTTGGATGCCCTTTGTATCTTTCTCTTGTCTGATTGCTCTAGCCAGGACTTCTAGTATTATGTTGAATAACAGTGGTGAAAATGGGCATCCTTGTCATGTCTCACATCTTAGAGGAAAGGCTTTCAGTTTTTCCTCATTAAATAAGATACTAGCTGTGAGTCTGTCTTATATGGCTTTTATTATGTTGAGGTATGCTCCTCAACATACTCCTTAAGGAGTACTGCCAGACTACCACCTATGTTCTCTTAAATCCCAAGGTCTCTTAAGTCAGCTTGTGGTGAATGCTACCTGGCCTGGGACTCGCCCTTCAGAGCAGTGGGCTCCCCCTCTGGCCCAAGGCAGTTTCAGAAATACTGTCCAAGAGCCAAGCCCTAGAATCAGGAACCCCAACATCCGACTTTTTGCTCTACCCCACTGTGGCCATGCTGGTACCTAAGGTACAAGACAAATTCCCTTTAATGTTCCCTCTGCTTTTCTCAAGCAGAAGTTTTGCCCCATAGCCATGGCAGCTGGTAATGTGCTGAGACTCATCTGAAGCCGGCAAGTCTCAGAGGCTCATCAAGGCCCTCAATGTGGTACCTGGGTTTTGCTGCTGGCTATTCAGGGCCCAAGCATGCTTCAGTTAGTAGATAATAAATACTGGAAGCATTTATCTTCTTTCCTTTGAGGCAGCAGATTCCCTTCTGGCCTAGAGTGTGTCTAGAAATGTCTGGGAGATAGAGCCTGGAACGGGGTCCTCATGACTCTGACCTATCCTGCTATGGTTGAGCTTGTATCCAAGAGGCAACACAAAATCCTCTCCTCTCCTCAAGAAGAAGGAAGGGGTCTCTTTTGGAGCCACAAGCTGTGCAGCCTAGGGTTAGGGGAGGGGTGATGCTAGCATCCCTTGGCTGTCCCAGCTGGTGTCTCAGTATGTCATGTGCCACCACAGTCCACTGCCTCTGGGCGCCTAGTTCAGTCCTAGGACTTGCAGAAGAGTTGCAGTCCTTATGACCTAAACTATCTTTCAAGTTCACTTAGAGACCAAGAGCACTTTGGCCCTTTGTGGTGAGGTTTTGCAGGCACTCAAGTTCTGACAGTTGGGATGGGAGATTCCCCTCTGGCTAGTACTGGTTTAAATGCTCCCTCTGTGGGCCAGCGTCAGCAGCACTTGGTCCAGTTTTCGCTTCTGCTCTAACAAGACAGCACTGAGTTCAATAGCTCACAGTTGCTGTGTTCTCCCTCCTCCAGTCCCAGAGATGCTCTCAGCACCACATATCTGCTGCTGGGGATGGAGGAGGGGTGGTATCAGTGATTCAGTGCCTCCTTCAGCAATACTGAGTTATAAGCAGGTACTATGAGTGCTCACTTAATTTTTGGTTCTTATGAAGCTGTGTGTTTTTCTGTGTAGATGAGTTGTTAACTTGGTGTCCTTGCAGGCAGGATGATCGGTGGAGCCTTCCACTCTGCCATCTTGCTCTGGCCTTCTTATTTTTAATATTTTCATAAAATAGTCTGTAATATTCCTTCAAGTTGCATTTTTATTATTAATGCAACATACAATGAATACATTTTAAAATTATCACTTTCAATTAGTACTTTCTCTGAGATAAAATATTTTAAATGCATTGTAACTCTTTAAGTATTATCCCAGAGAAAATTCTGCTTAAAGGAAGAGATCCTACATTTTATATTATATCCTACATTATTATATTATAGATATATCAACACCAATATTTTTCCATGCACTATGTTTCTGACACAAGAGTACCTATTCTAACAATTTTTGTAAGAAATATCTCATCAAATATATTAAGTTTTGCCAGACTTAGATGTTGAAAATTAAAGCTTTTGTCAAGCCTATTACTCTGCTAAAATACAAAAATTTATTCAGTTAAGAATAAAAACTACAACTAAATGCAAATTAACAATTTCAAAAATTTGTAGTTTGAAAATCTCAAATACTTTTAATATTTATATAGTTCACCCATCTCCCCCTTAACTTTTAAAGGATAAACTCTAACGTCTCTCTGTTTGCAAGATCTATTTTTAAAACTTGCAGCCGCTAACAGCGTTAAAAGCTGATATTGTATTAGATTCTACTCTTTGAATATTTTGCTTTCAGCTTCTCAATTGAATTTGAACAAAATGCAACTAAAATTCACAGAACTTATTTACAAAATTGTAAGACACTTTGGTGTGTTTATTATTTTGTCTTTCAAAGGCTGAAGGATTTCAAAAATTTATTAATAATGAACAGCAGATAGAGCTTACTGTCATGCTAAAATCTACTTTTGTATGTAATATGAATGTTGCTCAGTTATTGTAACTGTGTATACATTTGTAAATGGCAACTCTAACTACACATGATTTTGTTTGTTCTTTTAACTACAGCTTATTTTATTTTGTTTTATTTTTAGAGACAGTGCCTCACTATGCTGCTCACTCTGTAGTGTGGTGGCAGGATTATGGCTCACTGTAGCCTCAAACCTCTAGGCTCAAGTGATCCTCCCACTTCACCCTCCTGAGTAGCTGGAACTACAGATGCACACCACTGTGCCAGGCCATTAAAAAAAAAAAAATTGTAGATATGGGGTCTCACTCAAATTTTGGCCTGACCAGTTGGTTTTGAATTCCTGGGCTCCAGAAATTCTCCCACATTAGCCTTTCAAAGTGCTGGGATTATTGGTGTGAGCCACTGCACTCGGCCATGTAGTTTTTATTTCAATTGAACAAAAGGTCTAACAAGTTATGGTGTAGTTATGAACTATATGAGAACCATAACCAATTCCAAGTACATTTTTACTTCATAGGTTTATCAATTTACTAAGAACAGTGCTTTTGCCAAAATACCAAGCTCCAGTAAAATTTATGCCTTATTACAAAAAACAAACAATTTTGTCTTCAGTGTTGGATTTTTTCTTTTTTTTTTTTTAACTTTAAGTTCTGATATACATGTGCAGAATTGTGCAGGATTGTTATATAGGTATACATGTGCTGTGGTGGATGGTGGCACCTATCAACCCATCATTTAGGTTTTAAGACCTGCATGGATTAGGTATTTGTCCTAATGCTCTCCTTTCCCTTGCCCTCCACCTCCCAACAGGCCCTGGTGTGTGATGTTCCCTTCCCTGTGTCTATGTGTTCTTATTGTTCAACTCCCAGTTTTGAGTGAGAACATGCGGTGTTTGGTTTTATGTTCCTGTGATAGTTTGCTGAGAATGATGGTGTCCAGCTTCATCCGTGTCCCTACAAAAGGCATAAACTCATTTTTTTTTATGGCTGCATAGCATTCCATGTTGTATATGTGCCACATTTTCTTTATCCAGTCTATCATTGATGGGCATTTGGGTCAGTTCCAAATCTTTGCTATTGTAAATAGTACTGCAATAAACATACGTGTGCATGTGTCTTTATAGTAGAATGATTTATAATCCTTTGGGTATATACCCAGTACCAGATTGCTTGGTCAAAGGATATTTCTGGTTCTAGATCCTTGAGGAATTGCCACACTGTCTTCCACAATGGTTGAACTAATTTACACTCCCAAAAACAGTGTAAAAGCATTCCTATTTCTCCACAGCCTCACCAGCATATATTGTGTACTGACTTTTTAATGATCGCCATTCTAACTGGCATAAGATGGTATCTCACTGTGGTTTTGATTTGCATTTCTCTAATGACCAGTGAAGATGAGCTTTGTTTCATATATTTGTTGGCTGCATAAATGTCTTCTTTTGAGAAGTGTCTGTTCATATGCTTCATCCACTTTTTGATGGGGTTGTCTGTTTTTTTTCTTGTAAATTTGTTTAAGTTCCTGGTAGTTTCTGGATATTAGACCTTTGTCAGAGGGATATATTGCAAAAATTTTCTCCCATTCTCTGGGTTCCCTGTTCACTCTGATGATAGTTTATTTTGCTGTGCAGAAGCTCTTTAGTTTAATTATATCCCATTTGTCAATTTTGGCTTTGTTGCAATCGCTTTTGGTGTTTTAGCCATGAAGTCTTTGCCCATGCGCATGTCCTGAATGGTATTCCTAGGTTTTCTTCTAGGGTTTTTATGGTTTTAGATTTTACATTTAAGTCTTTAATCTATCTTGAGTTAATTTTTGTATAAGGTGTAAGGAAGGGATCCAGTTTCTGTTTTCTGCATATGGCTAGCTAGTTTTCCCAGCACCACTTATTAAACAGGGAATCCTTTCCCCATTGCTTGTTTTTGTCAGTTTTGTTGAAGATCAGATGGTTGTAGATGTGTGTGTTCTGGGGTCTCTGTTATGTTCCATTGGTCTATATATCTCTTTTGGTACCAGTACCATGCTGTTTTGCTTACTGTAGCCTTGTAGTATAGTTTGAAGACAGGTAGCATGATGCCTTCAACTTTGTTCTTTTTGCTTAGGATTGTCTTGGCTGTGTGGGCTCTTTTTTGGTTTCATAGGATTTTTAAATCAGTTTTTTGTAATTCTACAAAGTAAATAGCAGCTTGATGGGAATGGCATTAAATCTGTAACTTACTTTGGGCAGTATGGCCATTTTCATGACATTTTTTCTTCCTATCCATGAGCATGGAGGAATGTTTTTCCATTTGTGTCCTCTCATTTCCTTGTGCAGTGGTTTTTAGTTCTCCTTGAAGAGGTCCTTCACATCCCTCGCAGGTTGAATCCTAGGTATTTTATTCTCTTTGTAGTAATTGTGAATGGAAGTTCACACATGATTTGGCTCTCTGCTTGTCTATTATTGGTGTATAGGAATGCTTGTGATTTTTGCACACTGATTTTGTATCCTGAGACTTTGGTGAAGTTGCTTATCAGCTTAAGGAGATTTTAGGCTGATGTGATGGTGTTTTCTAAATATACAATTATGTCATCTGCAAACAGAGACAATTTGACTTCCTCTCTTCCTATTTGAATACCTTTATGGTTTTCTCTTGCCTGATTGTCCTGGCCAGAACTTCCAATACTATGTTGAATAGGAGTGGTGAGAGAGGGCATGCTTGTCTTGTGCTGGTTTTCAAAGGGAATGCTTCCAGCTTTTGCCCATTCAGTGTTGGATTGTTAAAAAATATTTAATATAGTTCACAATAATTATAGACGTTTCACCTTCGGTGGAATGAACTTCAAAAACTTGATGATTTTTCCATTATTTGATTGGGAAAGATAATTATTAAAGTTAGCCGATTTTCATCTTGAAACACCTGATGCCATGATGCACAGCTGCTGTCAATTGTTTATGATATTATTTTTCTCCAAGGAAGACAACACAATATCAGCTATCAGTTCTCTTATTATACATGAAAAAAAAATTAGGGATAAAAATAAACAAAAACAATTTATAAGAACAGTCATTTGATCTGAAAATTACAAAAAATCCTCATGCTTCAGTGAGTAATATACAAGTGTAACTTCTGCAACTTTGCACTAAATGTCCTTAAAATAACTGCTAAATTTTTGAGCCAGAATCTTGAGCTTCTTCATTACATTTGCATTTGTGCTATTCATGTTGGTAGTGATCTCATCACAGCCTTCACAGTGGATGGTAAATGCCAATAAATGTTGTATACAAACTGTGTATATTTATCATTTTCATGAAGTTTCATGAAAGCACTTTATTTTTTATTAAATATAAACTTTTTGGCTTATGCCTTATGAAAAATTTTATCATAAAATTAAACTTATTCCTTACCTTTTCAAAAAAAAGTTGATTTACATGACATTGTATATGACAAAAACACTGTAGCAAGTTCAGACTATCCTCTGTACCCTCAGTGGCAGGGCTACTCAGCCTCTATTTCAAGCATACATTTCATAAATACTTAATGTATCATTCTCAAGGTTTTTCTATAAGCTTATGATTGGTGGCCTGGAGATTTTATACATCTTGAAAATCTCAACACAAGCAGTGACTTGGCTGGCTAGAGCACCAAATAGCTGGAAGGGAAGTCTCATTGAATATTTGTTGAATACTTCTCCCATTATCATCAGTGCCTAGAATTTGCTGGGTCAGGTCCATTTTGTACCAGCACACTTGAGTTTCTGAGTGAACATCCTGCATGCTCGTCTTAGTTACTTTAGGTTTGGAAAAGGTAAGTGGAAAGATAGGGTATTGTTAGTCATCTTTCAGATTTAATCACATGTTACAGTGAGGACTCTGGTCACTCACAAGCATCTCACACACTACTGAAACCATGGGAGAAGTGGGAAGTGGAGGCTTGTCAACTTATATAAATGCAACTATTAATTTTAAAGCAACTATTTTAATGCAATACTAATGCAATGATTAATCATAACATTTTATCTAGAAATGAGAAATCTGATAAATTCCTGTCTTAGTCTATTTGGACTGCTGTAACAAAAACACCATAGACCGAGTGGTGTATAAACAACAGACGTTTATATTTCCACAGTCCCGGCGGCTAGAAATTCCAAGGTCAAGTCAACTGCAGATTCAGCATCTGGTAAGGGCCTGTTTTCTGATTTATAGACAGTCATCATGTTGGTGTATTCTTGTATGTTGAAAAAGGCAAAACAGCTCTCTGGGGCCTCTTATAAGGGCACCAATCTCTTTAAAGAAGGTGGGCCTCTAATAATCTAATCACGTCTCCAAGGCTCTGCCTCCAGATATCATCACATTGTGGATTAGGTTTCAATATATGAATGCTAAGGGGTAAGTAAACATTCAGTCTACAGCAAATCCCAAAACTTGATAGGAAGCTAGGAAAACAGTCATAAACCAGGACAGTCTTAACCAAAGCCATGCATAGGGCTAGCATATGTCTATAGTGTGTGTGTGTGTGTGTGCAAGTTAAAGAAGTGTGTCGTCATAACAATATACACTTTATTTTGAAATGTTGTTTTGTTTTCTCTTAATAAAACAGCACTACACATCAGGATATATAGAGCTACCTTATTATTTTTTACTAGCTGCATAGTATACACAAAATTGTCATCTAGAAATATTGTGCCAATTTATATTTCTATAAGCAGTGCACAAAATTCTATTTTTCCAAAATAGTCAATGGAAATTACGAATATTTTCTCAGAATGTAATGGGAAAGAAGGATTCATTCGTTTAATGAGGTTCAGTATCTTATCTTGCATAATATAAATTCAGAAAAAGGAACATATAAGTATGCAAGTTACGATTTTTCACATTAACCCATTCCTAGAAAGCCCTTGCTTTCCCATCACTAACTCACTCCTGTAAGGATCATTGAATAATTGCTATTGTCACTCCTAAAAGGGTTTTGTTGTTGTTGTGCCTTATAAAAAGAAGATCATAAATGAGGTAGTACTATTTTATATCTGATATTTTTCCTCAGTGTCTTAGTTTGGGGCTGCTATAATAAAGTACCATAAACTGTGTAGCTTATAAACAGCAGAAATTTACTCCTCATAGTTCTGGATCCTGGAAGTCCAAGATCAGGGTGTCAAGGTGGTCAGGTTCTGGTGAGGGGCCACATCCTGGTTCATAGACTGGGCCTTCTCGCTGGGTACTCACGTGGCAGCACGGAGCTCTTGGGCATTTTGCACTCGTCCAATTGCTAGAGCTCCACTCTCGACGTAGTCACCTCCCAAAGACTCTGCTTCCTAATACCATCATATTGGGGTTCAGAATTTTAATGCAGAAATTTTGGGAGAACAAAAACATTTAGTCCATCGCACCCAGTCTTATAATAAATGGATTATGTTACTCCAAGTTGGACAAAAACCATGTCAAGAGGAAGAAATATTCACATTTACAAAGTATGGTCACTAATCTATTAGATCTATACAGCTAGCAGTAACTAAGATAGACAAAGCCTCAACCGAAAAGCTGTTTCACTTACAAGGCATAGTGAATAAATGATCTTAAGGGTTTTAGGGTAAATTAGTGAGCTAATTGTGCTAAAAACAAGAAAAATACTAACCCAAACTTATATATTTATATTTATTTTTCCTTTAAAATATCAACTTTACAGGTACTTTATTTGACAATAATGATATGTTGCAATAGTTTGGGTGTTATACTGTGACATTGCCTTCTGCATCTGTTGTTTTATTGAAAAGAAAATAGCTTAAATTGAACCCTACTCTTTTTTTTAAATGTTCAGTTTTGAAAACTTTTATAAGTAAACCATGGATTGGGCTGGCAAATATATTACTTCATTAGTAGTTTTTAAATTATTACTGTTCTTAAATGTTTTCTTCTAAAGAATGCTTTATAGATATGCAAACCTAAAGTTTTAATGCACTTAAACCAGAAGCAATACAAAGTTTAAACACATAAAACAAGCTTATTTTGGATAAAGGAGAGCAGAAATAACAGAATCCTATTCACTGTCCTTAAATAATATAAATTAATGATTTTTTTTCCATTGATGTCTATTACTTTTTGTTTAGCTTTTAAAATACATGACGCATTTTAGAGATTTTAGAAACAGGCCTGTGTCCCATTCATACTGGCTCTTAATCATGCCCAAATTGTTTCTCAACATATGCACATAAAAATATTGCATTTTTTGCACCGTAAGTGAATGTTTTAAGCATTTTCAATGTTTTTGGCATGATGAGAGTCTTGTAAATACATGAAATATTTAATTGTGCTGTTGAACTATTGTTTTAAACTAATTCCATAGAAATTGTATTAAGGACGTTGCACTATGGAACATTGCACAAGATGCAATAAGAGACATCTATTGCTTTAAATGCTTTCTTTTCATCCTAATACATGAGTGATTAACACCACTATATTAGTATACCAGCATTTCCATAATAAAATACCACAGACTGGGTGGTTTAAATCACACACTTATTTTCTCACAGTTCTGAAGGTTAGAAGCTCAAGATCAAGATGTTGGCAGAATTGGTTTCTCCTGAGTCCTCTCTCCTTGACTTGCAAGTACCCGCCTTCTCACTGTGCCCCTAAATGGTCCATGCAGTTCATACAGCCCATAGTGCTATGAGTGATCACCAGGATCCTTTTTTTTTTTTCCCTGCAGTCTTGATCTTTTATTTTTATTTTTTAACGGATCCTGGATCATCACCAGGATCTTTTTTTTTTTTTTTTTTTTTTTTTTTTTTTTTTTTTTTTTTTACAGAGCGAGTGCAGTGGCATGATCTTGGCTCACTGCAAGCTCCGCCTCCCGGGTTCACGCCATTCTCCTGCCTCAGCCTCCCGAGTAGCTGGGACTACAGGTGCCCGCCACCATGCCCAGCTAATTTTTTTGTATTTTTTTAGTACAGACGGGATTTCACCGTATTAGCCAGGATGGTCTTGATCTCCTGACCTCGTGATCCGCCTGCCTTGACCTCCCAAAGTCAAGGGATTACAGACCAGGATCTATATGTCATCAAGAAGACTAGGAATTGATTTTGTGATTATGGTTCTAAGTAAGTGAAAACAAACACCTCAAAATTATTTCTATTTCATTTATATATTTTTATCACTTTTCATAAGATGAAGAGAGTAGCCAATTCTAAATTTACAAACTTTAGCATTTTTGTAGTTAATAAAGACAACCTTCCTCATTTTGAATGTTATTTGCATACCTGTTTTATTTTTTGAAGGAATGCAAGTTGATGTTAGATGACTTTTTGATTATTTCAGCTTAGCAACAGAAAATCCATTAACTAACTAACGAAGATTTTCTTTTTCCCAGTTTTATGCCATGCCTACCATAATATGTTTGATAGTTTCATTCCTTCTAAAACACAGATCAATTTTCAATATACACCAAAAGAAATAAAAATGCAATATTTTATTTAGTATATTCTTTTGATCATTAACATAATTATTATAGAAATAGACAAATGCCTTTGCATTGATTTTCTTTGAAATGTCTATGTAATGATTTCAAATTCAGATGAAATCATTAAAATATACCCTTAAAAAAACATTATAGTAAAATTTAAAAATACCAAAGAAGCAATATAAATATGATTCCTTCATGTTACAAAATAATTTTTCCTGCTTTAAAAAATGCATAATTAAATTAATGCATAAATTTTCACTAATTTTGTTTAAACGTGAATATTATATAGATATGCAAACAAGTTTTAATGCACTTAAAACAAACCAGAAAACATATAATAATTATATGAACCATGAAGAATTATAATTTGAAGATATGATTTTTTTGAGGCAACTTTGTGTCATCTATCTCTATCTCTATTTCTATCTCTAACTCTGAGGCTTTATAACCATACAGCATGTCAATAGAGCCTGACGGTATCAACCACAATAATATGGTTGATATTAGATGTGTGTTATAGTCATCCCAACATCCCTTTACAATGTCTCTCCCTTCCTCCCTTTATTGGTTTCCTATTGCTGTTTTAATAGATTACTGCAAGATGGCTGGCTTTAAAAATATTATTATCTTAAATTCTGAAAGTCAGAAAGCAGAATGGGCCTCACTGACCTAAAATGAAGGCGTTGGGAGGGCTCATTCCCTTCTGAAGACTCTAAGAAGAAAAACATATATATATTATGTTTATAAACATATATATGTATGTATATATGTGTGTATGTATATATACACATATATATGTTTATAAACATAATATATATATATATATATATTACTTTTCAGCTTCTAGAATTCTCTCTTTGGCCCTTCACAGGTTCTGGAGATTAGAAATATCTTTAAGGTCGTTATCCTGCTTATCATATTTCCCTTGTCCCCCACACATATGATCATGAGTGTCTTGTCAATTAATTTGCTATTCTGTCTGCTAACAGCAGATTATTAATCCAAATATGGGTACCTGATTTAATCTGGGCCAAGGAGTGCCTCCATGGGACTTAGATTTGGGACTATCTGCTGGTCATTCTCTCTCATGGTGCCTACAACTATGAATTTTACAATTGGGAAACTGTTGGCAGATATATTTCTTGCCATGTGGTGAAAATATGCCAGTAGAGAGAATCACTCACACGGAGCAATTAAGAGAGAAATGCTAGAGATAAAGAGAACCTGTATTTTTGAGTTTTCAGATGGCCTCTGAGGCCCAGTTCTATAGCTGTCGTTTTTTTACCTGAATAGTTAAATTGCACTTTACATTCCCGGAAAAGTCAATGTTGTTTCTCTTCTTGCATTCAAGAGTCCTAATTAAAATGCAATTAATTAGAATTACATAGAGATTTAGATAAAACAACAGTTATTGACCAGCTTGCTCCATCTTGATTTTGTCTCTACAGTAAGTTGCATGATTAGACTGGCTCCCTTGTTGCCTCCATCAGTATTATTTCTTCACTGCTCTGAAGCTCATTCGTTCAATATTCTTTAAATTAAAAAAATAGTCAGCTTTACTTACTTCTCAACCTGAACTTTTTCTAAAGATACATCTTAAGTCTTGGAAATTACTTATTCCAAGTATTCACATATTTTTCCTTCTTTCTTTAAAGGTCCTCTCAAAAATTATTTATATACTTAATTCTTGAGACAATTATCTTGCCTCAATTAAGGATTATTGTTTTCCATAATAGATTTGCATAGATTTTAGCTTAAGAAAGCTGGTATTCGTGCATCAGATAAACCAGTAATCTCATGGGTATGCAGTGGCAGGAAATACAGCTGAATGCAGAAGCAGAAATCAGTGTCTCTGATGGGGACTTCCACCTCTCTCATGCTATTCTCTGTGCATTTGCTCTATTCTCATGCTTCTCTCTGCAGAATCACTGCCTTTGGTTACTTGTGGAATCACTATTTTCTCAAAATGTTTCCTTACATGTAGTTTTGATTGGCCCAGGCAGTGACTCCAGCACCATCTCTATACAATATTTTGGCACAGTTGGCTGCATCATCTGATTCAGCTGCAGTGCCACAGGGCATACTTACCTGGGAGAGTCATCGCCTGGCACAGCTTAGATTTCATATGCTAGGCAAAAAAGAACAAAGCTGGAGGCATCACATTACCTTACTTCAGACTATAAAGGCTACAGTAACCAAAACAGCATGGTACCAGTAGAAAAAGAGACACATAGACCAATGGAACGGAATAGAGAACCCAGACATAAAGCTACAACTTACCAAAATCTTCTCTCTGATAAAGTGGACAAAAATAAGCAATAATAAAAGGATTCCCAATTCAATAAATGGTGCTGGGACAACTGGCTATGCATATGTGGGAGAATAAAACTGGACAATTACCTATCACCACATACAACAATTAACTCGAGATGGGTTAAGCACTTAAATGTTAGAACTCAAACTATATCAATCCTAGAAGAAAACCTAGTAAATACTCTTCTGGATATCAGCCTTAGCAAATATTTAACTAAGTCCCCAAAAGCAATTGCAACAATTAAGAAAATTGACAGTCAGAAGCTAATTAAACTAAATAGCTTCTGCACAGCAAAAGAAACTATCAACACAGAAAGCAGACAACCTACAGGATGGCAGAAAATATTTGCAAACTATGCATTTGACAAAGGTCTAATATCCAGAATCTTCAAGGAGCTTAAACAACTCAAGCAAAAAACAAACAACCTTATTGAAAAGTTGGCAAGGCCAGGCGAGGTGGCTCACACCTGTAATACCAGCACTTTGGGAGACCGAGGTAGGCAGATCACTTGAGGCCAGAAGTGGGAGACCAGCCTGGCCAACATGGTGAAACCCTATCTCTGTTAAAACCACAAAAATTGGCCAAGCACGGTGACGCACGCCTGTAATCCCAGCTACTCGGGAGGCTGAGGTACAAGAATCGCTTGAACCTGGGAGCTGGAGGTTGCAGTGAGCCGAGAGCGCACCACCGCACTCCATGTACTCCAGCCTGAGCAGCAGAAAAAAAAAAAATTTTTTTTAAAAATACAATGGGCAAAAAACATAAGCAATCATATATTAGGAGAAAATTGACAAGCAGCCAGCAAACATATAAAAATTGCTCAACGTTGCTAATTAAAACCACAAAATTGCACCTTACATGAGTCAGAATGACTAGGAATAAAAAGTTAAAAAACAAAAACAAAAACAAAAAAAACCAGATACCAGTGAGGCTGCAGAGAAAAGAAAATGCTTATACATTTCTAGTGGGAATGTAAATTTCCAGCTACCATGGAAAGCAGTTTCGAGATTCTCAAAGATCTTAAAATTGCCATTTGATCCAGCAATCCCATTACTGGGTATATACCCAAAGGAAAATAAACCATTCTACCAAAAAGACACGTACTTGTATGTTTATCACAGTACTATTCACAATGGCAAAGACACGGAATAAATTTAGGTGGCCATTGATGGTGGATAAAGAAAATGTGTGTGTGTATATGTGTGTGTGTATATATATATATACACACACACACACCATGGAATACTACAAAGCCATTACAAAGAACAAAATTACGTCCTTTGCAGCAAAATAGATGCAGTTGAATGCTGTCATCCTAAGCAAATTAAAGCAGGAATAGAAAATCAAATACCGTATGTTCTTATTTATAAGAGGGAGATAAACATTGGGTACACATAGACATAAATATGGAAACAATAGACATGAGAAACTACTAGAGGGGGCAGTAGAGGGGAGAGGGAAGGACTGAAAAACTGCTTATTGGGTACTATACTCATTATCTGGATCATGGGATCATTTATTTGTACCCCAAATGTCAGTGTCACACAATATATCCATGTAACAGACCTACACACATACTCCCTGAATCTAAAATAAATTTGAAATTAGAAAAAAAAATGTTTGAAGCTACTGCTATTAAAAGATCAGAAAAAGGCGTTGAGTATATTCAACTTCATAGTCCTGAGAAGCAACCTGCCTACACCTTGATGTTGAATGTCTAGCCTCCAGACCTGTGAGATGATAAATTTCTGTTGCCTAGTTAGATAAAAATGTTATCTACTCAAAACTATAGTAAACTATACCAATACAATGAATGGATAAAGTCATAAACTTTACTTCTAAAGTAGAATAATATTGAGAAACTCTGGTTGAATTAAGACAGGAGAACCCAGAGTCTCTATGCTTTTTTTTCTTTTCTTTTTTCTTTTTCTTTTTTTTTTTTTTTTTTTTTTTTTTTTTTGAGATGGAGTTTTGCTCTTGTTGTCCAGGCAGGAGTGCAATGGTGCAATCTCGGCTCACCGCAACCTCTGCCTCCTGTGTTCAAGTGATTATCCTGACTCAGCCTCCTGGGTAGCTGGGATTACAGGCATGTACCACCACACCCGGCTTATGTTGTATTTTTAGTAGAGACAGGGTTTCTCCATGTTGGTCAGGCTGGCCTCAAACTCTTAACCTCAGGTGATCTGCCCGCCTCAGCCTCCCAAAGTGCTGGCATTACAGGTGTGAGCCACCACGCCTGGCCGTCTCTAAGCTATTTTATCTCTTTTTTAATAAACTCCCTACTAGGAGTTCCCAGATTCCCAAGAAATTATCTAGTCATTTTGAAAACCACTAGGATAGTGAATAAGGCCCAGCTCCAAATTTAGAAGACCAGCATTATCTCCTGATATAGCTTCTACATAGCTGACTGCATGATGTTGGTCTCTGTGGCTCTCAGCTTAATCATTCTCAGATAAAGCAATGATGATAGGAAGTAGATGACTTTTAGATTCTGTCCTAGTTGAAATTTTTACAGTGTTTGATCTACATTTAATTACTTACAGAAGTGGAAATTCTTAAGAGTTTACAATTAATGGATTTCTGAAATCTGAAATGATAAGGTTCCCAGAGGAAGTGTATCTCTCAGTCATCATTCAGACACTTTAAAATAACAAGCAATCTTTATCCTTTACATTTTAGAGCAATTTCAAATTGCATATAGAACCCCTATGACTTTCTGTGATCATAAATATGAATGACTAGAATGGAACAGATGAATGGCCAATGGCTATGATACATATTAATTGAATTATATTCTAACTACTTCATAAATATGAATTTATAATGGCCTATTACAGGAAAAGAAATTTCTCTTTTTAAGATATAAAACTTGGCAGTGCATGTTAAGCACCTAGTGTTCTTTTTTCCTGGGTTCTTTGTGTAGAGGCAGAAAAGAACAAAAGATAGGGAAGTTCTCAGGGCAAAGTGAAGTAGGTTTTGAATTTTCTTGTGTGTCAGTTGAATTTTTTAATTTTCAAAGTATGTGATGTAATGTTCTGTTCATTATGAATAGTCTGACTCAATCACTAGCCTATGCTAAATCTGAATCTACTCTAAAGTGAGTAGATTCAGATTTATGGAAAAGCAAAACATTTTTAAAACAATCAAAACACTAATGAGTCTCTTCTATAGAATGCCAATAAGCAATCTATTAAGGTAATGTAATCAAACACTTTAGAAAAAAACAAACATGGTGCATATAATTACCAATCCTTCACTGTGAGGAGTGTGGGGCTATAGGCTTCCTTACCATCCATTGGCTCCTAAAGCTGTTTCACCTTTCCCAGCGTGAGGCTAAATATTAAAGGTGAGAATTCTTCCAAATGTGAGGGGAAATTCTTCACAGGCAAGATTAGATTGATGTATTGCCCTCTGAATTCCAGCTGTGTTTGCCCAGTGGTCAGAAGAGAGAAGGAGGCTGAAATAAGTATTTCCCTTGTTTTTTCATCTGGGGCCCATGGTGTCTTTCAACTAAGATTAGTGCTTCCCTTTAGGTGGCATGTTTCCAAGACTTTCCTCTGGGTCTAGGTGATGCTCACTCGCCTCCTTCTATTTAGGACATATGAGAGACGACACTTGGATCCTTCTAACTCTGGATTGATGCGTTATTCCTTGTGGTTTTCCTATACCCTGCTAAAATGTTTGTGAATAGCATGTAAACGAAACTTTCTGGAATTATGCTTTGTGCATGTGCCACCTGGTTCTTGTGAAACAGTGATGAGTATCTGCTATATCTTGTAGCAACAGGTAATAAAAACAGTATCTTAGAATGATCCTTTAAAAAGTTATTTTGTCTTTTAAGAAAATGCTAAATGCAGGCTCATATACAAGGCACCCTGCAAGGCAACATATGCAAGGGACTCTGTTGGACAATGAGAAAATAATAGTATGTTATTTGGCTCATCCTATTCTGTTGCGAATATCTCTCAGTGACTACCACCTCTAAGGTCTGCTCAGACTCCTTGTACACTTTTGAAAGGCTTCTTTCAAATATCCAAGGCCTTCAGATTAATTCCTGCTACAACTAAAACTTGTATTTTTATCTTTTGTGGTTATTCTTTTTTTTCTGTTTCAATTTAATTTGTGCATTCAAATCTCTAGCAGATATTCATCAATAGGCATTATTGGCCAGATGCCACTATAAATGCCTGTTTACAACAGCAAACAAAACTTAACAAACCCCCCTGTCCTCCAAGAGCTCACATCCTGGTATCAATTATTTATATCGTACTGGTTCATGGACACTATTCTTTAATCTAGCTAGGAAAACATATAACTCTCCTTTTATCTTTTTCATTCCATTCTATTACAACGTGTCCTAGTCGGTTCAGGCTACTGTAATAAATTAGTATTGACTGGATGGCTTAAACAACAAATATTTATTTCTTACAGTTCTAGAGGCCTAGAAGTCCAAGATTAAAGTGCTGGCAGATGCAGTGTCTGGTGAGTTTGCTTCCTGGTTTACAGATGACCATCTTCTTGCTGTATTTTCACAAAGCAGAGAGCGGAGAGTGGAAGCAAGCTCTTATCTGTCTTCTAACAGTACTAATGTAAGAATACTAATCCCAATATGCGTGCTCCACCCTCAAGACCCAATCACCTCTGAAATCACCCCTACTACCGTCACAGAGGGAGTTAAGATTTAAATAAATGAATTTAAGGTGGGGTAAGCATAAACGTGTAGCTCCCTAACACAATGCATTTAATTCCCTTAAGCCCTGGGAAACTTCAGCTTCTTTCTTACACTGTCTTTGTATTTACTCCTCAGGCCTTAAAACTGCTTCTGTTTCTAATAGAGAATCCTTCCATAGAATTTTAGAATGAGTAACTCTTCTTCTAGTGTTTTGGGAGGCCGAGGTGGGAGGATTGCATGAGCCCAAGAGTTTGAGACCAGCCTGGGTAACAGAGCAAGACCCCAGTTCTACAAAAAGTAAAAATTAGCTGGGCATGATGGTTCATGCCTGTAATCCCAGCCACTCTGGAGGCTTAGGTGGGAGTATCCCTTGAGCCCAGGAGTTCAAGGCCGCAGTGGCTGAGCTGTGATCATGCCACTGCATTCCAGCTTTGAGCAGCAAAACAAGATCCATGTCTTTAAAAAAGAAAGAATGTTTAACTCTTCTAATCTTCAGGCTGTGAATTACATTTTCACATACTCATTTGTTTCTCCTTCCATATGAAAATGTAATTTTCCAGATAAATTTTCACTATCTACTTAAAGAGATTTTCCTTCTTGTTTTTTTAATGTAAAAATATACTTGAATTAAATAGTTCAAGATTTTCATATCTAACGATTTATTTGCTTATGCCAGAAGGCAAGTTAAATGTGGAGCTTCCTGAGAAACCTGTCTGGAGAAGGCAGGGCTCGCCTCTTCATATCAAGTCTTTCTAGTTACGTTTAGCTACACACTTTGTGTGTGTGTATTTTAGATATAACTTCAGAACTAAGTAAAAAAATGAAAAAAATTCTGTTGCCCTGGAACACATTTCTCTTTCTTATATGAATTTCTAGAATCCTCATGGAGACCTGGGAATTTTATACAGAATTTGAATTATGAGCCATATTGCAGCTGCAGAGTATATAAATATTCTAGAGCCACCAAGCTTTCCAATTAAAAAAGATGTTTTCTAATTTTATTTCTATGTGCTAAAAACAAAATTCTCCTGAGTGTGTGTGTGTGGCAGTTTCTTAATTTCTTGCCATGTACCCAGTTTCTAGTTGCTGTGTAAATCTGATGCATAATACAAAATCAAAATAAATATGAGCTGAGGATTATTTTGTATTTGATTTTCCACCAGTAGATAAATATTTACCAGTTTTCTCACAGTAGCCTTGATTCCGATTTCGAGACACTGATTATGGAGATTTCGTTGAATTCAGCAGAAAGCAGTAAGTAGTTTCACCAGGTCACATAGAGGTTACTAGTTGGATGAAACTCTTTGAAACGTCTTAATAGGAAACTGCTCATGAATTTCTCTCTACATCATGTTACTTGTGGTGTGTACATACTTTGTTAAATCTCTTCAAGCTGGGCCTTAGCCTCTCAGTCTTGATCTTAGATTGATCTGAAAGAGAAATCCATATATTAGACTGATAGAGCCATGTTTTCATTGATTTCTACTTACATTCCAATATAGAATTTTGCAATAATAGAAATGGAATGACTCTAAATTTGCATACCCAACCATATTCAAAATAAATAACGCTAGATAACTTTAGGATTGTATTGTTTCCTACTTAGTATATACAATTAGATTGTGAGCAGAAGCAAGATTTTATTTGTTCTTTACTCTGTGCTTGCTTATTTAACATTGAAGGCTGTGATTAACCCCCAAAAAATGGGAGAAGAGAGAAAATACAACCAAAAATATTACCTTAGCCTAAATCTTGACATAGTTACCTCTTCTATACTAGGTTGCTGGCATCAGCACATAGTAAGACCAAACCATCTTTTTCTCCATGTGGATTTCTTGCAGGATGTTGGATTCATTTCTCACATCCATCAGCGTCCCTCTTACTTCTGTGGCAATTCTAATGTGTAGAAGAAAATTATCACCAATATAAATATTATCCCACATTGTTATGAATAATTCCCACCTCAAAGTAAATATTAGTTAGCTTAGACTAGACAATATTGCCAAAAAGTTTTGTTTCTTCATCGGGTTTTACATCTGGTAGTAGTTATGACTTAATCACTATTCTGTTCTATGTAGTCAGTCATTCTGGGACCCAGGATGTGGGAGACATTTCACATTGGAAGACCGTTCTCCGTGGATCACTTGCATTTCTGCGTGTCTTATGAAAATACATTAGCAAATTTTCTTCTGAATTCTGTATCCGAGGATCTTTTTGAAGAAGGTTCACCATGCACTGATTACCGGTTTGTTTGAATTTGATGAGACAGAACATGCATACAGGTAACAAGCTACATGTGGCAGGTTTATCACTTGTAGGAACAACAAGAGCCTGGGATTCACTCTGATCCATCCTGAAAAGCTCAGGAAAGCTGTCTGGAACAAATGAAGTCTAGTCTGTGCTTGTCTGTGTGTGCCTCACTTGCACTGCAGCTGAGGGACCCTGGACCTGCTGTGTAAAACACTGAAGGATCTCTTGTTCTAGTGGGGACTGGAACGGACCCTGATCTATTCCAGCCAGTCTTCCCTGTCTCAAGATGTTGCATTCCCAGCACATATCAGTTATTCTTGAGAATTACAAATGAAAAAGGAAGGGGAACTGAGTTGTCCAAAGTCACCCAGAGAACTATCCTGAATCTTCGATTAGCAATCTTTGAACAGAGGCAGCACCCTCCTGCTGGAGAGGGATTTGTTTCCTGATCAGGAAAGTGAAAATATTGTCTCTATGTGGAACAAAGGTTGAACAGACCTTCTAGTAGCCCCTTTAAAATTTGGGTGGTGTTCTTAGCTATGGGTCCCTCGGGTGTGACCAAACCCACTGTGTATGGCATTCACTGGGACATTCCTCACTGCCCCCTGAGTCTTGGAGGGACCAGAAAAAAATTAGTAAAATAAAAGTCTATTGTTATTTCTCCCAATACATTTTTATTATGGATACTAAAAAATTATAAGGTATATCAAAATATTAAAGATAAGACTTGTATGCAACTTTTATTTGGCCATATAGTCGGAAACCACTGTGAACATGGAGCTCGTGTTGTCTGCTCTATTTTGAGGAATAAAGCCATTTGTCTCTGAGCCCGGTGTTTCATGTGCTCTTCCAGCGTTGATGAATCTGTGTAGAAAAATTGCGTAGAAAAAAATGTGATTCGTGCTGGAAGCATGTGAGGAAGGAGAATGAGTTCATGCACTGAATATATTCCAGCCCACATGAAATCCCTCAAAGGCAATTACAAAAAGAGAGTGACTGAGATTTAAGTTAAAGTATTTATTAGTTTACAGTCTTGCCAACAACACCACAACAACACAACATTTACTCAAATAGCAACATACGAAATGTATACTTATTGTAAGTTATATTATTAATTATAATCTTAAAATATTAGGTAACATCAACTTATAAATTAAGATATTTAGTAATTAAAACCCAATATATCTAGTAACTATCAAATTGCAATGTATTTTTTTAAATATTAAAAAAATAAATATTTTTTTAAATATTTAAAAATTGTAAAATAAAACTCTTGTTATTTCTATCAGTATATTTTTCTTATGGATGCTAAAAAATTATACAGTATGCCAAAATATTCAATGTAAGACTTGTATATAATTTTTATGTGGCCTTATAGTCAGAAAGGATATTGATCTTATTTTTGACAGTGTTAATGAATTTGTATATTGGGCATTTAAGTGGAATTATTTTTAATTTTGTAGGATTATTTGTAGGTAAATAACAAATAGAGCTGCAGAAAAGAGTTGTTTCATTGCTTTAATCAAATAAATGTTATATTTTGCTACATATGGATATTAAAAAATTATAAAGCATATCAAAATTTTCAAGATAAGACTTGCATGCAACTTTTATATGGCCGTATAGTCAGAAACCAATGTGAACATGGAACCCATGTTGTCTGCTATACTGTATATAATATATACAGTTTTATATATTGGTTTATATAAACAATGTTCTATTATGTAAAAAAATCAATCATTTCAATTTAACCAATAATGATTAGAATTATATTGCCTGGCAGGATGGCTGCACCTGGTTGATCAATGACTGGATGAACAATGTTGACTTCAATTATTTCTGGCAGGCGGCACGTTGGTTAGTTTAGAGGAACTTATCCAGGATGAATGTTTTCTGATCTATATTGCCTAACATTCCAACAGGTTATCCAAGCCTTCATCAATGACTCTTTTTTTTCCACATTGTCTCATCTTCCAACAAACTAACCTGGGCATCTTCAAATAATAATTGAGGGCTTCCAGTGGTAATGAGTCAGCACGGATGTGCAAGTCTTTTCAAATATTTATTGTGTTATATTTGCTGTTGTACCATTGTCCAAAGTAAGTCCGTGATCAAATGCAGATTCAAGGTGTCAATCAAGTTCACTTCTAGAGGGGCGTATTAGAATTCTTCAGAGAAAAAGAAACACCAATAGGATTTTTTATACATATATATACACACACACACACACATATATGAAGGTATATATATGTGTATATAGATATGAATATACAAACACACATGTGTGTGTGTATATATATAAAGATATATATAATCAGCACTATCATGAATGCTGATGTATTATATATATTATACATAAAGATATATATATACACACACACACACGTGGAGAGAGAGAGATTGAGATTCATTATAAGAATTTGTTTTATGCAATTATGGAGGCTGAGAAGTTCCAGGATCTAATGTCATTAAGTTGGACACCCAGGAGAAATGATGGGGCAGTTCCAGTTTGAGTTTAAAGGTCTGAAAACCAGGAGAGCTGATGATGGAAGTTCCAGCCCAAAAGTCTGCAGGCTTGAGAACCAAGAAGAGTTAATGTTTCAGTTCGAGTATGAAGGAAGAAAGAGCTCAATGTCCCAGCTCAAGGCAGTCAGGCAGAAGGAGTTCTCTCTTACCCAGCCTTTTTTGTTGTATTCATATCAACTGATTGGATAAGGCCTACTCACATTTAGAAAAACCATCTGCTCTACTCAGTCAACTGTTTCGAATGTTAATCTTATCCAGAAACACCTTCACAGACACAACCAGCATAATGTTTGAATAAATGTCTGGGCAGCCTGTGACCCAGTCAAGTTAACACATAAAACTCGTTACCACTATGGGTGAAATCATAAAGTCACATTAAAAGGGGGCATGCATAGATATAAAGAAATAACTTCAGATTCTTAAGCAGTCTGCTACATTAAACATTCTAAGCAAATTATCTTGCGTTATCAAATATAGATAATTAAATCTGCATTAAAGCTTTTATATGTTTAAAATATTCATAAACCGGACATGTATTACATGTCTGTATAGGGCAGTTGTAATAATATATAATTTTCTAAGAGTTTGAATATTCAAAAATTTTCTGACTCTACAAAATAAGCATAGAATTGGGCTATAATAGGACTCATGATAGCGCTGATGAAATAATAAATGATTCTACGTTTCCATTAAACATATATGGCCAAACAGTAATGAGTTAATGAGTTTTCTTGTAGTGTGTATAGTAATCTATTTCTGTGCAAAGATTAGTGTTGTATGTCATTTATTTTATTTTCTTCACATAATTAGATATGTTCCATCTTCTTTACAGCAATTGAGGTCATTGAATCCAAGCATATTTACTTTTCTTATCACTAAATAAGATTCTTATTTTCAAATTCTTAATAATATGTAGTTGAAGTAATACGACCACTTTGGAGCCATAATGTCAACAAGTTCTAATTTTTGAAAATTATGTTGACCTTCCAAGCCCCAAGTGCATCATTTTTATACAATGATGCTAATTTCCTAAATAATATCCAACTGGCCTAATAGAACACAACTTCCAGAAGTGTTTCTTAGTCTCCCTGGTGTAGTTTACACAGTGGGAAAATATAGTTTAGTATGTCACACACTACATTATTGGATACAGCACAATGGTTGCAATTATATTTGTGGTTGTTTTAAACTAAGTAATTCTAATGGAAGTGTATCTCTAATAATACAGTTAAATTTGCATGCTGATTTGTAATATTAAAAGAACATTTTCCAATTTCATAAGTTTTTCCAAAAATGTTTGTGTTCATCTACAAACCAATTTTAAGACTACCTTACAAATGAGTGTCAGAAGGGATAGTCCAAATCAGAGCAAATTTCTTTGGTGCACACAGAATGATTTTCGTCATCTCCTATTGTTCTCTAAGGCACTTTTCCACTTCTGCAAACCAATATTTTGTATTTTTAGAGCTTGAATGGCAAATGGAACATGGAACATATTATTTAGTCCAATACAATTATATTCAGACAAAATCCTACTTGTCTTGCATAATCAGCTATTTCAACTTTTTTACAGAAAATGTTTTTATGGGAATCATTCCCTATGCAACGAAAACAAAACTCTGATTTATCCAATTGATAGGGAAAGCATACTCAAATAAACAGCATATTGTGCACAATATGTTAGCATAATATCACAAACATATTAGCCTAGTTTTTCCCCAGTGCACTAGTAAATAGGTATCCTGCTTATAAATGAGAAAGTCTTTCTTGTCTTCTCTTCTATATCAATTTTATTCTCATGCATAATCTAAAACAACATATGCTTTTTCAGGGTTATACTACTAATTAAAACCGGTATTTAGAAATTTGTGATAATTAATCTTTACAATTTAATTAATATTTTATTGCCATAAGAAATATCCTTGGAACATAATTAAATGCCCATAATTCTTTATGAGATTTGGAGATGAGAATGTTCAGAGGCTTTCCCCCACACACTTAGTTTTAAAAATTCCACGCACATTTTTCTTCTCACAATTTCACCTGGGAAATATGACTTCATTACAAAAATATGAATTTGTCATGATCAGTTTATCAAAGGATAAATATGCATCATGCTATGTAAGATGAACCAATGCTTCTCAACCCATAATGCGCATATATGGGTCACCTGAAGATCTTGTTTAAAGTGTAGATTCTGATTCAACAGCCCTGGCCTGGATGGGAAATAAAATTGTGCATTTTTAACAATGTTCTCAAGTCAGGTCAATGGTGGTCTAGCTGTATATACTTGTGTGTGTGTGTGTGTGTGTGTGTGTGTGTGTGTGTGTGTGTATCCCTGCTGCATTGCCTTATGTATATTATACATTATATACAAAGCAACATTTAGTCCATAGATGCTTAGCATCATTAAATAGCCTTAATTTTTTATTTAATCAACTAATTGGAATTCTTAGCTTATGTTATTAGCAGGAAATCTGAATGGAAGATAAAGACCGAATTTGTAGCATACTATGATATATACATTTCTGAAGCAGGTCAAACAGTAATGATGAGCAAAAGGAAGATTCCTTTGGCATTTGGGGAAATCAAATTGGGTGGGGTAGACGTTTTTTGTTGGTGGAATATCTATAATTTGAATATGTTGATGAGAGAAATATAAAATGATGGGATACGAACAACTCACAGAATAAGTACATAAACACATTAGGTATGTGTATCTATTACAGGTACACGTATAGACAAAAAGTTATCCTAATAACTAATATCTATAGAAATACTATATATATCCAAAACTATACCAAGAACACTACGTGAATTGTCTCATTGAATTTTCAAATGGCTGTTGAAATCGGTACAGTACTATATATACATGTTTTGTAAATGTAGGTAGTCATGTTTTATAAATTAAGGCAGTAAACTCACTTGCATACCACAACACACCTACTAAAAGCTGGAGTGGAGATGGGATTGGAAACAATTTTAATTTTTCTTATTTCTCATTCCTGAACAACAAAGATAATCCCACGTATGGGGAATTTTTTTCATCAGACAGCAACATTTTGCTACCCAGTTTTGGAATGGTCATAATGATGTTAGGCTGTGTTAGTGTAAAATGAATTTTAAAACCTCAGTAGTCCAACACTGAAAAATCATGTATCTCTCAATAATAAAATATTCAGATAGGCAAGTGGCTCCCCTTTATGCCATGTGGAACATTTGTTTTCCAAAGTTGATGTGACAGTGAAAGAGAAAAGTGAAAAGAGTTGACTGGCTCTGAACTGCGTTGACCTGGAACAGAAACACGAATTACTACCACTCATACTCCTTTGGCCTGAAGAATGTTTACAGTTTTAATCCAACAGCAAGGGAGAATGGAAAATACCAGGCAACATGTGCATAGCTGGTGAGTGTGATTTCTGTCACACAGTGTGGACACAGATTTTTAAATCTTACAGGCATTTTATATTATATGCCATTTGTCTCAGATTGAGTTCACCCTAAAGCAGATACTAAGACAAGGAATTAAGTGTGAGTAGTTTATTCAGGCAGTGAACACAGGAATCACTGCTAGGGGAAATGGGAGTTTAAACAGGTAAGGGATGAAAGGAAAACATAGCTTCAACTATAAAGCAAGTCGCAGTTGTGGAATTCTATAGCTTACTTCCGCCTAGGAACTCTGGGACTCAGCATAAAACACAGGCCTCAAAATCAGGAACAGAAATCTCAAGGAAATGAACCACTTCAGTGCTTCTGTCCAACACTGGCTGAGGACATTAGTTCCCTGGTACTTCTAGCCTGCCCCACGTACAAGATTGAGGGTTCTGTTAGTAAGAAACATCTCCTTGACAGAGCGAAAGAGACACTGCTTTTGGAAATTCTGGAAAATGAAAATATGGGCAGAGAATCTACCATGAATATATATACATATACAATAAAATGCCCTTAATTATACACACACACACATGCATATATATGTATACATGCATTCATAAAATGTATGTCAATGAATATATATACAACAAAAATATAAAGAATTTGTGATTATATGAATCATTACATTTCCTTTCAGATAAAAAATCATCTGCAAGCAAGATAAATTCAGTCTCAAAGCCCCAGTTGAAAGCATTACTATACTCATTGCATGAACTTCAGGAAGTTCAGGAAATGGCATAATCTGCGTTGCACACCCTCTAATTCTCACATCATATGTACTGCTACAGAACTTTAAGCTGAACATTTGAGGATCAACTTTTGTAGGTGAGAAAGAGCATCTTGGAAGATATGAGTTGTATGAGCTGTGCTGTCTCTGAATGGGGTATATAGTTGTGGCATTGACTGCACCTCTATGTTTTAAGTTACTTTCTTTCAAACAAACTGACATAAGTGTTATTATTTTGCCTTACTCAGTGACGAGTACAAAGAATGCTCTAGTAAATGTGAATTAAATGAAATTGAATTAAAAGGAAAATTAAATGTTCTATGTCATTTTAATAAAAATGTTAATCATTTATATACTGTTAGTCTCTCTTTAAAATTATAAAATTATAATTTACTGTGCATATTATATTTTTAAATTAGCTTCATTTCATCTGTTCTAAATATATAGTACATTATCAAATGTGTTTTATCACTTTTTTATTCTATTATTTGAAATGCTTTTAACTCTAATTAGTTAACATTCTGCATATACTAATTTGAAAACAGATATAGCCTCCAATTTATGTCTTTAGAAGAAAGAGAAACATTTAAAGAAATTACTATATGCATCTCCAGACTTTTTACAACTTTCTTCAAAGTTCTACGTGATTGGGCTGTAGCGTAACTGCAGTAACATGTCTTGCCTCTTGACCTCAGCTTACTCCTCCTTACTGGCTCACTTTCTTCTCAGATACGTCAAGAATGTAACAGACTCAGCCTTTGCATTTGCTGATTTCACTGAAACCATCTCTATCAGACATGTGCAGTGTTCCCTCAGTATATTCAGGATTCTTCTAAAATGTCAAATCATCAAACACCCCTTTCCAGGTCACCCTACCTAACAAGAAACCCTGATTTACTCTGCCTTTGTCCTGTCTTATTTTCTTAAAAATGTGCATCATTCTTGAGAAAATACACATATTTCGTTTCTTGGGAATGTGTATCTCTTACCCCTAATTAGAGAGTAATCTTCATGAGGGTGGGATCTTTACCTTAGTCACTGTAAAATTTCCAGTGTTTAGAATATTGAAATACAGGGCATATTCAACTGGTATTTGTGTAAGTAATAGATAAATGGAAGAAATAGATTAATTAGTCTTAATAAAATGTAAGTAAGACCTAAAGTAATTATAACATGAAATAATGACCTTCAACACAAATCATGTGAACTATAATATTATGTATGATGGCTATGATTTTTGTAGGCCGTGTTTGAACTGATTGATTTGTTCCTTTCAGAAGCCCAAGGAGTTGGGTTTTATTATTACTCCTGCATTGTAGAGGGACGATAGATAGTAGCTACGTTCCAGATTCAGTTTATACAGGTAGATAGGTTCACTGTTTTATCCAACATTTTTGTGTACAAATTTGGCAAAACAGTTGGTTAAATAGCTGATATGTTTTTTGATACAGAATAGAGATTATGCAATATCAGGAAATTGGTTCAGGGTTTTTATTTTTTGTTTTGTGGAGCTTCTTAGTGATGGTTGTGGGGTTATTGGTTTCAAACTTTTAGAAGTAAAATTAACATATTATAGTAATTGGAGGTAGCAAACAATATGCAATATGTGGTACTTAGGATCTTAGGAAAACATAGACAACCAGAAATAAGAAAAATGCTGAGGCAATGTATTGTTATGAAGGGGTATGTAAAACTTTGATTTAGGCTTACCATCAGGGAGGATAATGTCTCATCATCCTCAAGTCCTTGTGATGTTGAGCATCTCCTCCAGCAATTCTCTTTGGTAGCATGTTTTCTTTATGCCCAGACTATCTGCTGCCTTAGGTAGAACCATAGGCCAAGTTTTGTTTCACGAAGCATGATAGTGAATCAAGAATAATCCAGGTCAAGTATATACTATCCGGTTTACCTCATCCCAAACCAATATCTGATCTGTCACATTAGTTTCTGTTCCATTTGTTTATGTGAGCTTAATAAGTAGCTTAGACATTTTCTTACTTACATTCTCTCATGGATTTCCAAAAATCCATAAGATTGAGTTTTGATTAGTAGGATTGACTGTAGATTATCTGAATGTTCCATAATGTGTGTATGCTTTTGTGTGTGTTTGTATGTGCGCATGTGTGCACGTGGTTTCCTGGAAACTAAGACCAAATTGCTTGATATAAGAAAAGGATACTAGAAATAGAAGAGATTTTTTAAATGGGAAAACAAGGCATTGAAGAGGGACAGTTTATATGAGGTGGTAGAGAATTAAAAAAAAAATGTCTATGATGCCAAAGAAACACAGCTTCACTACTGTAATTGTTGCTAGGTATATAATGCAATTTTTCTATTTCCCTCTATTTTTTCTTTATTAGAGTCTTCTCTGGGCAAAATTGGCCTCCATTGATCTGAAATATCAATATTTCAGGTGTGTAAAGTGATGGGAGTTAGGGGAAAGTAGAAGTAGAATAAACTAGTGTTCTTGAAACCTAGATCTTTATTAAAATCGTTTTTGAGGACTTAAAAAATATAGATCAAGGGGACACATTATCAGAACTGGGACACAGTACCCTCGCTACCATCTCCCATCTTAGAGTAGGGGAGGTGGGTGGCATAAATCTATATGGTTAACCAGCGCTACAGTTTGTCACAGTGATCGATCAGGATGGGAACAACTTCCATTATGAGGCTTTGTCCCATGCACAGTCTCATTCTTTTCTCCATTGGCTGTGGTGAGAATAAAATAGCCACTTTCCTTTGACAATGAGTCCCACCTATCTGTGCAGTTAGAGCCAAAAAAGAATGTGTTCTCAGCACTCTTTCTTCCATAGCTAAAGACTGCAAAACACAAAATTGCCTTGAGAGCTTTTGTTGACGTCACCTTAATCTGATAATAACCCAGCTCCTTTCTACCTGCAGTTTTCTGGCAGGCTGGGGATGTGTGGCATTACTTTAAGTTGTATTTCAGGGCATATTTCCACCAATCCCTCCACTCTGTCTTTAGTCTTCCCATTTTACTCCATCTTCTAAATAGCCGCTTTACTGTGCCTTACCAATTGAGCATCAACTATGCGATCAATATCACTATATGTGATTAATATGTGACACTGGCAAAATAATTCTGTTCTTTGTCTTGCTGTTGCTGAATCTGTCTTAATGTCAGTGCTTTGCATGAATGATAATGATGGTGATGATATGGCATAAATAAAAGCCAGTTGTATTACCTGAGTCTTAGAGCTTTGGTGCCATCATTAATATATACACTTAATTTAAATAGGAATCAACACTAAAAGCCCAGACTTCACCAGTATGCAATATATCCATGTAAGAAAACTGCACTTGTACCCCTTACATCTATAAAAATAAAAAATAGATAAAGGAATAAATAAACAAATGGAAATCAAGTAGTATATCTGTATCACAGAATTTACTCTTGTCTCATTCAGTTTGGTTTGTTTATTTAGAGTTAATATATTTCAGTAGAACAAGGAAAAGTACACAGTGGTTTTTTAAGATTATAATTATAATTTCCTGTGAAAATTCCAGCTTAGTGTTCCATTTCTCTCTTGCTTTTTGGTGGCATCGGACTTATTTTACATGGTGATCCAAAGCATATCACTGAATCTGCAAATCAATTCAAAACTATTATAATTTGCTTGTGCAAATGTCTTATGTTTTCTGTTATGTTAATGATCCAGATGGCAACAAGAACTTGTGAAGCAAATAATACAACATAATTTAGACAAAAATATACATGACATATTTATGTCTGATATTGAAAAATGAAGATTGTATAATGTATTGTGATACAACTTAAACTTTTGGAAGCAAGTTCCTTTTCAAAGTTTGAATTATTGTTCTGTCAGTTATTTATATTTGTTGTCGAGCAAACTTTTGGATCTAGATGTTGGATCTACATTCTCATTGGTAATATAGTGACAATAAAAGCTACCTTTCAAAGATGTTTTAAAACCTAGGGAAAATATCTCTAGAGTATGTGGCTCATAACTTATACATAATCAATTCAAATCATAAAATTTTTATCATTATATCTTTAAAGTCAAAACAATGAAATTATCACAATAATAATCACCTTTCTATATATATGAATAAGATTTTGTTATAATTAAAATGACTTAGGCCAGGGGCGGTGGCTCACACCTGTAATCCCAGCACTTTGGGAGGCTGACGTGGGTAGATCACGAGGTCAGGAGATTGAGACCATCCTGGTTAACACGGTGAAACACTGTCTCTAATAAAAATACAAAAAATTAGCCGGGCGAGGTGGCGGGTGCCTGTAGTCCCAGCTATTCGGGAGGCTGAGGCAGGAGAATGGCAGGAACCCGGGAGGCGGAGCTTGCAGTGAGCCGAGTTGTCGCCACTGCACTCCAGCCTGAGTGACAGAGCGAGACTCTGTCTCAAAAAAAAAAAAAAAAAAAAAAAAAAAAACAACTTAAAGACTTCAGGTTTTTGGAAGCAAATATTTTTTCTCATACATATTTTCTAGAAACTTGACCTACTGCATAATCATGAGCACAGGCATAATCTACACCTTATACTTATTTAGTGTTTAAAAAGTGTCATTCTACTGAGGTTGTGGGTTTCTTTTTTCTTTTTTCTGTAAGGTATTACCTTGCTTATCTGTGAAGTTTCTGCTGGCCATTTAGCAGTTCCAGATGGCATGATTTCCTGTGGCCTGATTCTTGCACATAGTGCACTGTCTTAGTTCTCCTCATTTGTGATCCACATCAGGAAGAGGCTCCACTGCTACATATGATGAAAGGCTAGCAGGCCATCGACAAATGTCACCTGGACTAAAATCTTGAAATGTTTTCTTCAGACTTGTTTAACTGCTGCGTATATACATTCACCCTGTGAGAAGAGGAAAACAACATTCAATTTCAGTAGGGTAGGAATCCGTTCATTTATATTCCAAAAGAAACACTCAAATTATAATCCATAATAGTTGTTCTATTATAGATGAGAGTGGAGTGTGTTCTCGTAAAATGGCAAAGAACTGGTTGATAAGAGGTCACCCTAAAGTGTTCTTGAACCTCTTTACTGATATTTTCCTGCATTATGTCTTTGCTAATCCTGCAGGAAAAATTACCTAGAGTGGTGTATAAGGTTCGTTTGTGTTCAATCCATGCATGACGGCTTTCACATATTTGTTTCACCTGAGATAATGTCTATAGCTATTTACATATTACTGCTTCTTGGTTATCATTAGAGGACACAAAGCAAGGATATTTACTTTAAAAGATGACAAAGATAAATCACTGGTTGAAACGGAAGTGTGCACTTTGGAGTGGAAATATAACCAAGTCAGTAATTTTTAAAGGAGGAATTTAGATTTTATTACAAAGTGTTCAAAAAAACGAAAGCTTCAAATTTCATATTGTTGGTACTGGGGTGATGCCTAGAAGTTAAAGATAAATCTTTAGATAACTCAACAAAATGCATGCCAATTTCTTGTTTATAAACTGAGTTTGACAAAATTGGGTAAAATTAAACTTTAGCTATGTTGGTAAATTTAGTGATAAATGATGTTGATTAATCTAAAAGTCTACCATTTTATTTGCACATGCTACTTAATAGTATGTACACATTTGTCCTCATGGTCAATCTTCTTCATAAACGTCTATTTAATTAATTCATTAATTATCTCAACATAGACAAATGTATTCTAGGAACTATGAGACACACAGGAAATATAACAAATAATGTGTTCATATTGAGGAAATATACAAGTTAAACAGTCAATTAAAATACAGAAGAATGTTCTGAGGAGTAAGCCATACATTTTATACTGTAAGTTAAAACTCTAGAACTTCAAACCTTTGTATTCCCCCAAACACACACACACACACAGACACACACACACAGCCTCACACACAGACACGCACAAACACAGGCACACACACACAAAAGTATATTTTGTATGCTTCCTTTAAGTGAGAATTTGCATATGAGATAAGAACAAAAAATAACATAAAATCAACTATTGAGAACAGACCTAGGTAAACATATTAAGATTTGTAATTTATATAAAATGTTTCTATAAGAATTATATGTAAAAATGGTCTGGAGCAGCTAATTTCTAATATTCATTTTTTTAGAGGGTTTCTTAGTCTATTTTTGCTGCTATAACAGAATACTTGAGTCTGAGTAATTTAAAAACAATACAAATTTCTTTTTCGTGGTTCTAGAGACTTGGAAGTCCAAAACCAAGGTGTCAGCAGGTTCAGTGCCTGGTGAGGGATGCTTTCTGCTTCCTAGATGGTACCTTGTTGCTGTGTCTTCATGTGGAGGAAGAGTAAGATAGAATGAGGGAAGGAAAAAAGGTGGCCCAAGCTTTTGTTTTTGTAATGAATCCAGTCCCATGATAACTGCATTAACCCATTCATGAGGGTGGAGCATGCATGGCCTAATCACCTCTTAAAGGTCCTTCCGCTTACTGCTGTAACAATGGCAGTTAAATTTCAGCATAAGTTTTGGAGGTGAAAAACATTTAAATCATAGCAAAGGCATAATATTTTAAATTCTGCCCTAGGACATAGGGAACACACATGCACACATGCGCATACACACCCATACACACACACATGCATGCACATATCACTTTTAAATCTTTTTGTGTGCCTTCTTCCTCCGAGTACTTAGTACTGACAATTAACTTCAAGGCCAGACAAAAAATAATAATAATAATAAGACAATCTTTATTTCTGTTTTCTGAATATTGCCCTAACCCATCCTACATTCCTCCAAGTACTGCGCTATTCTCTGTGGCTTCTCTAAACATTCCGACACATTGTAAGTAGTCTGAACATTAAATTCTCCGCAAGATTCTCAATGTGAATACAGCATGTGTTTAACTGTGGTATCCTGACTGATTTAGAAGAAAATGTTCTATTTTATATGCTCAGAAAGTAAGCTCATTCTCATCAACGTCTCTTAAAGAGCACTTCTTATCATGTAATTTTGGTTCAAGACATTCCCTTTTATTAAGTATAGTAAGCTAGAATCTTAGCAACGTGTTCAGTTTGTCTTTTCCCTCACTCCCAGCAGCTGAATGCTGTGATCCTCAACAACTCTCCTACTTTTGATTTCCTATCATCTGGTTTTTGATCTATTGCTATACTCTTATTTTGTTCCGTTTCAAGAGGTGACCCTCATCACAATGAAGGCTTTGGGGGGCTCCCTTGTTCAGTTTTTTCAATCATGGGCCAACCCCATCCACAACTCCTACACAATCTTAGCTCCAGTACTGCAGTTAGTTAGGCAGACCCATTTCCCATGCAGCCTATTATGTACACACTGCTGGTCTGGAAAAATAATTCAGCATGTGTGTTTTTAACAGTATATTTATTGATGCAATTCTGAGCCTGTCCTATGAGGGACCATCAGTGTCATTGTAATAAGCCTGTCCTATATCTCAAAAGCAATTATTTATTAAAAATAGTTTCTTATTCTTCCAATCAGCTCAAGGTAAAGGGAATAAAGGTTTTAGTCCCAGTCAATTCAGATTCATTAATGGATCTTTCCTGAGGTTGTTGAATGATTCATGACTAATAATATGTTCTTGAACTTTTCTGAGCTTATTATCACAACCAGAAGATCAAGATCATTTTCTAATGGGAATTATATGAAAGTGGTTGAGGAGGCTCTAATCAGAGATCAGAGCCCAAAACACCTACATCTAACAGCAGTGCAGTTGCCTCATTCATTTATGCTGCTTGCGATGGTCTGAATATTTGCATGCCCCTTAAACTATCATGTTGAAACCTAATCCCCATTGTGATAGTATTAAGAGCTGTGGCCTTTGGGAAGTGATTAAGTCTTGAAGGCAGAGTCCTCACGAGTGAGATTAGTGCCCTTGTAATAGAGACCCAACGGAATTTGTTTGCCTTCCACCATGTGAAGATGCAGCAATAATGGGGGTCTTTGCCAGACACCAAATGTGCCTACACCTTGGTCTTAGACTTTTGAGTCCCCAGAATGGTGAGAAATAGAGTTCTGTTGTTTATAAACTACCCAGGAGAAGGTATTTTGTCATAGCAGCTTGGATGAAGACGCTTGGCTTTTAGATATTATCTCTGTGCTAAAATGGCTAAACTGAATGTCTGTCTCTCAAAGACAATTTCTTGAATATTGTATATTCCTACCAGGTTCAGATTTTAGTCCTACCTGAAGTCTCTCCTGCATTAGTTCTATTTACTACCCAAAAAAATCACACAAAAACAAAATGACTTCATTGTCTCCTGTGTTTAGAATATAATTTGTAAACAATGTGCTTGTATAAAGGCAAAGAGTTAAAAATAATAACAGAGAAACTGTAAAAAAAAAAAAAAAAAAGAGGTAAGATTGCAAATGATAAATCCTAAAACATATTTACGACAGTGGCAGCTTTTAACACATTTGTCTCTGTTTAGTAAATTTCACCCCATCATTTTGCTTTTATTTCGGAAACATCAACATGAATATTATCACTTAATCAATGTTAATGTCCTAAGAGACTATATAACAGACCTGCGGTTCACTACCTACCGGAATTTTTTGTTGAGTGTAAATAAAATGAAACAAAAAAGAAAATAAGCCATCAATACGATAATTTTTGTTTCTATTGAAAACTGCTCTAATTCAAGAACATTTGACTACTTGCAACCAGGGAAACTAAAAACAATGGAAACCTTTAATAACCCCATGTCAAATATTGAAAGAATGTAAAATGATCTGATTTTTATTTATAAACATTTGGCACATTTCTACTGTACAGCCACAAAATCATAATATCAAATATGATGCTTTTATAAATTGTACCTTTAAACTTGCCCTAAATTTTTAATAGAATTTATTACCAAGATTTCTCAGTACTTTCACACCTAAAATTGTTAAAATGTTCATCATCCCAGTATTTCATATAAAAATGAAATATGTATTTAGTTCAGTGAAATTGGGCTCAGTTAAAAAAACTGACTTCTTTTTACATTTTGCTATTTGGTTATGATATAAAAATTCATTTTAATATTTTCAAAAGAATTTTAAAGCAATACCAATTTTGTCATTGTGTATTTGATTAATAGCTCTTTTGGGAAGGAATTACCCTAACAATTACTGTAGGTATTCAAGTAAAATTTTTCTAGTTCTATTTTAATATTATGTTATGAGATAAATTTCTTTTACTTTCCTTCTTACTTTTATAAGAGGAATTATTTATCTTCAGAATTCATAAACATAAACCTCAAGATATGGTCCTATATGAATGATAAAATGAATTTCATACTGTCTAAAGTGGAATGATTTGCTGTTCTAACTGGATTTCTATACTTGTGAAGATAAATAAATGGATGTATTGTTTCTAATATGCTAACCATCCAAATACACACACACACATATATATATATACCCATATGTAGATATATATTTATATAGTAGGAGAGTAGCTTTATTTTTCTTCAACATCCTTCTCATCAATAAGCTGACAATTAAAACCATATTTCTCTAAACTTTGTTCTCATATTGAAATCCATATTAAAACTCCAGCAGCACAAAAACATGGTAACAAAAAGTGTTGAATATAAAAAAATCAATTACAACCAAAATAATCCCAATTGAAAATGCATTTGAGAACTCTGTTTCTACAACAGTTATTATTAAAGTTTGAACACTTACTGGCTTGGTATAAAATAAGTGAATAAAATATATCCAGTTTGAACATTTCATTATCTCCAGTTAAATATTTCCCTCTTCTTGAAGTTATCATTTTTTGAAATAAAATAAATGGTTTAATCTATTCATCTATATGGCAGGTAAGGTGAAATAAATGTGTTTTTGGAATTTTGATTATCACAGAATTATAGTATTTGCTATTTTACCACAAATATTAAATGTATATGGTCCTCATGGCCCTGTGGAGTTTTTTGCAACATATTAATATTGTTAGATTATTTTCTATTACTGTTAAAAAAGAAAACACTGGAGCTTATTTATGTTAATGCATAACTCAATACAGTTTGTGTGTGTGTGTGTCTGTGTGTGTGTGTGTGTGATAGAGACACAGAGAGAGAGAGAGAAGTTGAGATATTTTCAACCCTATATTCCTTACCTTACATCCAAATCTCTGGATCCAAATTCCAAAGAGGCAAAATAACAGTCCATCATTCAAGTATGTTGTGAATGACGATGTGAATGCAGAGTGTGAGTGAAGTTATAACCTCAATCTTCTGAACCTTAGACTGGTGAAATTTGTTGTTTGTTGTTTGCTTGTTTGTTTTGAGACAATGTCTCGCTTCTTCACCCAGGCTGGAGTGCAATGGTGCGATCTCAGCTCACTGCAGCCTCTGCCTCCCAGGTTCAAGTAATTCTCCTGCCTTGGCCTCCCCAGTACCTGGGATTACAGGCATGTGCCACCACAGGTGGCTAATTTTTGTGTTTTTAGTAGAGACGGGATTTCACCCTGTTGGTCAGGCTGGTCTTGAACTCCTGACCTCAAGTGATCCACCCACCTCGGCCTCCCAAAGTGCTGGGATTACAGACGTGAGCCATCGCACCTGACCTGTTTTTTGTTTATTTGCTTGTTTTTATATATATCGTAGGAGAAAAGAAACCTAAAATTGAAGAAAGACTCAAATTCCAGTCCCACTTCTGATCTTTAATATATTTGTAACTGAAGCAAGTCTATTATATTTTGTGAATTTTAGCTTTCTCATTTACTTAGTGGGTATAGCAGTAATTACTTTAGTGTTGTCATGGATATCTGGTGGTTTAAAATATATGAAACTGCTTTTAAACTGTTCCATTAAGAATCCATTGCTTCAATTTTATGAATATTCTTCTGTTGTATATGTTTCTCATATACAGTTAAAATATGAAAGTATTGCTCAGTGCTTTATTTAATTAATTTTAGATTTATCAGTGTAGTGGTAGGTCATGTGATCTATGTATATCTCAAAATCATATTAGTTATCATAGGCTTAAAACTGAACTTTGTATTAAGATTTAAACACTGTATCTTATTGGAGCTGGAAGAGATAATAACCTGCTGTTCGACTTCTTTGCTTCTTCTTAAGCATTAGATTTTCGACTGAGCAAAATAAAAAATTATTCCTCTAAAGATGGAAACCTCTATGTCTGTCAGTTTCCAAAGTATTTCTCAATGCTATTATGGGACTCCTTGAGGGATACTGGGAAATGTTAGATGAGGAAGATTTTCACTATCTCTTGTGCCCACAATTTTAAACCTTCTATCCCCTGAGTCCTGCCTCTGGAGATGTCATGCAAGCTGGAAACTCAGCCAAATTCAGACTCTGGAACTGAACATGCAAAGCTATGCTCTGTGTGGAGTTCACACACTGTTGGTTTGTCCCTGTGGGTCTTTGTCAACACTGTGTTTCTTGTAGCACAATTAGTTAGTTATTTTAAAAATGAAATAAATAAACAATAGTTTCTCTAATGTGAAAAAAAATCTTGCATACATCATGTAGATGAAATTGAGAAATAAGGCAAAATAAACTTCTGGTAGCAAGCAGTGAATTAGAAACAGCTGCAGCAAAGACGGTACTAAGAGAGAAAGCGTAATTAAACCAGATGTTGTAAAACATGCAATTTAAAATGATATGCAACATTGATTTTAAATATAAATGTAAATAAAAGGGATGGATCAGAAGTATAATTAACACCAAAAGAAAACAAAAATAAACTTGGTAAAAAATAAATTAGAATGATATACCATAATTGACTTTGCTCAGACAACAAGATATTTCTTAGTGAAGGGAGATTTTTCCTGATTTTTAAATTCAGTGCTGCTCAATCAAATATGCATTTAACAGAGTCTCAGTAGGTCCTTCGATGATGATAAACCTCAGAGACAATAAAACAAGGAAAATGTGCTTTCTTAACATTAAAAAAATACAGTCCAAGCTATTCTCTCTCTCTCTTTTTTTTTTTTTTTTTTTTTTGAGACAGGGTCTCAGTCTCTTACCCAGGCAGGAGTGCAGTGACACCATCAGGGATCCCTGTAACCTCTGTGTCCCCCAGGCTTGGGTGTTCCTCTTCCCTCAGTTTTCCTGGTAGCTGGGACTACAAGCACAGGCCACCATACTCCACTACTTGTGGTATTTTTTTTAGAGACATGGTTTCGACATGTTGCCCAGGCTGGTCTGGAACTCCTGGACTCAAGAAATCCACCCATTTTGGCCTCCCAAAGTGCTGCAATTACAAGCGCGAGCCACCGTGGCCAGCCCAAGCTATTCTATTTCATGCTTTCAAAAAATTTTTGCAATCCTAGGGACTAGGGAACTCAAAATAATGAGACTTATTTAAAAATATTAACTTAAACACTGATTTGCTCAAATTTCTAATCTTAGCCTAAATTTTTTCCTCACATTGACTACCACTTTCCTTTCACCCTGAAACTAACTAAGTTCAGCTACATTTCCTGAAGAACCACAGGCCCATACATGTCTCCTCCTGATCTTGCTTCTCCTTCATCAATTTAGTACCAGTCTGTGCTTGTACTTTATTGTGCTAACTGCTGTCAGGTCTGGTAATTGTTATATTTGAAATTGACGCCCAGGCTCTCCACATCAGGGATGGCTATTGAGGTGAGAAGCAGAGACTAACTCATTGGGAGAAGTGAGGGAGACCAGTTAAGAGAGAAGTTTTCTGGCTGGGAGGCTGGGTTTCCTTCCAAGAAGACAGTATAAGAATGTCCAGATGAGGAACTCACATATGCTGCAACCCTGGAGACAGCCAGGGACACCCTAAGGAAGTAGCTTTCTGCGCAAAATTTGACATTAGACATATTGTATTTGAATTAGTTACAAACTTAGTATATATAAACTCTCCTCCAAAACAGCAATCTTTATTAGATAGCAAGTTTTAGGAAAAGTCAGTCCAGCCCTAGTCATACCAGGACCACAACACAATGTTGAATATTCCAAATCAATAAAATGCCGAGGACTGTATTATGTTGCTAGAAGCAAGCAAATATACCCTGCAAAGTGTTCTGAGGAAGCCACACAAAACAACCATTCTAAAATTACACCCAGGTGTTAATTTATAGAAGTATGACTGAGTGACAACATGAAGAGGCCAATTCCATTAACAGAAGAACTTACTACTTACATTTCACAAAGGAAGGGTACATCCCGTGCTTCAGAGGGACACAAGATGGTCCAGAGACAGAAGGCAAGAATAAAAGGGAAGCCTTAGTCGGAGTCTGTATTGGGGTTCCCGTGGAAAAGGCAGGACAGGACAAGGTGCATGGGTTAGGATTGGCTAGATTCGGTCATTCTGATGGACTCTGGGGGATAGGGGCTGTCCTTAGTTGTCTGACACCTAGGCTTGGGATGATTTAGACCAGAGGAATACTGGCTTGGTGTGTGAGGGTGAGATAAAGAGAGTGGTTGGCTGGCATATGAAAGGCATGCTTGTAGGAAAATTGCTATATTTAAGAATAAGCTAGCCCTGGAAGGGGCAGCCTCTCCCTGCGTCTATAATGGGTCTGAGGCTCCGAAATGCCAGAGCATAAAGAATGTAGAAATTAAGAAGACATAGTTAATACAGTTGGTCTTGTGGAATGGATACCAAATAGAGAAACCGAGAAAACAAAAACAGAACAAGAACGCCCCTCTAACAGATGCTCCTTCAATGATAACCCTTTTCTGTTTCCCACAGGCAATTGTAGCTCTAAGGCACAGTTATCCGGAGACCTCACTGGCAGAGGCTGATGAAGAGGTGAATTAGGGACAAGAGAACACACAGCACAAAGGACTTCTGGAATTTCATCAGAGTTCTCTCCCCAGACGACATGACTGGAACATCAACTCTCTGATGCTGTTGGGAAATAATCAGTATTTATGAAGTTGGCAGTACATGCCACACTGGATGCACCCACATGCCCTGAATCTTATGGCTTTGTTATGGAAGCAAAAGAAGTCAGCATGATCTCCATTACCAACTGTCCGCCTCTTAAAGGATAAAGTCTTCCCTTGGATCACCAGAGCTCCCCATCTCACTAAGTTTACGCTAAGGGATGGTGAGGCAGGATTTGGAATCTTCCAGAAGTTCATTCAGTGAGTTTCACAATCCCCAGGTGTACTCCACAGGCTGCAAATACTGACTCCACTACATCATGTAACATTTGCTCACATACCAAAAAATGTGATGGGAAAAGTTTTAAGTTATTAGAGCGAAAAGGATTTTAAGAAAGGAAAGTAGTTTTAACATGAAGTAAATATTTTATTAGTAAGATTCCTAAGCCTGATTCATATGTGAAGAAAAATCATATTGCTATGAAAAAAAATAATGAGAGAAAAAGAAGACATTATTTAAAGTAAAAAATAAGAGTAATCATAAATAGCCGAACAGATACTGGTGAATGTTTGATTGGCAAGTTAGCAAGTCAATTTTGGCGCAGGGGGTGGGGGACTAAGAAAATCATTCACTTACTATTAGGGATCAAAAATAAGTTAGAAATTGTTCTGAGTGTCAGAGTTTGGACCATATGTACAATAGGTGCTGACCTGATATAGTAAAATATCTGTAAGTGTTACGAATGTTGCAAAAAGGGAAATGCAAGCCATCATAGAAGCTCTCCCTTGGGCCAAAAACTAGGGGAACCAAATTTTCTGTGGTATCATCATTCGTAAATCCTTTCTTCTTAATCACTCTTAAATCCATTCTTTCATCCTCTATAAGCTATACGAACTTAGACCAGTTACTTAACATGTCCTAGTTTTCTCTACTAAATATGGCATCAAGATAATTGCACTTAAAACATAATGGGTTTATATTAAATGAGTTAATACATATACGATACAATAATATCTAGAAGAAAATAAATGTTAGCTGCTATTAACTTTTTATTGTATTATTAGGGTTACTATTTTAAAATTGTTAATTCATCTGGTATTCATTCTGTGTGTGTTGGCAACAATGGCCTAAAATTCTCCTCAAATGGTCCATGTTATGGGCCGAAGTGTTAACTTATTCATATCCCAAATGTGTGTTGTGTGTATGTCTTAAAACTACCTAGTCATTCTATGTCTGTGTCTCTAGTTCTCTTGGTGACTAGCTATATAAAGTTTGTACAAATATTCACCAAACTTTTAACAGTAATTCTTTCTTAGTCTGTGTGGTGGGGAGAGTAAGGCTTTAATTACTTAAAAATATGTTTACAGGTATATCAGTATAGTTTTAATAAATAATTATTACATTTATAACAAAAAACTAATGCAGAAACAGAAAAGCAAATACTGTATGTTCTTATTTATAAGTGAGAACTAAACATTGATTATACATGGACATAAAGATGAGAACAATAAACACTGGGGAAAACAAGAGTGGGGAGAGAATGAGAGAGGAAAGAACTAAAAAATTACCTGTGCTCACTACCTAGGAGATGGATTCGTTTATACTTTAAATCTCAGCATCACACAATATACTTTTGTAACAAATTTGCACATGTACTGCCTGAGCCTGTAATAAAAATTGAAAAAGAAATTGATCTTTAAAAGGATAGAACAATCAATACTGACTTAAACTATAACATCTACAAGTGAAAATTCTAGTGTGTCATGTAATAATTTGGGAGTGAAAACTGTCACACTGCAGTGGTCTGACATCACTAACCAATAAAGTAAATTTCCATGGAAGCTATTGGTAGTTATGAGAAACCCAGATGGTATATATGAAACAGTAAGTTATACAGCAACACAGCACTCCCTCTCCGTCTCTCTGCCCTGTCTCTCTCTCTCTCTCTCTCTCTCTCTCTCTCTCTCTCTGTATCTCTCTGTCTCTCTCTATCATTCTATTTCACAAACACCGACTAAAGAGGTGAAATATTTTTACTGACTTAAAAAGTTATTACTTATTTGTCACCAAAATTACAAAGCTGAAACTATGTCTTCATGATTTAAAGGCATATAAATGTTTTATCCATTGCCATGTCGTCTGATTTTAAAATTCAGAATTAATGCAATGTTCCAAAGCATATGTTAAACAATGTACACAAAACTCATACAATCTACATATCTTATAGCAAAAACCACAAATCTATGAAATGTCTACACATTGGAATCTTTATTTTCTTTTAATATGCTCTAGAAGATACAAATGGCAGTTCATGGACCAGGTATAGATTCTCTCTTGAGTCAATGAAGCTCTGATCTTTCCTTTAATTTGATGGGAATGTAACATGCTGCTTTGAGATTTCTCAGTAAGAGATGAAATGCCTTCATGACAGATAGAGCTATGGGGTATTTCTGGGTATAGGAACCAAATAACTTTCTTTTTTTTTTTTTTTTTTTTTGAGGCGGAGTCTGGCTCTGTCGCCCAGGCTGGGGTGCAGTGGCCGGATCTCAGCTCGCTGCAAACTCCGCCTCCCGGGTTTACGCCATTCTCCTGCCTCAGCCTCCGGAGTAGCTGGGACTACAGGTGCCCACTACCTCGCCCGGCTAGTTTTTTGTATTTTTTAGTAGAGACGGGGTTTCACCGTGTTAGCCAGGATGGTCTCGATCTCCTGACCTCGTGATCCACCCGTCTCAGCCTCCCAAAGTGCTGGGATTACAGGCTTGAGCCACCGCGCCCGGCCCAAATAACCTTCTTTAGCTGAAAAACATTATATATTCCTTAGTTCAGTTCCTCTTTTCACTGTATTGTAAAAATTCATCCATCTCTTTTGAAGCGTGTATGTGTATTTGTGTTGTGCCAATTCAACTTAAACATTTTGTTGTTTAATGATCTTTAGACCCAAATGAAAGCTTTTTTCCAAAATAGATATTAAATTATATGTATCTTTCCTGATTATTAAAATGCCATACCTCAGTTATCTGTAAAAATAATGATATGGTTAAATAATTGATCAAGTTAGCTTCTTAAGATAATTGTATCCATTAGGTCAACTAGTGATCGAGATTTTGGTGGAGATTCTTTTTATATTCCATAAATTAAAAATTAAATATTATGTTACAATACTACCAGAAGGTAGGTACCTGGTTTACTCGATGTAAATACATGATGTTTAAGGAGAGAAAATAAAAGGCCCAAGGATGTAAATAAGCACATAAGCAACAATAACAAACAACATCTATCACTGTTCTTATACTTTGTAAATAAAAGGAGAGATATAAAATTCTCTTTAAAGCACACATCACTTAATCACTTTTCTGCTTCAAACAGAGGAAGTCTCTGAAGCCAGATGACTGTTTCATTGAGTTTCATGATAAGGAAAAGCTTTGAAAAAGAAGATCAGTGCAGAAACTATCTTCTCTGGGCCAGAGGGGAAACTGGGGAGATGTAGCAAGAAGCTCTGCATGAGACTCTGGAAAGATCCTGAATTATGGACTTCAGAATTAGGTCTCTCACAATTACAGGGAGATGCTGACTATTTCAGCTTTTCTTGGAGTAACAGATCAATTTTGTCAAGAGTAGGTTAATAAATCATGAAAGGAAGGCCAGGCGCAGTGGCTCACACCTGTACTTCCAGCACTTTGGGAGGCTGAGGTGGGTGAATTACGTGGTCAGGAGTTCGAGAGCAGCCTGGCCAACATGGTTAAAATCCCGCCTCTACTAAAAGTACAAAAAATTAGCCAGGCATGGTGGTGTGCGCCTGCAGTCCCAGCTACTCGGGAGGCTGAGGCAGGAGAATTCCCCAGAGGTGGAGGTTGCAGTGAGCCAAGATTACTCTATGGTACTCCAGCCTGGGCAACAGAGCAAGGCTCCATCTCCAAAAATAAATAAGTAAATAAATCGTGGAAGGAGATTTTTGTAGATGAACTAAGGAAATGGCCAGTGTTGAGATCTGAATAAAGAGATGAAAACCAAACAAAGGAAACAATTTGAAGTAAAAAATACAAAAAGAGGCAATTGTGTAGAGGAAATAATTGGAAAACAAATGGTGTTATAGATCTAATATGTGCGTGTTGAAAGATCAAGAAAGAAAGTAGATCAGATGGGGAGAGGCAATGAGTAAAAAAAGTACCAGAAGATGTGTTTTCTGATTGGCTTTTCGGCAAATAATAGATTTGAATAGTAGATTGAAAGATTTTTTTGAGTTTCAGACAGAATTATTCAGGGAAAACGTATACATATATTTAATTTTATTTTAGGAAATTCTTAAGCAACAAAAATAAGATTAAAAACTGCCAAGCAAGTTATAGGAGGGGAGTGACTAACAAATATTTCTGATACTTTTATGTTTTTTCTTTCAGATGCCAAAAAAAAAAAGGTCCTTGAAGAAATATTTCTTTCAACTCTTAATTAAGGGATCCAAGGTAAGTGAGAATCTAGTCTAGGTTACTATAAACGTGCCCATTGTTGCGATTTTTTTAATCAAATGATACATCACTCATATTAATAATATACATCTGCATCAGAAAACAGGAGATAGTCAATATAACTGAAAGACTTCATAACTAGCGAGGTTCAAAAGCCAAAATGTCTCTTGAGTTCTCTGTGTTGATCTCTGGGAACTCACTCAGTTTCCGTCTTGATGATGTGTGTCCCAACCTTAATAATTTGGGAACATTTGGAAACTTTGTTTGAAAATTACAGAAATTAAAATATACCATTGCTGTGGATAATGCATTTTTCTTCCTATTCTATATGCTTTCATAAGATAAATAAATAAATAAATTGGTACTAGATGAAACCTACTTTGTTTAGTTAGTTTGTCAGTTTCAAGTAAAGACCACTGATGCTGGTAGAGTGAAGAGCCTGTTGCAGAGGGATGTCAGAAGCAGGAGTGACCGCCACATCCTCATGTCAATATGTCAAAAGCAACTTTGCATAAGGGAAAGTTTGGAGAGAGAGGTTCTGACAAAATTCTGATGCAAGGATATTGAATAAATCATTCTCGGTTAGTTGTAGGGAAAGTTCTGTTGAAAATTTCTGGAGATCATATTAAAAAGAGAAGTTGGATTTAACCATTCCACAATGTATACATCTATCAAAACATCATGTTGTATACCATAAAGACATGCAATTATTATTTGACAATTAAAAAATATATAAATATAGATGTATTTTTAAGTAGAAGTTGGAGAATATAACTGCTGATTCTCAGCAGAGGAGCCAAAGCTTCTAAAATGAATGCAATTGAATGGTAGAAGGACGGTAACACAGCCTGTTGGGAGAATCAGAAACTGGGGCATGATGAACTGCAATATCTCTAGAAGGACATGAAGTAATAATAGAGGGCTGAAAGTCAAAATGCAAGGTGTAGTAATTGTGTGGTAGAAAGTAATAGTTATGGTAAAACAAAAATTTAGAAAATCAGAAAAAAAATCTGTACATAGATTCATAAATGAAATAGATGTTAGAATAGAGGACTTCACTGCAGCTGACCTACAGTTAGATAGTGAATACTTACATCTTTTGCCAATTTTAATTGATCATGTGTAATTAGGAAGCTATAGAATAGCCCAAAATCTCTTCCATAATGAATATCAAACATTATTAATAACACTAATGATTCAATGAGGAAAATTAATTGTCAGCAACCATGCTTCACTTATGAGAAAAGCAGATGGATCCTGGATGCTAAGTTGATTATTATGACTTGAATAATCTGGTTCCACCAACAGCCTCTGTTGTACCACATATGGTGAGAGCTGTTCATGATGTCCAATGGGATTATGGGACAGATGTGCCATCATAAACTTGTGTGATGTAAAGTCTAAAAGTAAAGCTCCATACATGTGCTGTGTTGACATCTGGTAAAATTGGAAAGGCTTTGGATGGCTTCACCACAGGTTTCCCTCTCCACTCTGCTTCCATGGATAAGGTCTTCTAGTCAAATGACTCTCCTCACCAGGGTGATCAGGCACAGTTCTAGCTTATTGTCAAGTAGCAGTTTTTGGCTCCCTGCCAGCCTACAGCGTCACTAAAGCCAGGTCTTCACATTCTCCTGCAGAAACCAGAGGAAATCTCACTCTCTTGATTCTACAAAGCCTGCCTCTCACAGCCCCTGGTTGTTATTCTATTCCTGGGCACAAGTCCTCTGTGGTCCTGCATGCATGGGACATCCTCCTCCAGAGGGCTGTGAGTTATCAGTGCCTAATAAACTGCTGTCAACCTCCCTGTCCAGAGTTGGGTGGTCACGTGTTCTGCTCTCACCAAAAACCCAGGGTAGGAGTCCCACTCGGCAACAGTTGGAATAGGAGGTGATTAAAACAACTTGATTCTTGCTTTTTATTACCATTCCCATGTTGGGAGGAAGAAAAGTTTGCTTTCCTTTTGCATTGGAAGGACTGCGATATATACTTCCTGTCTTCCTTTAAGGTACCTGGAAAAGGCTGTTTTTTCTCGGCATGGTTGACACAATGATATTTACTGATATTTGGTGTGCTAAACACTGCTTTAATATTTCTATAATATCTGCATTGCATATTATTATGTTTTTATTTACAGATTTTATTTTATAAGAACATCATCATATCTGACCCAAAATAAATAAGAATCCAGCTTATGTTACTATGCTTAGGATCAAACACCAGAACTTCATTGCAAGATTCTAATGTTGAGCTGCAGCTGCCCTAGAAGATAAGAACTGGCCCAGTACCAGTGGGAGAACTAAGGGAGAACTAAGTGATTAGGGATTTTTGAAAGCAGCAAAGGCTTAGAAAGGATGACTACTCTATTTCACCCATGCCCATTCTGGCCACTTTCTTGTGCTCACTTAGATCCCAAATTAGGAGTGACTGGGGAATCTGAAACTGGGTTTGTAAATCCTGAGCTCTCGCTCTGCTGTGTTGTTGACTGACCTATATTTCTCACGAATCTAAGGAAATATGGTGGTGGGGTAAGTCTACTGTGTTGATGGGCTTAGCCTGATTGTTCATCTGAATTCAAGTTTGTTAGTGCTAGTTTCTCAGAATGGGTTTTGCAGTACACCGTGGAATTGTTTGAAGATTAATGTGATACCATAGATAAGGTACTTCTTATAGTGACTAACATATATTCAGTTCTAAATAAATTATTTTGTGTGTTGTTGGCACACATGCTTCCTACTTTTTCTTAATAGAGTTTTCACATTTGTCAGATGTCAAGTTTCCAGCTCATTGGACAAATGCCAATATTAATCAAAAATATGTGTTGTCTTCAAAATATTGAAATCATATTTATATATTATGAAGAAATGTGTGTTCAGTATTGAATTAGCATATGCAAATTCAACATACGGGGTTTCAAAAAAGCAACAAACAATGAGTATGATTTCATCCAGTGAGGTTATAGAAAATTATAATGTGTCCAAAGTAAAATGCATTTGGCGTAGTTTCTGCTGTGATTATGCTGTTGTTAAATATAATTTTTCTGATTTCTCTTTCTTACATATGCTTGATGAACTAGGAACCTCTAGTTATCTATTCCATTATTAACACAGAGATAAGCTAATTTCAGACTTAATATAGAAAAATATTTATTTGGGGACTGGGTCATATTATTTCTCTTCCAATACTCCAACACCTGTTAAATAAACCTCCAACAAAATACACTAATCAATTCTAATTTGTCTTCTTACAGAAAAAAACTGAAAATACATTCTTGTTTGAATTTTATTTACTTAATACTTTATTAATTTATTAAATCTTTTATTTTACAATCTTCTTTTGAAGACATGTGGCTTAAATATTTTGAATCATATTCACCTACAATCACAAAGATTCTCCTTAAGTTTATTTAATATCACAGTCATTATTTTTTATTTTTCTGTCATGGATTGAAAATAAGTTGCAAAATATATGGCTTTTTGACAAACTTTGTCTTCCTCAAAGTCAAGTTCAAAATGTTTTGTTATGAAATTTTTATCTAAAAGTGAAAATTAGTAAAAATGACAAAAGTTTCAAAAGATCAGTCACTTTTTGGCATTTGATACCACTTCTGCCATAAGAAGACTATAAAATATATCTATTCTAGAGGTCTTATATTTGTCCTTTAATTTTCTTTATCCTTTTTAGATATAATTGGGCAAGTTCTCATCGCATCAGTTTCTGAGTCTGAGCAATCCACTATAATGTCATTCCATAAAAAGTAAACACTTTCAAGGCCTCTCAAAGGTATGTTTTGTTATTCTGTGTAGAGTAGGTCCTTTCATAGCTTACAATCCTTACCTCACTAATTTAGATCCTCAAAATTCACTGTCCTATCAAGAATTATAAATATATATAAAGACACACACATAATTTTGTGTTTTATTATGTATTGTATACTGTATATATAGATATGTTTTTTAACGTGCGTTTTATTTATAATGTCATATATGATGTTTACAATATATTATGATAATGCATTTATAAATATTTGTTTGGAGTTGGAAGGAGCCGGGAAGTAGCCTTCATTGTCCCCACTTTCTATTCTTTTTTTTTTTTTTTTTTTTTTTTTTTTTGAGACGGAGTCTCGCTCTGTCACCCGAGCTGGAGTGCAGTGACCGGATCTCAGCTCACTGCAAGCTCCGCCTCCCGGGTTTACGCCATTCTCCTGCCTCAGCCTCCCAAGTAGCTGGGACTACAGGCGCCCGCCACCTCGCCCGGCTAGTTTTTTGTATTTTTTAGTAGAGACGGGGTTTCACCGTGTTAGCCAGGATGGTCTCGATCTCCTGACCTCGTGATCCGCCCGTCTCGGCCTCCCAAAGTGCTGGGATTACAGGCTTGAGCCACCGCGCCCGGCCCCACTTTCTATTCTTTATGCCTATATATTTCTTGTAGGATTTAAGTGATTTATCCCCCTGATTCCTCCAGCTGTAACAGTATTCATATAAATATTTTAGTTTAAAATACCTAAAAATATATTTTTATGGTGAACACTGTCAAAATTATACCTAACTATATAATTAGAACAGAAATCTATTATATTAGGGGATGGTACACACACAAACACAGAATGACCGGATTTGGAATGCTTATTACCAATATCTGAAATAATAACATAAGAGTTTATTTAAGATGAATCTTTGTCCCTTACTGATTGTAATTTCCCTTACAAAATGACCCAGTAATCATATAGTCATCATGAGCATGGTATAGTGAAAGCATAACCATGTCATTCCCAACTTGACTGATAGCTGATGTATAAAATGAGGACGAGGAGGATTTAATTAATATGTCGAGCAGGATGAGAGAGTTTAACCACCTATATAGTTTTCTTTATTTCTTTTTTCTTTTTTTTTTTAGATGGAGTCTTGCTCTGCCACCAGGCCGGAGTGCAGTGGCCTGATCTCGGCTCACTACAACTGCCGCCTCCCAGATTCAAGCAGTTTTCCTGTCTTAGCCTCCCGAGTAGCTGGGACTACAGGTGGTAGCCACCACGCCCAGCTAACTTTTGTATTTTTAGTGGAGACGGGATTTCACCGTGTTGGCCAGGATGGTCTCAATCTCTTGACCTCATGATCTGCCCACCTCAGCCTCCCAAAGTGCTGGGATTACAGGCATGAGCCACCATACCTGGCCTATAACTTTCTATATCAGACAAAGAAAGGAAACATGATATCTGAAATCCGTTTTTCAAGAATGTTAACTCTATAATTTCACTATGAGACCAAAGTAGCCCAAGGACCCTGGGTGTTTTGTCCTAAATATCTGCTGGAGGTTAGATTTAGTATTAAACCTTCTATTCCATCAGATTTTTCAATGACTCGACATTGATGCTCTAACAAAGCTTTAAGTCAAAAAATATCTCCATTTATTTATTGCCTAAGAAGTAACAGGTTACATTCAACCTATGAGTGAGATGATACAGTGTTTGTCTTTCTGTGCCTGGCTCATTTCATGTCCTCCACATTTACCCATGTTGCTGCAAATGACAGGATTTCAATCTGTTTTGTGGAGAATAGTATTTCATTGTGTATATGTATGACATTTTCTTAATCCATTCATCATTAGATGGGCATTTAAGTTTATACAATATATTGGTTATTGTGAATAGTGCTGCAATAAACATGGGTGTGCTATTGTCTGCTAGACCTACCAATTTCATTTCCTTTGGATATACCCAGTAATAGAATTTCTGGATTCCATTACACTATATAAACATGCATTGAAATATCATACTGTACCCTATAAATATGTATAATACCATGTGCTAATTAAAAATAAAAATTAAATTTAAAAAAGCATTATGGTTTTTTCAGGTACTATTTTATACTTTAAAAAGATTGAAAATTGCTTTAGGAGTATGATAATTTGGTTATGTATTTTAAAGTTCAATAATTTAAGTGTGCTTTGAAAATGCATTATCTCATTAGTTTTCAATAAACAGGAGTGAAAATAGTGGAAAATAATGGGCAAACATTTTAATGTTTTGTGTTTATAGTTAGAATCTTACAGAGTACTGTGAGCTTCTTCTAATCAAAGAACTCACATCCTCCAGGCATCTTCCTTCAGAAAGAATAGAGACAATTATAACTGTCATTGGTGGTACAGCAGCATAGGAAGTCATTTCAGAAAACCTGTGACACAGTAATGGACAGGAACCCAATTGCCACTGTTCTCTATGTGAGAAATACCTATATCATTGTCCCATGGTTATCTGTTTGACTGATCGGTATTTATTTCTGCACTTCTCAAAGGAGGGAACATCAACTGCAAGAAACAAGTACATCACAAAATGCCTGACGGGAAAATAGCTAAAATTCAGGTTTCTAATCAGTCTTCATAAATCAGCAGCTCTAAATATCCAGATTATAGAAATCAAACTAGACTTCATGAAGCTTTAGTCTACCATGTAATGTTATGCTTGCATGAATTGACCTAAAATAAAATACCATCACACTACTTCATTTTTAGCTTCCTAGTAAAGCATTTGTGAAATCACAATGTTGTTTTGTGAAAACTTGATGCCAAGTGCATTAAAACAGACTTTTCTCGTGTTAGACAAAAGGGCCAAAAGACACATGACCTAGAACTGAGCATAATCTCAGTGGAAAGAGTTAGTACTTTCTAATTTCTATTTCTGAAAAAAAGAAGCTCGTCCAGTGGTAGCACAGATAGAAAATAACAGCAAGTTGATCTAATACTGACAGTGGGTATCAAAGTCTCCCACTATTATTATGTGAGAGTCTAAGTCTCTTTGTAGGTTTCTAAGAACTTGCTTGATGAATCTGGGTGCTCCTGTATTGGGTGCATCTACATTTAGGATAGTTAGCTCTTCTCCTTGCATTGATCCCTTTACCATTAAGTAATGGTCTTCTTTGTCTCTTTTGATCTTTTTTGGTTTAAAGTCTGTTTTATCAGAGAGTAGGATTGCAACTGCTGCCTTTTTTTTTTTTTTTTTTTTTTTGCTTTCCATTTGCATGATAAATATTCCTCCATCCCTTTATTTTGAGCCTATGTGTATCTTTGCACGTGAGATGGGTCTCCTGAATACAGCACACCAATGGGTCTTGGCTCTTTATCCAATTTGCCTGTCTGTATCTTTTAATTGGGGTATTTAGATTATTTACATTTAAGGTTAATAGTGTTATGTGTGAATTTGATCCTATCATTATGATGCTAGCTGGTAATTTTGCACAAGCAATGGGGATAGGATTCCTTATTTAATAAATGCTATTAGGAAAACAGGTTAGCCATATGCAGAATATTGAAATTGGATCCCTTCCTTGCACCTTATACAAAATTTAACTCAAGATGGATTAAAGACTTAAACGTGAGACCTAAAACCATAAAACCCTAGGAGAAAACCTAGGCAATACCATTCAGGACATAGGCATGGGCAAAGACTTCATAACTAAAACACCAAAAGCAATGGCAAAAAAAGCCAAAACTGACAAATGGGATCTAATTAAACTAAAGAGCTTCTGCACAGCAAAAGAAACTATCATCAAAGTGACCAGGCAACCTACAGAATGGGAGAAAATTTTTGCAATCTATCCATCTGACAAAGGGCTAATATCGAGAATTTTCAAGGAACTTAAACAAATTCACAAGAAACAAACCCATCAAAAATTAGGTGAAGTATCTAAGCAGACATTTTTCAAAAGAAGACATTTATGTGGCCAACAAACATGAAAAAAACTGATCATCACTGGTCATTAGAGAAATGCAAATCAAAACCAAAATGAGATGCCATCTCGCACCAGTTAGAATGGTGATCATCAAAAAGTCAGGTAACAACAGATGCTGGAGAGGATGTGGAGAAATAGAAATGCTTTTACACTGTTGGTGGGAGTGTATATTAGTTCAGCCATTGTGGAAGACAGTGTGGTGATTCCTCAAGATCCAGAACCAGAAACACCATTTGACCCAGCAATCTCATTACTAGGTATATACACAAAGGATTATAAATCATTCTATTATAAAGACACATACACACATATGTTTATTGCAATACTATTTACAATAGTAAAAACTTGGAGCAAACCCAAATGCCCATTAATGATAGAATGGATAAAGAAAATGTGGCACATGTATACCTTGGAATACTATGCAGCCATGAAAAAGAATGAGTTCATGTCCTTTGCAGGGACATGGATGAAGCTGGAAACCATCATTCTTGGCAAACTAACACAGGAATAGAAAATCAAACACCACATGTTCTCACTTATAAATGGGAGTTGAACAATGAGAACATATGGGCACAGGGAGGGGAATATCACATCCTGTGGCCTGTTGGGTGGTGGGAGGTAAGGGAGGGATAGCATTAGGAGAAATACCTAATGTAGGTGATCGGTTGGTGGGTGCAGCAAACCACCGTGGCACGTGTATACCTATGTTACAAACACGCACATTCTGCACATGTACCCCGGAACTTAAAGTACAATAATTTTAAAAAAGAAGAAAATAACAGCAAGAAATGTATTTGCTTTCCTTAATGAACCAAGCTTTTTATAAGATCATTCTACCCTATTGCTGGTTATTGGTTTTTATCCTGATTAGTTGACTATCTCACTCAGATTCCCAGTGGAGACAGAAAAAGTGTTCACCTTGACTGACATCTCTCTCTCATCAGGTTTAGCTGCAAGAAATCTTAGGCCTAAAATTGTTTTATAGCTTTGCCACAAAGTTTTAGAGAAAGACCTTTTTTATTTTTCCACTGTTTAATTTACTTTATAGTACTTGGAAATGTAGGTTTTATGGGAATAAACTCTGTGAGGAAAAAATATCATCACATCCCTTTAAACTTGTTTTCTTTCACTTTCTCTGACTTTATTTCTTTCTTTGCGTGCTTATTGTAACAGTAACTCCAACCTTGGGTTTCAAGTAATATTTAACTGGGTAAGGCACTAGGGCAATTTATTAGTCCCGACTCTGATTACATCTCAGGGAATATTAGTGCTGACCTGCAAGGTTTCCCTGGCAAGGCTAGGGCCATCTTTTGGGCAGTGCAACTAAGGCCTTCATCTTATTCCACAGATTAAACCCAGACCTTTAAAATGCTTAGAAATATTTTCTCCCTGCTTGTTCCTACAGGGTATTCTGTCTAGAACATTTGATGTAGAAATAGTGTATAACCTCTCGAGCTGTGAAAAAATGGGTCAGATTTGTCTATTTCAACTGTGCACCTTTACCTAATTATATAAAATGGCTGAGAGACTTTAAGATTCTTCCTCAAGTTCTTATATTTAAAAGGTGTTATAAGTGCCAAAACCAGAAAGTCTTGCTATTAAATTTACACTCTTTCATTCAATTTCTTCTTATTTAACAAGTTTCACTGCCATTGTGAGATATTAGGGTGCCACTCTCAAGACCACAAAGCTCATTATGACAAAAAGAATCTATACGTCTCTACTTCCAGGCCACTGCTGTTCCCATTATGTCATGTTAGTATTAGGACAATCTTTTTTTGGACAATAATTCCTGAATTCAGATCCTTTTATTTTGAGTCAAATATTTAAAAAAAATTAGGTGTGACATTACTTTAATGAAGCTAAAATTAGAAAAATAAAACTATATTAGATGGTAATGTATAATCACTGCAGTATTTCAGTTCTGCATCTACCATCACACGAGTTCATTTGTTGATAAGGAAATACTGACAGGGCAAAACATTAGGAAAACTCTAGTGTTAACCAGCTAGCACAGGTATCTTTTTCACAGATAAAGCAACAAGTTTTGAAAGACATTTGAATGACATTTGAATGAGCTTATTTGTAAAAAGAGGCGGCCATTTAGATTTCAATATACATTATGAGTTTTTTTTTTTTCCCCAAGATAGTGCTTCTGTTTAAGATGCTGTTCGATTTGCATTTCTGACAAGAAAATTTTTTTGAGTGGGTCCAATTCAAGTTGGAGAATCATTTACATGAAAAATTTCATTTGACTAAGAAATGTGACCAGCTGAAAGAATATAAATGTAGCTTTAATCACATATTGAGGAAAGGACAAAACCGCACGGATACTAATTGCTTTGGTTTATAAAGATGCTAATGCTCATTGAAATCCTTTTCAAGAGAGGACAATTGGATGGACTCTTTTTGGGACTTTGCAGGACAATTATTCCCATATTATAATTTTATGTAGTTTTTCTTCATGGAAAAAATAAATACATTTGCCTGCTGAATAGTTTTTGCTGATTCTTAGAATAAAACCGAAAATATTGTGGTTTTGGAGGGGGTGAAATTATACTGTAAATTAAAGTCATGCAGAGTCGATGCCTCTGTGTGTATGTGCAGTGTTAAAATATACACAAAATTAAATATCCCATTTTAATAATGTTTAAGTGTACCATTCTGTGACATTGCGTACATGCACATCGTTGTAAAACCATTACTGCCATCCGCCTCCAGAACTTTTTCATTTTCCCCAACTGAAACTCTGTACCTGTCAAACACTAAGCCCATGTATTTCTCCTCCCAGCTTCTGGCAACCACCATTCTATCTGTTTCTATGAATTTGACTACTCAAGGAACCTCATACAAGCGGAATCACGCAGTGTTTGTCCTTTTCTAACAGGTTTATTTCACTTGGCATGTCATCAGGGTTCATCCATGTTATCACGTGTGTCAGAATTTGTCTACCTTTTTAAGGCTGAATCACGTATGTTGGCCAGGCGCGGTGGCTCACACCTGTAATCCCAGCACTTTGGGAGGCCGAGGTGGGAGGATCACCTGAGGTCAGGAGTTCGAGACCAGCCTGGCCAATGTGGTAAAACCCCGTCTCTACTAAAAATATAAAAATTAGCTGGGTGTGGTGGTGCATGCCTGTAATCCCAGCTACTTAAGAGGCTGAGACAGGAGAATCACTTTAACCCGGGAGGTGAAGGTTGCAGTGAGCTGAGATCGTGTCATTGCACTCCAGCCTGGGCGACAGAGAAAGACTCCGTCTCAGGAAAAAAATACATATATGTGTATATATATGCATATGTACATATATACATGTATTTGTATATAAATTGTTATATATGTTATATAACAATTTATATATAAATTGAAGAGTTATATATAAATATTAAACTTATATGTATAAATCATATGTAATTTAATATTTATATATAAATTATATTAAATTATATATATTTATATAATTTAAATATAAATACATGTATATATGTACATATATATAATATATAACATCTCTGTGTAATAATACATTTGGTTCAACATTAATGTATTATATGTAGCACATTTTGTTCACCCATTCATTCCTCAGTGGACACTTGGGTTGTTTCTACCTTTTGTCCATTGGATTGTTTCACTCTTTTGCCCATTATGAATAATCTTATGTAACCGTAAGTAGAATTGCTGAATCATATGAATATTTTGAGGAATCACCAAATTGCTTTCACTGTGATTTTGATTTGCTTTACCTTAATAAGTAGTGACATTGAACATCTTTTCATGTGTCTGTTGGTCATTTGTGTATCTTCTTTGGATAAATGTCTATTTAAGTCCTTTTGCTCAGTTTTAAAAATCCGATTGTGTTTTGTTATTGTTGACCATGCCTGTAGATGAGGAAATAAATACTGAGAAAGAATCCAATTTTACAAATAGATAAGAATGACATCTTAACAGCCAAGTTTTCTCAATATTTAGAAATTTATCTAATGTAATATGAATTATACCTTCTAAGGGAAAATTTATAGATGAGTACTGAATATTCCCTGTATTCAGTACAATGCAGCAGTTTTCAATGACCAACTGATATTACAAATGATATAACTATTTTGAATAAATATCTGGAAAAAGCAGCAGCAGGGATGAGTTCCAAACAAATCTGTGTGCCATGGAAATTTTACTTTACAGTTTAGTTCATTAATATATTCATGAAAAATGTTGGCTGGTTGCAGTAGCTCTCACCTGTAATCCCAGCACTTTGGGAGGGCGAGGTGGGTGGATCACCTGAGGTCAGGAATTGGAAGCCAGCCTGGCCAACATAGCAAAACCCCATCTTTCCTAACAATACAAAAATTAGCCAGGCATGGTGGCAGGTGCCTACAATCCCAGCTACTCAGGAGGCTGAGGCAGAAGAATCACTTGAACTCAGGAGGTGGAGGTTGCAGTGAGCCAAGACTGGGCCACCATACTCCAGCCTGGGTGACAATATGAGACTCCATCTGAAAAAAAAAAAAAAAAAAAGCTTAACTTCCAGAACTTTCGCCTGCCCAAATGGCACCTGCTGCACGCTGCTTCATGACTTTGCATCATTTATGAACACCTTTCAGACGTGTTATTCAAAGTCTCTTTGGATATGAATTTGATGTAAGTATTTCTCATTTTAACATTAAAGCATAGAAACAGTTTCAACATCATGAAAGTCTTTTTTTATTTGAAAAATTGAAGTTTTAAGTGTTAAATTAATTTCTTTGAAAATAAATGAAAATATCAATAAAACTACATTGTATAGTTTGCTCCAGTTACAAGTCTGGAGATAATCAAGTAGTTCATTCCGGAGTCTTCATAACTTTCGTTTTGTATTAAGGAAAATGTTACCTGGTTGTTATTATCTTATTAAAAATTAAACTACTTCAATTTGAATTGTAACTAAAAATGTTATTAAGTCAATGAGTGATTCACATGCTAAAGCTTGTCCAATATTTGGCCTGTGAATGAGACATCTGGGAAAGGTAAATTCTACTTTAGAGGGCATCTATGTAGAAGGCTGTCTTTTTTAATTATTTATTCTTATAGTTATTTCTATTATTCTCCATTTGAAAAATAATTTTCACATTGTATAAATCAGTCTTAGAATCAGTACAATTTGTGCGTTGGTATTTTTGCCACTCAGATTTTCGGAAGCTATTTAACTGATGGAAGTCGGCTTATTCATCTGTAAGATCCTGATGAGTATTGTAAAACATTTAGATACAAGCAAAATCTAAACATACATTTTAAGAGGACTTTGCTCTTAGCTGGAATAAGTATATCATCCTATAGCATGTAATATACAACCTGTTTTTACTGCTTTATTTATAACCTTCAGTCGTGTTCAAATTGTATATGGCAACTATACTTACTGTAGTGATTAGAAAAATTAAAACAAAAAGAATAATCTTACCCATCTCATCTTATTCAAATGTTAAGTACAGTAGATCATATCCCAAGAACAGAATACATAGGAAATCTAAGAATGGATAAATATATATATAAATATATATATAAATAGATATATATATGCAAGCCAAAATTTTTTGAGAATAGGGGTTTCCAGGGGTATAAGACCAGCAGTATTAAATCTTTTCTTTACAGATACCCTTCCAGTGTAGCAACTACACTTTCCTTTGCTTTTGCTTTCTTGATAGGGATTTGATTGACTTAGAATTTGCTTTTCAACTCAGCTCTTGCAGCTCAAAACTTCTGCTGTAATTGCTACCTTAACACCCTGCTGAGAATCTTCATTAACTGTTAACCCAGAGGAGATATAAAAGACCTGACAATTTTAGAAGTGAAGTGATGAATATCTCAGAGTTTAAAATAATCTCTGAATATGATGCCATTTTGAGAATGTTGCAATAGAAGTACGTGGAGGAAGGTGGAGGAAAAAATGAAGGCAAAATTGGCTCTATTATAGTCAGGCTTCAGAATATTTTAAATTACAAATGAATGAGTAATTTTAATAATGGCTAATGTGTAATGAATGGTCATTATTGGCTAGTCATTGCAGTAAGAGCTTTAGATGCGTTAGTTTATTTAACACCTTCTAGAAGCTTGCTGGTGAGTAATCCAACTTCGGTAAATTAAATAGCTTTTAAAACACATAAATAATAATGCTTTGAAATTAAAAGAGAATATAATACTTGCCTAGGAAAAAATATTTCAGTAAGTTATTCAGTACTTTTGGAAGTAATTATTTCAGGAAAGCTAACCATGAGCTAAATTCCTAGGATGTGAAATTTGCATTTTAAATTTGTCCAGGCAGTGTCTTTAAATTTTAAAGTGAGATACTCACTGTTGCATAATGGTTCATCATCACTATTGTGGGATCTGGCCAGCAGCCCACAGTGCAACGGGGCTCTCTCTTTGTTCCCAGGCAGATCGGCAGGTCGAGAAATAATAGACACACACAAGATAGTGAAAGCTGGGTCCAGGGGGCGTCACCGCCTTCTGGTCCCGTGGTGCCGCCAATGCACTGGATATATCAGCATTTATTATTAAGTTTAGTGAGGGCAGGGGTAGGTTAGTGAGGGATTTAGGGCCATTTGATTATGAGGTGAGATGGTCACATGGGGATGAAGTAATTCTTTAACATAACATCTGTATGCAGAAGTACAATATACAGAGATAAGAATTTATAAAATATTATGTGCATCAGTAATTTCTAACAGAGCCTCAAGACAGAAACAGTCTTTCCATAACCTATGATTATCCAGATATTAATCAGCAGTAACAGTTGCAGCAAAAGCTGGTTACAAACAATCCATAGAAACAGGAGGTGAAGCTAGACAATGGATTAGACCAGAAATTCTCAGAAGGGAGTATGACTTAACCCTAAAGAGGCCTAGAAGAGCGGTGGCAAGATGAGGGCAATTATAGCCCTACCTTATCCATGTGGACAGGCGCCCCCATGCGTCCATTTATAGACCCTGCACAAGGGTCGATTTCCATTCCCAGAGCTATGAACATCTGCTTTTCTGGAATAGGAGTCTTGGTGATGTGAAACCTCCCTGACTGCACGTCCATTCATAGGCTCTCTGCAGGGGGAAGCACATCACACGCTGTTGGCTCATTCTGGGAGCCCAACCTGGCATTGTCTTTACACAATCCTGCATGCAATTTTGTATTTACTATAATCAGGAGCATTTTATCTTTTATTCCGTAGCAATAGTTTCAGGGGGTCTCCCTACACATCACCTTCTTGCAAACCTAAAATATATTCATTATAGATAACTCTAGATGATTGATTTATTAAAATAATCATTAGAGAAATTATATTATTACAGTATTAGGTTCATGTGCAAAGAGGTACATCCTGTGCTTTGCTTAAATATCTCACATATTTCTTAGTTTGTTTTTCATGAAAAAAAATTGACAGGAAGAAATCCAGGAAGAGTAGTGGACTCCAGTAACAATGGCAAAATAAAACAGCTAAATGAAGTTGACAACATCCCATTAAGACCTAAGCTGTTACAAGTTAACCAATACTGCTAGTCTAGAAAAACATAATTCCAGTTTTTCTTTCCATGTTGCTAATGTAGGAAATAATATTTTGTGCAAATATTAGCTCCTTTATCCAAACCAAAATTATATGGTTTTATTTACAATATAATGTTTTCATTTAGCATGGATTGTTAGAATCACTACTGCTAATCCCAAGTATAAGATTTATTTTAGGAACTTGAGATATTCAAATTTTCTAAAATCTGACTTAAATGATGAATCTAGGCAACTATATATTCTACTGTTACCATTTGTTATTTTAAGTGTTAACAGTATCTTGTATTTACAGCGTCATATTTTATTGACATTCATTAGGCTGTTATATCTAGCTTTATTAGAGTTAATCTGACTTAAAAATTAGAAAATTACAAAAAGTAAATATTGTGCAAGTTTTTTCCAGATTACCTTAAAAATTGTATTATTAAATTCAATTTTAATCCAAGTTCATAACATTTTGACATAGTTAAATTATTAGACTAAATATATTGCTTTCTAGATTTATATTATCAAAAATTAAATGTGGTTTATGACTTAGAGTCTTAAAGTAATTTAATTATCCTATTTTTATTGGTGAAAAAATACATTTATTTAGTGATGATGGAACTTTTGACAGAATTATAAGGGTTCACATTTTTGTTTTTGTTTTTAATCAAAATATTGATTTATATGTTTGATTTCTTTGTGACATAGTCACTTGGATGCGCTATTCCAGGATACCATATATTGGGTGTTTAAACAACAAACATTTATTACTTTCAGGTTGGAAGGCTGGTAAATACAAGATCAATGTACTGGCAGATCTGGTGGTCCAGCTGGCTTTCTTCTTGTATCCTCATATGGCACAAAGAGAGAGCACTCTGGTCTCTTCATTTCCTTATAAAAACACTAATCCCAGATGGGGGCTTCACCTCTATGATCCCATTTATACCCCCAATTACCTTCCAATGGCCCCATCTCCAAACCTTACCACACTGGGGATTAAGGGTTCAATGCATGCATTCTGGGAGGACAGCAATTTTCAGTTCAGTCCATAGCAATTTGTTTCTAATTTCATCTATTGAAGGTCGCACCTTTAAAGTCTTCAGTTGAGCAACAATCTCTTTTTCTGTTTCCTTGTCCTTTCTCCATTTTGTTCAATCCCTAGTGTTGATTGGGGAAGCGCACTTCTGACACAGGGCTGAAGACAGGGTTTGTATATTACGATGAACAACTTTTCTGATATCATAAAAAATGCACTAATCAACAGCTACAAAAAATTACACAAGTTAAATACTTTGAAAATTGCACTCAACAATCCCCCAAAAATTAATGTAAAGGGAATATTTTTTAATCCATTCGCAATTTAACTCAGCGAAGCTTATGAACAGACACATTAAATACACTTCAAAAATAGCATTACATTTTTCTATGATTCAAATATGGACATTTTCAGATAAACTTTTGAGAATAGTGAGCTCTATTCAAAACAGCAGGACCCATTAAAAAGTGACAAATCTATATGATTCAAATGTAAATCAGTTAAATTAAAATTATAATAAACTTCAGTTATTCATTAGTTATAAAAAATTTATTACCTACTGAGTTATTGTGGTCTGATAATTTGGTTTATTGGCATTTAAACAAACATACAACTCATGATTTGAACGGAAGTTTATGTATTGTATTTTATTCACTTAATCAATTAAATAGTAAAGTATAATTTCCTCAAGCTTGGAAAGAAAACATAATACTTATAAATATTTTTATGAGTTATTAGAAATAAATACAGACTGCACTATAGCACCAACAATTATAAATATTTGTGTGAATTATTGGAAATAGAGGCTACACGATAACATCAACCTCCAATTGAGCTTGCCTCTCTCTCAAACTTTTTAGTACAGTATATTCTCTACTAGTCATATAAGAACAAAATCAACAAACAACCAATAAAACTATCCAGTTTATTGTTTTATGAAAGAGAAACTCAAATAACTGGGCAAAACTTTTTGAGATATTATGGAATAGAAATAATACTGGAAAGATACTTTCCTACTTATATCCACAATGTATACATTTTCTCGTTTTAACCTATAACACACTTATGATTTCTTTCCATTACCTAAAGAACCTATTTTCTTATTACTATGATAAAAATATAAAGTGGACATGATATTTTGATTTTAGCAACTTCAAAATGCTTTTAGTACACTTATCCATGTCAAACTTCTAATAGCCTATAAATCGTGACTAATAAATTATGTTAGTATTATATAAAATTATACCTACTCTTTTGAAAATGTGGTTATTATAAAATTTTGTAGTTAAATTGTCAAAGATAGCTGTAGTTTACCTTTCTGAATATAAATTTTGTGTTTCCTTGCTTAAGTTTTTGATCTTTCTCTTTTATTTAATACACTTAAGTGGAAATAGATATAATTCAAAATGATATAAATCCTGACATCATTCATTTTTTTTAATTTTAGGTAAAAAATTCTGCATGTAAAATTTCCTGACTTCCATCTGTCTTTTTTTCTTTTTTCTTTTTTTTTTTTTTTTGAGACAGAGTCTCACTCTTGTTGCCCAGGCTGGAGTGCAATGGTATGATCTTGATACACGGCAACCTCTGCCTCCCGGGTTCAAGCAAATCTCCTCCCTCAGCCTCCCGCATACCTGGGATTACAGGTGCACCTGCCACCATGCCTGGCTAATTTTTTTGTATTTTTAGTAGAGACAGAGTTTTACCATGTTGGCCAGGCTGGTCTTGAATTCCTGACTTTAGGTGATCCACCCGCCTAGGCCTCCCAAAGTGCTGGGATTACAGGTGTGAGCCACTTCTCCCAGACCCATCTGCCCTTTTATATTATCTTATTACATTTAAATTTAGTATAATTTTATATTCATATGTAAAATATATTCTTTTTTGAGAAAGCACTTATGATATACAGTTCTATTCAAAAGACTAATGATGACAACTGGAAATAACCATTGATTCCAGGTAACAGAAAGGAGCATACTCTTGTATCACTTAATAAGAACCAAAATTATTGGGGATGATAATATAAAGCAAGTGCCTATTTTTATTGTATAGATAGAGTCACCCTGGATTTTGCTGGTGTCAGTCATCAAACATTTCTGTAATACACTAAACTTTCAGTGTATACTCTTTTTTCTTTAATGTAACTACTTTTTCACTCTGCAGTGAAGCAAATAACAAGCCCTACACAGTAGTTGCCAGTTTAATAATGAAATAAATGTATTAAGGTAGAAATACTCCTGTCTCTCATATTTTCATTTAGTAACTGTCAAGAAACTATGATGGTGATGTGATTTAAAATTTATGCACAAACATCCCTGAAGATTATGGTAAGTTCTAAAAATTAGTGAGTTATATTGCAGAATCTGGCCAGCAGCCTACAATGCAACAGGGCTCACTCTTTGTTTCCAGGTGGATCGGCAGGTTGAGAAATAAAAGACACACATGAGATAGAGAAAGCTGGGTCCAGGGGATTCACTGCCTTCTGGTCCTGTGATGCCGTCAATGCACTGGATATACCAGCATTTATTATTAGGTTTAGTGAGGGCGGGGGTAGGTTAGTGAGGGATTTAGGGTCATTTGATTATGAGGTGAGATGGTCACATGGGGATGAAGTAATTCTTTAATGTAACATCGGTATGCAGAAGTACAGTATACAGAGATGAGAATTTACAATATAGTGCGTGCATCAGCAATTTTTAGCAAAGCCTTAAAACAGAAACACAGTCTATCCATAACTTATGTTTAGCAAGATATTAATCAGCAGTAACAGTTGCAACCAAAGCTGGTTGCAAACAGTCAATAGAAACAGGATGTGAAACCAGACAACCGATTAGATCACAAATTCTTAGAAAGGAGTATGCCTTAACCCTAAAGAGACCTAGAAGAGCCGTGGCAAGATAAGGGCATCTATAACCCCATGTTATCCATGTTAACAGGCGCCCCTCATACATTCGTTTATAGGCTCTCCACAAGGGTCGCATTCCATACCCAGAGCTATGAACATCTGCTTTTCTGGAATAGGAATCTTGGTGATGTGAAACCTCCCTGACTGCACGTCCATTCATAGGCTCTCTGCAGGGGGAAGCACATCACACGCTGTTGGCTCATTCTGGGAGTCCATCCTGGCATCGTCTTGACACAATCCTGCATACAACTTTGTATTTACAATAATCAGGAGCATTTCATCTTTTATTCTGTAGCAATAGTTTCAGGGGGTCTCCCTCCAGTGAGTATTTTCAATAAGACTTTTGCTCTACTTGTTTAAAAAAGATATTATGATCAAGAGAAATGTTCAGTATAGCTGTGGTTATTATTAACTAACCACAGGTTAGTGTTTAGTAAACACTAAAATTGGTTCTTGAAAGGGTTTTGGTATGCACAGTTTCAAAGTTTCTTAAGTAGTACTTGGTAACTGCAGAAAATGAAAATGAACAGAGACACAAAATTGAAGGTAAGATAGGTGAGATGCATATTATTAGAATGCACTTTATGATATGTACTTTTTCTGTAGATTAGTTAGTTAGGTGGGGAAAGTACAGGACAGGGTGGATTATAAAAAAATAAGTTGTCCATTGTATTGAAACCGAAGTCACTGATGCAATGACAATATGTAAATTAGACTTGGTTTTCAAGGGGATTTTATGTAATTAGCACAACAGAAAACTAATGCTTTGGTTTTCTACTTTCAAATCTTAATCATTACCCATAGGTACTTAATTCAAGCAGAAAGTATTTGAATTATATGAGTTTATTTTTTAATATTTTCAGTAAAAGTAAATTGATTCATGAAATGATTAAATGTAATGCTTTTAGCTGGAAGAGAAACCTCTTGTAATGTTAGATATCTGTTGTCAGATATTTAAACTTGATAATAATAGCCAATAAAATAGCTACTTTTTATAAGCGTTTTAATAGCTGTATTTTACATGCTTTTTGTGCATTAGAGAATCATGTTATATTCTGTATCTCATTTAATTATCTCATTTAATATCTCAAGAATATCTCATTTAATTATCTCAAGACTATCAAGAAAATAGAGTCATTATTCCCATTACACAATAAGGCATAGATGAATAAATATAAGTAAGTAAAATAAAGCATAGACGAGTTGTCATTGACCTAAGATCACACAGTTAATGAGGGTGGGAACTTGGGCCCCAGAAATAATGTAGCCAGCCACTATTCTTGTGACTGATGATCAAATAATGAATTGTGAATCCTTAATACTAAATGGGACATAGATGAAGACTTCTCTTATCTATGAGTAGGGAATTATAAGAGAGTGATCCGTGAAAATAAGACACTTATTTAAAAAAAAAGAAATTGTATCCTGAGAGAAGAATAGAAAGAGATGCTACTGAATGCAGATATAGCAATAAATGAAGTCTATGTAAATAAGGAAACACAAAAGCCGTGGAGTCATAACTTCATGCAACAAGGGATTCAGCTGCCATCATTTGCCTTTGGTGGAGACCCAAGTGCAAGGAGAGGAGTGGGAAAGCACTATAATAGACACAAGAGAAAGTTTCAGGAATGCTCTGATGGGAGGTTTCTGGCCTGGAGAAGCTGAAGAGGGCTAACTTGAAATATACCATTAGTTTGGAAAGCATATTTGGCTCTCTATGATTGGCTCTGAGCTGGAAGTGGAATAAAAATAGGGAAGGTAGTAGTCATTGGCAAGGGTTCTTAATCCTTCTGTGCTGACTGCTAACGAGGATAGGCTTTGCCTTCCTGGGTGGTTGCTGCAGAAATTGTGGGTCAAAGATCGATTACCCTACAGTATTTCATAATTGCCCATTGTATATTCAGTCTCTCAGTCTCCCTTTTTGTTGCCCTCATTTGTAAGAGATTTACCAATAAATGGAAGGTTAGGGATCCAGGTCTTTACTGCTTGAGATCATTCAGTTGTCTCCATAATCAACTGCATCAATAGATCTTGAGCTTTTTGCGATTGTATTATGATGGTGATTTTCTGATAAGAGGGCAGCTACAGAGGAGCACTTAAGACTCTGGATGTAAAGCAATGAGCTAACATCATGACCACTATGGCAAAAATGAGAATAACAAGTAGATCCTCAAAGATAATTTGGAACAAGAAACCCAACTGCCCAATACAAGCCATGATGGCAAGTCCCATTGTAGAGAGTCAGGTAACTTTTTTTTAAAGAAAATGTGTAGCCTATTCTACTTTGCGCCTTATCTCTGTACCTCCAAATATAGCATGACATATTATTAACAGTTCAGAAGCTACCATAGTTAGACATCAGAAAACAGAGAACAATGAGATTGTCCACTACAACTTGTGTCAGTAATGTGCTGCATTGGTCTCAACTTCTATAATAACCCCCTCACTAAGAAGTAGACATGAATTTTAAAGTTTCTTAACTTGTCTATTTCTGATGGAGTTCCCAGCAAAAGAAAGTAACATCCGCTGTTTCCAAAACATAACAAAGCCAAGTACTACTTGAGAAGGTTATCTGTGATTTGTATATAGGCTTGGTCTATGACTGTTGACTAGTTGATAGTCCCTAGTAGGTGCAATAATATCTGCCATCTGGGCTGATTTTACCTGATGTAAAGTACTGTAAAATAGAGGAGAACTTTTATTAGTGATACCATATCCTTTTGGTTAACCTCCAATTTCAATTTTGAGGCATGATCCCTCAACAAAAAAATATTAGGTCAAGGTTCTCAATGGGAATCTTTAATACATTTGAGTACAATAAAGAAACTTCCCTGAGTAAGAAAACAGTGAGAATTCCCTTCCGGTAAGGCCCAGTGTGGCAGGATTTTGGGTGTTATAGCAGGAATAGTGATGTGGAAGAGAGAGGATAAGAGATTCTGAGAAGACATTAATCTACTGGCTTGAAAGTGTAATATTTTCTCAGTTAGAAGTATCAATAACATATGTACTGCATGAGGAGCTGTGAAGTCAATGGGGAGCCTAGGACTAAGTACGTAAGAGCATCAATAGGTTTTGCAGTGGCAGCTCTTGCCCTAAAGCAAGGGGTATGAACCTTTGCAATCTGGTCAAAGATGGAGTTAGAATAAAAAAAAAATGTGTTTTTATGTTTCCCATGAAGTTGAGTTAAAGTTTCAAGGATTCCAGATCACATATGTATAAACAGAAAAAAAAAAAGCTTCTTTTTTTGGTAGAGACGACTAGAAAAGAAGGCTGTTGAAGAGCTTTCTCCAGGTTCTAATGGGCCTGTTTATGTTTGGATTTCAAAAAAAAGAGAGTCTCATACTGAGAACTTAGTCAATGGAAAAAAGGGGTTTTTAGAATTGCAGAAAAATACTGACCTTCTTGTCCACAATATCCAGTTAAACCTAGGAATCTTTTGATTGTCATTTTGTGAGGGGTCTGATGTAAAGTTGGAGTCTTTAGTCTGTCAGGAGGAACTATTTTTATCTTGTTGGGTAGGTCATGCCCTAAATTACGGATATTAGAGTTTGTTGTAGTTGTTGTCATCGTCATATTAAGTTTTATTTTGTTTTGATTTTCTTGGAGATATGGGTAAATTGTGAGGGAATATGCACTAAGTATAGTCGTCTTCTTCTCTAGAGGGCATGATAAATAACCAATTTCTACCCTAGCTCCTATTTGTGTCTTTGAACTCTGTCTCCATTCCCATCTTTTCTAAAGCCTCTTCCTAATTATACTAGATTGTTGCTTTCTTGGCCAGCTCCACTAACACACGCTCCATCTTCTTTCTGAAATGCCCAACCCGTTGATGATTCTCCTGACCATCCTGCTCAGGAACTGAAGGTGCCCAGCATTGTTCAATAGAAGTAGTGATGATTCATTGTACATTGAAATCTCATTTTCATTCTTATTTACCAATGAAACTTCTTAATTGTTGACTATCTTAGTAAGTCATTCACACTTGACCACAAAAAGGGATATGCTTTTCTAACTTTCCATTACCAGCGTGGTCAAAAATCAAAGGGCAGAAAAAACTATGTTTTTCACTCTTCACAGAGAAACAGTTTGACATCACAGAACAGGGCTTAATGAACGGAAATAATTAAATTCATCTTTAAAATTAATTTAAGTGAGTACTATATCTATTTAAGCTAGTGATTGCAAGAAATTTATTTATTACAGGACTATCAAATTCTCTGTTCATCTACTTTCACTAAAAAAATCAGGTATTAAAACATCTATAGCAATAATATTGAATAGAGAATGAGGATTTAGCTCCCTTTGTCATGCTGAGTGTCAGTTTTTCTTTAAAAAAACATGAAAATTATAAAATGTCCACATTTGTTCTTTTAACAGAGAATATTCAAATATTACAAAATTAGAGAAAAAGTTAATAGAGTTATGACATTCTGGAATACATTTTAGGTCACCATCTACATGGAGACAATCTCATAAACTTGTACCCACAGTTTACCACACAGTGACAGGTTTATTGTTCTGGCCTTTTTGCTAAACTATGGATACAGACTTGTCAAGAAAAAAAGCATTCATAGAGGTGAATAATAGCTATAACAAAATGGTAATAAATTACTTCAGGTGGAATCTGCAGGGAGTATCAGAGTTATTACTTAAAACAATCATTAGATATCTTTAAGACAAGGGTTTCCATATGTATAGATATATTCTTCAAACTGCAATCTGTGTTCAAATGCATTTAAGAATTATCATGAAATTAAACAAACACTGTACAAAAAAGTTTGAGAAAATAAAATCAAATTCAGCATTCTTAAAGTCTTTATAAAATGAGAAAGGTAATCTTCTTTGTTTACCATCATCTCTGCATTTATTTTTTCTATGCACTCTGATTTTGCTTTGTAAAAAACTATGTTTCCCTGAAATTTTACTTTGTTCAAAAGAGGGCAGTATGTCTTCACTAATATAGATCCACATACGTTTTTCAATTTCAATCTTTGAGATATACTGAGTATAAATTAATTTGAATATAATGAATACTATAAGAACATGCTTAAGTACCTTTTAAAGGTAGACATTATTTCTCCTAAAATTGTTTTAACATCATGTTAACTTCAGTACTTAAAGTTTAAGACAGATGTTTGTCTTTGGAAAATGGTTAAAAATTAAATACTGATCTAGTCAACAGAATGCTTAGTGATTTTTCTAGCCAAATATTAAAAAATACCATTAAGATATTTTAAGATTTTGTTGCATTTTAGTAAAGACATTTACTTAATTTTAAAATAGTATTGTGGGCAATTTACATATTCTTTGACCGTATTTTCACTCCCCTTCATCCTATCATACCAGAATTTAAATTAAAATTATTGTTTCTAAAAGCAGTATTCACGACTTCTGAAAAATTTACCCTAATGAGATTTTTAAAAATGGTAATTAGAGGGATATACACAATGTTCACTAATTCTGACCTGGAATGAGTTGGTTCAACTCCTATGATTGGGCTGAAAACGTCAGGTTCTGTATAATAGATAAGAGCAGGTTTTAGCTATATTGAAGGATGGATTATCTAAAAAGGTTTTATCTTTGAATGAAATATTGTGATGAGCAAGAGAATAATGATTGGAATTATATTATCATTTATAGGCAATACAATTCAGATGAAGAAAGTCCAGAACTGGACATTGAGTAACCTTAAACTTATTTTTGTCTCCTAGTTTAATGAAAAATTTTATTACTGAATATATTATTCACACAAATGTACAGATAACTTCTATATCCAGTTTAAAACAATAAAATACATACTAGCATATTCACCACCCAATTTAGGAAGCAGAATGTTACCATGTTTCTAAAATCTCCTGTCTTGATTCCTGATTGTATCATCACATCTCTTTTCCTCTCTGACCCCCAGGAAAGCCAATATTCCGACTTTGTGCTAATCACATTATTTTATTTCATTAGAGTTCACTTTGCGTTCCTAAATCACATTTTGTTTAATTATCCATATGGAATTTATATTTTCTTTCCTCTGAAATGACTACAACAATACAAAATTATCGTAGAAGAATATTGAATAGGTGACAGCATGCATTTTATTTTCTATCTGATCATAACAGCAATGTTCTTAATATTTCAGCAGTATGACATTTACTGTTGGTTTTACAGATACCTTTCAGAAGATTCAGACTGTTATCTTTTATTACTAAATTGAAAAATATTTATTTTATATTTTTAAAATTTTGATAGATATTGGATTTTATAGAACTATATGGTATTTATTAAGATAACCATATGGCTCTTTATATATTCTGTTTATCAGATTAACTTACTAATTTTTTAAAAAGTGCATTAATATTTTATTTCTATAAAATAGTCCAATCTAATTATATGGTCTTAAATGATAATGATCTGTAATTTTATTAAGTCATAGTGTTCTTGGCTTATTTTGATAACAATGTTGGACTAGTTTTACAAAATTAGTTGAGGCTTCCCCTTCTTGTTTTATTCTCTACTGCATTTTACAGAACTTAAAATTCTCTAGACCTTTTTATGGCTGAGTAGTATTCCATCCTCTGTGTGTGTGTGTGTGTGTGTGTGTGTGTGTGTGTGCATGTGTATACCACAATTTTTGATTTGTTGATTAATAGGCATTTGGGTTGGTTCCATGTTTTTACAATTGTGAATTGTGCTGCTATAAACATGCATGTGCAATTATCTTTTTTTGTATAATAACTTCTTTTCCTCAGGGGACAGGTTGGGAGAGGTGACAGATAAAAGACTACAAATTGGGTTGATATGGTTTGGCTGAGTCCCCACCCAAATCTAAACTTATAATGGTATCTCCAGAATTGCCACGTGTTGTGAGAGGGACCCAGGGGGAGGTAATTGAATCATGGGGGCCTGTCTTTCCTGTGCTATTCTCATGATGGTGAATAAGTCTTGAGATCTGATGGGTTTATCAGGGGTTTCTGATGTTGCTTCCTCCTCATTTCTCTCTTGCCACTGACATGTAAGAAATGCTTTCACCTCCCCCCATGATTCTGAGGCCTCCCCAGACGTGTGTAACTCTTAAGTCCAATTAAATCTCTTTTTCCACCCAGTTTTGGGCGTGACTTTATCAGCAGCATGAAAACGGACTAATACATGCATTCAGTGTACACTGCTCAGGTGATGTGTGCACCAAAATCTCACAAATCACCACTAAAGAGCTTACTCATGTAACCAAATACCACGTGTTCCCCCAAAATTTTTAAAAACCTCTTAGACCTTAAGTATTGGCTAAAATTCATTTAGAAAGCCATCTATGCATTATCTTTTTTTTTTTTTTTTTTTTGGTGGGAAGCTTTTTAATGATTTCAAAATTTTGTCAGCTAAAAGATTATCCAGATTTTCTACTTCTTCACGGACATATTTTAATAGTATGTATGTTTTACGTTCATATATGTATTTATTTCTAAAGTGATTTTTTCTTCTTTTGTTACTGCAAAAATACAAACTCATTGGAGTAGAACACTGAACCCTTAGCAAGAGATTTTTTCATGTTTCAGTGTTTCCAAATATTTTATGTTTTGGGTCCATTTCTTTTCAATTAACTTCTACACTTATATCTTTCTTCCTACAGTCTTTAGATTATTTTATTTTAATTTTGATCACTCCTTGAGTTATATTCTTAGCATATCAATTTTAGGTTTCTTAATTTTTTCTAAAATGAATATTTACGGTTATTCATTTTTTTCTAAGATCTGTGAGGAATCCAGTATATGACCAAAAGTTTATGTTTGCATGTTTTGTTTTGTTTTAAGCCCTGACCAAAGGCAATTACAAAGGCTCTTCCTGACAATCCTCATGAGGGAGGGACTGTCCCCACACTTGACTTGATGTATAGCCAGGACAGCGTAGTCTTGGAAAAGATTTGCAGTCAGGACAAAAAACAGCCAGCCATGCTCAAACACACACGCATGCGCGTGCACACACGCATACACACACACACACATATATATATATCTGCATTTATAGCCCAGGCTCTAATTTATTTGTATTCTATTTTTCTGTTTGCTTTATGCTTAAATTTATCTTCTTTCTCTATTTTTCCTAGACAGAAGCTTAGACTGTTTATTTGATTTTCTTCTTTTTTGATACAGCCATTTAATGCTTTAACTTTACCTCAAAGTACTGATTTTGCCGCATTCCACAAATCTAAGTTGTAGTTTATCTTAACTTAGTTCAGAATATTTTAAAATTTATCTTGAGACCTTTTCCTTGATCCATGTATTATTTAGAAGTGTTTAACTGTTTAACTTCCAATGCCTGGGGAATTTTCAGCTAGCTTTCATTATAGATTTCTAGTTAAATTGCATTAAGATTTGAGAAAATACGTTGTGTGGCTTCTATTTTTATAAAAAATTGTTAAAGTGTGTATTATGGCCAAGAAACTAGTCTGTCTTAACTAATGTTCCAGGTGAACTTCAGAAGAATGTGCATTCTGCTTTTGCTGTGGTGGAATGTTCTAAATGTATCAATTAAAGTAAGTTGATAATAGTGCTTTTCAGGTTAACTGTATCCCCATTTTATGCTTGCTTGTCTATCAATTACTACTAAAGGGCTGTTGAAGTCTCCAGTTGCAATACTGGTTTTATCTACTTCTCCATTTTTTAATTAGCTTTTGCATCATAATTATTGATGCTTTGTTCAAGTGCAATCACATTATGAATTATGTTTTTTTAAGAATTAATCATTTTGTCATACAATGTCTCTCTTCATCCCTCATAATTTTTCCTTTTCTGAAGTTGTTTTCTCTGAAATTAATACAGATTCTCCAGTTTTCTTGAAGTTAATGTAAGGATGTACATTTTTCTCTATTGCTTCATTTTTGCCTGTCTGAATCTTTATATTTAAGTGAGCTTCTTGTAGACAATAAATAGTTGGGCATCTTTCTCTCATTTAAAAAAAATCTATTCTGACATAAAATCTATTTTCCAATATCTATTACCAAAAAATCTATTTTCTGTCATATTTCTGTCTTCAACTCTCTTCCAGCATTTGTTTTATTTTCTTTAGGATTTCATTTCATATCCACTAATGCCTTATTAGAGATATCTCTTTATATAACATTTTAGTGGTTTGTCTACAGATTGCAGCTTCATCTTTAACATATTATCATCTACTTTCAAATAATATTATACAACTTAATGGATACAAACATCCCTTTCATCCTTTTTGACGTTTTTATTATATATTTAATTTCTAAATTTGTTTAAAATCCTGTAATACATTTGTTTCTTTCTTGTCTAAAGAAACAAAATTGTGAAAAAAAAATTTATATTTGGTTACCTATTTACTATTGACTTTGTGTTTCCCTTCTGCATAGATTGCCTTATATTATTTTCTTCATCTGAAGAACTTACTCTTGTTGATGTGAAAGTTTTCTAGTGTCCGGTTTTAGGAGTGTTTCCATATTATTAAAAGTCTTGTTGTCTCTTTCCTTTTTGAAATATATTTTAATTGCAATGCAATCTCCATGAATCAGTCTTTCACTTCTGTTCTTTTAAATGCTGCTTCATTGTCTTCTGTTTTAACATGTTGCAACAATGTTTCTGATCTGACTTGAATTTATTTTTCACGGAATATATGTGTTTTCCTCCTAGCCATGATCATAAAATTTTCTCACTGATACTGGAATTCAGCAATTTGATTTTGATGTGTCTTGATTTGATTTTTTAATATATTTCTAGTATTTGCTTGTTTTTTAAGCTTCATAGATTTAATAATTTTCATGGTTTTATAATTCCCCTCAAATTTGAAATGTTTTGCCATTGTTCATTCAAATATTTTCTGACATCCATCTCTTTCCCAGTTTCTGTTTACACTCAGCGTTATAATATTCCTTTACATACCATCAGGCTCTTTCATTTGTAAAAAAATATTTTTTTCTCTGTGATTTCTATTGTTATGTCTCTAACTTTACTAACATTTTATTCTCCTTTGTACATCTGCTTATAAATTATTCTGATGATTTATTTTCTTATCGCAAACTTCTATTTAAAAATAATTTAAATTTAAAATAATTTAAATTTATTTCTTATCATGTTCAGTGTTTCCTTAAAAGCTTTGCGTTAAAAAGTTTTTAATGAGTTTGTGTGTTAATTCCTTCATCTCTGACATTTCTGTGTCAATTTCTATTGACAGATTTTTCTCCCAATTATGGATAACACTGTTGCTTCTTCACATGTCAACTAATCTTTATTCCATGCCAGACATTATGAGTGTTACTTTGTTGAGTTTTTAGATTTAACTGTCTTCCTTTAAGAAGTGTTCATGTTTATCTTGTCAGTCGATTAAATTTCTTGCAGATCAGTTTGTGTTTTAGTTTGGGCCACAGTAACAGAATACCATAGACTAGATGGCTTAAACCACAGAAATGTATTTCTCACAGTTCTGGATATTTGAATGCCAAGATCAAGGCACTCAGTAACTGATGAGGACCCCATTCCTCGTTTGCACATAGCCATCTTCTTGTATCTCGACATGGCAGGGAGTAGAGAGAGAGAGAGATCATTTCTGTTTGGTCTTATCATATAATGTCACTAGTCTATTTATTAAGGCTTCACCTTCATGACATAATTATCTTCCAAAGGCTGCACTTCCAAATACCATTGCATTGGGGATTTAAGCACCAGTGTGCACAATTTGGAGGAACACAAACATTCAGTTCATAGCAATTTGATTTTTACTTAGAACTATAAGGTGATTTTAATTCTAGCAATTGTTTAGCTTTATTATGAAGACTAGATCCCTTTAGCCTCCTTATTGACCGTCCCATTTATTCTAATCTCTTCTTTTTCTTTTTCTTTTGAGGCAGGGTCTTGCTATGTCATCTAGGCTGGAGTACAATGGTGTGATCATGGCTCATTGCAGCCTCAACATCCCAGACTCAAGTGATCCTCTCGCTTCAGCCTCCCAAGTAGCTGGGATCACAGGCAAATGATGCCACATGTAGCTGATTTTTGTATTTTTGGTAGAGAAGGGATTTCAGCATGTTGCCCAGGTTGGTCTCAAAACTTTTGGACTCAAGCAGTCCACCAGCTTTGACCTCTCAAAGTGCTGGGATTACAGGCATAAGCTACTGGGCCCAGCCTGTTCCATTTATTCTAAATATTCTCTCTTCTCTGCCTGGGAAAAGTCAAATACCTACCAATGTGTGAATGCTGAGAATTTCCAGTTTATAGTAGTTCTGTATTTCCTTCATTGCCACATAGTTCTATTCTATGCATATACAGATTAATATTGAGCCAAAGATCCACAGGGATTCTGTCTATGAAAAATCCTGGAGCTCCTGATATCATATTCTAAGGTAATAAACCCATAGATGTCTTCCCAGTCTTCTTTGGAGACATTTGTTTATATTATGAGATTAATTAAACCCAGGGATTATCTCTTTCCCTCACAGAGATTATTTTTTTCAAAGGTCTTTGTCCTTCTTTCTTTAGATGTGAGGACAGGCCGATGTGCCTGTCCTAGATTCCCTAGATAAACTCCAGGCCTCATAATATCAAATTTTCTCCCCGTAGTGCAAAACCCACAACATACACAGGAGAATATCTTCATTTTTTTTTCATCTAATGAGAAACTTGAGTGTAAAGAATCAATGCAATGCAAGATACTACTCTAGCTACTTATGTTGCTGGGAGTAATAAAACATCTGTTTTCTGATCCAGATAACTCATGTGTCCTGTCAGAATATGAATATAAATGTAAACTTCATCCTGGGCAAGATGGTTACGTAACAGTTTTCTTCTTCTCTGTGCCAGGAGCACAAATGATTCCCAATATTACTTATATTTAGTATTCCATAGTTTCCAGTGTGTTTTGTTTGTTTCTCATTTTTATTGCATGGTTCACCCCAAAGCCTGAACATATGATAGGCATTTAATACATAGTTTGCTAATGAGCAAGTATGTAATTAATCGAATAAATTTACACCAATAATGTGATAATAAATCATCTTGTATATTTTTTCTCCCCCCCAAATTTTTATTAGTGATGACAGATTCAAATCAAATTCTTTTCTTTGACTTTCATAGCTATGAAAACACTATCTTTCCAGTCTTATTTTCTGTGTATGGTTCCATTGATAATTCTAGTGATCAATGAAAAATACCTTATGTTTTATATATTCCCATTATAATGCCTATTCTGGAGTAGATTTTGAACAATAGTATTGAGTTAAGAAAGCAGGCTCAGCTGTTTATCTGAGTTTACATCCTAGCTTTGTGACTCCATGTCTTTGTCCCTTTGTGTAGGTCATTTTAAAGGCATAGATGTAAACTGTATACGATAATGTCTGACAAATTATAAGCACATGTGTTTACCATACACTCAGTTTGTAATGTATTGTGAAATACACGACCTTACCCAACTTGTTTGGAAGCTTCACAAATTTGAGGATAGATTATGTGTCCTACATATATTCAGTCTCTCAAAATGTGTAGTATACTGTCTTTAAAAGAGATGCTATAAAGCAAAGCAAATTTCCTAAATAGTGTATGCATGAAATAACTTTATCTGAGTTTTGCTTTCAAAATAATTCAAATTTCATGTGAAAGAAAATATGCAGATATCATATTATAAACATTTATAAATAAGTGTCCTTTAATTTACTAATCAGACTCTAGGCCTTGAAGATATTCTAATGGAATTTGTCCTGAAACATGTGGCAACCTTTATATCTCTTTTGCCTTCTAACTCATTTTCCTCTCCCCTATCCCTACTGTGTGTCTTTTAATATTTTTTGTTTTGTTTTGTTTTGTTTTGTTTTGTTTGAGACAGAGTTTCACTCTTGTTGCCCAGGCTGGATGCAATGGCGTTATCTAGGATCACTGCAACCTCTGACTCCTGGGTTCAAGCAGTTCTCCTGCTTCAGCCTGCCGAGTAGCTGGGATTACAGGTGCCCACCACCACGCCCAGCTAGTTTTTTTGTATTTTTAGTAGAGACAGTGCTTCACTATGTTGGTCAGGCTGATCTTGATCTCCTGACCTCAGGTGATCCACCGGCCTCAGCCTCCCAAAGGGCTGGGATTACACCACACCTGGCGTTTTGAGATTTATTACATCAGCTAGCAAGAGATACAAATGGTGACACCTGTATCTGCGTCTGTTGTCAACTGTTATAATGATAACTTTAATGACTTTTAATATATATCCAAATGTATGAGGTAGGCAAGGTAATTAATAAATTGTTTTTGAGTGATTGATGATGTATCCCATTGCAAAGTCAGTTAATTACTGATAGAGAATTTTCCCAATTATAGTTCAGAGAAATATAAAAATAGATAACAGATAATTTATTTAAATAAATCCTAACCTGCTCAGTTAAAGATAATGGGTTATAGAATTACATGCTTTAGTGCTTTACTGCTTTACTTTTATCTCCCTGTGAATCATAAATTTCAATACTTCAAGTATACCATTCTGCTTTGTTACCTGTAATTTTAAAATTTTGTGTTATAGTAGGAAAGAAAATTAGTTACTGAATAAAAATGTCGATTTTTTTCATTCTAAAACATTGCTATCATTTTCGAACAGACATTGCCATATTTATGAAGTGCATCAATGTTTGTTTAAAATCAAAGAACCCATTTGTCTATGGGAAACTTTGCTTTAACAACAATGTTGCTGTTCTTGACCACTTGACTATCACCTAGTCAGAGTTAATATCGTTTTCCTTGTTGACCTAAAGAAAGAAACTGAGACAAGGTTTATAGAGAGAGTTTCTTTGATTCAAGGTTGAGCACAGCTGCTGGGGACACAATTCCAAGTTGCTTTGGGGAGTGTTCTGTTCAGCAGTTGTTGCAAGCAGGTTTTTAAAGGTAAAGAGGAACAATGAGTGGGCTGACACACAATTGTTTGGGAGGAATTCTCACTGGTGTACAGACATAACATTTATTAGTGGTTGACTAGACATTGTTGAACTGTTCGGTATTAGTTATGGTGTCTAATATGTGGCATTTTATGACTACTTGGTGTTATTTAGTTGAAAGCCCAATAACAAGTGGCTTCACAAGGTAATTATTTAGCTCAAGGTCTCAGAGAGACTCCACTGCTGTTACACACTATCATATTTCAATTCCATTCTAGGCCTGATAATTAAAGGGCAATCACATTCCTCAGACAGAAAGTTTCTTTTCTTTCTCAGTCCATTTTTCCTGTAGAGTGAGAAGATACAATTTTTGTTTGTTTGTTTGTTTGTTTGTTTGTTTTTTGAGAGGGAGTCTCGCTCTGTCACCCAGCCTGGAGTGCAGTGGCGCCATCTCGGCTCACTGCAAGCTCCGCCTCCCGGGTTCCCGCCATTCTCCCGCCTCAGCCTCCTGAGTAGCTGCGACCACAGGCGCCGTCACCACGCCCGGCTAAATTTCTTTTGTTTTTACTAGAGACGGGATTTCACCGTGTTAACCAGGATGGTCTCCATCTCCTGACCTCGTGATCCTCCACCTTGGCCTCCCAAAGTGCTGGGATTACAGGCATGAGCCACCGCGCCAGGCCGGAAGATACCATGTTTATCTGGAGAGGATATCCCAGCAGGTAGGTACTTTGTTATTTGGTACAAGCCCACGAAATACGGTACTGTACAACTGGGAACATCAAAATGTAATTTGCCTCATGTGTTTCTTATTTTAAGTGTCCAAGAATCACAATGCATCAAGGGCTACTATAATGGAAAGCAGATAAATTGGTAACTAAATACAACATACCTTAGTTATGTTTGAGTGATGTATCTTTATACTCAATTGTAAATGCAGATAGATTAGGACATTTAAATGTCTTCAATAATAAATTAAGTAAAAAAGAATAGATTAATAAATAATAGTAAGTAATAAAAATAAGACTACTAGTAGAATAAGTACATACTATACTGTATATAACTTTTTAACAGAAAATAATCAGTTGATTTACATGTGTCACTGAATTATTTCTTAAAATATAGCACATATTTTAAGTGTTTGGATTTTTTCCAATAAAATGTTTATTGCAGTAGCTTTCACACAACGCTGCATTTGAAAATAGTTAAATAAAACACAAGAATTGATCGATTTGTAAAATGTGCAGATGTATCTCTTTGTCAGTTACAGTTTTAGCAGTGTCTCCAACCCTTAAAAAGACACAGAAAATAATTGCAACACTGATTTCTGTAAATTGTTTTCCTGAGGCACTAATCATCAGAAAACACAGACAAGACACCAAGGACCATCATGCAAAACTAGAATCAATGTTGATTGCTTTTATTGTTGTGTGCATCTGTTGGTCTCATTATTTGTTCGTTTCCCTTAATTTGTTTCTAAATGTTTATCAGATTTTACAGAAGCACTCATAAAATTATTAATGAAACATGTATTTGTTTGTTTTGACTTTACTGGAAAGTCTGTGGAAAGAAGTAGAGTAAAAGAAAAAGTGATCACATTTTATATTCAATTTGGTGCCTTTCTTACCAACTGTAGCAGGGAAAGGCAAGCACTTCTACTGGTATTTTGAAGAGCACATATAATACAATATATTTGCCAAAGAAAACAGAAATGACTTGATTTTTTTTTCATAATTTCTTTAAATAGGCTGATAATGTGTTTCAAAGTATTTTCAAGGCCCCTGGTGGTAGATGATGTTTAATTTTTCATTCATATTTTCAATTTCCTACAGTAGCATTGATGTATCAGAGGTAAGTTTCCTCAAAAAGTAAAAATATAAAATAAGGTTTTGGTCATACATGTCAAACTATGGTTAATGTATTAAGGGCCTGACGTAAAACAAGAAGAAAAGGTTAAAGTCATATTTTCAACTCAGATCATTTGGTAGTTTTTTCTGCTGCTGAAACAGCCAAATTCCCTGGTTATGAATTCCTCTGTAGATGGTGTATTGCAGGGCATGGAAAAGTGCATTGCTCTTCAACTCTTTAATGCTTTTCCCAATGTTGATGAAACAGAATATTTCCCTGACCCCTTCGCAGGCAAGAACTGAAATGCACGGGCACCCACAGGGGTGAACTCCACTCACTCGCTGCTCCATCCCTCGCGGGAGTGGGGAGTGCAGGTGAGCAGGTGCAGGAGCCAAACCAAGCGCTTTTGGGCACTGGCAAAAGTGAACTCCATCGTGGCCCCATGGCAGTGTCTGGGGGAGAGTGTCCACCAACCCTGACGCCCCAGAGGAAGTGTTACATTGCCCCTTTAGCTTTGGTGTCCACAGATGGCTTCAGTGTTAACAGCTCAGCGGAGAGAGTCAGTGTGACAGCCATTAGCACCCACACTTGTGGCCCCTGAGTTCTTGCCCAGTGTCCAGGAGGAATGAGGTCACACGAACAAACTGAAGATGGTAATTTCAGGGTATTTTATTGCCAGTGAAACTGGCCCTCAGCAGGAAGGGGAGCTGAAAAGAGGATGGAACTGGAAGGTAATCTTCCCCTGACGTCCTGCCCTCACCAGTCCGGCTCCTCTTCGAAGCTACACTGTGAAGCTGTCCCTCTGAAGTCAAGATGCTTCTCTCTGACATCCGACTGTAGTTTCTGATGTCCAGTTGCTTCCCCTCTCCATGTTGGCCGAGCTCGGGGATTTTATAGGCACAGAATGGGGGCAAGGCAGGGCCATGGGTGGTTTTGGAAAATACAAGATTAAAGGATAAAAGCAGGGCTGTTAAGTTCTCACTTTGGGCCATGGTTCCAGGCTTTTCAGCTTGAGGGTGGGGCCCTTGCTGGGGACCTGCCCTCTTCTGCGCAGAATTTCCCTGCCTTCTCTCCCTATTATGTTGGATTGAATTATGTTGCCTAGAGTTCATATATTGAATGCTTATCCCACTGAGATTGCATTTACACATGGAATCTTTAAGGAGATAAGATTAAAGGAGGTTGTAATACTGGGCCCTGATCCAGTAGGACTGGTGTTCTAATCAGAAGAAAGGACACCAGAGATCTCCCTCTCTCTCTCCATGTGCGACTACACAAAGGAAAGTCCATCTGAGGACATAGCAAGAAGTCTGCAAACTAAAGAGAGAGGCCTCAGGAGAAACCCTGCTGGCACCTTGAACTCGGAACTTCTAGCCTCCAGAACTACAAGAAAATACATTCCTGCTTTTGTAAGCCACCATATCTATGGTATCTTGTGGCAGCCCAAGCAGATTAACATACTTAATGTAACTTCCACAATAAGAGGATTTTTTTTTTTCTTTGAGACGGAGTCTCGCTCTGTCGCCCAGGCTGGAGTGCAGTGGCCAGGTCTCAGCTCACTGCAAGCTCCGCCTCCCGGGTTCCCGCCATTCTCCTGCCTCAGCCTCCCGAGTAGCTGGGACCACAGACGCCCACCACCTCGCCCGGCTAGTTTTTTGTATCTTTTAGTAGAGACGGGGTTTCACCGTGTTATCCAGGACGGTCTCGATCTCCTGACCTCGTGATCCGCCCGTCTCGGCCTCCCTAAGTGCTGGGATTACAGGCTTGAGCCACCGCGCCTGGCCAATAAGAGGATATTTTTAATCTTTATCTTTGAAGACTGAGATTTCTAGGAAAAGCCAAGATCATCTGAACCAGACCTCTGTCCCTATTTTATAAACTGCTCAACAGTCCAACCCGGACACCAGATCTTGATTCTAATACCTTTTCAGTCAAAGAAACAAGGATGCTTATGAGAAGTAGTCAAATCTATAGTTAGGGAAGACAACATACAGAATGAACATGTCATATCCCGTAATGGCAGAAGGGAAGGCAGTAATCAAGAGACAGAAGGATGAGAGTATGTCAAACGGGCACCAGAGTCAACCTGAAAAGCTCCCAATGCCAAAAGAGTGAGAAATTTGAACAACAAAATAAATAAAGAAGTATAAGATTATAACCCAGTATAAAAAAATTAAGATCTATAAGTCTATAGTGTTATAAATATATGATTGACTAAGGAATAAATCAAGATAAAGGATACATGATCCTTACAGAAAATTCCAAATAACATGTGTAGATTCTTTCTCCTCCAGGGGGTTGACTATAATCCCTCCCACTCTGGAGTATAGGCTGGACTTGCTTATTTGCTTCTGTAGAGTAATGGGATAAAATAGGTTGCTTTATATTGGAAAAAACCTGACAAACACTGCCTTAACCAAGTGACTGAGAGGAACATAATCTGTGTTAAATCATTTTGATATAATGTGTACCTGATAAGATGGGATAAAATTGGCACTTTCTTCCTGTGATATTTGTCACAAAATTCCATAAATGTAGTCTATGAAAAAAAATTTCTCAAACTCAAATTTAGAAGACTTCTTCAAAATACCTGACCAGTGATTCTAAAAATTGTCAAGGCCTTTGAAAACAAGTAAGGACTGAGGAAATGTCAAAGGTACAGTAAATTATGGAGACAAGATGTGGTATCCTGGACTGGATACTGGAATAGAAAAACATAATCATTGAAAAACTGGTGAAGCTCTAATAAAGTCTGAACTTTTGTTAATAGCAATTTTCCAATATTTATTTCTTGGTCGTGATAAATTTCTCATAGTAACATAAAATGTTAATATTAAGGGAGATGAGGAGAAGTATTTGGGAATTCTATGGATTATCTTTGCAACTTTTCTGAAAACTAAAATTATGACAGAATATAAAGTTTTTTTAAATAATAATATACAGTTAGGGTTGTGGGAAGAAATGTTCCATGACCAAGTTTTGTTACTATTACAATGCAAAAAAAGTAGAATTTATCAGTTATCAAAAGATTAATACAATGTACAAAATACAATAAGCAGAATACAAATAAAGATTGCCAGAACTAAGATATTAAGAGAAACCCTTACAGAAAAAGACTTTGCTTACACACATACACAATTTGAAAATTGATAAGACGGTCTTGGAGATGAAGGCTTTAGAGTGCAATCTCTCTTGCAAAACTGACTGTAGAAACTGGGGTGAATTGTGCTAGCGGAAGTGGCTTCCTACATTTGTTTTGGTTCAAGAAGCAGGAAGATGGAGCCACTCAATCAATCTCACAGGCCAAGTTTATTGAAAGCAATCTCTGTGCAACCGAGAACAAAGGAGTGTTTAGGTTGTGAAGATTGGAAGGTTAACATGACCCTTGCTCATACTCCAGGAGTCTTCCGCATTTTGCTAGTCTGACAAATTGAATCTTGGTCACTAATGAGCAATATGAAAGGAACTTGAACTGTGCTGACACAGAGAGGCATTCAGGAAAAAAGGGGGCAAAGTGTACTTACAAATTATTTCTATCATGTATCAGAGGAGATGAAACAGTATTAGTGTGTGCATGTGTGTTTGTATAAATATACACACGTTTAAGGTATGTAAGCTACACACACACATATACATTTCTGTGGATGTGAAATAAACTCATAAATGTGTATATACATACATACACATACGTACATATGTATAGAGCCATATACAATTCAGTATTAATATCTGTATATATATGAAAATAGCCATGTATGAATATACATGGCTCTATATGTGTATATGAATTCACATATGTGTATATACATATACATATGTGTACAATGTATATTTAATTAATTATACAATATATATTATATGTGTGTGTTTATGTATGTATAAAATTACAGCTTTGAAAGAGCATAGCAAACCAGAAATTAAAAAATTCAAAGACAAGATAAAACTACTTGAAAAAGGAAGAGCTAACAGAATGTAAAAAAAAGTATAATTTGTTTTACATTAATAAAAAGCTCAGATTATTAGTCATATAATGTACTGTAACCTGAAACACAGGCATTTAATATCAAACAGAGTCTACAGAAGACAGACAAAAAAGATTGAATGTACAGAGTCCCAGATGAAGAAAATAGGGCAGAAATGGCAGAAAATGATCATTTAAAATTATTCATAAAAATTCCCTTGAAATAAAATACACTCACATATTTCTTCAAAGACACGGTTACCAAAAAAAGACACAAAAATAGTAAGTATAAGTCAATAATTTTTCATCAAAATAAACTGCTCTTCCGGTATAAATCACAGGGAAAAAGTGATTTAAAAATGTGAGCATACAGAAAATATTTTTTTTCTATTAGCTGGGAGACTGAGGCAGGAGATAATTGCTTGAACCTGGGAGACAGAGGTTGCAGTGAGCCTAGATTGTGCCATTGCACTCCAGCCTGGGCAACAAGAGTGAAACTTCGTCTCAAATAAAGCAACTTTGCCTCAAATAATATGTGTATATATATATATATTTTTTCGGGTTCCTAGAAATTTCTAAAATTCTAAGTAAGACAAACAAGGAATATCTGTAGAAACAAGGCAAAAATGCTGGTAGTAAGTTTAATATATATATGTGTGTGTGTGTGTATATATATGTGTGTATATATATTTTTATATATATATATATACACACACACACACAAATATACATATGTATTTACCATTGAACTAAGAATAAGTTACCGTGGAACTAAGCATTACCATTGAATTAAGAATAAGAGTGTAAATATAACTGTAAAAGTTATTGGTGAAGGAAAAAAAAGGCTAATGGGTAAATAATTTCCTGCTTTCTCTGATAGAATAGGAAATTGAAGAATATTTACAGTTGAAAAGTAAAGTAATATAATCATATTTATTAGTATATAAAGATAATTAAATCCACTAAAATCATATAGTAGAGAAAAATGAGGAAGAAGAAAAAAGAGAAAATGTATTTATTAATTATAATAAGGTTTAATAAATATCTTCTAAAAAAGTAACTAATGGTATTATTAAAATTATAATTATAAATGTAACCACTAGATCAAACTTTTAAACTTTCTTAGATATCAGGAAAGAACTATACACAATAACAAACAAATGAAAAATCGAACATACCTTACATGATAGACATAAACAGAAAACGTAATTCATAACAATATGACACAACTCAAGCTAACTATAACTTTCTTTTCAGTCACTATGATGTGGTTTAACTCATTAAATTAACAGTATTTTCAGATTGAATCAAAAAGCCAAACTTAACTATGCATTGAATATAAGGACACTTCTTTAAAAAGTTGATTCAGAAAACCTGGGTGATATGCTTTGATGTGTCCACCCAAATCTCATCTTGAATTGTAGTTCCCGTAATCCCTATATGTTGTGGGAGGGACCCTGTAGGAGGTAACTGAATCATGGGGGTGGTTACCTCCATGCTGTTTTCGTGATAGTGAATGAGTTCTCACGAGATCTGATGGTTTTATAAGGAGCTTTATAAGGGAGAATTCATAAAGAAATATGGGGAAATTCACAAAGGAAATGTATGGTCAAGAAAGTCTGTGCAAAAACTAACAATCCAGAAACATTCTAAACCCAAACTTAGAGCTGATACAATGAGAAACTGAAACATGTATGTACACATGCGTGCACACACACACACACACACACACACCTCTGTGATGCAAAAACTGACCATGTGAAGGGCAATTTGGAAGTATAAAACCAAATTACAAATATATTAAAACTGATTTACCACCCTCACTTGTGATAATTTGCCCTAAGGTTAATATGTACACACAAAGAAAGTAATATGCGTGCAAAGATGTTCAAAACAGTAATAGCAAAAAAGTGAAAACCATTTACAAATCTAAGATTTGTTGAATAATTATATAAAATATAGATATCTATACAATTAAATGATATGCTGGAGGGAGTTAGAGATAGAGTGTGTGTTACATAACACATATATACTGATATCTGATACATAATACATATATATGTATATATTTTACACATGCAGTCTGTGAATTAAGGAATCATTTCCACCATATTTTGGTAGGGGTGTAAGTGTCCAGAACTTTAGGCATTGTAAGCATAGAAGAATGGGAACATCAAATATGTTACATAGAAATTCTGAAGAAACACAAGGAAACTAGTAAAGTGAGCTGCTGCTACACTGGCTAATGTATGTGAATAGAACCAGAATAAATGAAAAGTATAGATCCAAAACAGATCTTTCGCCATTTAACTTTTTAATGTTTTTAACATATATAAGTATATTATCTTGTCCAAGTATATTAATGCTTAAAAATTAATGCAGTCAGGTAACTGTTCATGGAAATAAGTCAGAAAAACAATTTTTGTGGAATAGTAAAGGATTCAGATGGCATTTGCTGTTTTTTTTTTAAATTTTTGGTGAGGTAACTATTTTATTAATCATTTAATTCAGATTTAAAAATTGATTAAGTTCATGAGCTAATCCCTTATATTTACAAAATGGGTTAACTTCATTAGATAATCACTATGTTCCTTCTAATTACAAAGTTTTTAGTGAAAATACTCTGCACAATAAAGACATTGGTTTTCTATTTCATAATACATATTCTGCCTTGAGACTTTTCAATGGTTTTGGCTTACTGATAGTTCACCCAGAGAGATCCAATTAAAAGAGCAATGACAAGAAATGCTTCCCATTTTCTCTCAGTTACAACACACCTGCAGATACACGAAGAGAGACCCTCAGTAACATCAGATTTCGTCTGGACCACAATGACTGCAATATCCTATTAGGGACATAAAATAAGATAAGTTAAGTAGGAGAAAAGGTACAGTTTGGACATCCCCTACTGTTTTAGTTGCTGGTTACCATGACTCTTGGAATGATATGCGGATAGGCAGTGATCAATGCTATCAAACTTCTCTTGTGCTGAGCTTTCAGCCAACAGCCTCCTGCAGTTTGTAGGGAAGCAAAGATCTTTCCTTGTTATTTTGCAGTCAAATACTTAGTTTAATATTGGTAGGTAAAATTGCTCTATTACAAATTGAAAGGACAATAACTTAGCCTTGTACTGTTTTGATTATAAAGTAAAACAAGGGTCAAGTTTAAATAAACATAAATCAAATAGAATATGTTTGCCTTCCTGCTAGTCAAGTGTTCAAGTTACTATGGAAAACAGCTATACTTAAAAACTGTGTAATCATTAGGTTGAATTTAATGAACACTGACCCAACTTTATGGAGCTAGGTCTTCTCAAACAAATTTTACAGCCCCTGACATTTAAGAGTTTGGATTTTAAAGAAGCCAACAATAAGTTTGACTGTAAAAGTATGGTGTTGGAAATAGAGAACATAGGATATGGGGAAGAGAAACAGAAGGGATGTAGTGGAATAGTAGACATCATGAAGAATATCATCGCATCTTAGCTGACCCAAAATTTTTGACAACTGCCGTCAAAACTATCTCATCTTAAACATTGTATATTTGTGACAAAAAAAGACCAAGGTTAAGGCACTCTATGACACAGAGCCATGTTCAGGTACAGGAGATCCTGAAAACTGAAGTTAAATAACTTTTTGGATGCAGGCATGAGTTTGTGATAATCCGTTTGACACATATGGTGTTATTTCTCTTTGCTAATAATTATGCCTTGATGGCATGGTTCCGTGTATTTTTACAAGAACAGGAGTCATGAAACTAGCCATTGATGCCTGCGATATGAAGACTCACTTGAAGTCTATGGACTTGAAACTTTGATTTCTAAATATTTTTCTAAGAAGAAAACAGAGATAGCATTGCCAAATTTTATATATATGTATAAAATATATATAAATAATATATATAAATATATATAAAGACATATAGAAATATATATCTCACAGTTTTTTAGTGAATATACATATATTTAATATGTATTTAATATATGTATATATTAGAAGATAGAAAATAAAAAAGACCACCGAAGGCAAACATATCATTATACATGAAGTTTTTCTGCAGAACCTCCCTTACATATTTATTATTCCGCTTGAATTGTATGCCTACATTCCAATGAAGGTCAATGAGCATTGTCTATGAGTTGAGAGACAAATCTCAATGGGTCTTGTGTTTCTGCTTGTCTTCTAAACACAGTCATTGATGGCATTTATCCCATTACATATGTTCAAATACGCTCATACAGCAAACAGCCTTAGAGGATAGAAATGGTATTTTCCTTCAGGACAGAGGAAAGATGTTTTTGTTTTTAGTTTTTTTCCTCCAGAATAAAAAAGAAAACGTCTTTCTTTAAGGCACGTGGGCTGAGCACGTTTGCTAGCATCTGCTTTTGAAAGATTGGCGGTTTCTTATTAGTAATGTAAGCCTATTTTGTCTGCAGGATCTACCTGGGTTGCTCTGTGTTGCTTAGTGGGACTTGGGGATAACAGGAGTCAACCAGAATGTGAAACTCATGCTACGTGCTGTGCTTTACTGTAAAAAAGGCCATTGTGTCTAACCCAGGAGTCTTGTGTCCTCTGCCGACATGTATGAAGCTGTGAAAATTACCTTGTTAGCTTAGAAGCTGGATAAAGTCTTAGCTGTTTTTCAGTGCTTGAAGCCATGGCTCTATTAGTCTATGAATGATTAAATTTATGTCAGAACTGGGGCAGGTTTTGACAGCTACGAAGTTGAACCTGCTCTCTCCAATTTCCCAATCTACCTCTTATATATTTCTCATTCATTTGGACCTGCTTCATCTTTTAATCAAACTGAAATTCCTTCTGCTATTCTATGACAATTTTCCTTAGTAAAGATCAGATAATCTACTTGCGTTTTAAAAATAAAAGATAATACTGTTGTAATGAACATCTCCGTTAATCACATGGGGATGATGAGAGAGGGTGTGTCTTTGTGTATGACTTTATACATTAACTTTAGGGAGAAATAAAGCATTCATAAAGAGTGTTTTTGACTGCCATAATGTATACTTATACTCTGCCTAATCCTTCCTCTTGATTTGTCCGTTGTGTAAATAACGTGATTTGAAAGGGGACTGTGATCTTGTTTTTTTCCTGGCAGAAGTTTACTGAATAGTCTGGTTTGATGTAAAAGTGGTTATCAGTATTCATAGTCTGGGTGGGTTTTGTTGTTGTTGTTGTTGTTGTTTTGTTTGTTTTGTTTTTTTTAGCTCTACTGTTCTGGCACTGTTGAGATAGTTTCAGTCTCTCAAAAGTTGACTCATATTAGTAAAATTCAAAAATTGATGTAAAACCTGTCTATCAGTTTGCTGAATTATAATGAGCAGTACAAAATCCATTAGGGTAACCAGCAAATGTCTTAATTACAGAAAGCAAATGAAAGATACATTTTAAGCAGAAGTTTGCCTGGGGGGGATGACATCAGGTTAAAGGAAATAAATTATATTAATATAACATTTAACAACATTTGGCTGTCAATGGTGCTAAATGCCTCTGTCTCTGATTTGGGAATATATGCCTGCTAAGAAGACCTCATGTTAAAATAAAAGAATGAAGCTGCCTATTCCCTGGATCTTGCTAATTGAGAAATACTGTTTTCCCAAGATCTATGTCCTATAGTTTTATTCCCTTTTTAGATATTCTACATCAATTGTTGGGAGACTCTCCCTTCTGTCAGATTGTTCTTAAGATGTGGCTATATTTCTGGCAGTTAATTTTCTTTTGTGCATTCCTTAGAATGTGATTCTCTAAAACTTCTACAGTAGCTGTGAATAACCCTTCCTCCACTAGCATTCAAGGGAATGTTCATAGCAGTTATATAAAGTGTATAAGCTACTCATGCTTTGAAGACTGTTTAATCATCTGAGTTTCAATAATTTTCACCATTTTAAAATAAAACCGTACAATAGGAACTTGTGAATATGAACTATCTGTGCCAGAACATTCTTTAGAGATTCATGCCTCAAACTTTGGCTACTTTGTGATGCTTTCAATTCTTCATTAAGGCTGAAGAGTGGGCAGAACTTATTTGCCTCTTCCAAGAATAATTTGAGGAGGAGTAATCCTATTGATTTTATTTCCAGCTCTTCGCTTCAAACAAAGAAAGCAAAACAAGGTCTTTCAAGAATCCTAGGACTTAGAGAGAATGGTTTTATAAATAATTTAGTTATATATCCCAGGAGAAAATTCTTCTTCCTTTTCTTTTGTTTGACTTTTCTTTGAAATTTTTAGTTTTGTTTACTTCTAAATAAATTATTTGAATGAACAGGATTCTGAAAAAAGAGTTAACTGTACCAGATAATGTATAACACAGATAAATATTATTAGCTGATTTATGCCCTGTTATATTTGGAAAGGTCTATAACGAAAACTTACTCTCAATTTCTAACTGGTTTTGTAATTGATTATTGAATAGTTTCAAGTGAAGAGAAACAGAATATGCCATCCTAAAATATACCACTTTGACATAGGTTTATTTTGAGCTAAAGGTCATTGAGACATAGATACAAGAAAAGTCTGCCTTCCCCCATTTGCTTAAAAGCAGGATGAAAATTTATAAAGGTGTCCCCTGCTCTCTATGTAGAAGGAAAGAAGTTAATCACCAATCACCAGTCATCTGCGACAACTCTAAACCCTATCAGCCCAGATATAGCACTACCAGAACCTGCATAACAAGCCCTTTCTTCCATTAGTTTCCTCCATGTATTTACCTTTCTACTCTTTGCTACCCTAAAAACTCAGTCCTGGTTTTTTTTTTTTTTTATCTTGTCACTTCCCTAAAAATTTACAATTTTTTGTTGTCGTTAAGATGCTATATAAACTCCAATTATAATCACCCTTTGAGCTACTTATCACTAAGTGTTCCTGTGTGTAACTGCAATGTGCACACTAATAAACTTCATGGTGGATTTTTCTTGTTAATCTGCATTTTGTTAGTCTACATTACAGAGCCTCGAACTTGAAACTAAAATGGGTAGAGAAAAAAGATTTGTTTTCTTTCCCTACAGAAACAACTGTGGATTTCTGGCACAACGTCTTATTCCTACCTTCATAATAGGCAAAAAAGAGACAGGCTTTTGAAATCTGCTAGCATAATATCAGTAGAATTTATATAATAGTACAATGATACTTAAAAATGCTTACATTCATAGGTCAGAAAAATTGCTGAGAGTATTTTGCCAGTTGACCAATGAAATAATTTTATAGCCATTTCCATCTTCAATTTGCTTTCTTTTTAAATAGATCATTCATTTTCATTAGTACATAAATTTTCTTCTTCAGATTTTATGCATATGATAAATTTATATAAATGTCCATGGTTAATTTAGAGATTTTAAAGCCGTAAAACCCAGCTCCTATGTAAGTCTCAAAAGAAACGAAACCAAATATTAAGAACAATGAATAACAAAAGTACATAAAATCAGGATAGGGATAGAGAAAGAAAATAACATTTTCGTTAGCTGTAGATGCACACGTTCTTCTGTTAAATGATTCCCAGTGACTTCAATAAATGTGGAGTCCCATTCTTTGTGATTCAGGTCATCTGTCTCCTTTCCCTCAAGTCCCACTGCACTTTGAGATATGCCCCTCTGTTAGAGTAGGTAGCTAGGCAGATATGAGCACGGGGGAAAGGGCTCCTCCAGGAGTGTCCGGTGATCGTCAGGTGATGGTCAGTCCGTTGTTAAATTGTCCTTCTAAAATAATAATTGGTCGTAGCCAGCTCCAGGGAAAGGCAGTCTCTCAATAGATAGGAAACATCCTCCGGAGGCTGAGGCAGGAGAATGGTGTGAACCCAGGAGGCGGAACTTGCAGGGAGCCGAGATCGCGCCACTTGCACTCCAGCCTGGGCGATAGAGCCAGACTCCGTCAAAAAATAAATAAATAAAATAAAATAAAATAAAAAAAGAAAAAGAGAAAGAAAAAAGAAAGCAACTGAAGCTGGTGATTAGCCGCTTCCTGATAAGACTGCAGGAGCTGGGTGAGGGAGCTCAAGCATGTGCACTAAGAGGCAAAATGGCAGAGCTTAGCTAGTAGATAACCTTCCTCTAGGAACGCTTGGCTGGTAAGGGAAAAACGTCTGAAATGAGCATGTGCAGAACTTCAGTAAACCCACTGTGCATGGAGCCCCTCCCAAATGCTGGCAGGCCACTGTGCATGTGGACAGCCCACTCCAAGGGAAGAATCAGTGGGGAAGAACTGCAAACCCCAGAATGATGCCAATGTATAAAACCTCAAGTCAAGTCAAGGATCAGACGAGGCATTTGGATCTTGGATCTCTAAAGTTGCTCACTTCGCCTTCTTTCAAGTGTACTTTATTTCCTTTTGTTTTTGCTCTACAACTTTTTTTTTTCTTTTTCCGAGACAGAGTCTCGCTTTGTCGCCCAGCCTGGAGTGCAGTGGCAGGATCTCGGCTCACTGCAACCTCCACCTCCCGGGTTCAAGCGATTATCCTGCCTCAGCCTCCTGAGCAGCTGGGACTACAGGTGCCCGCCACCACGCCTGGCTAATTTTTTGTGTTTTTAGTAGAGACAGGGTTTCACCGTGTTAGCCAGGCTGGTCTCGAACTCCTGCCCTCATGATCTGCCCGCCTCGGCCTCCCAAAGTGCTGGGATTACAGGCGTGAGCCACCGTGCCCGGCCCACTCTACAACTTTTAAATAAACTCTCACTCCTGCTCAAAAACTTGCCTCAGTCTCTCACTCTGCCTTATGCCCGTTGGACGAATTATTTCCTTTGAGGAGACTAGAACTGAGTTGCTGCATACCTGTATGGATTTACCACTGCTAACATCTCCCCTATGCAGTCTCATGCAAAGGCATATCTGTATCTTTTCATTTAACATTCGTTCATTAATAAACCATCTATTTTATGTTTGGCCTTTCTGGATGACATTCATTGTGGGGTTATCTCACTCATTTTTAAACCTCAAGATCTAATGTGATTTATCTAATAGCTTCTAAATACATCTATGCTTAATGAATATATTAAAAATAGATTATACTGGGAAAATTTAAATAAAATTTAAAATCATTCTCAATTTTGGCTTCATAAATTGGTAGATCTTAGGTAAGAATGAACTTTTGTAAGTTTTAATTTATTTGTAGATGATGAAAATTAAATTCACCATAGCACTCACACACCCTTCGATGCATACTCATTTCATCTTTATCTTTGATTATGATTATTATCCCATCCTCTTCAAAATGTCACTAAAATATACTGGTATTCATCCTCTACCTAGGTAATTTAAGACAGGCCAGTCTACTTACAGAATTATGGATCGTTAAAATAAATTGCCAGTATTTGCCTATTTCCAAGGTAACCAGAGGACTCAATTTCTTTCCTGTTGCTATTTCTGTCTTTGAGGTTGTATGATGGCTCTAAGTCTTTTCTTTCTTTTTTTTTCTTTTCTTTTTTTTTTTTTTTGAGACAGAGTCTCTCTCTGTGCCCCAGGCTGGATTGCAGAGGTGCGATCTCGGCTCACTGCAAGCTCCGACTCCCGGGTTCACGCCATTCTCCTGCCTCAGCCTCCCGAGTAGCTGGGACTACAGGCTCCCGCCACCACACCCAGCTAATTTTTTGTATTTTTAGTAGAGACGGGGTTTCACCGTCTTAGCCAGGATGGTCTCAATCTCCTGACCTCGTGATCTGCCCGCCTCGGCTTCCCAAAGTGCTGGGATTACAGGCGTGAGCCACCGCGCCCGGCCAGCCCTCAGTCTTGATTGTTCACTATAAGACCCAGGACTAGCCCCTTCTTCACTGCTTGTATTGTTCTCCTCATATGTTCCTATTTGACGGTTGATATAAAATATAATGCTGCCTGCATAAGCCACTCCTGGTGGTTTAGACCTAGTGGAGGTAATTAGGTAGGTAGCATTATATTTTCCTAGTAGAACTTTTATGCACCTCAGTGATTCCTAGGAGAGAATCTAGCATTACCACTACTAGCAAATTAAGAAAAAGAGCAATATAAGGACAGAATAAAAATCTACTTTCATTAATTTATAATGCAGCACTGTTCAGAAAAAAAAAAAAATCTGTGGTGGATACATGTGAAGGTCTTCTCTAATTTAAGATGATAGCCTGCAAACTAACATTTAAGCCACTCAAATTGTGAGGCAGTATGATATTCATTAGAAGACATGCCAGCTGCAACAAACACCCATTAGTTTGCCATCAAATGAAAAGGCATTCAGTGTTTCCACTGCTCCCTCAGGTTCTAACGCAGTCTTTAACATACAAATCTTCTTAGTTATTCAATCTTCTGAATGTTTAGGTCAGGGAAACTTTAAAAGATTTTGAAAGAATATAGTAATAATCTTGCTTTCTCTATGTAAAATCTTGAGTACTTACTGGATGTGTGGCCTGCTTAAGCATTGAAATATTTTTTAAGCCATGTTAAATTTTCATGAAAAAAGGTGAGAAGTATATTTTTATAGACTTTGAGATGTAACAAAAATGACTCACTTTGGCTTAAAATGTAGAGAATTGGCTTCAAATATAGAGAATATATTACCTCTAATTTCAAAAATTGCCAACTTAGGTGATAACTTCAGAGGTCTCTACTTAAAAAGAAACCCCCAAGTTGTTTTCCAGGACAGAATAGATTTCTCCTCTTATTTTAATGATGAGAATGTGTCCACTTATTCTTTTCAGTCAATTTCTGAGAAGGAGCCTTGAGTTAAAGATAAAGATGGGATAATAATCATAATCAAAGATAAAGATGAAATGAGTATGCATCGAAGGGTGTGTGAGTGCTATGGTGAATTTAATTTTCATCATCTACAAATAAATTAAAACTTACAAAAGTTCATTCTTACCTAAGATCTACCAATTTATGAAGCCAAAATTGAGAATGATTTTAAATTTTATTTAAATTTTCCCAGTATAATCTATTTTTAATATATTCATTAAGCATAGATGTATTTAGAAGCTATTAGATAAATCACATTAGATCTTGAGGTTTAAAAATGAGTGAGATAACCCCACAATGAATGTCATCCAGAAAGGCCAAACATAAAATAGATGGTTTATTAATGAACGAATGTTAAATGAAAAGATACAGATATTTGATTACAACATCTTTTCACCTTAAAGTTTTCTTAATTTATCAGTAGACTTTCTCCTCAGAGAATCTCTGGTGTTCCACATCTTATTTTCCTCCTTGCCAAAATTTAATACAACTTATCTCCTCTTTCACTATCCATAATATATAAAAATATGCCAGATAAATAAAAATCATCATAGAAGGCTAAAAGTTGATGGAAGAGATACGATGTTTACATTTCATCTGGGGCCAGGGGTGGTGGCTCACGCCCGTAATCCCAGCACTTTGGGAGGCTGAGGCGGACAGATCACTTGAGACCAGGAGTTCGAGACCAGCCTGGCCAACGTGGTGAAACCCCGACTCTAATAAAAATACCAAAAAAAAATAATCTAGGCACGGTGGCTAATGCTTGTAATCCCAACTGCTTAGCAAGTTGAGGTGGAAGAATAACTTGAACCTGAACTGAGATCACACCCTGCACTACAGTGTGCGAGACAGAGTGAGACCCTGTCTCAAAAACTACTTAATTAATTAATTAATTAATTTAATAAATTTCACCTAGAAAAACCTCTAAAATATTAATAATTAAGATAGGGAGAGAGGATTGAGTGGAGATATACAAAAAGGCAAAATATATGTAATTATTGAAGCTATATGATAGAGAAATTAAGATTTATGATACTCTTCTCTTTAGAATTTCTACAATATATACCTAAATTTGCCAAAAAGGTAGCATAGAAAAACAGTATTATTAAATATTTGATCTGAAATAAATTGTACAAAATATAGATTAAAAATCTGACAAAAAAAAAAAAATCCCGGATAGACTTTTTAAGCTGAAGACATGTGCAGCCTTTCAATAACAAAAGTAAACATGTTTCTCAACATTTTCCAACTTAAGAAAAAAAATCATTTCAGGTTTTGCTAATACTTGTTTCATAATTAAAACCCCCTTGAGAAAATAAAAATAAAGTTCCCTTATTAGTCTCTTCTTTGCTAAATAGATCATCAAACATTACTTATTCATTGACATTTCATTTATGTCTCTTGCATAATTTCCATTTTTACCAATAATTTCTTAGACTGGAATAAAAACTTACCCAAAGGCAGCAGGCTGGCAAACTGGCTTTGTCATAGTCATCTTAACTCCTCCTGGCTCATTAATCTCCAATCGGTTTTTCATAATACTAAATGATCAACTTTCCCTAAAAATAAGCTTTTCTCTTATTTCATACCATAATTTAAAAATATTCACAGTTTTTTTTTAATGTATGCATTGCTGAGATTAGGATTTTCCTCCTGCTTTTCAAGGCTTTAACAAACTCTCATTGTTTGAGTCATCCAGCTCTATTCCTCCCTAAATATGATTTGTAGCCTTAAATTGCAAGCAACTCCTTTGGGAGCAGGCATCACTTAGAACATTTAACACATCACAGTCTTTAATATTTTCATGATTTTGTTTCATTTTCCATTGCTTGAAATATTCTGCTCCTTTTATTGCCCCTTCTCCAATCAAATCATCAAATTAAGGCTGAACTCAATGACAACCTTCACTATGCAGCATTTACACAGGAATCTTTGTTCTCAGAATTCTGTCTACTGTTTTCTTTGGACATCACACATTTGAGCATATTAATTTGATTAAGTTGTGTACTTAATTATGAGTATCCAATGCTATCTTGGGTCATGGGTCTAAAGGCTAAAGCTCTGGGGCCATAACAGATAAGGCCTGGACACAAATAGCTCCACAAGATCCGTGAGCATGGAGACATACTTTGGATAGTATTTATTTGTTTGAAATAGTGGGATGTTTTGGGCAAATGCAATTCAAGGAAGATTATGGAGGAAATAAAGCATGTCTACTCTATCTCATTCAAGCAGTAAATACTCATTGCTTGTCTGTGCAGTATCTGATAGCATGAATCATTTCTCCTGTTCCAGGACTACTGGCAGGGAGCAGCTCAGTTTGTAGCCTAATACAACTGCTCTGAAATGTGGTCTTATTAGAGGTAATGTCAGTGAACCTGTCAAATTCAACATGAGTTCCTGTCATTGTCTCCAGAGCAATGAGGTATTACTTTGATCAATCTGCATAGTTGCCAACTGCTTGACATCACTCAGCCTTTCCCTGAGCTTTGAATGAATTCATGGCTATCAATCAACATATATATGGGAAATTCTTTATTTGGAAAGTCTCATGGCATTAATATTACCTAATCTTTTGTGATTTAAGCGAAGTGTATTGGTGAGCAGTGCATCATCCATAACATGGAGAAGGTATACTTGAACTGTAAGTTAAATTTCAGATTTTATTAAGCTATAGACATTGAGCTCATACTTTAAGTAACCAAATATAAAGCACACTGTATTTGCCACTTAGTTTCCAAACTTGTGACTGTTGCCTGCCTGTATTTATAAAATTGCAATTATCAAAGTAGGTTTTAGATTACAAAGTAGTTTACTGAAAGCTCATGATTTAATATTGGCAATTCTACATAAAGCAACTGTTTAGAATAATCTTGATGATTTCTAACTCAAGGGCATACATTTTTTGTGAAGAGGGAATTTTTTAGCTGGTTTTTTTGTTTTGAATAATTGTAAGGAGAGTATTACATTCACAAATGAATGATTGACTAGGAAGTATAATTACCTGATGGGTTCATCTTGCCCACTGTTTAGAAAAGCCAACGCACTGAGAATAGCAGGTTTTTGGCAGCAAAGATAAAGTTTAATAATCACAGAACCAGCCAAGCAGAAGAATGGAAGTTAATTTTCAAATTCATCTCCCCAAGAACTCAGAGTGTAGGGTTTTCATGGATAATTTGCCTAGCAGGGGGCTAGGAAATGGGTGCTGCTGGTTGATGGGGGATGAAGTCCTAGGGTTGTGGAAAACAATCCTTGTGGCTGAGTCAGCCTCTGGATGGGGCCACAGAACCAGTCGAGTCATGAGTCCTGGATCCAGGTGGAATCAGTGAGCCAGAGCACAAAAGTGTGAAAAACATCTCAAAAGATCAATGTTAGCTTCCACAGTAATGATGCTATCTACAAGAGCAACTGGAGACGTCACAAACTTGAGACCTCTGGCCACATGACGCCTGAGCAGTAAGGAGTTATAGAAAAGCAAGCTGGAGTGCAATAGCTGATGATTGCATATCTACATTTTAGTTGAATTCAGGCTCCTCTTGTAATCCCAACCTTGTAGCTTTCAATAGTCTTACAAAAAGAGTCTCAGTCCCCAAACAAGGAGAGAATCAGTTTTAGGAAGGGAATATTATCATTCTTGCTTCAACATTAAATCATAAACTAAATTCCTTCCATGGTTAGCTTGCGCTATGCCCAGGAATGAGGGAGGACAATCGGCCTACAAGGCCGGAAGCAAGACGGAGTCAGGCAATTAAACTAATCTCACTGTAATAATCCTTACAAAGGCAGATTCAGGTTCGAAATAAGCTTTAAGGTTGGAAGTTAGAATAAGCCTTCTTGTCACTTTCCTCAACTTCTTGTGAATCAATATATGACTACATGCCTGCATAAAAATACTGGCATCTTTGAGTCCACTGCCATCTGTTAATCCTAATGTCTCCTTGTTAATTTCATCACCAAGTTCTAGGCATTACCTTCCCGAATTTAGCAGCTGACACAACTTTAACACAACTTTACTCAACTCTTTGTCTAACAAATGACTTCAACAAATTCACATTATGGGGGCAGAATATTGTGTAAGCCAGTTATTTAACAGTTGGGCTGGAAGATATTTATCCTTATCTCTCAGAATTTCTCATCAGAATTTGATACTTGGCTAAAATAAGGGGAAGTAGTTTAATTAAGTCACTAATTGATTAATGAGTCATCATGTTCTGCTTAAAGTCCAAAATTCTCTTGGTGACTCTCAGGCCCACTATGTTTATGGATAGTTTTCACCTAGAAATTAGACAAGAGGCACATAAAAGAGTCAGCTGGAAGCTTTTGCCAGAAGTCCTCTGAAACCAACCCTTTTCAACTTTTCAACTCACCCTGACAATTAATTTCAGAGCTTGTGTACGTTCTTGTGTGAATACAGACACTCTGAGATGGATTAGTCCTGGTTATCTCTAACGTCTCAGACGTTTACCTGTCATCTCTTCCTCTAGCTCTAACACATTCTTTGCCTTTGTTAGAAGTTTTATGTGAGTATCCTCTGTGGACTCTGTGAACCCTTCTACAGTTTTGAACATCTGTGATCATTCTAGTTATCAAATATGATTTTTTATCCACATCTGACAGTTACTGTCTGTACACCATAAACCTTGGCATAATTTGAAACTGTAAAACTTTCAGTATAAATATCTCACCATATCTTCCTAACACTCCATCTTTTCTGCTGAAATCTCTCAATTTGTCTGGTTTATTAAACACTGAAGTACTTACTCCTTACCTAGCAAGACAATACTGAATTTGCTTTCTTATGTTTTATGCATCTGATATTTTAAATTCTGTGATGCATTGTTTCAAGCAATCTTTTGCCAACATTCGACTGCTTTTTCTGTTTTCCTTTGTCAAAACTACCTGAAAAAAATTTCAGGTAGCTGGGCACAGTCACTCATGCCTGTAATCACAGCATTTTGAGAAGCCTAGGCAGGCGGATTACCTGAGGTCAGGAGTTTGAGACCAGTCTGGCCAACACGGTGAAACCCCGTCTCTACTAAAAATACAAAAAAATTACCCAGGTGTGGTGGCTTGTGCCTGTAATCCCCGCTACTCAGGAGGCTAAGGCAGGGCAATTGCTTGAACCAGGGAGGTGAAGGTTGCAGTGAGCCGAGGTGGCGCCACTGCCCTCCAGCCTGGAAAACAGAGTGAGACCCTGTCTCAAAAAAAAAAAAAAAAAAAAAAAAAAAATTCAGATCTAGATTAACCAAAGTATGTACTTCATATTAAAAAAAAAAATGATGGGCTGATAAAACAAAAATCTGGTAAAAATGGAGATGTTTCCTCTTTTATTATTTCATGTTTAGTCATCTCAGCTGTGTCTCAATACTGCCTAGGAATTTCATTTTTCTAACAGTCACTGGTATTTATACTTTTTTCTTTGACAATAGATGGATAATTCACAGGATAATAAATGTCTAGAGCTTTAAGAGAATGTTTCTTGGGTAATAAATCATCTTAGAAAAGAGTGAATAAGACTTACCAATTTTTTCATTAATATTAACTTGGCCATCAGAGGGAAGTAACAAGTTTAAAAATGTCACTAAAATTGTTCCCAAGACCAGCCTGAATGAACTTTTATCTGACTTGGTGGTGGAACCTGGGGTTTGGGGCTCCAGAAAATAAAAGACCAACAATTGAAAAAATTGTTTAGAAAATTTAAGATTGAATGGTAGCATTGTTTTGAGAATAAGGTCAAAGAGAAATACAGTTAAAGGAGAGTGGGATTATTTCTTATTAAGCACAAGACACAGAATAGTCTCTGCACACTGCAATTCCAAGAAACTGAGCCCAGTTGGTAAATATATGCTAGGTTTCATCAGTATTAAGAACACTTCAAGCTGGGGCTAATGTTTTACACCAAAAATCCAAGTACTCTGGGAGGCTGAGGTGGGACTATCGCTTGAGGTCAGGAGTTAAAGACAAGCCTAGGCAATACGGCAAGACCTTATCTCTATAAAAGTATAAAAAATATCATATAAAATATAACATAAAAAACACAGCTGGTCATAGTGTAGCATGCCCATGGTCCCAGCTACTCAGCAGGCTGAGGCAGGAGGATTGCTTGAGCTCAGGAGATCAAGGTTACAAGGATCTATGATCTTGCCATTGCTCCAGTCTGAGTGACAGGGTGACAGAGCCAGACCCTGTCTCAAAAAACAAAAACAGAAAAGCAAAACTCCAGGCCCAGGCCTGTCATAGCTATATACCTAGAGCTAGTGCTTGTAAAAGCTATGACAGTGGTCAGCTACAACTCCAAGAACATCACTTAATGGCATAGGTTTCAGTAGCATGATGAAGCAACATTGGCTATATCAAACTCAAAGGACAGTAATTTTGAGAGCAGAAGGTATGAGTGACTATTGCACATATAAAAAACTTTGGGCCGGGTGCTGTGGCTCACGCCTGTAATCCCAACACTTTGGGAGGCTGAGGCAGGTGAATCATGAGGTCAGGAGTTCGAGACCAGCCTGGCCAACATGGTGAAACCCCGTCTCTACTAAAAATACAAAAATTAGCCAGGCGTGGTGGTGTGCACCTGTAGTCCCAGCTACTCAGGAGGCTGAGGCAGGAGAATCACTTGAACCCGGGAGGTGGAAGTTGCAGTGAGCCAAGATCACACCGCTATATTCCAGGCTAGGTAACAGAGTGAGACTCTGTCTCAAAAAAAAAAAACAAAACTTTGGACAGTGGGCAACAGAACTCACAGTGAATTATCTGAATATGGTGCAAAGAGATTTAGAAGTAGGTGATAAACCCAAAAAGGACAAATGGGACCAAAAAAAAAATCAAAGTTATTTTGTTACTCTTAATGTTACCTTCTTTGTCATTGTAACCATTACATAAATATTTATTCACTCTATATGATTACACAAATTAATCTGAAAAGGAAATATTACTTCCCCCAAATTGTGCATTATTCCTTGGTTCTCATTATTTCTCACAATACAGCTATGTAATATGATATAAAATTAAATACTGAACACATTCAAAACATTAAAACACAAATATAAAAAGAACTTTCTTCTATTTAAAATGCAGCTGGACAGTGGCACACACCTGTAATCCCAGCACTTTGGAAGGCCAAGGAAGGTGGATATCTGGATCCCAGAAGTTCAAGACTAACCTGGGCAACATAGTGAGACCTGCATCTGGGCAACAAATTTAAAAATTAGCCAGGTGTGGTTGCACACAGCTTTAGTCCTAGCTACTAGAAAGCTTGAGGTGGGAAGATCACTTGAGCCCGGGAGAACAAGGCTGTGGTGAGTCTTGATTGCACCACTGCACCCCAGCCAGGGTGATAGAGGGAGACCTTGCTTCGAACAACAACAGCAACAACAAAAAAGAAAAGAAAAAAAGAGAGCTTCTTGCATATCTGAAAACATGAAATTTCCTGCAATGTCCAGGGAGGGCATGGAAGCTCCACACCTCTTTCCCTATTTCTTGCCCTACACATCTCTTCATCTGTATACTGTGCAGCTGCCTGTGATAATACTGACCCACTGACCTTCCTCCTTTTCAACCCACAGAGAAAGTACAAGAACTATCAGGTCTTAGAACACAAGGCCAGGACCAGAAGATGCTCAGTGAAGTGCTGGGATGGGATCCTTTCCCATAACCCTTGGGCCAAATAAGAAAGAGAAGCATTTTTTTAAAAATATACTTTAAGTTCTAGGGTACATGTGCACAACGTGCGGGTTTGTTACATATGTATACCTGTGCCATGTTGGTGTGCTGCACCCATCAACTTGTCAGCACCCATCAACTCGTCATTTACATCAGTTATAACTCCCAATGCCATCCCTCCCTGCTCCCCACAATAGGCCCAGGTGTGTGATGTTCCCCTTCCCATGTCCAAGTGTTCTCATTGTTCAATTCCCACCTATGAGTGAGAACATGCGGTGTTTGATTTTCTGTTTTTGCGATAGTTTGCTGAGAATGATGGTTTCCAGCTGCATCCATGTTTCTACAAAGGACACGAACTCATTCTTTTTTATGGCTGCATAGTATTCCATGGTGTATATGTGCCACATTTTCTTAATCCAGTCTGTCACTGATGGACATTTGGGTTGATTCCAAGTCTTTACTATTGTGAATAGTGCTGCAATAAAAAAAAAAAAAAAAAGAAAAAAAAAGAAAGAAAGAGAAGCATAACCTGGAACCAAGGAAACCCCAACAACTCCAGACCCCAGGGCTCTTTACCAAGACTGACAGGAGAAATGAAGGCAAAGGCAAGAAACTTGGGGGGCTGAAAGCAACCCTGGACAATGGAATTTCAGTGTCTCCTCCTTTACTCTGTATCCACAGCCCTTTTCAAGGGTGGATATAGAAACTCAGTAGAAATACACAAATAACTCAGCATACACCAGAGTTCCTCACTCAGGCGCTCATTCTATTCTGGGAGGATCACTGAGGCAGGTGTGTGGGGATCTCTTGAAACTACGTATGGTAGGCAGAAGAGCAGTGGATTACAAATGAAAGCACATCTTGATTGTACATCAAGAAACCATGTGGGGGTGCTTGGGGTTGGGAGATTGTTCTGACATGAAGACAGAAGAAGCCTTGGCAAAGACTGTGAGACCTTCAATATATCGCTATATCAAAACATGCCATCATTTAAATTTATCTGAATCATCTACAAATATAGACTTTTCAGTTATATATCATTTCATCAACTTAGTCATTTTACTATAGTCTTTGTCAAACTGAATACTCATGTCAAAAAAACCCATAACTCCATAAAAGATGTTTGAAGATGTGTAAAAGTATTTTAATCAATATTTTAACATTATCTAAAATTCCAGGCATTTATAAATAATGGTTTGGCATTTTGATTTAATTTAATTTATTTGTATTTAAATATTTATTGATGTGTAATGTGCATACAGGGGTACATGCACAAAGCATTAATGTAAAATTTGATGAATTATTACAAGGGAAATACATTTGTGCAACGATGAAAATAGAATGAGCTCTGTTCTGCCCCTGACAACCATTTCCTCCCTCCCTCTTTCTTCCCAAAGGTAACCACAATCTTAAGAACTAATGTTGTAGATAAACTTTGTCTTTTTATACAAGTGTTTTTTAACAGAACGTTTTAAACATATATAAAATCAACAAAATAGTATAATAGACCTGACACCCAGCCTTGGCAATTACTAATCACGTAGCATTTTTGTTTCATCTATACTTCAACCCATTCCCCACCCCTGTTTTATTGTTCTTTCTAGTTATTTTTTGTGAGATAAGATGTATATGCATCGAAATGTACAATCTTAACAGAACATTTTTAACAAATTAATATACTCCCACTTGCACTACTTGCAATGTGTCTTAAAAGATGTTTTTCACCGCTTGCAATGGGGAGATTCAAAGATACTTTCTATCAGAATGCTATCCTGGGAATATACCTTTTGTTTTTCTATATAGTGCTGTTTTTTCTTCATAAGCATCAGTGTCTGTCTGTTCCCTGTTCACTCTTATGAAGTCAAGTGATTTATTCTAGTTGCAAATGAACACTAACTCTCTTGAATTGTTGAAGAATTTGAATCCTATGGTTCATGCAAGAAAATATTATTTGCAACCTATAGTAAGTAGTAAGTAATGTGAATGTTACCTGATAACATAAAAGGTCAATAGAATATCAAACTAATTAATATTAAAATATGATAACACTTTTTCCCAAATTATTTGTTGGTGACCCCATTTGTTCCCATTAGCAAAATTTGAAGCACCCTATTTTCTTCTCTTACTGCTACATTTCCTTTCTCTGACCCTCTAAAGTGACTCAAAACCCTAAATATTTACCCAACACTGAAGAGTCGTTGCTGTGACTAAATGTCAGAGAAGGGAAAATTTTGGTATATTGTGAATCTACCGGTCTACTTTCAAACCATAAACTCCTGTTCTTTTCACTTTGACCATTGCACAATATGACTTTGTTAGAAATTAAGACCACATGGCTTTACTGAACTTGTCAAGTGCTACAGAGAGTGTCTTTTCCTGTTTTGTGCTGCTATAACAGAATACCTAAGACTGGATAATTTATAAAGAACAAAGATTTATTTCTTACAGTTCTTGAGACTGGGAAGTCCAAAGTTGAGGGGCCTGTATCTGGTGAGGGCCTTCTTGCTGTGTCATCCTATGGTGGAAGGTAGAAGACGTAGAGAGCACACACACACGTGTACAAGAAAGACAGCAAGAAAGGGAGAAGGTTAAACTCATTTTTAGCAGGAACCCACCCTTGTGATAACCTACCCTCACTCACTTGGTAAAATCAAGAGTAAGAATGAGCTCCGCCCTCATGACCTAATCACCTCTTTAGGGTCTCACCTCTGAACACTATTGCATTGGGGATTAAGTTTCCAACACAAGAAGTTTTGGGGACCATATTCAAACCGTGTCAGAATCCCTCACTTATCCTTATCACTAAATGAGCAGCAGATGCTTTTAGAGGAATAATAATTCTACTGTTTCTAGTGTTATGATTGATGAAGCTTGTCTAACACATAAAATTGCAGGTTTCAACTTAATTTTTTACAAGATTTTAGTATACAAGCCTATGTTCATACAATCTTTTCAAAATGTCTTAGTTGTCTGGATTTGCAGAGTAAATAGGCACTACCATCCTCCCTTTAATTTTGTGCCACAAACAGATTTACTCCACAACAAAGTAAACCAGAGCTACTCAAAATATGATTTGTTACCAGGCTACAATGTGATAAGTGGAAAAGCTGAGAATATACTTTTATGTCAGTATATTATTGTGGCAATACCCAAGTGCATTAGCAGTAGATTCCTTTCTCTGAATATTGAATAGACTGTATTGGGTATAGGGAAAAACATTATGAGTTCCATGAGATGTACTAAAAATGCATGGTCAGGATCTTTTTTTAGTTTAGTTTGTTAATTGTATACATGTATTATAATCTGAGGAAAGCATTTTTATAACTTGTTCACAAACATTCAATTTAAATCATCTTTTTTTTATGATTTAGCACTACCATTTAAGAGAGGATATAAATATTTGTCTTTTCTATTTTTAATCTTAATTTACAGTTGCAAAACTACTTTCTTTATTTTTTTCTGTCAATATCTCATTTTGTTCCATCATTAAACAAAAGATATTACAAGAAAAATTGAGCATGCTGTTATTCTAATTAAATTTTAATTGAATGCCTTTTCTCAGATGTAAATTGACATGATTTTTACTATTCCAGAACACAAAGATGATGATAAATCTGCACAAGAAAAGTTTGCCTAATCAAAGTCAGAAGTGACATTTAGAAATATGAGGTGATCTAAGAAACATTTAGAGTGCATTTTAGCTTTGGCAGTGTCAAGAGTTCAAATAGCTCTTATGACACAGAGCAAGTTTTCTTGATTTTTGAGTTGCAATGGAATCCAGATTTTGAAACTACATAGTAGTGGGATACATACAGAGGTTCTATTATTCAGCTGTTTGAATTTGCCCCTTGTCTTCACCTCCTGCTAACTGTGTAACCTTGGACAAGTTACTTACTATGTCTAAGTTGCACTTTCAATATCTGTAAAATATGAGGCTACTTATAGTGCCTTCATGGGCTTTTGTAAGGATCACCTAGATAATCCATGCTGACGCATGTAAGTCAGCACCTGACAAGTGTGCTCCAAATATTGACCATTGTTATTGTTAATTTTACACTGTCATTAATGCTGTACTTAAATTATATCATTCCTTAACATTTCAGTTCAAAGTTATGACGACCATGTCCTTGCATACTCTCCTGTTCTCTTGTGTTCCCTAAGGTAGCGATTTGTGGTGAGACTTGATGAAGGAATCCAAATTAACTAGAAAAAGGTTAATTACGGGTAATACTTGAAGCTAGAGGGGATGTGGCATGGTAAAATATGAATTTTAAAGGGCCAGTAAATCTGGAACAGACAGGGCAATAGAGTAATAATCGTGTAGTGTGGACAGTGGAAGATATAGCAAAGTTTGTGGAGCCATGACCAAAAAAAAAAGTTGTTATATGGCATATGAGGTCTGGAAAGCCAGCAAAGTAATCTAAAGCTGGGAAAAATCATAATCTGGTTTGATTTTTAATCAAAAAATTCTGTCTGCAATGAAGATGATGGATTGAAGGGGAATGTCCCTTTTATACAAATTTGAGATGACAATAGTTTAAAGTATAGACTTTGAAAACTTAGTGGATTAAGTTTCAGATGGCACCTGTGAAAAGATTTGATGGATTGAAATAGGCGTCAGAAAGAGAAACTTACAAGGCTGCTCAAGATTTGGAGGGTGATGTCATTCACTAATATTAAGGGTAGAGGGGAGGGAGAGGGTTAACTTGCATTTGAGTTAAGATGGCTTCATGGCATCACTGAAGAACAACTTCAAGCAATTTCATATATGTATCTGAAAAACTAAAGGTCTACACTCAAGATATAAATGTAGAATCATTGGTGTATAGTATTGGGGCCATAGCCATGGATGAGAGTATAGAATAAAAAAAGAATGATATTCCCAACATTGAACAACAAACTTGAACAAGTGATCTGAAGAAAGAAAAAGAAAGAGAGAAAGAAGAAAGAAAGAAAGAGAAAGAAGAAAAGAAAGAGAGAGAGAAAGAAGAAAGAGAAAGAGAAAGAAAGAAAGAAAGAGAAAGAAAAGAAAGAAAGAAAGAAAAGAAAGAAAGAAAGAAAGAAAGAAAGAAAGAAAGAAAGAAAGAAAAGAAAGAAAAAAAAAGGAAGGAAAGAAGGAAGGAAGGAAGGAAGGAAAATTATCCATATTAAAGTAACTATCACTTAATACCTATATTGAAAAACAAGAAACTGAGGCTGGCAATAGAGGCAGGGGCCAAGGGTCGGGGCTTAAAGAGCAAATGAAAGAGCTAGGAAATAGTAGAATTAAATTGTCCTGATTTTTTCTTCCACATTCTGTCTTATTGGGCACTAAAAATTAATTTGAGAATGTTCTTGTTCATACAGACTAATAGATGCATATCTAATTTATAACAATTGACACAAAATAACATGTATAAAAAGGAGATGACTGTGTAGATATACAAACAATTTTATTATATGATTGAACATTAGATTGAGGAAACTCAAACGTCCTTATTTGCAACCATGTGATTTGAATTTCGGGTTCTGTATATCACTGCATAGCCATTAATTATAAACTAAATTGATAAATTATTGTACATCTGATTTTAATGAAAAGGGAAAATAATAAATGTACTTTATTAAATAAATTAAAATAAAATAAAAAATGTTAATTCCCATTTCAGGAAAAGAAAACATCTAACTAAGATATGGCAAAAACGTGATGGAGTGATCCAGAAAGGCAATAAAGATCACAATAAGAAAGACATCAAATCCTTATGGATGAAGTTTTCTCATAATTAAAATAATTTTTCATTATTATCATAGCAAAAGTTTAATCAAGGAAGAAATTAGAGCCCTTCAGCATGAAACGAGAAATGAGATCGCAAGGACGGTAAAACTGCTGAAGTATTAAATGAATATTTCCCAATGCATTTATAAAGAATAGCATTAATGGGTCAAGAACTGAACATTCCTAATTAATATATCTTTTACTAACTCTTAAAAGTTCAGCTTTTTAAGTTGGCGTTCTAATTTGCCTTCAGCAAATTTGATGATACTAGAAATTAAAACCCAATAATTTTTACTGATCCTATTGGGCTTTATTTTTTAATCTAAAAATATTAAAATGCCATGACAGATTTAGCAAAAGCTATTTTAAAGCCTTAATCAATTTGCCTGTTAATGCCAATAAAGTAATTCCAATAGTAACTTTATGACCTCAATAAATAGAGAAGGCTATACCATTTTTGCATAGTTTTCCAAAATATTTAGGAACTTTTTTCAATAATAAGCAAAGCATATGCATTGTAGAAAATGTGGAAAGTACAGAAAAACATATAAAGGAGACAGATATTAATTATCCCTAATCTGACCATCCAGAGAGCATCATTAATAACATAGACAGTAGCAGACAGACACAACGAGAGAGCCATAGTAAAGAAGCTGTAAAGGAAGTGGTGTTTTTTGGTTAGGGACACAGCAACAATAATAAAGATAAGGATGTTCAGTAAACAGTTCAAGTTGTAAGGCCATCTTGTTTACAAAACTTGAACCTTTGCACAGACAAATTTAGAAATGTAAGGGAAAAAAAGATTAGGTGTAAAAGTTGATCATGAATAAAAGCACAGAAAATAAAATAAAGGCTTATAAGTACATATTTGGTATACTAAAGTTCCTTCTGCGGGTAAAATGCATATCCTCCTAAAGAAATTTAAGTTCCTGGTGGATGATGATTCTGAAATTTGCAATTTGAATTATGTGAAATGTATCTTATGTGAGAGGACTTGGGAACTGCTTTGGGTTTATGGTTGTGGATAAACTTACTACTTGGTGGTATTACCAGCGTAATGTTGGATGAAGTAAATCTATGCAGGCTGTTGGAGGCAGAATAATCTGCGTTAGTCAGCTACCTCTGTCTATAATTGACAACTTCAAAGTCTTCATGATATTTAAAAGGAGAAATTTTCTTTTCACCGGAGGTCTGCACTTCATTTCGTCTGGGCTGGGCCCATTTAGGTGTTTGTTCTTCAGTTGGTCCTAGCTCTGGGCTAGATATTATGGTTTTCTGCTACACATCTATTTATTCTGGGGGCCAAGCTCAGACCAGAGGCCATCTGAGGCTGGTCTTCACATCTACTACAATTCCATTGACCAAAGCACATTCTACTGCCTAACCTAGCATCAATGTGGTGGGCACCATGGTAGAATGAACATTTACTGAACACTTTGTCTTTTTTTTTTTTTTTTTGAGATGGAGTCTCACTCTGTCGCCCAGGCTGGAGTGCAGTGGCGTGATCTCGGCTCACTGCAAGCTCCACCTCCCGGGTTCACGCCGTTCTCCTGCCTCAGCCTCCCGAGTAGCTGGGACTACGGGTGCCCGCCACCACGCCCGGCTAATTTTTTTGTATTTTTTTAGTAGAGACGGGGTTTCACCGTCTTAGCCAGGATGGTCTCGGTCTCCTGACCTCGCGATCCGTCCATCTTGGCCTCCCAAAGTGCTGGGATTACAGACCAGAGCCAAGGCGCCTGGCCTGTCTTCTTCTTCTTCTTCTTCTTCTTCTTCTTTTTTAAGAGTGTAGTTCAATGCTTTTATTTTGTATGTGTGTGTCTTTTTAATTTTACATTTGTATTTATATTTTTTATATATTTAGGGGGTACAAGTAAAGTTTTGTTATATAGATATATCATATAGTGGTGAAGTCTGGACTTTCAGTGGCGCCCTCACTGGAATAGTGTACATGGTACCCATTAAATTACATTTCTCATCCCTCCTCCCACCACTCTCCCACCCTTCCAAGTCAACAGTGTCTATTATTCCACTTTCTATGTCCACGTGTACACTATCGTACTCTTGCTAACTTGTGTGTGGATATGATGGCTTGAATTCAGGGTGTCACCTTTGCCTATCTAGACTATGAGGTCATTGCTGAGAACAGGATGGCAGAATACCAAGACAGAAGGATGTATCTGCCCTGGAACATCTCCCTTCAGACATCTTTTACACGATACAAACATGTATTCTATATTTTTTTAAGCCACATGACTTAGCCTTTGCCACCTATCCCAGGTAAACCAAATCTTGACTGTCTCAGATCCTTTTAAAATTATGTGTGGAGGCATAAATTAAATATATCATTCTATTTTTTTCTAGTTCTTTTGCCCAGGCTGGAGAGCAGTGGGACAATTATAGCTCATTGCAGCCTTGATCTACTGGGCTCAAGCGATCCTCACATCTCACCCTCCTGAGCAGCTGGGACGACAGGCATGTACCACTGCTCTATTTTTTTTTTTTTTTTTTTAGAAATGGGTTCTCACTATGTTGCTCAGGCTGAAAGATGCCCCTTTTTTTGAAGTGAGGTTTAAGTTACACAATGTGCTATAAGATTTAAGTCACAGAAAGTACTTCTTTTGGAACAGGTATTTATTCCCGTATTTGCCTAGAGCATGGCAGCAGCATCTAGTGTCACAACAGAACTAGAGTGGTACAAAGCAGTGGCACAACAGCCTAAAGAAAATGGAATACAAAAGACATCTAAAAATAGAATGTGTGTGAGATTCTCATTTGTGAACACAAAGAGATAAGAGGAAACATTGGGAAGTAGGATGGAATTGAGATCCTACAGTTTTGAAGGTGAGGATAGTAAGCTAATTAATTTTTTGTATTAATATTATATAACATAATTGGTCGTCTGGGCTGGGGAGTCCTGTGCTCTTTCCTATTATGTAGCAACCTTAGAAATTAGCACTAAACCTCTGAGGACACAGCCTGGGGATAAAATGTGCATGCTACTACTTTATCAGAGAACACAATCTCTTGGTTATCAGAGAGGGAAAAAGGGGTGAGGTTTTACATAAATAGTTCTTATTTTGAATTTCAATTTTATTAACCCAACTATAAAAAGCAAATATTATTATAAAAAGAAGAGAGGGCCGGGCGCGGTGGCTCACACCTCTAATCCCAGAACTTTGGGAAGTTGAGGTGGGTGGATCACCAGGTCAAGAGTTCGAGACCAACTTGGCCAATATAGTGAAACGCCTTCTCTACTAAGAATACAAAAATTAGCCAGGCATGGTGGTGGGGGCCTGTAGTACCAGCTACTCAGGAGGCTGAGGCAGGAGAATTGTCTGAACCTGGGAGGCAGAGGTTGCAGTGAGCCAAGATCGTACCACTGCACTCCAGCCTGGGCTACAGAGCAAGGCTCCATCTCAAACAAAAAAAAAAAAAGAGAAACAACACTAAAAGACCTATTTTAAAAGGAAGGCATTGTGTGGTAGATAAAAAAAAAAAAAAAAAAAAAAAAAAAAAAAAACCTATGTTCCATGTTGTTTAATTTAGTTTAGTTAAGTTTGAGTTCGTTTGACCCTTGCAGGGAGTATAAAAAGATATTGTCTTTGTAGCAGGAGAAATGTTAGAGACTACTGCTAAATACAACTAAAACCTTAGTTTACACAAACATAAAAGTAAAAGTAATTGATGTCATCTAAAGCACATAACTTTAAGCAAAATCCACAGAGACACAGAACTACGGATTAAAAATGTTCGATGAAACAAAGACACAGAACTAAGAACTAAAAATTTCAGGTGCTTATAAAGAGTCTATATTTAGCATATCAAAATTTTGTAGTAATTTTATTTTGACATAAAAACCCATCATGTATGGAAACAGAAGAGCCATTAAAAAAAAATAAATGTGTGAATATAAATAACATTCTTAATTATTTCTAGAAAAGACAGGGACAACGAATTCCAAGTATGACTGAAGTTGAATTTATTATTAGCTTGATAAACCTTGACTTGCTTAAAAGTCAAAAGATTAATTTGGGTTAGAGATTTTTGTTTTTGTTTTTTGTTTTTTTGAGACAGAGTCTTGCTCTGTCACCCAGGCTGGAATGCAGTGGTGCGATCTTGGCTAGTTGCAACTTCCGCCTCCCGGGTTCAAGTGATTCTCCTGCTTCAGCAACCACGCCTGGCTAATTTTTGTATTTTTAGGAGAGACAGGGTTTCACCATGTTGGTCAGGCTGGTCTTGAACTCCTGACCTCATGATCCGCCCACCTTGGCCTCACAAAGTGCTGGGATTACAGCCGTGAGCCACTACGCCTGGCCCGGATTTTTGTTTTAAGTAATATATCTCATAAGTTATAATTCAACTATTTATCACCTGGGTTTGCTAAGAAATTGGTGCAGGAATGGGTTACTTAATGGACCAATTAAATGCTATGGTGTTGGCTTCCTTTATCTTTCTCCATCACTCCTTCTTTCCTTACCTCCTTAATATTTCAAGTCAAAATTCATTAGATAAGGGCAAGAAAGGTAAATTTCTTAATTATCAGGAATTTATGTATATGTGTGTGGGGGGATGCATCACCAGAATATAATCATGAGAACATACATGATAAGTGCACATTTAAAGACATTCTTTAAAATATATTTATCAAATCAATTAAAAGCATATGTTGCCTGCCTTTAGTTACGAGCAGATGGATTAGCAGGTGTTACACCAAGTATAAAATAAATAACCTTAAGTCCACACTGACATTAAAATCGTTGAATAAGGAGAGTCAGAATAAACAAATCCCCCATGTAAAAAGTTCTGAATAATTTATGTAGATATTCTTCCTTGAAGAAAGTAGAGCTAACTCTCTATTTTTTAAATGTGCATCGTGTCATGCCTTCTGAAGAGTGCGGTATGGAATCAGATAAAACAATTTGTTTTCAATCTGTTCTGATATTACTGTATCACAAACTACCACAGATCTTAAGATTCTTAAAAACAGAAATTATCATTTAGTTAACTTTTGGTCAATGCATTAGAAAAGTTTCATATATTTAAAGGCTGAAAATACTGACCCTGCACTCAATGGGGTGTGCCAATATCTCAATGGGAAAAGCTTGTGAGATGTAATATACATCAATATGGTTTTTGCTTGCAAACGGCTTGATCATTTATATAAGAAATCCTAGAAATTCTATTTTAGAAACCTACTAGCATAGTATCAAAATTAATAATCAATGTGCAAACATTGTATATATCTACATACTAGCAATGAACAATCAGAAATTGAAAAAATGCATTTATAACTGCACCAACAATATAAAATACATACTGAGAGATTGTACATATGGTGTGAAAGAATCACACACTACAAATAAAATGTTACAAAGAAAAATTAAAGATTTAAGTATTAATAAATATGTTTATGGATAAGAATTCATAATATTGTTAAGAGCTCTATTTGTCAAAATGTGATATATATTATAGCTTCAACACAATCCCAAGCAATATCCCAGCAGACTTTTTTTGTAGAAATCTATGAACTAATTCTAAAATCAATACGAATAGAAAAAAAATACAAAAACAGAAACAAACTAGTACTGTCAGAGACCTTTGAACCAGAGTAACAAATATCTTGAGTAAGGGTTGGGTAAAATGAGGTTGAAACCTTCTGGGCTGCAGTCTCAGATGATTAGGCATTCTAACTTACAGGATGAGATAGGAGGTCAGCACAAGATACAGGTCATAAAGACCTTGCTGATAAAACAGATTGCAGTAAAGAAGCCGGCTAAAACCCACCAAAATCAAGATGGCAATGAGAGTGTTCTCTGGTTGTCCTCACTGCTACACTTCCACCAGCACCATGACAGTTGCAGATGTCATGGCAATGTCAGAAAGTTACCCTATATGGTCTAAAAAGGGAAGGCATGAATAATCCACCCCTTGTTTAGCATATAATCAAGAAATAACCACAAAAATGGGCAACCGGCAGCCTTCGGATCTACTCTGTCTATAGAATAGCAATTGTCTTATTCCTCTACTTTCTTAATAAATTTGCATTCACTCTACTCTATGGACTCGTCCTGAATTCTTTCTTGCTCATGATCCAAGAACCATGGCTTGGGATCTGGATCAGGACCCTTTCCCCCTAACAATACAACCCAAACACACTGATTACAAGGCAGAGAAGAATCATGTTCTCATACTACCTATTTCTGTGTGTGTTTGCCTCTGTTCTTCCTAAAATATCCTGCGTATTCTTAAAGTTTGTCTGAACTGGCTCCTTTACATTCTCTCATTTACATTCAATAAAGTCCTCCACTCAGAGTGGGTGAGTCATCTTCTCTTTACTTGACCCCAAATCTACCATAAAATAACAGTGCTCACAAGAGGGATTCCTCCATGAATGTATGAGCTTGTTTATATCTTGAAATAAGTCAGTTATTAGTTTTCAATATTTAAACTTTTATTTATGAAAGTAGCAATTAATTAATTTAGAAAATCCATTGTTGACAAAAAAAAGTCAAACTCTGTAAAATATTTAAAGAGATTTATCCTGAGCCACATATGAGTGACTTATGGCCCAGACCTCTCAAGTCCCAAGAGGTCTTGAGAACATGTGTTGGAGGTGGATGGGTTACAACTTGGTTTTATACATTTTTGAGAGAAAGGAGTTACAGGTAGACATAAATCAATACATGTAAGTGATCCATTGGTTCAGCCTGGAATGGGGGGACGTCTCAAACTGAAAGGGGCTACGGGACACAGGCAGGTTTGAAGACTTTTGGATTGGCAATTGGTTCAACGAATTAAGCTTTGCCTCATTGAAGTCAGCAGAAAGAAATGTGATTAGATTAAGATTAGAGAGGTTGTGGAAACCAAGGTTGTTGTTATGTAGATGAAGCCTTTAAGTAGAAGCCAAGGTTGTTGTTATGTAGATGAAGCCTTTAAGTAGCCGGCTTCAGAGAGAATAAATGGTAAATTTCTCTTATTGGATCTTAAAAGGTGTTAAAGCCTTGGTTAAATCTCTCTTGGAGCTTCAGAGAGAATAAATGGTAAATTTCTCTTATTGGATCTTAAAAGGTGTTAAAGCCTTGGTTAAATCTCTCTTGGATTCAGAAAAGACCAAGAAAGGGAAGTAGAGTCTCTATAGAATGCAATTTCCCACATGAGGGATGCCTTTGCAGGGCAATTTCAACATATTTCAAAGAAATATATTTTGGGGTAAAATACTCTGATTTTGTTCACGGTCTTTTATCTGTCATGGGATGTTATACCAGAGTCAGATTGGAATTTGGTATCTTATTACTATAAATAATCCATTTTGTCAGTGTCATCATCTGTCTTTTAATATTAATGCTGGTTAATTGTGCCTAAATTCCAAAAGGTAGCGGTTCCAATGAGGCACTTTCCATCGTGAACTAAACATGTTTTTCAGGTTTGAGATCACCTTGGCCAAGAGGAGGATCCACTGAGTCTGTTGGAGGGCACAGAATTTTACTTTTGATGTACACCCTTCTTAAAAAATGTCTGTCTCTGTGTATATCAAATGCTTACATCTACTGGAAAATTTATGTCTCTTGAACTAATTTCAAAAGAAAACAATTTCTTTCTTGTATTTCCCCTAAAACACGAAAGGCATACAAATTCTAATTCTTAATTAGCCCTTCTTTCCCCCACATCTGTCATCTTTTCTTTAAAGCCTTGGTTGTTCCAGCATACCTCTGCTCAGCCCCAACCCCAAGCTGTGTGGAATTTGCTGTCTGTAATCATCCTGCACTCAGAATGAATTTAGTCTTATAAAAGAAAACACTTCTTCCCCTAATTGACATTTCTATTCTCTTACACCCAATTTTTATTCTATTGTTATAGTGAGGGAGGAGAGAGACCCTCTCATATTGTTTTATACTCAGAAAAGACAGAGAAACGAAACTAAAGGCAGATAGCCCAGTGCCCAGGAACCAGACCCGAAACCAAGGAACCAGACCCAAAACCAGGCCTGGGCCTGCCTGACCTAAGCCTGGTAGTTAAAATTCGACCCCTGACCTAGCAACTGTTGTTATCTATAGATTCCAGACATTGTACGGAAGGACATTGTGAAACCTCCCGTTCTGTTTCACCCTGACCATGGGTGCTTGCAGCCCCTGTCAGGTACCCCCTGGCTTGCTCAGTCGATCACGACCCTCTCACGCGGACCCCCTCAGAGTTGTGAACCCTTAAAAGGGACAGAAGTTGAGCACCTGAGGAGCTCGGATTTTAAGATGCTAGCCTGCCGATGCTCCCAGCTGATTAAAGCCACTCCCTTCACTATCTTGGTGTCTGAGAGGTTTTGTCCGCAGCTCGCAGCTCGTTCTGCTACAATAGGAGTTGAGAAGAATGCCTCTAGGAGTTGGATTTTGAAGAAGTCAAGATTCTAAATCTTCTTTAGAAGGAAGAAGGCAGGGAAGAACTTGGGATAAATGCATTGCATAAATGTATTCATACACACATACTCACTCAGGTTGATAGCCTTAATCTGAAAAAAGTAATTGAAATGAGATTTAAAATGAAATAGAGTATCTGCATCATATCATACAAAAGCATTCAAATACTTTATAAATATATAAAAAATTATTATAATTTTGCTTTAAAGGAAATGACATCTAATAAGCCAGTTCTGCAATCTACTCTTGAAAGGGACATTTCACAGGAAAAAAGTATTCATTTTTAGGTTACATCAAAAAAGAAACTATTGACCAATAAATAGTCATTGAATTCTTGACAGACAGCAGATAGAGTAGATTGTGGTATTACCACAAAAAAAGTTTAAATAGCTTTAAAAATTTTAAGAACAATCTTAATGTATTTATCAGAAGGGTTAACTTCTTTCCAGATGGTGATTATGGATTAGATCACACCAAAAGTTTTGTGTTAGATTAGCTTGGGGGCCTTTTTTTTAAAACATTGATTGGATCATGAACTATAGAGTAGCCAAGGTCAGGACGCCAGGTAAAGTTAAAATGCAAAATGAGAATACATGGGGGGAAGATGGGGTTATGGAAAAAGAACAGTGAAAAAGCCAGCTGAATAGTGGAACTGCTCTGGGGTACTTGGTAACTCTTTAACTTTTGTGAAAATGGATTTGATTGTTCAGAACTAGGGATGATTGACAGTTATGTTGCTCCAGTGTCCCCTGATAGGCTAATACTACCACAGAATCCCTGACCAGGAGAAGAATGTCAAAATGCTTTTAAATTTTTACTCCAAGTGCTGGTAGCTAAGATAAAGCAGACTATGTATGGTGTGAATGTCCAGATTTTAGTATTTGATATTAAAATATAAGATATTCTCTTTCTTAAATTTCTTCCTATATTTTCTAAGAGAAGAAAGAAGAAACCCTATCCCTTTCTGATTCATGTAGACAGAACTAAAAAGTCAAACTAAAGCAATCCTCTCAAATGTTAATAGTGAATAAATAGAAAACAATTATCACATTTTAAATTTCTTGATCATTGATATAATTTCAATGCAATATAATTTCACCTGACTCTTTAAGAATTTTATCAGAACTGTTAATTTCTTTCCAGATGGTGATTATGGATTAGATTACATCAAAAGGTTTTGTGTTAGAGTAGCTTGGGGGCAGTGTTCTTAAACATTGATTGAATTAAAAAAATATAGATTAGCCACCGGTCAAGGCTCCAGGCAAAGTTAATATATAAAATAACTATACATGGGGAAAGAAAAGAAATGGAAATATGGTAAGAGAAAAATTGAGGAGCTAACTGAATACATTAAACAAAAAATATATCTTCGAAATAACTTGAAAGAAATAAAAAATAAAAACATTTTGTAATACACAATATACAGTCAGTAAACTTCCCCAGGAGGCAAACGACTGCTTTTTCAGAGTTATAATATGAATATATAGCAATTGTTGAAATGCTGCCTTTTTTTATTTTTTTGGTCTAAATCTGTTGAGATGTTGCTGCTAGGTGAGCTACCAAAAATAAAGACTAAAATCATGATGGTGAAGAAAATCAAAATGTTTTACCCCCAAATGCATTTTTTGACATATTTTTAAAAGGCTGCTGGAGAGCCACCAGACAGAGTGGCCTTGAAGACGTATCTTTTGTGGGGAAAATTTGCCTTATAGAGAATCTCCATTAATGCAGCCAGGTCTTCCTTTTCAGGGCCTTTTCCACATCTAGGAGAGATTGACAGTTTGACACTTTCAAAAGTCTGAAAAGAAACATTTATCATCTATTCTCTCTGAGGGCTACTACCGTGAGGCTACACAACAAGAAGAGATTTGCTAGCCAAACCTTTTCTTTTCTCCCTCCCTTAAACTGCCTTACCACTAGAACCTGTTTTGGGTCATGCTCTGAGCCTGCATTCTTTCTATAACCTCAGGATGGTATATAAATTTCTGTACCTTGTTGAGTGTTTGGGTCTTCATTCTGAAGGCTTCCGTGTGTACATGCCAAATAGAATCTGTGTGCATTTTCATGTATAAACCCGCCATTTGGGAGTTGATTTTTTTTTTTTTTTTTAAAGTAAATCTTCATAGGACTAAGGAGAAAGCTCTCCCTTGGCCCTCACAATGGATTTCCTCATTATGATCACAGAATACTTTCTAGTGATTTCTCTCACTCTAAGTGTCAGTCTTTCCCGGAAAAGTCAGGAGAGAAGGGTTTTTAAACTCTGGGGTGAGCTAGTGGAAAAGTCGTGGAGGACGTGAGATGGGAAGTTGATCCTGGGGATATGTCCAGCACTTTATGTTTGCATTATTTGCAAATGTGTTTTATTTTTCTGTAAACGAGTCATGCGTATTGGCTAATTGGCTTTACTCCAGCAAAAAGTAAATTTTCTTCTATCTTTATGACGGAATGTCTTCTAGCTTTGCTCCAAGTTACACTGAAGTGATATGTGCCCACACTCCCGCAGGGACTAAGAATTAGGACTGCTTTTTCCTGATGATTACACTTCGAAGGGACAGGTCCCAGATCTAGAGAAAGACATTCCTGGGTTTTAAAACTGGCAAGAGGCTTTTAAAAAGATTTACATCTCAAAAGAGCAAAAAAAAAAAAAAAAAAAAAAAAGTATAATTACAAGTATTTTTTTTTTTTATAAATCATTTAAGGGATAAGAGGTCAGGGACCTGGGTGCAGGAGGAAGTCTGCCTAGAATTTGGTCTAGCTGGCGGAAATGTTAAGACCCTCTTTTTCAAGCCCTAGGGTTGATCACCTGCATACTGTCCTAAGTTTTCCATGCTTGCTTTACCTTTACTCCGCAAATATTAACATGACTATTTGCTCAATAGTTTGTGAATAAATTGCAGGTACCATTGTAACCATCGACTGGGTTCACCTTGCCTTCTGCCTAGACAGAGCCGATTTATCAAGATACGGAAATTGCATTAGAGAAAGAGTAATTCATCCAGAGCCAGCTGTGCAGGAGACTGGAGTTTTATTATTACTCAAATCAGTCTCCCCAGTCATTTGAGGATCAGAGTTGTTAAGGATAATTTGGTGGGTGCGGGGGAGACAGCCAGTGAGTCAGGAGTGCCAATTGGCTGAGTCGAAGACGAAATTACAGGGAATTACAGCTGTCTTGCACTTAAGTCAGTTCCTGGGTGGAGGACACAAGACCAGATGAGCCCATTTATCCATCCAAGTGGTGCCAGCTGATTCCTCAAATGCAGGGCCTGCAAAATATCTCAAGCACTGATTTTCACCTTTGCAATAAATAATGATGTGCTGGGCGCGGTGGCTCACGCCTGTAATCCCAGCACTTTGGGAGGCCGAGGCGGGCGGATCCATGAGGTCAGGAGATCGAGACCATCCTGGCTAACACGGTGAAACCCCGTCTCTACTAAAAATAAAAATTAGCTGGGTGTAGTGGCGGGTGCCTGTAGTCCCAGCTACTGGGGAGGCTGAGGCGGGAGAATGGTGTGAACCCAGGAGGCAGAGGTTGCAGTGAACCTAGATTGCGCCACTGCACTCCAGCCTGGGTGACAGAGCCAGACTCCATCTCAAAAAAAAAAAAAAAAAAAAAAGTGATGTTATTCCCAGGAACAATTTGGGAAGGTTCAGAATCTTTTAGCCTTCAGCTGCATGACTCCTAAATCCTAATTTCTATTTTTTTTTTTGGTTAATTTATTAGTCCTACAAAGGCAGTCTAGTCCCCCAACAAGAAGGAAGTTTGTTTTGGGAGAGGGCTGTTATTATCTTTGTTTTAACCTACACACTGTAAACTAAGTTCCTCCTAAAGTTAGTTCAGCCTAGGTCCAGCAATGAACAAGGACAGCTTGGAGGTTACAGGCAAGATGGCGTTGGTTAGGTCAGATCTCTGTCACTGTCTCAGTTCTAATTTTGCAAAGGCAGTTTCATTAAGACCCTTTATGTTTGTGTCCAAAGGCAATATTTGTAATATTCATATTTTCTTATCTATTCTCAAACCCAGGAAACTTCATTGCATTTATTCATACTTGTCATATATTGTACTATTCCTTAATTTGGCAACATTGTCTCAGCAGTATTATTGAAGAATAATAGACGGTAGTTGAGTTTGTCTGATTCTTGTCCCATGATTCACTCTAGGCTATATATAACTACCAGGAGTAATACCTAGATGATCTTCTGTCACATCCGGTGACACACATTGTCAGTATAATTTATTATTTTATTTTATTTTATTTTACTGAGGCAGAGTCTTGCTCCCTGCTTTGTCACCCAGGTTGGAGTTCAATGGCGTGATCTCGGCTCACTGCAACCTCAACCTCCCGGTTCAAGCAATTCACCTACCTCAGCTTCCTGAGTAGCTGGGACTACAGCTACTGTGATGTGTCACTATGCCCATATACTTTTTTTTTGTATTTGTATTTTTAGTAGAGATGGTGTCTCACCATTTTGACCAGGCTGATCTCAAACTCCTGACCTCAGGTGATCCACCCGCCTCAGCCTCCCGAAGTGCTGGGATTACAGGAGTGAGCAACCACACGCAGCCAGTATAATTTATTACTGTATTATTATATTCTGGTCACTTGGATGAGATAATTTAAATTTTTCTGATATCATTGCTTTTCTTTTGTATTTAGGAAGTAATTTACATGTAGACACATTGACCTTGTATTCAACAAGTTGTATTCAACATACGGGGTGAATATTCAACAAATATTCACCCAACTCTTTTAGCATCCATCTTCTTCCTATGGCAGTGAATTTTATGTGATTAATTGGGATGTGTATTTATATGAGATTATCATTTTAGTGAGTAAACTTTGAATAAAGCAGATTGCACTCCTTAATGTAGTTGGGCCTCATCAGATCAATTAAAGGCCTGAATAGAACAACAAAAAAACTTAGCATCTCCCTAGTCATTCAATTTCTTAACACACTACCTTCAGACTTTGTCTGCACCATCTGCTTTTCTGGGTCTCCAAACTGCCAGCCTTTGGAACTGCATATTAGGTCTCCTGGGTTTGCTTGCTCACACTCCCATGAGCAAGATTTTTTTATATTCTCTTTCTATATATGCACATCCTATTAGTTCTGTTTCTCTGGAGAATCCTTGTTAATACAGATTTTGATATCATGAGGTATGTTTCTAGCACAGAGAGATGATAAATGTTTGAGGTGATAGACATCCCAATTACTTTATTTGATTATTATACATTGCATACTTGTATTAAAATATCCTATGTGCCTCATAAAACTATTTGGTATCCATAATTTTTTTTAAAGAAATAGAATTTAAAAAATAAATTCAATAGATTTAGGGGTATGAGTGGTTTTTGGTTACATGAATAAATTGTACAGTGATGAACTCTGGCCTTTTACTGTAACCAAGACACAAATAGTGTACATTGTATCTACCTCCTGAGTTCAAGCATGATGGTAGTCCCAGCTACTTGGGAGGCTGAGACAAGAAAATTGCTTGAACTCAGGAGGCAGAGGTTGCAGTAATCTGAGATCACGCCACTTCACTCTAGCCTGGGCTACAGAGCGAGACTCTATCTTGACAAAAAAAAAAAAAAAAAAAGAAAGAAAGAAGAAAAGAAATGGGATCTTAAAAGTTGGAATGGGGACATGTGGAAAGACAGTGATAAAGCAGGTGACATTTACCCCCTAAAATTTGTTTGGTCTTCTTTTTCCAATAGAAGCAGTCTCTTAACCTGCATGTCAGGGTATTAACTCTGCAATGCCTGAGAAAATGGTAATGACCTTTGTTGAGGCTATTACCTGGCAAGACATGCTATTCTCCTCGAGACTTAATTCAACATTTCTTTTGCACCTTCACCTACACCTAGACTCAGTTTCCAGCAGTGCCCTAAAAGTGAGGTAAAAAGTATGACGTACGAAGAAGTATGCTACACTTCAAAAGAACTATCTGAGTTTTCTAATTGATACAGACAGAAATCTGGGATGTAGGTGTGAAAGTGGATATTAAGAGTGTGGGATAATGGTGGGGGAAACCTACGGTTGGATCAGGCCGACCTTATTGCTATGGGCCCACTAACCAGAGATTCTGCATTTAGTGTTGCGGCTCAAGGAATTAACAAGAGGCTCCACCAGATTTTATTTTTTGGGGGGATGTCGATTAGATAAAACATAGATCAAAAGGTAGCCCCCAGTAATTAACTGAGAAATGGCCAGATCTGCCTTGGTCTAACAGAGAGGAGAGATTCAAGGACTTAACGAGATTGGAACATTAGAGTGGATTTGCCATTTAAGACCTGTCTTCCCACTTTGGTTATTTAAGACCCATTTGTCCATCATAACATACCTTTCATTACAATTGTAAAAAACAAATATTTGAGGGGTGTTCTAGCTCCACTGTAAAGCTCTGTTATTGTCCTTCTCTGTAGGTCAGACCTTACAGTGGGACATGCATTCACTAATTTGGGAATGTAAATGTGACTGGAGTAATTGGATACCAGTGTCACAAGAGCAAAGCTGTAGCTCTCAACTGCAAATGGCAGTTGTTGTTACCATAATGGAAAGCAGAGTCAAAGCAACAATCAGAATAATCCGACTTGAGCAGACCTAGAGCTCTGGTAAGTTAATCATGGTGCCTCTAGAAATGAAAGAAATAGGAGGCTTACTACATTCTTACTTGATCTGTATAGGCAGAAAATTTTTAGATCAAGTGAAAAATAGTCTAATCTGAATCATAAAATAGAGTCACAACAACCTGTCAATCAATTCCCAGACTTGAGCCAGCTTTCAGACCCAGATCCCTTTAAATGAACGGAAGGCCAAATTGTTTGGACGAATGACCTCAGTATACTGCCAAAAATTTGTACTATTTCTCCTATCTTTATCCAAAGGGATCTAAGACTTTTTTGTGGGTTAATTGCACCTTTTGGAAAAGGAATTAATCAGAACTTTCAGGGCCCCCTAGACACTGGCTCTGAACTAACACAAATTTTAAGAGACCCAGAATGTTACTGTGGTCCACTAGTCAGAGTTAACATGTTTAAAGAGCTTGGGTGATCAATGGAGTTTCAGCTAAGGTCTGTCTCACAGTCGGTTTAATTGTCCTTGAGCCCATCTGTGGTTATTTCTCTGGTTCCAGAGCATATAATTAGAACAGATAGGCTCGGCAACCGGCAGACTCTGCCACTGGTTCCCTGACCTCTAAACTTTGAGTACCCATTTCCCTTCTTAATTTGGGTGGGCCTCATTTAGTTTAAGGTGTAAACAAAACACAAAGACTGGGGCTTCCCCAAGAAAGGGAATTTTCCAGCAGACTACCTGTGGACTTCATTTATACCATTGGATGTTCTAGGTCTCTAGCCTATCTGTGTAACACTGAAGATTTGGATTTAGCCTCCATAATTATGTAACTCAGTTTCTTAATACACACACACAAACACACACACGGACACACATCCTATTGTTTCTCCAGTCTCCACAGAACCCTGACTAATACTTTACAGAAATGAATTCTTATTTTATTTTCTATATTTTGTTATTGCAAATAATGTTGCATTTAATAATAGTGTGTATGTTTGATATAAAATCCTATAACTTACATTTTGTGATCAGAGGATGCATGCATGTGTCGTTTTGACAGACATTCCTAATTCCCCTGATTAAACAACCAGCGAAATATGAAACCATTTTGTTTTCTTTTAAGAATTTGGATGCTGAGTATGTGCCTGATTGGCTCCAAAACCTTTGGGACTTATTTTTTTAAATTAAATTACATATTATATGAAGATGTAATAGATTAAAAATAACTGAGAAATTCTAATATGAATTAATTTTTTCTTATTCCAAAGGGATATTAATCAAAGAAACTTTCACAGAAGATGTTGGTTTCTTTATCCCTATCATTCTAATCAAAACTTATAAATGGAGAAAAAATTTATTTATATTAGCATCCCCAAAATAAAATAGTTAAACATGAAGTCATATACATATTGTATATAAAGTTATATACATATTAAAAGTTATATACATATTATAAATGTATACATTATATAAGTAACATATATGACACTTATTATATGTTATAGCATATATAATAACACACACATGTTACTTATATAATGTATAAGTGTTATATATGTTACTTATGTAATGTATAAATTATTTTTATAATATGTTATAGAATATACTTTTATACTGTTATAAAATATACTTTTGTAATAAATGTTATATATGTTACTTATGTATGATAAAATACTTGTATAAGTATTTTACATAATTACATAATTAAGTATTATACATAATTACAACTATTTTATGTATAAGTATTTTATGTATATTACAAGTATTTTATGTATAAGTATTTTATGTATATTACAAGTATTTTATGTATAAGTATACATAAGTAATATGTATAAGTATACATGCATAAGTATACTTGTATGTATAATTGTACATAAATATTATATCTTGTACAATATTTATGTACAATTATACATATATATGTATTTAAAATATACATGTATACTTATGTATGTATACATGTACACATATATGGTTATTAAGGCTGTTGTTTTAGCAGAAACATTGCCAGCTTAAGCTAAAAGGAACAGAGAGAAGAAACAATGAAAAAAGGCTGTTGAACTCTCAAAGTTCTGTAGACAAGAAATAGGTAGGTAAAATTATTTAACTGTGAACACATACTATCTTCCATTAAAAAGGAAGAATGACTTACAGGATGCAGTATATATATGTATAAGTATACCTAAGTAATTTGTAAAATGGACATCTTTATAATCATCCATTTTCTGCAACATGGGTAAAAAAGACAACCCTTGACTCAATTCCTTTTAGAATAATTTTCACTTAATGGAATTAGTCATTTCAACTTCATAGAAATTTCTTAATAAAATTTACGGTAATTACTACTGATCTTATTAACTTTTGCTCTCTCTCATGGGTAGGTTGTAGGTTGGCCTTATAAATTAAAATGTACGCTGAGCGGGTAAGACCTGTCTTTACACTTGGGGTATAGGTGAGCAAATTTGGACTAATGCTTTAGCTAATGTAGTCTTATGATTGACAGGTTGTCATCACAACAATGAGGTATAAGTAATTATACCTCATGTATTAGTGTAAGTTGTATTCGTGTCCTATTGCAGCTATAGCAAATTATAAACTCTTTATATTGAAACTAAACATATTAATATTTATCATCTTACAGTTCTGAAGGTCAGAAGTTTAAAATCAGTAAGCAGTTTTATTTCTTCTACAATATGTAGGGAAGAATTAATGTACTTGCTTTTTCTAGATTTTAAAAGTCACTTGCATTCCTAGCCTCCTGTGTTCTTTCTCTTATCATTCTGATCTCTGCTTCCATCTTCACATCTATTGATTGTCATCCTTCTGCCACCCTCTTTTGTTGACACTGGGTTTTCTATCATACTGTGCACACCCAGATAATCCAGGATAATCTTCCCATCTCAAGATACTTTCTTATTCATATCTGCAAAGTCCATTTTGCCATGTAAGTAAACGTATTAAAAAATGTCAAGGATTATAACAGGGAGATCTTTTGGGGGGGAAAGGGGCACTTTTCTATCACACGTAGCCTTCTGACCTCCAAACAGTCACATTCATCCCACACAGAAACTATATTCACCTCTCCAAACATATTCAAAAGTCTCAACCTATTACAACATCAACTATAGGTGCAAAATTTCATCTAGATCTCACTCACTCAAAAGTTTCAAACTTCGTCATGTAAATTATCTAAATATGAAATATGTGCGATATTGGATATGTTCCATCTTGGAACAAAATTTCTCTTTTCTTGTGGATTTATAAAATTAGAAAACAAGTTGTCTTCCAAAATCCAGTGCTTGGTCTAGCACAGGATACCGTTATAGACATTCTCTTTTCAAAAGAGAAGAAAATGGGGGAAGGGGGAAGGAATCATAGTTCTTACGCATTTTCAAAATCCAGCAGGGAAAACTTCATTAGGTTTCATGGTCTAGAAATAATCCTCTTTAAGTCTCAGCTTCTTCTCTGAGCCTTTGGGTCTGATGCTCCATCCTGTGAGTCATCCTTCCTTTTAAATGAAAGTTAAGTAATTTTACCTACCTATTTACCGTCTACAGAACTTTGAGAGTTCAACAGCCTTCTTTCATTGTTTCTTCTCTCTTTTCCTTCTAGCTTAAGCTGGCAATGTTTCTAATACAACAGCCTTAAGAACCATTTGTTTTTCCAATAAGTGTTTTGGGGATTCACTCCACTGGACAATAGGCTCCATTACAGGTATTTCTGCATAAGATCATCTCTGTTCTTGGTTTCTGCTTAGGTGGCTGAGGGGTCTGTAAGTCACATGTCTAATTTCTTCAGAGAAACCTCTGTGTGATGGAATATTCTGGCCTTTTGATTCTTTCCACACATTATCAAAAGGTTGTAGAGCCACACCCTGGCTTTCTCTTCACAGCCGACTTTCTTGACAGTGAGTTTTCTAATTACAGTGTCTTTTGCAATGTGAAAATTACCCAAATTGTCAAACCTCTGTTTCTTGTTTTTCTTTTTAGTTCTTTCCTCAAACGACCTCTGTCCTTTCACATTCTCACAGAAGCAGCAAGAATAAACCAGTCTGCACATTCAGCACTTTGCTTGGAAGTCTCTTTAGCTAAATATACAATTTCACTGTGAAAAATTTCTCCTTTCCACATAGCTGTAAGACCCAATTCTCCAAAGTTTCTGCAACTGTATAGCAAAGATTTCCTTTCATCCAATTTCCAATACCATGATCGTCATTTCTTCTAGCCCTCACCAGTGGTTACTTTCATGTTCGTATTTCTACAGTCGGTTTATATCTACACACACACACACACACACACACAGACACACACACACACATTTATTTATTTTCTTATGTACTTACTTTTACTATGCTTCTCACATTGAGCACTTCAGAAGATTTGTGAACCATTTCTACAAATAATCTGTTTAAGGCAATCTAGGCTTTTACCATCATGTTTCTCAAGATTTTCTAGCCTCTGCCCACTGCCCAAGTCCACAATTATCTCCACATTTTTTTTCTATAATAAAAAGAAAATGTAAAGATATATATAGAAATACAAATGGAAGAACAAATAATAATTTTTAGAACTTTTTGTGCTTGGGTTAAGAGAACAAGGAAATTAAGCCACACATGGTTTAAATAACTTGCCCTAGATCTTATATTACAACACCAAAGATGGGAGTTTTAATACAGGCCCATGTGATCCCAAAGTTTTTTAAGAAGTTTGCAACAATATCTGACATAGAAGACAAGATCATCTGCTGATTGGGAAGGCTTGAGGCACTATGGAGAGATTGTAAAGATTACTTTTAGGATTGTATCACATATTACAAAGAACTGAAAGAAAACACCTAAACAAAAGTAAATCAAATTTGCATACATTTAAACCACAACCAGTTAGATTGAAGCTCTGGTTTGCTTCTTCCCTTTCACCATACCTCATGTTCACAAAATCTGTAACCTCAGATTGAATAGTTAACTAATCTGTAGAATAAGGTATATTCCAAGAAAATGTGTGTTCATTTTCAGATGAAGGATCTAGTCTCAATAACCTATTTATCATTTTTCTAATTTGGGTGAACAAACTGATATTTAAAAGATTCCGAGGCACTTTAATCATTTTCCCCCTCCACCCTTTCACCTGGGAGGCAAGATTAGAGCTGGGCAGGGCATTTGTTTCCACGCTTCTTTCCCTCTGGTTTTCTTAGGTACTGAAGCCTTTTACAAGACCTGGGATACCTGACAAAAAATTGATAATTAAAGTTGATTATGCCAGTTCATTCTCATGAGATCTTAAACATACCAACATATCCCCCAAAAGCCAGGGTTAAGAACAGTGATTTCTTACCATTATCCTTTAAGCACACAGGTTTTGATTGCCTCATTCAATCTTATAGTTTGGCCATATGAAAGAAAGAACAACTCGAAAGGAGAAAACAACTTTTGTATAATGAAAATTTTAAAAATTCATATATACGTGTGTGTGTATATAGATAGATAGATAGATATAGATGTATACACATATATGACTTGACCTCACTATATTTGAGGGAAGTATATAGTATTTGATATTCCATTAATGGAAATAATCAAACTAAACATTTTAAGTGAGAAAAATACTCCAAACTAAAGAAATCTATCTTTGAATCTCCAGATCTTAGACCAGGGTCTGGACTGATACATAGTAGAAATTCAATATATATTAGCTAAATAAATAAGGCAATTAACTCACCTGAGATAATACTTGCTAGCAAGTGGTGAAATTAAAGTATGACAATAGTTGTACTGACTTCCTCTTTCTTAAAAGAAAAAAATCCATGTCTTTTCCTGGGAAATTGAATTATTTTTCCTTTTCTTTTTAAAGAAATAGTCTCACTCTGTCACCAAAGCTGGAGTGCAGTGGTGATCATAACTCACTGTAGCCTCAAACCCAAGCGATTCTCCCACTTCAGCCTCCCCAGTAGCTGGGACTACAAGTGCATGCACATGCCATTACATCCTGCTTATTTGTTTGTTTGTTTGCTTGTTTTTGGCAGAGATTAGGTCTCACTATGTGGTCCAGACTAGTCTTGAACTCCTGATCTCAAGTGATCCTCCCACCTCCACCTCCCAAAGTTCTGAGATTACAGGAGTGAGCCACCATGCCTGGTTTATTTTTCTATTTTACTCCTCTAGGAGGCAACTGTTAGTCTCCACACACACACTCAAAACAATCTCCTCTTTCTAAACTTGCTTTATAATTGGCTTGATCCTCTTTGCAATCAACTCGTTGATTTCAATGATCTCAATCTTGCCAGGTTGTCAACTGTTATTGTTGTGATGATGATTTTAAATGTCCTTCTTCTCTTCAGATGATAATTTCGCACTTCAGTATGTGCATGTAAATTTGAAAGCATGGAGGAGTATAGAATGGAATTAGGACAAACTTCAGGTTGAAGAATCAATTACAAGCATACCCAGAAGGTATTGCAGGTTCTGTTCCACACCACTGCAACAAAGTAAATACCGCAACAGAGTAACACAAATGTTTGGTTTCCCAGTGCATATTAAAGTTGTATTTACACTATACTATAATCTATTATGTGTGCAATAGCATTATGTCTGCAAAAATAATGGATATATCTTAAAGAAAAATAATGTATTACTAAAAAATGCTAACAATCATTTGACCCTTCAGTTAGTCTTAACAATTTGGCTGGTGGAGAGTCTTTCCTCAGTGATGATGGCTGCTGACTGATAGGGACAATGGTTGCTGAACACTGGGGTAGTTGTAGAAATTTCTTAAAACAAGACAACAATTAAGTTTGCCGCATTAATTGACACTTCCTTTTATAAAAAATTCTCTGTAGCATGCAGTGCTTTTTGATAGTATTTTACCCAAAGTAAGAAATAACTCCTCATCTGTACAAGTTTTATCATGAGATTGTAGCAATGCAGTTACATTTTCATGCTCCACTTTGAATTCTCGTTGGTTTGCTGTTTTCACCAAATCTGCAGTTACTTCCTCCTTTAAAGTTGTGAACCCCACAAAGTCATGTGGGAATGTTGCAATCAAACTTGTTCCAGCTCCTATTAATGTTGATATTTTGACCTCTTTCCATGAATCACAAATGTTCTTAAAGGCATTTAGTATGATGAATTCCTTTCAAAAGCTTCTCAATGTACTGTGCCAACAGAGGAATCACTGCCTATGCCAGTTATAGCCTCGTAAATGTATTTCTTAAATAATAAAACTTGAGATTTGAAATTAACCTTTGATCAATGGGCTACAAAATGGATGTTGTATTAGCAGATGTGAAAACAACCTTAAACTCCTGGTATCTCCTTAGTGAATAGGTGCATTGTGAATAAGCAGTAATATTTTGCAAGCAATTGTTTATTTCTGAGCAGCAAGTCTCAACAGTGGACTTAAAATACTCAGTAAACCATTGCTGTAAAGAGGAGTACTGTCACCCAGGCTTTGTTGTTCCATTTGTAGAGCACAGGCAGAGCAGATTTAGCATAACTCTTAAAGGCCCTAGGATTTTCAGAATGATAAATGAACATTGGCTTCAACTTAATTAGCAGTATTGTAATGCCCAGACCGTTTGTTCCCCAAAGAAGACCACCAGAGTCCAGAGTCAAAGCCAAGCAGCAAGGATCTTTTACTGCAAGTTCGAACTTGGTCCCTCCATTCCACAGCATACAAGAGGGCCTCGAACAATGCGAGTGCTTGCCTTTTATAGCCCGATGTAAATAGGATACGTAAAGTTACAGAGGAGCAAGGGAATTCTTTTGGTTACAGCACTACAATTGGTTAACATTTTAAGTTATACATTTAGCAGTTTTCCATTGGTTCCCGTGCTTTCAGTAAAACCACGAACGGCTGTGTCCTTATCGGAGACTTTCCAGGTGGTGTTTTTACTGGGCTCAGGAAGTTGAGAGATATATGGTGGGATGTGTTTGTACTGGGCCTGTTTGTGTTGAGTCCAGGTTTGAGGAATGTGCCTGTTTTCTTTCCGTATTAGCTCCTAACTAGAAAGTTAGCCTGTCCTTTGAAGTTTAGAAGCCAGGCATTGACTTCGCTCTAGCTATGACAGTACTAGATGGCATCTTCTTCCAATAGAAGAATGTTTCATTCACATTGAAAATCTATTGTTAACTGTAGCCCCCTTCATTATCTTTTGGATAATGTGCTGAGCTTCTACATCAGCCCTTGCTACACTAGTTCACCTGGTACTTTTATGTTATGGAGATTGCATAAAGAATTTAGATTCTTTTCTTAAATCTATTAACCAATCTCATCTAGCTACAAACGTTTCTGCTGAAGCTCCCTTCCATCTCTCAGCCTTCACAGAATTCAAGAGGGTTTAGGGCCTTGCTCTGGATTAGGCTTTGACATAAGGGAATGTTACGGTGGTTTGATCATCTATCCAGACTACTCAAACTTTCTCCGTATTAGCAACGAGGCTGATATTATTCATGTGTTTACTGCAGTAGTACTTTTAATTTCCTTCAGTAACTTTTCCTTTACACTGACAACTTTGCTAACTGGCCAAAGTCTAGCACGCATCAATCTTGACTTTCAATGTGTCGTCCTCATTACACGTAATCATTTTTAGCTTTTAATTTAAAGTGAGGGACATACCAGTCTGTTCTTTCACTTGATCACTTAGAGGCCATTGTAAGGTTGTTAATTGGTCTAGTTTCTTTCTTTCTTTCTTTTTCTTTTGAGACAGAGTCTTGCTCTGTTGCCCAGGCTGGAGTGCAGTGGCGAGATCTCGGCTCACTGCAACCTCCGCCACCAGGGATCAAGTAATTCTACTGCCTCAGCTTCCTGAGTAGCTGGGACTACAGGCGCCCGCCACCACGCCAGGCTAATATTTATTTATTTATTTATTTGTATTTTTAATAGAGACAGGGTTTCCCCATGTTGGTCAGGCTGGTCTCGAACCCCTGACCTCGTGATCCACCCGCCTCAGCCTCCCAAAGTGCTGGGATCACAGGCGTGAGCCACTACACCCGGCCTAATTGGTCTAGTTTCAATATTGTTGTGTCTCAGGGAACAGAGAGGCCCGATGAAAGAGAGAGAGATTGGGGAACGGCTGGTCAGTGGAGCAGTCAGAACACATATAACATTTATAAATTATGTTTGCTGTTTTTTATAGGCACAGTTCATGGCGCCCCAAAGCAATTATAATTGTAGCATCAAAGATCACTGATCACAGATTACCAGAATAGATGCAATAATAATTAAAAAGGTTAAATTATTGGGAGAATTACCAAAATTTCACAAGAGCCATGATGTGAACACGTACTATTGAAATAATTGGTACCCATAGACTTGTTTAACACAAAGTTGCCACAAACCTTCATTTTGTAAAAAAGAAACATGGTGTCTGTGAAGCACATCAAGCAAAGCACAATAAAGTAAGGTATGACTCTATCAGATTATTGAATGATCTAGTTTAAACAATGAGAAATTTAACTAAGGCAGTCACAGTTGATATGGAGAGACATGCAGCAATTTGTGACATATAATGAATGTGCTAGAATGAATATTGAATATTAAATAGGAATATGACTGAATATGGGGGTTAAACATGAGAAGGATTTAGTATCGTGCTTAGGATTTAGCTTGGCTGACTTGCTCTATGGCTTGAGATAATATTAACAAATTCACAGGGCACATATTAACTAAAGACCTTAATAACAATCAAGTAATATAATCCCAAGAAAGAAATGTTTATGTCCAGTACGTACATTAATGACTGGGGAACCTTTATGTAACAAAACAGATATTATGTAAAATACTAAATATTCGAACTACAGAAACATTTTATCACTAAATGAGCCCATTATCTAAGCTGTTACAACAGTCCTTACTCACATATAGATTCAGTTTTATAAAACAGCAGTAATTTCAAAAGCAAGATTGTTCATAGCCATGTGACACGACCCCTTCAATTATTTTATCTAAACTGGAATTTACTTTAAAAACAAATAGGCTTTTATTGTTGCTGTTGGTAGGTGATTGTTTTATTTTTATCACTCCTCAAGCTACCCAGGATGGCTGTTTATCTAACTTAGAGATTTTTTTACATATGTAAAAAATGAAGTATTTTTGGATCTTCTGCAGTATGCATACAGGACAATAAATAATTAAGGTAGATTGCACCGTTTAAATATTCTCATGTAACACATGTAATAATAGACTTGAAATCATGAGCAAATTGTAATTCCAATATAAGGTAAATACATAGCAGTGTTTCACAATATATCGTGAGAGAAAACGAATTTTAATAATAGATTAGTTAAAATGTAATCTACATTGTTCCTAACAATTTCCAGTCAGTTCATTATGTTTTTTCTCTAACATACTACCATACACTTATAATATAATACTTTTTAATGTTATGATTTGAATGTAATTAAATGCATTTACAGTGATTGTGCAGAAGGCAATATTGTACAAATGTGCAAATGCTAAAATTTTGAATCACAATAAATTCTAAAATGAAGTAACTGTAGAACTGAAAACACGTTTCTGAGTTTTATACCTTAATGAGAAATATAACTAAGACTTTATTAGATTTTGTTTTCCTGATTGGTTTCTGACCTTAAAATAGAATGATTTCCATACCTGAAGAATTCTGTGAAAAATCAACTTAATTTGTTTGCAGTAATGAGAATACTCAGTCATTCATTCAACAATATTTATTGCTTATTCCTATTTGCCTGGCATTGCGTTAGTCATCTGAGTACAATGATGAGAGAAATCGACAGAGCACTTTTTCATGGAGCCTGGAGTTTCTTCTAGAGAGAGATGGATAATGTCACTGTGACATTTAGAAAAATTATTGCTATAAACTTAGAATAAAAACAAGAAAACTAGAATAAAAAAGAAGAAACGTTCCATGAATTTAGAGCTATAACGCAGGTTTCTGTTATTTTAGTAAATTCTAAAAGGCTTCTTAAGTAAATGAATCCTTGATCACATTCATGAACCACGTCAGAGGATAACAATAACTGTCATTTCAGAAAAGTACACCTCTCAAAGTGCCACATTTATGAATTATTCATAAAATAACATGGTCAGATTAGGCTCTTGTTGGTCTGTATTTTTTTTTTAATTTTAGTAAAATATTTCGTTATTACTATTGAATTCTCTATAAGGATATGAGTATTTTGTATGTTAGATTATCATGGTACATTAAAAGCAGAACAAAAATATAAGCACAAAATAAATGAAAATACAAAATAAATCAAATTGCTTCTAATACCTTTTGATGCCACATAAAATATTTTCTTTTAACTTTACATAGGAGAGCTTTTAAAAACTGTACATTAGTATTTTTAAGACTGTGCACTTAAAATTCTAATTTTAAGTTTTTATTTCAAAATAACTCGACTCACAGGAAATCTCAATTTATAAAATAATTGTTACTTCTTTTAAAAATTGACCATTTTATTGGGATAGAAGTTTCCAGAAAGCGATTAAGGAGAGGGTATTCGTTGCCCTGAAAATTGCGTATAAATGCCCTAAATGCATATAGGACAAATAGTCCATGTCATGTGCTCTTAAGCAACAAGATACGCTTTAAAATTTTGAGAATTTTAGAGCCATTGTGTTCAAAATAATAATAATAATAAAATTATAGTCATGCTGTACTAATCACTTTTTGTATCTAACAACCACCCTCTGAAGTCCATAAAGCTAAAACTGCTTATGCTAAAAATTTGGGGCCGGGTGCGGTGGCTCAAGCCTGTAATCCCGGCACGTTGGAAGGCGGAGGTGGGCAGATCACGAAGTCAAGAGATCGAGACCATCCTGGTCAATATGGCGAAACCCAGTCTCTACTAAAAATACAAAAATTAGCTGGGCGTGGTAGCGTGCGCCTGTAGTCCCAGCTACTCGGGAGGCTGAGACAGGAGAATGGCATGAACCTGGGAGGCGGCGCTTGCAGTGAGCTGAGATCGCGCCACTGCACTCCAGCCTGGGCGACAGAGCGAGACTCCGTCTCAAAAAAAAAAAAAAGACAAGATATTATCAAGTTACTTTACTAATAAAATATACATGAAATTATCTAGGAATATGTTAAGCCTACTCTTTGCAAATTAGAGTCATGATCTATTTACATTTTTTTCTAGTCGCCACTGTGGTCAAAGTAGTGAGAGAAACTGATCTTGTATTTAAAATTATACACATACAATTATTAACAATGCAAAGAAAATTTTGAAAACTGTTCCACTTAAGTAGTTAGAATCATAAAAAGGAGTGAACACACCCCTTTTCAAGAAAATTGTCACATTATAAGAAATGTAATGGAGGTTTTCAAGAAAGTATGTTTTGGAAATATATGGAAGTCTTCAGATTTGGATTATTTTATTAAATAAGACAGTCTTTCCACAGTTTAAGTAGAAAAACATTATCTTTAAGCACTGTCATAAAAACCTTAATAGTTCATTTTTACAAATTATCAACAAGCACCAGCCACCTCTATGTGAGATTATAAAATTTTGTAAAATGAATTCATGTGACTTACATCACAGTTATATTACTTACCTCCATTAAATTTTTTAAAAGTGAATTATACTATTACTTGTGTTAATATTAGGCATGTTGTTTGAGATGACTAATTTTTTTAATATTATCTATGGATGTGCTAGAAAATAATCTAAAAATATATAGAAAAAATTATTATAAAAGCAACTCCTGTATAAAGAAACTTTTTTTAACTTATTGCTTCTAATGTGTTTACTTCTTCTTGTGCCTTGGGTTCTTCCTTAGAGAATAAATATACTATAAATGCTGTAAACACTGAAGAGATGGCACTAATTTAATGTATATCATCATAATAAAAAATAAATTTAATAATAAGAAGTTGCACAACATAGAAATTCTTGGGAAGCTTCTAATTAAGGTCTATGTTTTATGGAATTTTACAACATAAATAATTTTTGTATTTCACAAAGCACATGGTTGCCATGGTAACCTTATTTCAACATTGCACACAGTGCATTTTCTTATATTAAATATTAAGTCTAGCAAAATAATTGAATTATATTTTATGTATTTTATACATTATCATAGGAAAAAGAGTGGGTTTTTTTTTTGGTTTTTTTGTTTGTTTTTGTTTTTTTTGCGTTGGAGAAGGTAATGCAAAATCTTAGGATTGCCATGCTTTTTGTCCCATAAGATTAAATAAAAATATTTAAAATTGTTTGAAGACTGTATTTTTTCTCTGCATATTTAAATTAGTGAATGTGCTTCCTGACAAGAATGCCAAAAAATTGTTTGTGGATCCAACTGAATTGATTAAACTGAATTAAAATTACCACTATCTAGCCAGTTATATGTTTATTTGTTTGTTATGTTTATTCTCTATTTCACTTAGTAGAGTATATCAACTGTAACTTAAGAAATTTTCAGGAAAATGAATATTTATGTTCATGACATATTAAGGGCCTATGACAGTACCTGATACTCAGAGGTGTATCATAAATTTTGTCAAATAAAAAATACAAATAATGAAGTCATATTACTTTTTCAATTAGAAAATTACAAATGACTTTAAAATATTGAAATCAGAAAGCAGTATTTAACTCTTAAAAAGATGTACATAAAAAGTTGATATTTTGCTATTTCCTCTAATTCCTAAGGTGTAATTAGTTTCTTTTTCAATTCTACATTACCAATAGCTACATTAGGCAGAAGAGAATAAGTTTTTTATAAATTGCCCTGTCAAGATTCAGTTTGCAAACATTAACACTCCATTTTCTGGTCATCTGATTTTTTAACATGTATTGGGGTTAATAAGTGGCCATTGACATGATTTGGAATCACTGTTCCAATTCAATCTAGAGAGAAGCCGGATTTAAAATTCTTCCCTTTTTGTTCATGGCTATAATGGAATAGACTAAGTACCACTTGTCAAAATACATTGTTTGTGGTCTCTCATTAAATATATTTAGATTGAAGCCATGACAATGTTTCACTTAGAAAATAACAATGTTTAACATTATGTTATGTTCACATTATGAGACAGAAACTCAACATTATACAGTCTAAGATTTGTGATTTGTATATTCTAACATAGATTTATAATGAAATGATTACATTTTTCTTTTAAATGTACTTTTTTAGGTCAAAGTAGAGAAAGGTTTTAAGTGTTTCAATAAAAAAAAGAACAGAGCTACTGCACTACAATGAAGAAACACACTCCATTAAACTTTTCATCTTTGGAAATTATACTGACTGCAGTAAACTTTCCGATTCAAATGCACCATTACCTCAGGTTCTTTTTTTATTATTTCTATAAAGTCAAGGGGTACAACTGTAATTTTGTGACATAGATATGTTTGTCTTTCAGTGTATCTATAATTAACATTGTACCCATTAAGTAATTTACCATTATCCACTTCCCTCTCACACTTCCACCCTTCTGAGTCTCCAGTGTCTATTATTCCAGACTCTATATCCATGTAAACATATTATTTAGCTCTCACTCATAAGTGAGAACATGTAGTATTTGTTTTTCTGTTTCTGAGTTGTTTCACTTAATATGATAAATTCCAGCTATATTCATGTTGCTGCAAAAAACATGATTCATTTTTTATGGTTGAATAGTATTCACACACATATATACATATATATATGCACATATGTATATATGCATATATATGCATATATGTGTATATACACACACAATTTTATTTATTCATTTGTTGACAGGCACTTAGGTTGATTCCATATACTGGTTACTGTGAATATTGCTGTAATTAATGTGGCAGTGCAGATATCTCCTCAACATATTGATTTCCTTTCATTTGGATATATACCCAGTAGTTGGATTGTTAGATCATATAGTAGTTCTATTTTTAGCTTTTGAGGCATCTCCATACTGATTTTCATACTATTGACAGTTGTACTAACTTACATTTCCATCAACAAGTATGTAAGAGTTCCCTTTTCTCTACATCTTTCCAGTTGTATTAGTCCGTTTTCATGCTGCTGATGAAGACATACCTGAGACTGGGCAATTTAAAAAGCAAAGAGGTTTAGTTGGACTTACAGTTCCATATGGCTGGGGAAGCCTCACAATAGTGGTGGAAGGCAAGGAGGAGCAAGTCACATCTTACATGGATGGCAGCAGGCAAAGAGAGAGCATGAGAAAGACCTGCCCCCATGATTCAATTACCTCCCACCAGGTCCCTCTCACAGCATGTGGGATTTCAAGATGAGATTTGAGTGGGAACACAGCCAGACCATATCACCAGCATGTGTTATTTTTTGTCTTTTTTGTAATAGACATTCTATTTGGTGTGAGATCATCTCTCATTGTGGCTTTGATTTGCCTTTCCCTGATGGTTAATGATGTTGAACATTTTTTCATATACTCGTTGGTCATTTACATGTCTTCTTTTGAGAAATGTCTATTCAGATCAAATGCCCATTTAAAAAAGTGGATTATTTGTTATTTTGCTGTTATTTCAGTTCCTTTCCAAAATTTGCTGTGTTTTGCCTTTTTAAGAAGTATATCTTTGTTTGAAAAATGTCTCCTCAGGTCCTTTGCCCATTTTTTAATGGTGTTATTTGTTTTCATTGTTATTGTTTTTATTTTTGAACTGGTTGAGTTTCTTGTAAATTCTGGATATTAGTCCCCTGTCAAATGTGTTCTTTCAAATTATTTTTAGTACTTTTTTTCTTAAGCTCAAAATGTGAAAACAGAATGTTCCGTAATGAATAAACATGGTACTTTTTTCCTCTAAGAGAAGTCTCAGGCAATTCATATTAGAATAGTATTTAAAAGGGGGAAGATTCCTAGCCAGACTTAAGATAAAGAATAAAATTATGGCATCTGATTTGTTTACATGCACACACAGACACTACATGCAAGCCCGAAACTGGCTAGCATTTGTGAATCAATCAGTGATATTTTAAGTGCTCTGAACTACAGTGCTTGACACTGTACCCATTACAAATGCAAGCTAAGCAGTTTATTAATATTAAAATGTATATTAACAACCTTGTCTATGTAGCACAACAGCAAAGATATAGAAACTCGAAATAGCAATGATGTTCACTTTGGAACACTGTGTTAAAGAAGTCCCATAATTCTCCAACATAGCATCATAATATACTCCTTCAAATTGCATCTTAATAGGCATGAGCATTGCCATCTAAACATTCCAATTTACATAAAAAAGTGAAAAATATGAATGGTTCTCATGTTAGCCTTTTAAACAAAATTGATATTTATTTCAGTATTGTCCACTTTTTGTTATACATGTGAGAAAGGAAAAATATTCACTTTCTTTGTGAATCAAAGTTTTTTGAAAAAATAGTCCCTTTTTACAATATATGTTCTAGAATTGATTCTTACCCATTATTATTGAAACAATGACCTCCCAAAAGATATTCACATACTAATTTCTAGGACCTTTGAATGTTACTTTATATGGAAAAAAATGATTTTACAGGTGTTACTAAATTAAGGATTTTGAGATGGGGGAGATTATCCTTGATTATGAAGGTGGGTCCTAAGTACAATCACATTTACACTAATAAGAGGAATGCAGAGGAAGATTTGATATAGACAGAGGAGGAGAAGACAACATGACCACAGGGATAGATACCAGAGTAGTATAATGTCTGTACTCACTACAAGCCAAAAAGAGCAAGAAATCGCACGATCTGATGGTTTTAAAAATGGGAGTTTCCCTGCACAAGCTCTCTCTTTACCTGCTGCCATCTATGTAAGATGTGAGTTACTCCTCCTTGCCTTCCTCCATGATTGTGAGGCCTCCCCAGCCACGTGTAACTGTAAGTCCATTAATCCTCCTTCTTTTGCTTAAAACAAAAAAAAAAGCAATAAATGGGTCTACCCCTAGATCCTCTAGAGGCAGTATGGCCCCGCTGACATTTTGGTTTTGGTCCGGTGATACTGATTTCAGACTTCTAGTCTCCACGGCTAGAGAGAATACATTTCTGTTCTATTAAGTCCCCAGTTTGTGGTAATTAGTTACAGCAGCCATAGAAAACTAATGCATTGCCTCTCATCAAAAACTCAATTATAATGATGAATTATCATCTATAATTGACTTTAGTTAAAAATGTATCTCTCCTTTCAATCACAGAAGGGGGTCTTTTATCTGAAGATCAAAAGGAGAGTTACATTCTTGTTTGTTTGTTTTAATGTATTAAGAGTTACTTGGGTTTCTTCTGTGTATGTTTTCTATCAGCACTGCCTTATTTCTGTGATATAAGGAAATTCTTCTTTACTGATCTCTGTTTTAATTGAATTGATATTTAATGATTTTCTTTTGGCACACTCTAATTTCTGCATTTAAAAATAACAAATGGAACTTCTAATTTTAAGCTATAATTATACAGTAAGAAAATATATTTGCACTGGCATTGTTAATCAGTTAATTCCAGGTTTTCAGAACTGAAAGTGAGACACAGTCATACATAAAAATTAATCTAGCAATAAAGACAAGACCATAATATATTCTAAGTATACATGTTTAATGAATACATATGTATTTTCCCTCTACTTCTTTTCTTCAGTGGTATAATTAAAATACATATACATTTTAATGCATGTGTGTATACTATATATATACATGCACATATACACACTATACATACACACATTTTTTGTGATTATGTGTGTATGCATGTATGTGTATCCATGCATATATCTTTTGTAATATGGATATATTAACAAAAAATGTATGTATACTTAGAGACATTCAAAACATTGAGTTTAAAATAATGTAAAAACAGCCTGGGCAAAAAAGCAAGGCCATGTCTCTATCAAAACAATTTAAAGAAAAATTTAACCAGGCATGGTAGTGGATGCCGGTAGTTTCATCTACTCAAGAGGCTGAAGTGGGAGGGTTGCTTGAACCCAGGAAGTCAAGGCTGCAGTGAGCCCTGATCATGCCACTGCACTTAGCCTGGGCAACAGAGTAAGACCCTATCTCATTGAAATAAAATAAAATGACATAAAGAAAATCTATACAGCCAAATTTTGTTTTGATTCTTTCACATTAAAAATGAGTCATTTAAAATATTTTAAATTAGATTTTACAAATATTGATTTATCTCAAACAACATAGGACATAAGGACGTGTGGTTTACCCAGGAAGCAAAGTCTCAGAGCTGTTAAATAACAGTGGATTTAGGGGAGCCTCAGCAACAAAAATTCTAGATTAAAATCAAGCTTTGCAGAATTGAGAAGAGGGCTGTGGTAGGTTCATACTTCCAGATTTGCACTCGGTTTGCTGTCTCTTCCAATTTTGCTTAAAATGGGGCATTGGATGAGGGGCTAGAAGGCAGAAAAAAACACAGTGTGGTCCATCTTGGGGGCATTTAGTTGAATCAACTGTAAACTGAAAAACCCAAAACTTCAACTCACTCACAATTCAAATATTTCAAACCAAAAGGTTCTGGTGCCACTGGAGGTGAAGAGTTGGAATAAGAACCAATGCACAAAACCTATTAAAGCTCAAATTGACTTACAGAAGGAATGTGAATCACCAATCACTCTTACCCTATCAGACAGAGAAATGTGTATGCACACTTTAGGAAATAAGCAAACCACATTACATAAATAGAAAGAAAAAAAAAAAACAACTTGAGCCATACACTAAAAGAATGACATATTTAAAATGTTGAAAGCAAACAAATTAGTGGAAAAAATACACAAAAATAACATATCCTATAAACTAAGATTTTTATATCTCAAAAAGATGTCCTTCAAAAAGGAAGGGGAGAATGTGGGATTTCTGGAATGGCTGTGTGAAGAGGATGACAGGCCCTCTCCTTAGCAAAACAGTCATTTACTTGTAAGAATTATATTTTTAAAAAAATCTAACCAGGCTGATTGCAGTGGCTTGAGCTTGTAATCTCAGTGCTTAAGGAGGCTGAGGTTGAGGCGGGTGGATGCCTGAGGTCAGGCATTCAAAACCCACCTGGCCAACATAATGAAATCCGTCTTGACTAAAAATATAAAAAATAGCTAAATGTGATGGTGTGCACCTGTAATCCCAGCTACTTGGGAGGCTGAGGCAAGAGAATCTTTTGAAGCCGGAGGCGGAGTTTGCAGTGAGCCAAGATCGCACCATCTCACTGCCTTCCACCTCCATGTTTTGGAGGCTCTACTCTGCATAGGTGTAATCGAGGACACCCTAGATCCCCCTCCCTCTAGTTACTACTCTACAACTAAACCAAGACAAAATACTTCACATCACTAATTTTCAGGAATACTCTAATTAAATCCAAAAAGTGGTATCACTACACACTCACTGGAATGACTAAAATTACAATCTCTATCTCAAATCTGTTGCAGATAAATGGGATTTGGAGCTGTCATACACAGCTAATGGGAGTATATAATGTTTAAACAATTTTAGAAAAATTGTCCAGTTACCTAGTTGCTGACTCAACCATTCTATTTCTAATAATTTCCTTCAGATAAATAAAAAAGAATACCCAAATAATAACTGGTAGAGGAATATTTACAGCAGCTTTATTCATAAGAGACACCTCAAAATTAATTTTATTTTTTATTTTTATTTTTGAGACAAGCTCTCCCTCTGTCACACAGGCTGAGGTGCAATGGCACAGTCACTGCTCACTGCAGCCTTCACATCCTAGGTTCAAGTGATCCTCCCACCTCAGCCTCCAAAGTAGCTGGGACCACAGGCATGTGTCACCAAACCTGGCTAATTTTTGTATTTTTTGCAGAAACGAGGTTTTGCCATGTTTCTCAGGCTGGTCTCAAACTGCTGAGTTCAAGCAATCCATCCACCTTGGCCTCCCAAAGTGCTGGGATTATACATGTGAGTCACTACGCCCAACCCCAAAATTATTTTTTAAAAAACAAGGAAACTACACAAAAGTTTAAGGAAAAATAGATAAAAATTGTATTAGATTCGTACAATGGATACTACTCAGTAGTATAAAAAATTACAATACATACTGATAACTGAAATAACACAAATCTCAAAAACATTTTATCGAGGAAACCAAGCCAAGCCCAATAACATACACATTGTATGACTTATTTTTTATAAAGTTCAAAAATAGACAAAACCATTTCATGGTGATACGAATTGGGACAGATTTTTCTTTTGGAATGCAGGATTGACTGGAAGGAAGTGGTAGTCTATTGGAAGTATTTTATATCTTGATTTGAATATGGATTACAAAGGTGTACACATTTATTTAGATTTATTACATTGTACAGTTAAACCACATGCATTTCATTTTATGTAAATTTTACTACATAAACCAATATGCAAAAGTATGAAATACGATGTTCTGAGATAAATACCATGCATGAAAATGACATCAATAATATGATGTCATTGTTATTATTATTTATTATTATATTATTGTTATTTGAGACAGAGTCTTGCTCAGTCATTGGTTCAGTCATGGCTCACTGCAACCTGGACCTCCTGGGCTCAAGCAGTCCTTCCACCTCAAACCCTCAAGTAGCTGGGACTATGCCTCATCATGCCTGGCTAATATTTTAGTTTTTGTAGAGATGGGGTTTCGCCATGTTGCCCAGGCTAGTCTCAAACTCCTGGGCTCAAGCTATTGGCCTGCCTCGGCCTCCCAAGGTGCTGGGATTATAGGCATAAGCCATCATGCCTGGCCTCAAAATTACAATTTTTTAAATAGATATTTTGGAGTTAAAATTCAGAAAGCCTTCAAAATGGGACAAAAGTCATTCAATAGGAGTAGGTAAAAGTGAAGATATAAAATCCTTAGATGATCACTCAAGAAAATCAAACTTCCAGCTAATAGAATTACTAAAAGAGAGGATGAACGAAACTGAGGAGAAAATGTCAAGATAATAATGAAAGAAAATTTCCCAGAAATGACAGTCATATGCTACTGAATTTCCAGAACAATTTCAAGCTAGTCTTCCAGGTACAATGCTCAAAAGCATGAAGAAAAATTGGCCATCTGGACTCTGTTGGGGTCGCCACTGCCTCACCGAACATTAGATGTGATGCAGCCATGGCCACAGTCTCTGTTGTTGAAGCTTTTGTGCCAGGAGGTCATCTTTGCAGCCAGGCTGTTCTTGAAATCAGGACCCGAAGGTTACTTTTATTGTGTTGGAATTTCACTTCTTGAGCAGCTTACTTCCCAATCAAAAACTCGTGTAAATTATACTGAGTGGCAGAAATTTGGCTCATTACATATTTGTTGTGTATAGGTTGTTAATCCTATAGACTGTATGTTTTGAAGCATGTGAATTAAGGAAGACATTAAGCTGATGATTTAGGTTTCTAAATGCCATTAGCTGATTTTTTATTTAATCAGTTATCTTTAAAATAAAAAATAAAAAACCTTCCGAGCAGAAAGATTATATAAAATATAGAGTATTGGACTAAAATACATGTAAGTTGTGTTAGTTTAGGCAAGATCGATTACATATCTAGAAACCTATCATGAATTGATTGAGATGGATATTTAAGACATAACACAAAAGATGAAAGTACATCTTTTTGTTTCTTTCTAATAGAAAGAACACCTTTTAACTTTCTTGATTAATTTGTTCATGCTGCCAGTTTAATTTCTCTGTATATATTTAGAATTATTATGTAAATTGATGTTACATTATGGATGAAGTATGAAGTTTATATAAATTTGTTCATTGAAATTTTATTAAAAATATATGTAGGTGAGAACTCCACAGCAAAAATTAAATCAATCCATGTAGTTTTCTTGTAGTGTCTAACAAGGACAGATTTTAGACAAAAAATAAGAACACGACTGATTCTCTTTTTTATAAGACACTTATAAAAGAGAAACAAAATTAAATGTCAAGACTATAGAACTATTTTCAGTGCAGAGACATAAACCTTTAAAAGCAATTAAATGGGGGAGTACACTCACAACAGGTGTTTATGTAAGTGTAACCTTAATACGTATCACATACTAGGAAATTGCACTGATATATGCTAATTTTCCTTTGCATATTTAAAACAGTTTAATTTCCAGAGTTATTTTGTAAGAGATCATCTTATGATCTCTACCTATACTCAACACAACATTATACACAAAACTAAACTTTTTCCATGTTGCAAACAAACAGCTGATATTAAAAGATAAATAAATTTACTTTAAAAAGTATTTTTCTCAATATAATAAAAACATTCATTTCCTTGTGGTATTTATAAATATTCCGAAGCATTCATGATCATTAGTCCCCCCGATAGTAAAGTAATATAGAAGTTTTGGTCATAAATGATGATGAAGATATTTCTGTCCCTAGCTCCAAATCTGGTTCTCTCTCTCTCTGGGGCCTCTCAGATCTTATTACTGACATGTGTGGCAGGTTGGTTAATTCCTCTGTGTGTGAACTAGAGCACAATGAGGGAAAAATGAACAATCCTCTGGGAACAACTGAGCAGAGGTTTTTCTGGTAAACATCTAATTCATGATCACTGCTATATTTTAGCTGTTGAAATGAAATCTCCCTAGACAAAGGCAAGGCTATAAAATAATGGATCAATAAACTTTAAGATGCTTAAGTTACGGTGTTTAATCATATATTTGAATTCTATGGTATAAATTATGTTGAATGTGTCATAGGTCAATTGTTTTTGAACATATTATTTAACTACATAAAAGGCTATAAACATTTATTGCATTAATCATAGAGATTAAGAGATTCTATACATATTTATCATCTTTGAATTTAACAATAAAGTTTTTTTAACAAATCAAAAAATAATTTTCCTGTTTGACAATTTAAGGTTGGCTGTCAATATTGAATTATTGTAAATACATTTTTTAAAACATGCAATGTGGAGGAATTCTAACTTGAATTTCAATATGTTTTAACACCAGCCTAATTTTTTTTTGTTCAGTTGGTGTGTAAAAGATTGCATTTATATAACATGTAAAGACAATGTATTTGTGTAACATGTTGTACCTATATCACTGATTTATCTTTATTTTAAAACAGAAAATAGTGGGTAACTGTTTTAATAACTCATTTATTATAAAACTATTAATTTGATCTAGGTATTAAAAATGGATTACTTGGTATACTGTGTGTGGGTCAATTAAGTAATCTATGTTTCTTTTGATTTTCAAACTCTTATTTTTGCTTAGCAGATTGAAAACCAGAAACTTCGTTTTACATACCCATTTCTTTCATTCTTTCATTCAATGAGTTATAATTTAAAGCCTACTATGTGTAAAATACTGGTATGGAAGTGGTATCTGTATTAGTGAACAAGGAAGACATTGCCCTTGTGTTTTAGAGTCATAGACTAGTGGGAATAAAATGTGCAAAATCAATAATTCCTTAAATATTTATCGGATGCTTATCTTATGTTTTCCAGATTATTTGGTCTCCAAAATAATTTACTGTCTTTTTATCTTGCCCTATTCATACATACTACATAATAATACATACATATTACTTGAAATAGAGTACAATGTCAAATATATTAGGGAGAGTTAACTAGCCCAAGGCCTCAGACAAGTCTTTTCTAAGGGTATGACATTAAAATAATTATTTGTAATGTAATTGGATGAATGGGAGTCATTCAAATGGAGAAAATGACAGGCGTTTCTACTTTAAGGTAGCAGTATTCAGAATCCTGAGACAGCAATGAGCACACCACGTTCAAGAGTTGTAATGATCTATAAGGCTATGGCCCAGCAAACATGAGGGGATAATGGATATATACACAATTATTTAGGACCCTGTAAATTATATTAAGGATTTTTTTAAGTTTGGAATAAGTGAAAAATATTAAAAATATTCAGAAAAGGAAATGCTATTCCTATTGTTTACATGTTTGAAAGTCTCTTATTTATTTATTTTTTATATTTTGTCATAAACTTCCACACACAAAAGGTTTGATTCAGTTGGCATTTTCTGTTACTAATAAACTGATAACCAAGTAAATAAGAAATAATTTCTTTATAAAATAATTCTGTTATTAGAGTAGCTATATATAAATGGATTATTTCTCTTTCATGGATTTTTTTTTAGCTCCAGACATTAGTCCGTTTTCATAAATAATCAATTTCCTCTAAAGTCACTTTCTAAAGCACAATTGCTTATTAGTAGGCAGGTTGCTTATGAATCTTAGCCACAAATTAGGCTAGAAGTCTCTTTTTTGACATTTATAGATAATGAAAAATTGCTTAATATGACTTTGGTGATTGGATACAGGCCACAATACTGGTGATAGAAAATAAAAATAAAAAACAAAACGTTAGAATTCAAAAATCTAGTCTTAATAACCATACCAAAATTGATAATAAAAAGAACTGATGTGAGTAAATCTAAAGTGTCACTTAACATAAACTGTGTTTGGAAGAATTAGATTTACTAATTCTACCTCTTTGTAGTAGAAATGCTGCCTTGATCACACATGCCTACACAGGGTTGGAGTGGGAGGCTTAATCTAACTTAAAAATCACCATAAATTTTTATGGTAACACAGTACTCAGAATCTGACCGATAGTATTTACATAAACTATAAAATATTTTCAAAATATCTGCCAGGATAGCAAAGAAATAAATACAATATATTTTAAAATTTTAAGAAAAATATTTATTTCAAGTAAATGGTAGAACATTGTTCCTTTCTAATATGGTTTCATTACTTACATGAAATTATGAAAAATGATACTTATTGGAGAAAATCTAACAGTATTAAATTAAAACTGTTTTCACATGTAAAAAAAAAAGGTTTTTTTTGAGACAGGGTCTCGATCTGTCACCCAGGCTGGAGTGCAATGGCCCCATCATGGCTTACTGCAGCCTCAGCTTCCTAGGCTAAAGTGATCCTCCTGCCTCAGCCTCCCTAGTAGCTGGGACTACAGTTGTGCTCTATCACACTGGGCTATTATTTTTCCTAATTGTTAGTAGAGACGGTGTTTCACTATCTTGCCCAGGCTGTTCACATACTCCTGGGCCCAAGTGATCCTTCTGCCTCGGACTCCCAAAGTGATGGGATTACAGGTGTAAGCCACTGCATCTGGCCCTAAAATATTTTTTAATGAAAAAATTTGGAAAAAAAAAACTAAATGATTTTAGTTAACCTGAACAAAAACTGATAATTCTCCATGATGGCAGCAACTTAACTAATTTTGAGCACTGTATTCTATAAAAAGAAGGATGTTACACTGTCTTACTAAATATCCAAGTGTAAGCAGTCTGCTGCAGGATCAAGCTCCTTTCCTACCTAAGGTGTAGGATTCAGAACTGTCCACATGGGCTACTTGAGGAATTTTCATGAGGTGACCCCAGGCCTATATACCAAGTCATTCCATGAAGTCATCTCAATATTGAAATCCAGAGTTATAGTGAGAGGGTAAAGGGGCCAAGGTCCCAAAGTTCCCCAGTGAATAATCACCAAGATTTGTATTGCTTGGATATCTAATGATAAATGTGTGTGACAGCTCCCTGATATATTTCAACCTTCTGGTCTTCCCCCAGAAACCTAGGCCCACACAATGTGCTCTGCTTCTCAAAGTTAGAGTTGAAGGACACTGTAAAAGTCACCATACTTTATCCAGCTTTCTTCCAAATACTCGTTTACCTAATTTAACGCATGGAAGGTGTTTTATTTGTTTTGTATCACTGTGTTTTAGTCACTTATGCATGTGGCACATCAAACAAATAGGCAGCTGAAATATTCTTCCAACTATATAATGTATGTCAAGACTTACACCTTAAGAGCTTAAACAATAAAAAGAGAAATGTATTTCAGAAAACATTTATTTTGTATTTTACTATGTTGAAGTCAAAAGAAAATATTGTGATACACCTCTACATTTAATGTTTTACTTCAAAGAAAGAATTGCAATTTGGGATATACACAAACCAGGTGTTCTTTGGTGTGTCTGAGGAGCAAAAGGAAGGTTGGAGGCTTTATAAAAAGGAGAAATGCCTGTAATCCCAGCACTTTGGGAGGCCGAGGTGAGTGGATCACCTGAGGTCAAGAGTTGGAGACCAGCCTGACCAACATGATGAAACCAAGTCTCTACTAAAAATACAAAAATTAGATGGGCGTGGTGGCAGATGCCTGTAATCCTAGCTACTGAGGAGGCTGAGGTAGGAGAATTGCTTGAACCTAGGAGGTGGAGGTTGCAGTGAGCCGAGATTGCGCCATTGCACTCCAGCGTGGGCAACAGAGCAAGATTCTGTCTCAAAAACAAGTAAACAAACAAACAAAAAAAAAACAAGAAACAAACAAACAAAAAAGAAAAAGAAAGAAATGTTATGTATTGTTTCGAAAGAAAGTTGATCATCACCAGTAATGTTTTGGGGAACTGGCAAGCTCTGATTTGTGAGTGACAGCAGTGGGTAAAACTAGCCTTGGAGTCACAACATGTTGGTTCAGTTGCTATTAGATAAAATTCAAGTTCTGACAGGTAGTTTCAGCATCTGGACTTGGAGAAAATTTAATTCTTGGAACAGGTGCTGTGTGTCTGGAGTGCTTTTTCCACTGGCCAGTTGACTGATTTAGTTTAGTATGACAAAAATGACTCAATTTATATAATTGAGTCAACAAATTTTTGACTTGATTCCTTGAATTTTGAACATAGTTTTTAGTTTTTGTCATCATTTTTGTTATTTCTTTTCATTTTAGCAATAAAATTAAATGGCTGGCTTACTATTTTATATGATAAAATACATGTAATTATAAACCACAAATATACTAGTAAACAATTTTTGAAAATAAAAAAAAGACAGTCAGCCATACTTATCAATGTAGTAAAAATACAAACTTCATTTTACTGATTATTTAGTACAAACTGACTGTCACAAATGAAAAATGTTTTCCTGGCTCACAAAATTTCCTTTACGTATGATAACTCTAGCTTCACTTTAATCCCAATTAAAAAAAATAAATAAATATGGTGCACCTTCAAGAAATGTGCCCATTGTTCTGACAGCACCCAACCCAAATGAGAATATCACTTAATCTCTCTTTAAAATAATCCATCAAAGTGCAAAGCTTTTTATTTTATTTTATTTTCTTGTGTAAGAACATAACATGAGATATACACTCTTAAATTTCTGATTGTATATTACAATATTGTGGACTATAGATAGAAATGTTGTACAACAGATCTCTAGAATTTCTCGTCTTCATTAATTGAACATTATATCCATTGATTAATAACTCCTCTTTTTCCCCATCCCCCAGTCCCTGGCAACCATCATTTCAGTCTTCGATTCTATAAATTTGACTATTTCAGATTTATAGAATCATGAATTGAAATCATGCAGTATTTGTCTTTTTACGACTGGCTTGTTTCACTTAGTATAATGTCCTCAAAGTTTATCCATGTTGTTGCATATGTGAGAATTTTAAGTTGTTTCTACATCTTGGCTATTGTGAGTAGTGCTGCAAAGAATGTGAAAGTCTAATATCTCTTTGAGACACTGCTTTCAATTGTTTCAGATAAATAGACAGAAATGGGACTGCTGTATCATATTGTAGTTGTATTTTTCATTTTTTGAGGAACCTCCATATTGTTTTCCATAAAAGCTGCATCATTTTGCATTTCTACCAACAGTGTGCAGGGCTCCAGTATCTCCACATTCTTGCCATACTTTTTTGATAATAACAATCTTGACATAAATGAGGAGATACCTCATTGTGGTTTTGCTTTCATTTCCTGATGATTAGTGACGTTGGGCATCATTTCATATACCTGTTGGACATTTGTATGTTTTTGGAGAAATGTAGATTCAACTGCTTTGCTCAATTTTTAGTCAAGTTGTTTGATTTTTGCAATTGATTTGTAGTAGTTCTTTTATTTCTGGTGTGTGGAAATCGTTACTAAGATCAGTGTTGAGAAGCTTTTTCCATAGGTGTTATTTTAGGAGTTTTACAGTGCCAGATCTTATGTTTAAGTATTTTATCCATTTTGAGTTGATTTTTATGCATGGTGTAAGATAAGGGTCTAATTTCTTTTTTAAATTATTTTCTTTTTTGCATGTGGATATCTACTTTGATTTGACTACTTATGGTCTGTTGTGGTTCCATAAGAGTTCTAGAATTATTGTGTGTATTTCTGAAAAAAATGTTATTGGTACATTGGTAGCCTAATAGAGATTACATTGAATCTGTAGATTGCTATTAAGTTCCGAAGAAATAGAACACATGAATATACCTACAATTAGTATAAAAATTGAATCAGTTATCAAAAATCTCTAAAAAAAAAAAAAAGTCCAGGACTGCATGAATTCACTGATAAATTCTACCAACTACTTAAAGAATTGATGGCAATCCTTCTCAAACTCTTAAAAATTAAAGAGGAAAAAATACTTCCAACTTGTTTTATGAGGTCAGCATTTCCTTGATTCTAAAGCTCAAGGTACCACAAGAAAAGGAAACCATTGGCCAATAACCCTGATGTATATAGATGTGAACATCCTCAACAAAATCTTAGAAAACAAATTCCAACAGCACATTAAAAGGATCACATACCATGGCCATTTATTTACCCTTGGGATTCATTCCTGTGATGCAAGGATGGTTCAATATGCAAACATCAATTAATGTGATATAACATATTAGTAGAATTAAGAACAAAACTACATGATTATCTCAATAGATGCTGAAAAAGTGTGTGATAAAATTCAGCATAGCCAGAGTGATATACTGAGTAGAGGACTCAGGTAAGACCAATGGAAGCTTTTCACCTATGGATGCTATGATATAAAAATAAAACAAATGGGCTGGGCGCAGCGGCTCAAGCCTGTAATCCCAGCACTTTGGGAGGCCGAGATGGGCGGATCACGAGGTCAGGAGATCGAGACCATTCTGGCTAACACAGTGAAACCCCATCTCTACTAAAAAAATACAAAAAACTAGCTGGGCGAGGTGGCGGGCGCCTGTAGTCCCAGCTACTCGGGAGGCTGAGGCAGGAGAATGGCGTAAACCCAGGAGGCAGAGCTTGCAGTGAGCTGAGATCCGGCCACTACACTCCAGCCTGGGCGACAGAGCAAGACTCTGTCTCAAAAAAAAAAAAACAACAAAAAACAAACAAACAAAAACCACAAATTAACATATACACAAAATAACAAATAAACAAAATATACGTGTGTTGCTATAAGCCATGAAGTTTGTGGAAATATGTTACACAGCAATAGAAACGAAATCTCTTATACTCAGGCTGATAAATATTCCATTATTTTGTAGTAGCATCACCTGGAATACATGCATTTTTTAATTGTGAAGGTGAGAAAAAAACTGTTTAAGAAATAGGTGCTGATTACTCTAGGCTTCCCAAATTAACATATGTCACTTGAACCCATAACTATTCACTTGGCCTTCTAAGTGGAAAAGGGCTGAGTAATGTGAAAAAACAGATGACATATTTGCAGGGTACAGTTTCTAAGCTGTAATTCACCTTTCCTGTTGTCTTAGTTAGGGTTCTCTAGAGGGATAGAACTAATAGGATAGATGGGAGAGATAGATAGAAAGAAAGGGAATATATTAAGGAGTACTGACTCACATGATAAGAAGGTGAAGTCCCACAGTAGGCCATCTGCAAGCTGAGGAGCAAGGAAGTCTGTCCAAGATCCCAAACCTCAAAAGTAGGGAAGCAGACAGCGCAGCCTTCAGTCTGTGGCCAAAGGTCCGAGAGCCCCTGGCAAGTCACCGGTTTAGGTCCAAGAGTTCAAAAGCTGAAGTGCTTGGAGTCCAATGTTTGAGGTCAGGAAGCATCCAGCACAGGAGAAAGATGGAGACCAGAAGACTCAGGCCAGTCTAGTCTTTCCACATTTTGTGCATGCTTTTATCCTATCCACACTGGCAGCTGGTTAGATGGTGTCCACCCAGATTGAGGTTGGGTCTGCCTCTCCTAGTCCAGTGACTCAAATGTTAATCTCCTTTGGCAACACCCTCACACACACACCCAGAACAATACTTTGCATGTTTCAATCCAATCAAATTGACATTCAATATTAATCGTCACACCTGTTGGTGGTGGGGGGGGGCAAGTTTCTTCTTTCTTTCTCCATGTAGACTACATGAACCCTGTCCCATGAGAGATAACACAAAGTTTAAATTATGCTTGATCTTGAAATTAAAATCCAGAGAGTCTGGATTGTATGTAGTAGTATCCACAAAAGGCTGATAAGTAAGGTTAGATCATACAAAACCAATGTTTTTGGCCTACTCACATCCAATGTGCAATGATGGGACAGGGAAAGGCCAATGTAATTAATGTTCTCACTTGAATGTTCTTTGTTTATACTGATTTTCTCTTCAAGGAGTTATCTTTTTCACTATTCTCTATGATACGTGGCCCTAAATGTTTACTTTCATTGTTTTATTATCTTGCTTAGTTATATACGAAGTGTTTGAGAATATTATCCACTAAGGATAAGCAGCTTAGTACATATCTTACCCAGAGCTCTTTGAAGGCTCAAGGTCACCTGAAATATAAGCCTGTGACAGAAAGAGGCAGTGACATTGTGGTTATATAGGAGAATGTCCTTATTTGTTCCAGGGAGTGATCAGACATTATGTTGGACAGGTACACTCAAATAGTTCAAAAAGATAAGTTATTCATACCACCCTTGAAACTAGATTGTGTAATTTGGGAAATATATTGAAATTAACAAAGATAAGGAAGAGGAACAAGAGGAAGAAAAAGAGAGCTACATGGAAAACAATCAAGAAAGGCTGAACATGAATAGCCGTATCTTTGAAGTGAACTTTCTGGAATTTTCAATTTACAGAAAAGGGCACAGACATGAAAAAGAAAATGATATGAGTGTCTTTCTGTACTGAAGAGAAAGTTGACTAAACTAATGCAATTTCAGAGGGTAGAGAGATCACAAGTGCTGTGAGACCCAAATTGTGAACGAAATTTAGCTTTAATGCATTTGCTGACCTTTGAAATTATCCATTATAGGATGGAACTTTGGTAAATAAAACAAAAAGTAACAGCATTCTGTTCCCAGACCCTTTTCAATGATATGACAACTGGTAAAAGTTATTAAAAATTAAAAACATTCAAAGTCTATGAAAACTGTCCTAAAGACATATAGAAAATGAAGAAAAACTTATTCAAGGGAATCTGCTGTATTTAAGACACATTTAACAGAATTGCAAAACTTGCACACTGAAAACTAAAAACAAATTTTTACATAAATTAAAGGTGACCTAAATAAATGGAAAAAAAATCCATATTCATGGAAAGGAGATTTAATATAGTTAAATTGATAATATTCCTCTGCTTGATTACTGATTCAATTTAATCTCTATCAAAACCTCAGATGCCTTCATAGAAACTTATCTTTAATTTCATATGGAGACCAGGTGTGGTGGCTCACCCCTGTAATCCCAGCACTTTGGGAGGCCAAGGCGGGCAGATTACTTGAGGCCAGGAGTTCCAGACCAGCCTGGCCAACATGGCAAAAACCCATCCCTACTAAAGATTCAAGAATTAGCCAGGCATGGTGGTGCTTGCCTGTAATCCCAGCTGCTTTGGAGGCTGAGGCACAAGAATCACTTGAACCTGGGCGATGGAGGTTGCAGTGAGTGGACATTGCCCCACTGCACTCCAGCCTGGGTGACAGAGAGAGCCTGTCTCAAAGAAAAAAGAAAAACAATCCTGGAATACTAGAAAAAAGCTGCAAGACTCACATTTCACAATTTGGAAGCTTATAAAAAATGCAATAACCAAGACAGTATGGTATTAGCATATGAGTGACATATAGATTCATGCAATAAAATGGAGACCCCAGAAATATAGCCTGATATTTATGCTCTACTTTACTTTTTATCCATAGTGGAAACAGAATATCTTTTTTTAAACTTTCATACCTTTTTATGTGTATTAGTTTACGCTCTATATTAGTAAAATGCAAAAATAGACAATATCTATAAGAAATACAGAAATATCTCAGATAGAGATCATTTATAAGAAAAAATATGTCTCATTGGTAGAATATTCACAATATCAGGATGTAGAATTAATATAATCTCTTGTATTCTTTAGATTTTGTTATCAGAGAAACCTTACATGAATATATTTTTTTTTAATGTCACATTATCTGGTATGTTAAAAAAAATAGAACAAGATGAGCAAACAAATTTATATTATTCCCACACTATTGCCAGCAATAGGGAAGAGAGCACACAGCAGGTCTGGATACTCAGTTCTGAAACACAAAAGGCGGGAGCATTTGTAAATGCTGAGCTGAGCTAGTGGAAAAGTATTGGAGGACCTTTGGCAGGAGGTTGATCAATGAGATGTATCCAGCACACTAAGTTATTCCTGAGTTTGCAAATGCGTTTTCTCTATGTTTGCTAATTGGTTTTACCCAAAGGAAAAGTACACAAGGGAATAATACTATTCAACCTTAAAAAAAGAAGCAGATCTAATCATTTGTGACAACATGGATGAACTTGGAGGACATTATGCTAAGTATATAAAAAAAAAAACAGACACAAATAGACAAATGCCACACCATCTCTCTCATAAGTAGAATCTAGAAAGTTGATCTCATAAAAGTAGAGAATACAATGGTGGTTACCAGGGACTTGGGGGTTGGTGCTGGAGTGAGGAGATATTGGTTATAGGATACAAAATTTCAGTTAGACAAGAAGAATAATTTCAAGAACTCCACTCTACAACACAGTGACTATATTTATATATATTTATATAGAGTTATTATATAATTACAGTGTATCATACTTTAGAAAGTTGATAGAAGAGTAGATTACAAGTGCAATTGTGATGCATTTTCTCACCACAAAAATGTTTGTGAGATAATGCATATGTTAATCTATATGCTAACATAACATAGCTCATTTTAGTCATTCACAGTGTATACATATTTTAAAAACTTCAAGTTGTACATGATACATACATGTAATTTTTATTTTTTAATTTAAAATTAATTAATTAATTAAAAACCAGAAAGGTAAACTTTCTCCTAACTTCTTGAAAGGAGGTGGTTAAGCTCCAAGTTAGGCTGACTGTCAGCTCCTACCCTCCCACAGAGCCAGGGAGCTAGGATGCTATTTTTTCCCTGATGATGACTTTCAAAGGAATAGCTCCCAGGTCCTTGAGAAAGACAGTCCCGGGTTGTAAAACTGGCAAGAGGTTTTCAAAAGATTTACATTTCAAAGGGATGCAGAAAGAATTTAACATTACACGTGTCCTAAACTAAGTGCTCTAAGAAAAAGGAAATGAGATAGACAAGAAGTAATGCAACAGTTAATGTTATGTAAACACCAACAACTTTATATGTTAGGAAACATTAGTATTATCTGCTTGAGGCAGAGAAATAAAGTTTTATTTTGGCGAAAGTTATTTAAAATTTGTGTTTAATATGCAAAGTCCAGCATGTCCATCATTCTGAGTTTCTTAAGTCCTCCCAAATGTGTGACTGTTCACCAAACTATACAATATCGGTTTTTGATGATGAATTAACTATTGTATGTTACATTTTGTTATTTTGATGAGGAGTTATTTTATGCACAAGAATAGTATCATTGATTCAATGGTTTATTTCCTGTTAAATGTTAAATTATTATAGAAATCTAGCTTGTTGATCCCTAAGAATACATATTACCCCTTCACCTGGTTAATGTTACCAAGATTGTAGATCTAGTATTTAGGAAGAAATAGCAGGACTAGCTGTGCAGATTCAAATGTTAAGTAAATGTGGACAGGAATCTCACAGAAACTAACAAAATTGCCTGTGAGTCTAAATAGAGAGCAAACACATTATTCCAAGTGGAAGGCTGAAAAAACTGACTGTGCTGAGCCTCCCTAGAAAAACAGGGCCTGGTTGACACACACAGAAAATTCATGTTTCATGTCCAAGGAATCTAAAGATCATTGGCATACTCATATATATATTTTTTTTAATAATATACCTTATATGTTAGTCTGTTCTCACACTGCTACAAAGAACTATTTGAGACTGGGTAATTTTAAAGAAAAGAGGTTTAAATGGCTCAGTTTCACAGGCTGTATAAGATATAAGAAGCAGGGCTGGGAGGTCTCAAGAAACATACAATCATGGCCGAAGGTCAAAGGGAGAGCAAGCACATTTCACAGGGTGGTAGGAGAGACAGCGAGAATAAAGGGGAAGGTGCTACACACGTTTAAAGCAACCAGATCTCGTGAGAACTCACTCACTATCATGAGAACAGCAAGGGGGAAATCCACCCTCATGATCCAATCACCTCCCACCAGGCTTTTCCTCCAACACTGAAGATCATAATTGAACATGAGATTTGGGAGGAGACACAGAGCCAAGCCACATCATCTTAGGATATTTCGAATTCAGTGCAACCATGAGTAAAACCCATCTCCTATGTACACTTTCAGTTGTACTCAGTGGATGTCATTCTCAAAAACAGCAAATACACATATGTGTTTTAAAATCTAGAGTTATAATTTTGCTGCATGGGTTCTTGTAAACAAACATTTCTGACACCATAGGTTAACTTTATTTTATATTTTTAAAACACCATCATTCCTCTTCCTTTCAGCCTTACCCACAACTCTTCACTCTAATCCTATCACCCTGTTCAAGCCCTTCGCATCTCAGTGTTGGATGGCTGTAGTAGACTCCTAGCAGTTTGCTGCCCAAAGTGTGGTTCAACAGCAGCAACATGAGGGTCACCTAGGAGCTCCTTAAAAATACGGAATCTTAGACCCCACCCGAGTTCTCCTGAATCAGAGTATAGACTTTAGCAAGGTTCCCACATGACCTCTACGCACCTTAAATTTTGAAAAACCTTCTCCTAGCCTGCCTCTCTCTATTCTATTCTCTTGTTAGTTTCTCCACTTCTTAATATAATGCTGACTTTTTATAGAGCAGCCAAAATTGCAATGACATTACATAAGCATTGGTAGTGGCCACATTATTTTTAATAACAATAATTTGATTAAGAATTCTAGTTCTGGGTAACCAGGTAAAAATGTCTTTTTTATTTTATTTTTCCTCTTCTGTAAAAATACAACATCCCTGTTCCTGGCCAGGCGTGGTGGCTCACATCTGCAATCCCAGCACTTTGGGAGGCCTCGAGGGATCATGAGGTCAGGAGTTTGAGATCAGCCTGGTCAACATAGTGAAACCTTGTCTCTACTAAAGATGCAAAAAATTAGCCAGGCGTGGTGGCATGCACCTGTAATCTCAGCTACTCAGGAGGCTGAGGCATGAGACTCACTTGAACCTGGGAGGCCGAGGTTGCAGTGAGCTGAGATCGCATCACTGCACTCCAGCCTGGGCGACAGAGCGAGACTCCGTCTCAAAAGAAAAAAAAAATGCGATGTCCCTCTGAGCCCCCTTACATTTCAGAACAGAGCTATCCCTTCTTCTTGTTTGTTCTGCAACTTCGAGCTCCTGTCTTCTATGCTCACATCAGCATACATATATATGTGAGCCTCTTCACATTCTACAAACTAGTTTTTAAAATCTAGTGGTTAAAGAAATCATCATGTAATATCACATAGTGGGTAACCTCTAATTCAATCTATAACATAAACTAAAACTCTGATACATAAATTCCTAATATACCACTCTCAGAAAGTCAACCTCAGATGTCCTTCAAGAATTGTAGAATTTTACAGGGAAGAAACAGACCCTGAAATAAACAACCCTTATTTTAGAAATGTCAAAATCAATGCTAGGAAAAGATTCAAAGTTAGAAAGTGGCAGATCTATGATTAAAATTCGGATATTTCAATCCTTTAGTTTCTATCCTTCCATGATTGTTAGTTTAAAACTGTTTTACTTAGTTTTGAATTTTGTCCTTATTTCTCCAGCTTCATGTAGTAGTTAAGAACATGAACATTGAAATTAAGCAATCTTAAGGTTGAATCCACAGTCCATTCTTTCATTTAAGTAAGGCTCTGTACCAGTAGTTTAACTTCTTTAAGCTGTGCCATGCTGTTATTAAAATACTGAGTATCTTGTAGGTTTGCTATGGGTATTAAGTGCAATGATGCATATGAAGCAATTAGCATACTGATTGTTCCAAATAAATGTCAACTATTATGTAATTACCACTATCATAATGTATTCAAACTTATTTAACCAATATTATTACCATATTTTATCTGATGAGGCAGACTAGTATCTTCTTTCACATGTATATCCTTATATAACCCCTTCCATGCATATGTAGATATTGTTTCTAAGATTTATTAGGCAATCTATCAAATGCCAGTCTTTTAGAAAGCTGATTAGATTTCAGTCATTCAAAAAACAAAATATAGGAGTGTAGGTTCATTTGGGTAAAGTTTTTTCTGTTTTCTTTTTATCTTAAACTCATATTACATTTAGCTCATTGGACCTTTATGCTGTTTTCCTTCCCTAGAAAATACTCCCTTTCCCTTCATCTGATTAAAAAGTTCTTCCATTTTCATTTGCAAATTCTACCTTTTCTAGAGAGTCCACATACTCCCCTTGTTTTCCGAGTTTTTATTAAGTTTATCACTAAAACAATGTGGGGGTGAAAAGGTGTAATACCTTTTCCTCATCCATTTTAAGGTACAGAGCCAACACCCTTGTAACAGAAGACATTAACAAGAGAACAGCATAACACATTTATTTATTTTTTAATTTTTAAAAACTTTTCAATTTTTTTTTTTTTTGAGATAGGATCTTGCTTGTTGCCCAGCCTGGAGTGCAGTGGTGCAATCTCAGCTCACTGCAACTTCCACCTCCTGGGTTCAAGCAATCCTCCCACCTCAGCCTCTCGAGTAGCTGGGACTACAGGTGTGTGCCCCCACACCAGCTAATTTTTGTATTTTTTTTTGTAGACATGGGGTTTCACCATGTTGCCCAGGCTGGTCTCCCTGAGCTCAAGTGATCCGTTCGTGTTGGTTTTCCAAAGTGTTGGGATTACAGGTGTGAGAAACTGCGTCCGGCCTACGTTTATTTAATAAAAGTTTTATGTGACATGGGAGCCTTCGGACATTGTATTTTTATGTGTAGGTTTGATGAAGAATAGAGAGCCATGTAGAAATGTGATTGAACAAAAAGGCTATGCTCTAAGGGAAATAGACTAGGGAAGACTTACCAAGGCCGGTTTGTTGGAATTCTTCTTGGCGTCTTTGTGTGGCACTTCTTCCCCCCAGGCATGGAGCAGGCCACGACTGGAATGAGGGTCTTATGGCCCATTTTCAGGGGAAGCAGATCAGAAAGTATCCTCTCTTGCCTTTATGGCTTGCTTTGGGGAAGAGGAGTTCTAGTTCTATGACCAGCTTGAGGAAGCAATGGGGGAAGAAGAAAGGAGGATGAGAAAAGATCAGAGATAACCTCTTGCATCTGAGGCCCTTCCGGTCAGTCTCCTTTAGTTGAAAGCACTAAGTGTGCCAAAACACCATACTTGTGGTTTCATTTTATGAGCTCAACACCACATTGTTGTACATTCATTTTTTTTCTTCACTAAAAACGTTTTAGTTTCTTTGGTTGCAAGCTACTAAAAACCAGGAGAAAAATAAGTATTTTATTTTGTTTTGTTATTTCCCCTGATTTTTAGCAAATTTTTTGAAGCAAAATAAATACACAATTATATACTAGTGTCATATTTAAATTTGAGAGATTGAAAGAGGTCAGGTTAAGCCGGTGTAATTTGAAGTTAGCTTATGTGAATGGAAAAAATGACCGGTAAGAATCACGCATTGCCTACTTTGAATTAGATTCTTAACCATGTAGTGACTTTGCAAAATTAATAAGCAATTTTTATTTATATAAGAGGTAGCTAGACAGCCTTGTTTAAAATTTGAAAGAGAGTTTGGAGAGAAATGTTTCCCATCAAGTCCCTTTTTATAAAAAATAAAAAACCTAAATATATGACCAAAATATCCATTCACTTTATATATGCACTTCTAATTTTTCTGCTATTGAAATTATTTCTGTACTGGATTCAGGGCATCTGCTATGCCATTGGATTGTAATCTGTTCATTACAATATAAAGATCTCATTGGTGTATCTCTATAATTATTCAAGAAGTAAATAAGGAAATAGCTAATGAGATATGATGAGTAGGCAGCTATCCCTGTTAATATTAATTGTGGAAGCTCTGGACAAACTAACATTTGACCTTCTTAACTGAGTAGCTTGCCTCCAACACTCATAACCAATGTACATACATGATCACTTGGCTATCAATACGCATAACCATCTGTTATGATGGCAACGTGCCTGCTCTTAAAATACTGTGACAGTGTAGTCTGCAGGTGCCAGCTAAATCGATTGGCAGCCTGAAATTTTGAAAGCACTTTCTCTTTCTCTGCAGAAAGCAAAGACACATTAACACCCACATGGCTTCTTACCATCACAACACCTGTGCATTGTTTTTAGGCCAAAATATTTATGGCAGGGGCAATAGAGAATACTTGTGAAAAATTAGTGAGGATCTATTACGAAAGAACTATATTATGTTACATCTTGATATGATTTAAGAATTGATCTTATATATTTAAGAGCATAACACAACTGTGCTTATGAAAAGTCATAACAAGATTTTAAGAAAATAAAATTAATGCTATTGATACCATTTTTGGAGGGGTCAGGGTGAATCTGTATATATAAAACCACCAACTCATACAGCACATAGTTCAGAGGAAGTTCCTATGCTAAATATACTCTTGCTTTAGAATCCTGAAGCAAGGGACAGGAGAGGGCTAGAGGAGAAGAAGAAAGCTACTTAATTATAATTCTAAGATTCTACTATTAGCAGGCTTTATGATGCATGACATATGATTACATTTCCCCAATATTCTCTTCTATTTCATTCTCTCTGTTCATACGCAACATGCCAGATAAAAATTATTAATATCCTGAAGTTTTTGCCCCCCACTATGCTCAAAGTTGGAATCTGAAATGTTAATGTTCCCAGTTTCGTCATAGAGGGAGGGCAAAAAATTACCCTTCACAAATGTTTCATACATTTTCCACTCTGTTCAAACTGCATTCTTCCAGGAAACAAACAGTTCATCTTTTGGATTTACAAAGCTGCTAAGCAGTAGTAGATTCTGCATCAGAAACAGTCTTGTGCTCTGCCTCTGGTCTGTGATTGGATTTACAAAGCTGGTAAGCAGTAGTAGATTCTGCATCAGAAACAGTCCTGTGCTTTGCGTCTGGTCTGTGATTGGATTTACAAAGCTGGTAAGCAGTAGTAGATTCTGCATCAGAAACAGTCCTGTGCTTTGCGTCTGGTCTGTGATTGGATTTACAAAGCTGGAAAGCAGTAGTAGATTCTGCATCAGAAACAGTCCTGTGCTTTGCGTCTGGTCTGTGAGCGTAGATACGCTGACATGTTTGGAACAGTGATGGATCCCAGAAGCAGCGAGAGGAATTGAGCAGCGCACCTTCACCAGCTGCCCGTCCGTGGTTTTCCAAGTGGGAGCCCCAACACCATCACTAAAAACAACACAAGATTCATCAAGAGGATTATTGACGGGGTTTTGACAGTGACCTTGAATTTTACCCACTGGGTAAAGTAGGAATTCCCCGCTTAGCTTCCAACCTGATGCTGCTGAAGACTACACAGAGGAGTACAGAGTCTCTCCAAAAAGTGAAAACAAAAGAGGCCTGGCGCAGTGGCTCACGCCTGTAATCCCAGCACGTTGGGAGGCCGAGGCGGGCGGATCACAAGGTCAGGAGATCGAGACCATCCTGGCTAACATGGTGAAACCCCGTCTCCACTAAAAATACAAAAAATCAGCCGGGCGAGGTGGCGGCACCTGTAGTCCCAGCTACTCTGGAGGCTGAGGCAGGAGAATGGCAGGAACCCAGGAGGCGGAGCTTGCAGTGAGCTGAGATCACGCTACTGCACTCCAGCCTGGGCGGCAGAGCGAGACTCCATCTCCAAAAAACAACAACAACAAAACAAAAAACTGAAAAAAAGTTTTAGTTTTTCATGAAAAGCTCAAATGTCACTGGACCTATGCTTTCAATATTCTTGAATATACCATCCTCATTTGACAAGTGAGAGATGTTAAACGTGTCCCACGCTTTTATTCATCAAATCAGAGTTCACCTGCCCCAAGATGGGACTAGCAGGCCAGAGTCACAGGATCTTGTTGGTCTGAGAGAATTTGTTGCTAGCAGATATACCCTAAAATAAATAGTAAAAGAAGTTCTTTAAGTGACCATAGATGGTAATTTCAATTCATACCAGACAATCAAGTAATAGTCATAGCAACTATATAACTACAAAACACTATACAGATAGGTATTTATCACACTTTCTTCTCTCAACTGATTTAAAAATCAATGGTATAAAACAATATGTATATAACTGTATTGCTGGGCCCAGAACATATAAAAAGTTAATATATTTGGCAATAGCAGCATAACTAAGACAGGTGGGAGCAAAGTTACATTTGAGTTAAGAAAATGACTTCACATGACTACTTAAATCCACAGAAACAAATGAGGAGAAAGAAAATACATAAGAAGATTAAGATAACAAACACTATGCATATGTTCTTGTTCTCTTATTTCTTAACTTCTTTAGCAGATATAAAATTATAAAGTAATAATTATAATAATATATTTTCGGTTTATAACATATATAGATGCAATATGTGTAAAAGGAATAACACAAAAAGACAGTACAAAAGATAGGGCTATAGAGGAACACATTTTCTATGTCTCACAAGAATAAAGTTAGTGTAAAACTGAAGTAGTTTATCTTAAATTAAGAAGTATATTGTAGGCCAGGCACAGTGGCTCACGCCTGTAATCCCAGCACTTTGGAAGGCAGAGGTGGGCGGATCACGAGGTCAAGAGATCGAGACCATCCTGGCTAACACGGTGAAACCCCGTCTCTACTGAAAAATATATAAAAAATTAGCCAGGCGTGGTGGCGGGCATCTGTAGTCCCAGCTACTTGGGAGGCTGAGGAAGGAGAATAGGGTGAACCCAGGAGGCGGAGCTTGCAGTGAGCCGAGATTGCACCATTGCACTCCAGCCTGGGCGACAGAGTGAGACTCTATCTCAAAAAAAGTATATTGTAAGTTATAGTATAACCACTAAGAAGTTAACTCAAGAATATAGTGAAAAAATTGTTGAAATAATTAACATGTAACATTAGCAGCTATTCTCTTAATGGAAAAAAGAAAGCTTTAAAGAGGAATAGACAGGCAAAAAAAAAGATATGGAAAATATAGAACGGCTGTAAAATGCAAAGGCAAATCCAACTATATAATAACAGTAGATGAAAACAAATTAAACAATCTCATCAAAATGTAGAAATTGTCAGACTAGAGGATTAAAAAGCTCCAACTATATTCTGTCTATATGATGCAAAATTTATATTGAAATAAAGAAATAAATTGAAAGTAGCAGTATGGAAAATGATTTGTCATGCAAACAGCAACCTTAAAACATTTGGAGTCACTTTACAAATTTCATATAAAATAGACTTTAGAGAAAAGCATGATACTAGAGATAAAGAAGAACATTTTATAAAGATTTAAAAATCACCACAATTGAAGGTATAGCAATTAGAAACACATATGCACCTCAGAGAGCCCCTGAATGCATAAAATACCTAACAAACTGAAGGGAAGAATAGGCAACTCAAAAATAATAATTAACAGCGCACTGTCAATTACAAACAGAACAATTTTGCAGAAGCTTTTAATGTCAGAACCAAAGATATCACAAGAAAAAAACCCTACAGACCAATATTACTTATAAATATAAACAAACAAAATTATACTCAAAAAAATACCAGCAATCTAGTAATAAATAAAAAGGATTTTATACCACGACCAAGTTGAATTTCTTCCAAGAATGCAAGGGTGGTTTAGTATCTGAAAATCATTTAATATAATTCATTATATCAATAAAATAAAGAGTACAATATAAGGGATCATATAAGACAAAAAATATTTGACAACTTTTGACATCCTTTTGTGATTTAAAAAACTATTTAAGTAAACTAGAAATAGAAGTAAACTTTTTGAGGCTGGTAAGAGACTATCTAAAAAGGCATTCAGATTGGAAAAGATATAAAACTATTTCTATTGTAGATGGTATAATCTTGTATGTAGAAAATTCTAAGTAGTTAATTTAAGAATGTACTAGATAGAACCAATAAATAAATTTAACAAGGTTGCAGGATACCAAATCAGTGTACAAAAACCGATTGTGCTTTTATACAATACCAATAAAAATGCAATTAAAACAATTTAATTGTAATAATGAAAAAAGCATTAAACACTTAGGAATAAATTTAACAAAAGAAGTATTAAACTTATATTATGAAAACTAAGATATGTAGTGGAAAAAATATTAAAGATGACTTAAGTAATTTGAAAAATATTCCATGTTCATAGATCAAAAGACTCAGTATTGTTAAAATAGAAATAATCTCTAAATTGAAAAATACATATTAAAATTCCAGTCATCTTAGTTGCAAAAATTAAAACTAATCCTAAAATGTATATGGAAATTCAATCTACTCAGAATAGCCAAAGCAATTTTGAAAAAGAACAATATTAGAGAACTCACAATTCCTAATTTTGAAACTTAGGACAAAGCCACTTTAAGCGACACAGTATTTCACTGACAGACGGTAAACCTAGAGATGAATGGAACAGAATTGAGATTTCTGAAATAAAATGTCACATTTTCAGTCATCTGATTTTAGACAAGCGTTCTAAGACAAATCAATAAGGGAAAGAATAGTATTTTGGACATCCATACGTAGAAGAACAAAGTTGGGCACGTTCCATATAGCATATATAAAATTTTGTTCAAAAGGAGTAAAAATTATTAATATATGTGCTTAATCTATAAAATTATTAGCAGAAAATATAGGGTGAAATATTTATGAATTTTTAGATTATAGATTTGAAGATATGACATCTAAAGTAACAGTAACAAAAAATAAAATAGGTTGGATATCATCAAAGGTCATTATCAAGAAAGTGAAAAGATACCCCAGAGAATGGGAGAAAATGTTTGCAAGTCATGTATCTATCTGATAAGAAGCTTCTTTCCACATTGTATAAAAATATTTCTGCAACTCAATAATAAAAAGACAACCCCAAGAGATCGAGACCATCCTGGCCAACATGGGGAAACTCCGTCTCCACTAAAAAAGAAAAATACAAAAATTTGCAGGGCGTGATGGTGTGTTCCTATAGTCCTAGCTACTCAGGAGGCTGAGGCAGGAGAATTGCTTGAACCTGGGAGGCAGAGGTTGCAGTGAGCCAAGATTGCAATACTGTATGTACTCCAGCCTGGCAACAGAGTAAGATTCCGTCTCAAAAAAAAAAAAAAAAAAGAAAAAAGAAAAAACAATCTGATATTTTTAAATGGGCAAAGGGTCTAAATACACATTTTTCCACAAATGATATATAAGCATTTATAGCCAAAACATTAAAAGATGCTCAATACCAGACACATGAGGAAATGTAAATTAAAACCACAATGAGATTTCATCTCATACATACCCACGAGGGAGCCTATGATTTTTTTTTTTTTTTTTTTTTAAAGAGCAGCAAGGTAATTAAAAGTATTGGTGAATGTGTTGATATAGTTTGAATGTATGTCCCTGCCTAAATCTCATGTTGAAATGTAATCCCCAATCTTAGAGGCGGGGCCTAGTGGGAGATGTTTGGATCATGGGGACAGATTCCTCATGAATGGCTTGGGCCGTCTCCTTGGTGATAAGTGAGCTCTTGCACTGAGTTCATACAAGATCTGTTGCTTTAGTCTGGCACTGTGGCTCACGCCTGTAACCCCAGCACTCTGGGAGGCCAAGGCAGGCAGATCATTTGAGGTCAGGACTTCCAAGACCAGCCCGGCCAACATGGTGAAACCCTGTCTCCACTGAAAACACAAAAATTGGCCAGGCATGGTGGTGGGTGCCTGTAATTCCAGCTACTCAGGAGGCTGAGGCAAGAGAATCGCTTGAACGCGGGGGTGGGGAGGGTGGGGGAGGTTACCACTACACTCCAGCCTGAGCCATAGAGTGAGACTCCATATCAAAAACAAACAAACAAAAACAAAAAACAAACAAAAAAACAGATCTGTTGGTTTAAAAGTGTGTGGTAGTGCCGGACGCGGTGGCTCACACCTGTAATCCCAGCACTTTGGGAGGCCAAGGCAGGTGGATCACCTGAGGTCAGAGTTCGAGACCAGCCTGCCCAACAGGGAGACAACCCGTCTCTACTAAAAATACAAAATTAGCTAGGTGTGGTGGCATACACCTGTAAAGCCAGCTAATCGGGAGGCTGAGGCAGGAGAATTGCTTGAACCCAGGAGGCAGAGGTTGCACTGAGCAGAGATGGCGCCATTGCACTCCAGCCTGGACAAGAGGGAAACTGTCTCAAAAAAAAAAAAAAAAAAAAAAGTGTGTGGTAGTTTCCACCCCCCATGTTGCTCTCTCTTGATCCTGCTTTTGTCACATGACATGCCTGCTCCCACTTCACCTTCTGCCATGAGTAGAAGCTCCCTGAGGCCTCCTCAGAAGTCAAGCAGATGCCAACACTACACTTCCTTTAAAGCCTGCAGAATTGTGAGCCAATTAAACCTCTTTTCTTTATAAATTACCCAGCCTCAGGTACTTATAGCAATGCAAGAATGGCCTAACCCACAGATATGGAGATATTGGAAACTGGAAACCTCCACTTCTGGTATGAATATTGAATGGTGCAGAACTGTAAGAAGTACATTTCTGTTGTTTATAAGTCACTTTGCTTATGGTATTTTGTTATAGCAGCCTCACAGGACTAAGACAGTTCTAAAATAGATCTTGACAATGATTACAAAACTCTGTGAATATATTTTTAAAAACAATAACTTTTGTACTTTAGATGGGCTTATTGTATACTGTGTGAATTATGTCTTAATAAAGCTATTTTAAAAATTATCCAGCTTTGATCTATAAATCCCTCTCTTCCTGAGCACATATTCACCCACAGTTTAATGCCCCAGTAAAATGTCAAGAGCTTTTCTGCCAGAGAATTCACAAAAACGTGAAATGAGAAGAGGGGCTAGATGCCAACTCAAAGTTTGTGAGGGATACGAACACAATATGAGAAGAGACAAACACAGACCTATTTCAGGATAAACAGTAACAAACAAGTTTTTAGTTAGAAATTGTGTCAGTGATGATTAGTTTTATTTTGTAGGTAAGGATGCTACAGAACTATGCATTTAAGTGGCTTGGTCACGATTACATGACTGGTGAGGTTCAAAGTCAATTTGAAGAGATGATTCTACGGACTTTCTGACAAGTGCTTCCTTAGCTTCTTTAGAATGAATCCACTATTAATCATGAGAAGATAAGAATAAAATTAAAAACTTTTCTATTAGTTCACCTCCCAATGCTATCTAGTGTAAATAGCAAAAGGAGTCATTATCTCTTGTCTACTGTATATATTTAAGTAATTTTCATCATCTACTCTCCATGCATTACTTGTATTTGTCAACTGTCATTTCTTCAAATAGAAGCTGACATTTCAAATATCAATCTAAGTTTCCATTCTAGAAACTGGTATTTTAACTGCAGTCAGTCATGATTAGTTGGGAACTCTGTTCAGTGAAGCAATGAATATTGATAATTATAATTGAGAGGAAATGGCTACTGTTATAGATGTCAGGTTGGTAAGTGTACCCTGCAGTCAAAGGCAAGCTGCTAGTTTATTTCTGCCTTCATCTTAAGAATAAGAATGTTTCACCCTGATGTAGTTTCTTAATCACTTACAGAAGTGAGAGTGTTGAGTTTATATGCATAGTAGATTTCCAAAATGTACACAGAAATTTATCAATAATGATTGTATCTGTGAAGGACTGAAGTGATTGCCATGACTTTTTACTGAAGCCTTCTTTTTTTTTTTTTTTTGAGACGGAGTCTTGCTCTGTCACCCAGGCTGGAGTGCAGTGGTGCAATCTCAACTCACTGCAGACTCCACCTCCCGGATTCACACCATTCTCCTGCCTCAGCCCCCGAGTAGCAGCTGTGACTACAGGCGCCTGCCACCATGCCCGGCTAATTTTTTGTATTTTTAGTAGAGACGGGGTTTCACCGTGTTAGCCAGGATGGTCTCGATCTCTTGACCTCATTGATCTGCCCGTCCTTGGCCTCCCAGAGTGCTGAGATCACAGGCATGAACCACCACACCTGGCCTGTATCCTTCTTTTTACATGTACATATATTTATATTTGCAAATAAATGAAATGAAATGAAATTATAAGTTGACGGAATGAACCTTGGCATCAGATCTGCTAAAATAATCAGCATGTTATCTATTTGCTTCTCTAGATCCATGTCTCTCAGAATCAGGATATAGTTCATATAGCCAGAAGGATGAAATATGGTGATTAGGCTGAGTAAACTACATACTCAAAGCTGGTGTGTGATGGATGGTTATCAGTATTCCAGACTTACATGAACCTCAAAAAGAATCTGGAGATCTGGGAGAAGGTAAAAGGGAGCAGACAATTGGAAAGGCATCCCCAAATATCCACTGAGTATTTTAATTCTGTAACAAAGTTATTAAATAAAACGAGTTTATTTATTTATTTATTTTGTTGTTGTTGTTGTTGTTGTTTAAGACAGCGTTTCATTCTGTCACACTGACTGGGGTGCAGTGGCAAGATCTGGGCTTACTGCAACCTCTGCCTCCTGGGCTTAAGCCTCCTGGGCTCAAGCTGTCCTCCCAACTCAGCCTTTCTCCCGAGTGTCTGGTACACAGGCACGCACCACCTCACTAGGCTAATTTTTGTATTTTTTGTAGAGATGGGTTTTGTCATGTTGCCCAGGCTGATGTCAAAGTCCTGAATGCAAGCAATCTGTTTGCCTCAGCTTCCCAAAGTGCTGGGATTGCAGGTGTGAGCCACCATGCCCAGCATAAAATGCTCTCTCAAATTTCATTTGTTATAAGAAATACCAAGGTTTTGTTTTATTTTGTTTTAAAATAATCCAACTATTCAGGTTCTCAAGAAAAATATTTTTATACAAAATATCGCAACAAAATAGTTATAGTATTTTCAACTTATTACTTAACTACCCCCCCAAAAATCTCATATTATGATTGGAAACATATGCATATTTATTTCATTTAAGTAAAATATGTTTTTAGCATGACACATATAGTAATGGAATATATTGGCTTAAAAACATCTATGATCCCAAATGTTTGTCACAATATTAGTGGAAAAGTTATTTTCTTTGAAAATATTTCGTAATAGTCTTACTTATATTTATTTACTTATGATTACAAAATGTATTAGGCCATTCTTGCATTGAAATAAACATTTGAGACTGGGTAACTTATAAGAAGTTTTATTAGCTCATGGTTTTGAAGGTTGTACAGGAAGCATAGTGGTATCTGCTTCTGAGGAGGCCTCAGGAAGCTTCCAATCTTGGTGGAAGGCAAAGAGAACAGGTATGATGCATGGCGAAAACAGGAGCAAGAGAGAGACAGCAAAATGTTACACACGTTTAAATAGCCAGATCTCATGAAAGTCACTCACTAGCACGAGGACAGCACCAAAAGAATGGTGCTAAACCATTCATAAGAAACCCACCTCCATGATTCAATCATCTCCCAAAGCACCACCTTCAATTCTGTGGATTATGATTCAACATGAAATTTGGGAGTGGACACTATCCAAACTATATCACAAAATTAATAAAGGGGCATAGAATAATAATGATCATAATATAATTGAAGTTATGAGAGAAAGGTCAGCAAATCAGAACTCCCATAGCAGTGAGTTGTATTGATAAATTTAGGAGTCATATTCTCCTGATCAATTGATCTCCTTCAACTATCATGCCCTTTTTACAGTCCATCTAATTTAAGAAAGAGGAATAATGGTCACATTTGTTTTGTATGCGTGAAATGTTACATAACAACAAATATATACTGGAAATAAAAGCAATAAAATAAGAATGATGATGGGCATGGGCCAGAGACGATTACCTTCTAAAACATTTTGGAGGTCTGCTACGTGGGCATATGCCTTCCCTGAATTCCTTGAATAGAATATAAATTTAGACTTGACCTAACAAACAGAAAAGACAGTTCAGGGTCATGGTACAATCATCAGAATAATTCATAAAACTGTGATTCCTGTACCAGCAGGATCAGAATCACTTAATGATTTGTTAGAAATTTCAGTCCCACCTACAGAAAAGAATTCCAGATTAAGACTTAATCTGGAATTAAGTCTTAACAATCTATGTTTTAACCATCTCTTCAGATGATTTGGGTACACATTCAGTTCAAGAACTAATGACTTACAATTTCCAAATTCTCAAGTTTTTTTTTTTTTTTTTTTTCAGAAAAATATTTGGAGTTTATTTAAAAAATGTATTTGGGGCTGGGCGCGGTGGCTCAAGCCTGTAATCCCAGCACTTTGGGAGGCCGAGACGGGCGGATCACGAGGTCAGGAGATCGAGACCATCCTGGCTAACACGGGGAAACCCCGTCTCTACTAAAAAATACAAAAAACTAGCAGGGCGAGGTGGCAGACGCCTGTAGTCCCAGCTACTCGGGAGGCTGAGGCAGGAGAATGGCGTGAACCTGGGAGGCGGAGCTTGCAGTGAGCTGAGATCCGGCCACTGCACTCCAGCCTGGGCGGTAGAGCGAGACTCCGTCTCAAAAAAAAAAAAAAAAAATGTATTTGGGTATTGACAGAGTCCATGGGGAGTTTTCAGCCATTAGAGCTCTTTATAAATAAATCAGTACAGAGCTACAGTCCAGCAAGAGATCATATGCAAGAACTGTGAACTTGTGGTTTGGCTTCTACTTTTGATTCTGGAAATAGCTGCATGCTTTGAAACTATTTCTTCTTATCACTATACAGCTGTATGTCAAGAGCTGTGTTGAGCATTATGCAGACAGCATCTTTAAAACCCACAATTTTGTACTATCCAATGAGATACTAATTTATCATTTTATAGCTGAGGAGCATTACTGATCACATACCTGAGAAAGTAAGATTCCTACTTTGGGCCGCAAGCCTCACAGAGTTTCGTATTTATAAGTGTCTTCTTGTAAACTATTGAAAGTCCTTTTTGGTACCTGACAGAGTTGGAGACCAGGGTATTTTGTGGGTAGAGAGTCCCGAGCCCAGGCTGACTCCTATTCGGGCCCAGTCTCCAGTCTCCATGTCTCTCCTTCGAAGGCACTCTGACTCCCGCACATCCTCTCTCAACACATCTCAGATGCTCTCATAGGCTTTGAGATTCATACCTCTAGGGGTATCCCAGGGCCTGATGACTGGTCCCTGATTTCAGGAGGGCAGCCTGGCAAACTGATCACTATCAATGACTAGTATGCCATTTCATGCATAAAACAGTGCAAGACCGGGCGGCCACAATGTGGTACCCATGCTGGGTTTGAAGCACTCAGATTACTTATCTAAACAGGGTTTCTGAAAACAAACAAACAAACAAGGAATGCCTGTCATCTCTACACTCAGGTGTAGGTATAGAGTGCCCCAAGCTCAAAGAATTCAGGTGATTGCTTAAGCTCACATAGCTAGGAAGTGGTAAAGTCAGGATTCCAAACACATTTTAAGTCTTTTTCCTTATACATTATTTCACATATATTTACAAATGTTTCTGGTTTTGAACATGTAAGTTTGAAAAGGGCATTAAACCTTAACTAACAGAGTAATATTAGTAAACAATCCATAAACTGCATGTGGCTTCATGAAATCATATATTTAATAAACGTACCTTTACCGAAATTGAAAATCAATGGTATATCACTGGAATGTATGTAGGTTTGTGTAGTAACGGGTATATGTTTATAACAGTAACTATAATAATGACCATATTAGAAACTGGAACAGCAAATATGTAAGGGTATATATTAGGCAAAGGCAAAGGCAAAAAGTAAAACTGGCTTTATATGATCTATCTCATTTATTCTTCCTAATTATATTACCATTATTCCGACAAAGCTGCAGAAGTAAAGCAGCTTGCCCATGTTCATACAGCTGTTTCGTGATGGAGTCAAGATTAAAATCCTTGCTTGTTTTTAGAGGCTCATTCTCATTCTTGTATTAAGGCCTTGCTGGTTTGGAGTGGCTGGGAGAGAGACAGCAACTACTACTTGTGTAAATGGATTTGCTAAATGTACAAACCTGTCATTTTTTTTTTTTTTTTTTTTTTTTTTTTTTTTTTTTTAAGGAGTCTCGCTGTCTCCCAGGCTGGAGTGCAGCCGCGCGATCTCGGCTCACTGCAAGCTCCGCCTCCCGGGTTCCAGCCATTCTCCTGCCTCAGCCTCCCGAGTAGCTGGGACTACAGGCGCCCACCACCACGCCCGGCTAATTTTCTGTATTTTTAGCAGAGACGGGGTTTCACCGTGTTAGCCAGGATGGTCTCGATCTCCTGACCTCATGATCCATCCACCTCGGCCTCCCAAAGTGCTGGGATTACAGGCATGAGCCACCGCGCCCGGCCACAAACCTGTAATTTTATGCAAGTTTGCTAACTTTTTATTATATATTTTAGATAGTTATTCTCATTTTCTAAGGATAATTCAGTATTCACTGTTGTCTCAAACTTTTTTAAAACTTCAGGTGTGATCCAGTTAAACTGTGTATTACTTATATACTTCAGAATTGTTTTAAAATTTAATTTAATTCTATTTTAAGTTCCAGGATACATGTGCAGGACGTTCAGGTTTGTTACATAATTATACATGTGCCGTGGTGGTTTACCACACCTATCAACCCATTACTTAAGTATTAAGCATGCATTAGCTCTTTATTCTGTTGTTCTCCCTCCCTCTGCCTCCCTGACAAGTCCCAGTGTGTGTAGTTCACCTCCTTGTATTCCCATTCTTCAGCTCCCACTTACAAGTGAGAACATGCAGTGTTTGGTTTCCTGTTCCTATGTTAACTTGCTGAGGATATTGGCTTCCAGCTCCATCCATGTCCCTGCAAAGGATATGATCACGTTCCTTTTTTATGGCTGCACAGAATATTTAATATTAAATTAAAATATATACTTAATTACAATAAACTCATGCCTTAAATAATGCAATTCTTAATTTTTTTAAAGTGCACTTCAAAGCTGCCATGTATTTTGTGCATAATTAACATTAATTCAACCTCCAATAAAGCTCTGTGACAAATTTTACTTTAAGTATTATCTAGACGATAGCCTCTTATTGGAAATTACTAGCAAACTCATAACAAAATGACCTTTGGTATAAAGAAGAGAGTTTGGAAATACGATGTCAATTTATTACAGTCTTCAACATTTACTGAAAGTGATATACTGAAGAAGGAAGTAAAAAGAGATAAGGCAATTCATCACTTCATTACGAAAAGGACCTATGATCTTGATGTCCATTCATACTGTTATATTCTGCCAGAATTCAATGAGAGATGTTACTGAGATAAAATTTAGGAAGTATTAAGCCACAAATATGTCAATACTGAAGTCAGTTCTTGGATTCTAAAAATACACAGTGTAATACTATTTTTGTTTTCCACTGAAGAACTTTTATTTAAACTTTTGTGTTTCTGATATCTGGTTATACAGTCATTGAATTGTATTTATCTTGTGAATTGGAAAAAATACTTAATAATGCTATTCTTTTATATGTATAAGAATAGAGTTGCTTTCTGTCTTAAATTTTAAGGGCACGGAAACAATAATCACATTTTATCCTTCCTGTTGTATTAAGAGTTGAAACGAATGAAAAGGGGAGTAGGAATAACACAGTGAGAAGCAGAATTCTCACCATTAATGTTCAGAAATGTACCTCTATGACACATATTAAAATGAATTTCAACTGTTTACCTGACTATTTTCATAGTTGGACTATGGGATTCTTTCTTTTTCATAGTACTGAAGACCACAAGAAGTAGCCAGCCCACATCAACATTCACAGTTCTCTACCATAGTTCCTTAAGTCTTGTTTACCTAACTATGACTCCCAAAGCCCAGAAAATAGCAGTTTAATTAGTGGCTTATCTTCAGTACAAAAAGGATTTTCAACAATTCCTCTTGATAAAGAAAGGCTGTCCATCTTAGTTCTTATGTTGAATCAACTATGTTCATGTTTATAGGGTCTGTCACTTGAAAAAGCCTATGTCAAGTATCACCATCCATGAACAATTTCACTGTTTGAATTGAAAATTATAAATTTTTGTAGTTTTGTTTATATCTGTTCTAATTTGTTTTCTGCTGCCATAACAGAATACCATAGACTGGGTGATTTATAAAGAAAATGAATTTATTTCTCACAGTTTTAGAGGATGGAAAGTCTAATATGAAGGTGTTGGAGTCTTGAAAGGGCCTTCATGCTGTGGCTTCTCATAGCAGAAGGCAAGCAAACGCACTTCATCCTTTCAAAAGTAACTCACTCCTGACATAACTAATCCACTTCGGTGATATCACATTCATCCATTTATAGGGCAGAGCCTTCATGACTTAATCATCTCTTAAAGGTACCACCTGTCAACACTGTTATGATGTCAATTAAGTTTTAATATGAATTTTGAAGGGGACTTGAGAACCATGGCCTTTTCCCCTAGCCCTCTGCCTCCTGCCTTTCATCAGGAACTCACTCCCGCATGACAGCATTAATCCATTTATGAGGGCAGAGCCTTATGACTAAATGACTTCTTAAAGGTCATGCTTCTTAACACTGTTACAATGACAATTAAGCTTTAACATGACTTTTAGAGAAGACATTCAACATAGCAAAATCATTTGCAAAGCAAACAGTAAAATCTAATATAGATGATGTTAAATGCTATCAGGCTATTAAACGTTTCAGGCATAAATATAAAATAATAATAAATAACACAATACAATTCTAATATAACAAATATATAAATTAGTTTCAGAAACGATTAGATACAGAGCTTTGGCAATATTGTCAGAGTTTTTAATCTTCATTTTTTTTCTCACATCCAACAGCCTCTCTTTGTCCCTTTTTCTCATGTTCATCTACTGCAAAAAGCTAGTTCCATATGATAAGCGGAGGCTCATAAAACTTACCGATAAGAATAGATTGTTAATAGTGAGGATTCTGATTGGTCCAATTATCCATCAATGAATCCAAACCTGGATCATTTGTCCTATAGGTTGGCGTGGAGAAATCAACACCTTTCAAAGCCTTTGCAATAGAGGAGAGGTTTTAAGGGAATTTTGACCATAAGATAAATTTAACACAAATAATAAGTATGAGATTTGAGGTCATAAGGTTTATTTTACATTTGTTTATCAATGAGTTATTTCAATATTACATAAAGTGAGAAGATAATGGCATGATTATTTTATATTGAGAATAATGAGAGGTCATGCCACAAATATAGCTCGAAAATTGTCATATTCTCTCCACTCCACAGATATTTTGTTCTGACCTCAAGCCAAAAAGAATCAGAATTAAAATCTTAATGTTTTCATTAAGTAACTATAATTTAAATATGAATGACAGCATTTTTTCATAATCACAGAAAAGATTAATTAGTAATTAAGGTCTGCTTTAACTTTTACTACAAGAGACCCTTTGATAAAGATGATGAACTTTTAAACCTAAACAATTAAATAGAGTAATTTCATCATGAAAGGAAGACTATTCTAGTAATTTACTGCCACTTTATCTTGAGGAAACATAATGGTTAATTTTACTAAAATTAAAATAATAATGACTAGCAGTTATTGTTGCTCAAATTAAAATGATAAAAAGAAATGCAGCTGAATTTTATATGCTATATTCTCTAAAAGGGTATGTGGGAGGCTAAAAAGCCAATCTGAAAGCCAATATGAAGGCAATGTAATTTATTCACTATCCTTCTTTTAGAAAAGGGATTTATTTCCCTCTGTGTTAGCATTTTCTTAAAATGCCTTGGCTTACTCTTTTCAATTCATTTCAGCATTTCAATTTCCTGTGAGTGCTTTCGATTTGTCACTACTTACTAAAAAAGATAGTGATAATAAAAATGGCTTAAACGTAATTGTAATTTTCATGATGACACTAGAGTATTTTAAAGAATGAAAGGGAGACAATCCAGTTAAATTGCTATTTTCGATCCCAATTGGAATTTTTAGATATAAATAGTTTTACATAAATGGCAGAACTGTCTTGGAGGTAAGGTCATTTAAGCAGTTGATTTCAGTAGAAATAATTTTATAACAGACCAACTTGTCATGCAGTAAGGCACATAATTGATGCTATGATCAGTAGCCTTCGTCAAGATATTTGTCCTCGCTCAGATTTCATGAAAAACATCAAGGAGAATATTTAATTATAAGACACTATGTTTAATGTCTAGGCAGTGGATCATTAGTGTATACATATTTTGTTCAAAGTTATTTGTTTTAAAGGGTGAGGAGGATGCTTGGTGGGTGCCTGTAATAAATAAATTATACTTTTTTTCCTGTAGCTCTTGATTGGTTGGCTTAACAGGAATGTGTTTGTGGCAGAACAAAGTAGATGAGAAATGAGACACAAATGTAAAGCAGTGACATTATTGTTTGTGCTCTACTCCCAGTTGGTTTCAATGGGAAGCATTTAACCGTAGTATGGGTTGGGAGTTTGATTTGCATCAGTCTTCACAAGGGCTACAAGTAAGAAAATTGCCCATGCTACATGTGTTGTGTGTATGGTGTATGAAGCAATATAACATATATAATGTTTAGTAGAGAATTAAAAAAAGACATGAATAATTATTCCAAACTTGATTTACACATATGCTGAGCATAACTAAAGCTTCTTACAGACTGAAAGAAGTGAAATAGAGTGAAGCAAAAGTGCTTTAATGATAGGCACAGCAAACTTAAATATCATTTTTATATATTTGGAATATGGAACTGGTATATGGTATCATGACAGCACAATGTTTTAGTAAAAATAGCAAGTAATTGTTTTATTTTAAAAGGCTTAGATAATTTTTTCTACTTTAAATGATGTGATAATGATCCTTGTCAAGGGGACTAAATTACCTGAAAAATTTGCTTCCTTTAACAATAATAACTTTTGCAAAAGTAATTTCAAATTTCCATGTTTTTAAAGGTAAGCATTTTATAATTAGTATTAATAGAATGTTTTTTAAAAGGTCTTTTAGTTCTTCTAGGATTATGAATATATTCCAGTTTATTACAAACTTTCTCAAGCAAAATTACATTTTATTTGATTCAAAACCACAATGAGATACCATCTCACACCAGTTAGAATGGCGATCATTCAAAAGTCAGGAAACAACAGGTGCTGGAGAGGATGTGGAGAAATAGGAACGCTTTTACACTGTTGGTGGGATTGTAAACTAGTTCAACCATTATGGAAAACAGTATGGCGATTCCTCAAGGATCTACAACTAGAAGTACCATATAACCCAGCCATCCCATTACTGGGTATATACCCAAAGGATTATAAATCATGCTGCTATAAAGACACATGCACACGTATGTTTATTGCGGCACTATTCACAATAGCAAAGACTTGGAATCAACCCAAATGTCCATCAGTGACAGACTGGATTAAGAAAATGTGGCACATATACACCATGGAATACTATGCAGCCATCAAAAAGGATGAGTTTGTGTCCTTTGTAGGGACATGGATGCAGCTGGAAACCATCATTCTCAGCAAACTATCGCAAGAACAGAAAACCAAACACCGCATGTTCTCACTCATAGGTGGGAACTGAACAATGAGATCACTTGGACTCGGGAAGGGGAACATCACACACCGGGGCCTATCACGGGGAGGGATGAGGGGGGAAGGATTGCATTGGGAGTTAAACCTGATGTAAATGACGAGTTGATGGGTGCTGACGAATTGATGGGTGCAGCACACCAACATGGCACAAGTATACATATGTAACAAACCTGCACGTTATGCACATGTACCCTAGAACTTAAAGTATAATAAAAAAATTACATTTTATGCATTAGAATTTGTAGTAAAAAAAAACCCACAAGTATTTAGAAGATAATTAAATTATTTGACTGCAGATACAAACAGAACATACACCAAGTCACAGTTAAATGGTACTAATTAACAATCAGACATTTAATGGCAGAACAAAGTTGATTTTGGAATCATACTATTTCTGCTTATTTTTAAGAAAAAAAATTGAAATTATATAAGTACTTCCATTGATGACTATAATACTGAGCTTAAGGCATTGTTTAGAAAACAGTAGATGTTTTAAGAGTATTCTTCACTAACTATTCCTTATGGAGAGAATTAATGTTTTTATGCACTAAGTTTCCACATAAGAATTGAAATTAAAATCAATTTGAAACACAAAAACAGTCACAAACTCGTGTGTCACAGGATGCAGTAGTTGAGTGTCTCTAAACAATTTTAAATGTCTTCCACCTATTCAGTACAATGATGAATTTCAAAGATCCCTGTTTCACTCATGACTAATTACTTGTCTGTGTATTTGGGTCCTATGTATGCATCAAAATACTGAACAGTTAAAGATAAAATATTTTCCAAATGCCTGTTTCTCCTAGGATATTTTAACACTGTATTCATCTTCAGTGATAAACAGTCCTGTCTGTCTCAGGAAATCTTAGCTTTCGTTCTTCAGTTTATCTCCAAACTTCTGCCATATTGGATAACTGTTTTTGACCCTGGCTTCAGGTTTTTCTCACATATTCATCTACAGTAGTCAAATATGAAAAAAAAAAAATGGTTCCATTGGCCGTGAACTTAAAGTCTGAATAAAAATGGATGATATTTTATATTTTCAAAAATAGTTTTGCTTAAAAATGTAGGATTCACTCTTAGAAGTGTTATCTTGCAGTGTTTGATTAAAATGAAGAGCTGAGGGAAAATTATACTGTTAAAATTTTAAAGTAGATATCCTTTTTAAAAGAAATGTAAAAAGAGAGAAAAGAAGAAAGCTTACATCACAGTTTGTGGAAAACCAGTAATGTTTAGATAATTCAAAATGCTGATATAAGAAAAGAAAAAAACAGAAAAGTATTGAGATGGCAGAATTGCTTATAAGGATGATTATTGAAATGGAAGGGAGAAAAGTATCAAGGTTGGTTCATAGTGATAGAATATTTAAAGCCAATAAATTCAGGGGAAATATTAGAAATCATCAAGATCCTGTGAAAAAAAATAAAGAGAATGTGGAATTGGGTAAAAAAAGGAAGTTTGTATTTTAATATGTATTTGAAAAATATAAATGAAATATAAACAAAACATATAAATGTATAGGTATGTATTACTTTTGTATATAAAATTATGTATTTGCTACATGTGTGCTTGTGTGTGTGTATAATGTAGGTGTATATAAATAATATATAATATTTATTTCATTAGTGAACACATTTCAATTACGTAGAGCTGGATTCAAATCATCCTACCTGGTAGTTTCTGAGGATGGAGTATCCTGGTATTACCCCTCTGACTTTGGCTGGATTCCTTATAGATAACACTGTAGTCAATTGTCTATATTATCTAGTTTTTTATGCATTATTGTATTAGTTTTCTCGGGCTTTCTTAACAAAGTATCACCGATTAAGTAGCTTAAACAACAGAAGTTTATTTTTTCACAGTTCTGTAGGCTAGAAGCCTAAGATCAAGGTGTCAGCAAGGTTTATTTCCACTGAGACCTCCCTCCTTGGCTGTAAGATGGCTGTCTCCTTCTTTTCTTCATATGATCTTCTCTCTGTATCAGTCTGTGTCCTATTTTTCTCTTCTTATAAGGACACCAGTCCTATTGAATGAAGGCTTATACTAATAACCTCGTTTTAACTTAGTTACCTAATTGAAGACCCTATCTCCAAATACAGTCACATTCCGAGGTCCTAAGGGTTAGGACTAACATATGAATTTGAAAGGTGGGAATAATTCAGCACATAGCAGTTGGCATTACAGCCTGGGAAGCACTTTGTGTTGGGAATATCTGGAAATTTTTATCCTGGAGACTCACTTTAGTTGTTTGCACCCGACCTTTATGTTTTTCTCTGGGTCCCTTACTATGCTTGGGTTCGGCTTATTTAGAAGGAATATTAGGAGTAAAAACAATAACTCAATGCAGGTTATTATTTTATTATGTAGAATTTTTTTGTAGGATAAAATAATTTTATAATTTCTGAATTTTTAATTTAACATGAATTAATATTTGTGAATTAACATGAATTACATTTGTAATTTGTATTTAGGAAATCTGTTGAGTGTCCTTACTTTACATATCTTTGTTATAAGATTTAGAGAGTTAAATTGAATGATACAATGCGTTCAGCAAGTGCAAAGATAAAATTTATATCTATTCAAATAATTTAAAAGTATTTATTTTCAGATTGTTGTAACAAATGTGAGAACATACCACTCATTTTCAAAAATGAGGAAAAAATAAAACAAATACATTGAAATGGATAATTACAAATATAACCTTCATTTTGAATGCTTATAGGCCTATTTAAAATTTAAAAACATAATTTAGTTGGAAAATATTCATCTAACTTATTACTTTTATAGTGAATGTTACCATTTAAATGTCACAATGAACAGAATAATTGTGTTCATTGAATGTCATTCCCATTTAATTAAGTTTAAATTACTTTAAACTACTTAAAAATGCTGTCTTAATATTTACTATTTAGTGTTTGGCATTTTGTATCAATGTAATGCAATTAATTAGGGAAATGAAGCATAATTTCTCTCCTATTAGTATACTCTAGATTATAATATAGTCTATTGTATATCTGAGATATTTTGGGGTTATTGAAATTTGTTGTAAGCATCTTGCTTTAACATCTTGCTTGTTTTTACTCAGGATTTACATATTTAAAATGCTCTAATTAAGGCAAATGCCTAACCCTAGAGTGTTCATTGCTAAAAAAGAAAATAAGAAATTCTAATAAAAAGAAACCAAATTGGATGCCTGGGATGGTTAAAGTTAAATGCATTTCTACTTACAAGTAAGAAAAAAAAACTATATTGTATAAAATCGAGTATATGGAAATCTCAATTATAGTAATTATTGATATTCAACTTTTAAAAATATTTAATTCAACTTCTTAGTTTTAGGTGCAATAATTTCTCAAGAAACAGGAAATTCTTGCAGGATTATATCATAAAATAGTTAATAGTTACTTCTGCATTTAATTATTACACTTCTATATAGCTCTTTCAATTGAAAATATTTTAAGATGTCTAATTCATTACAAAACACAAAATTTAATTAGTCCAGACTTTTAAAAAATAAATTAAGATTTGATGCCTATGTAGAATGAAGTTTATATAACTTATAAATATTACTTCTTCACAAAATTAAAATTATTGAATATTTTGTTAATAACAATTATCTGTAAATTAACTTTCATTGCCTTAGTCATTCATAGGTCATCCTTCTTATTTAACTAGTTTGTGTATACTATGATTGAGTGTTGGATTCAACCAAATTATTTAACTGGAATCACACCCTTATTTTATACTTAAATTAACTTAAACAATGAAAATAATGGATCAGGGGGGCAGAGCAAGATGGCCGAATAAGAACAGCTCCAGTCTCCAACTCCCAGCGCGAGCGACACAGAAGACCGGTGATTTCTGCATTTTCAACTGAGGTACTGGGTTCATCTCACTGGGGAGTGCCAGACGATCGGTGCTGCTCGGCTGCGCTTTAAGCAAACAGGCACACCAGGAGATCATATCCCACACCTGGCCGGGAGGGTCCCACGCCCACGGAGCCTCCCTCATTGCTAGCACAGCAGTCTGTGATCTACCGGCAGGCAGCAGCGAGGCTGGGGGAGGGGCACCCGCCATTGATGAGGCTTAAGTAGGTAAACAAAGCCGCTGGGAAGCTCGAACTGGGTGGAGCTCACAGCAGCTCAAGGAAACCTGCCTGTCTCTGTAGACTCCACCTCTGGGGACAGGGCACAGTAAACAATAACAAACACAGCAGAAGCCTCTGCAGACGCAAACGACTCTGTCTGACAGCTTTGAAGAGAGCAGTGGATCTCCCAACACGGAGGTTGAGATCTGAGAAGGGACAGACTCCCTGCTCAAGTGGGTCCCTGACCCCTGAGTAGCCTAACTGGGAGACATCCCCCACTAGGGGCAGTCTGACACCCCACACCTCACAGGGTGGAGTACACCCCTGAGAGGAAGCTTCCAAAGCAAGAATCAGACAGGTACACTCGCTGTTCAGAAATATTCTATCTTCTGCAGCCTCTGCTGCTGATACCCAGGCAAACAGGGTCTGGAATGGACCTCAAGCAATCTCCAACAGACCTACAGCTGAGGGTCCTGACTGTTAGAAGGAAAACTATCAAACAGGAAGGACACCTACACCAAAACCCCATCAGTACATCACCATCATCAAAGACCAGAGGCAGATAAAACCACAAAGATGGGGAAAAAGCAGGGCAGAAAAGCTGGAAATTCCAAAAATAAGAGCGCATCTCCCCCGGCAAAGGAGCGCAGCTCATCGCCAGCAACGGATCAAAGCTGGACGGAGAATGACTTTGACGAGATGAGAGAAGAAGGCTTCAGTCCATCAAATTTCTCAGAGCTAAAGGAGGAATTACGTACCCAGCGTAAAGAAACTAAAAATCTTGAAAAAAAAGTGGAAGAATTGATGGCTAGAGTAATTAATGCAGAGAAGGTCCTAAACGAAATGAAAGAGATGAAAACCATGAAACGAGAAATACGTGACAAATGCACAAGCTTCAGTAACCGACTCGATCAACTGGAAGAAAGAGTGTCAGCGATTGAGGATCAAATGAATGAAATGAAGCGAGAAGAGAAACCAAAAGAAAAAAGAAGAAAAAGAAATGAACAAAGCCTGCAAGAAGTATGGGATTATGTAAAAAGACCAAATCTACGTCTGATTGGGGTGCCTGAAAGTGAGGGGGAAAATGGAACCAAGTTGGAAAACACTCTTCAGGATATCATCCAGGAGAACTTCCCCAACCTAGTAGGGCAGGCCAACATTCAAATCCAGGAAATACAGAGAACACCACAAAGATACTCCTCGAGAAGAGCAACTCCAAGACACATAATTGCCAGATTCACCAAAGTTGAAATGAAGGAAAAAATCTTAAGGGCAGCCAGAGAGAAAGGTCGGGTTACCCACAAAGGGAAGCCCATCAGACTAACAGCAGATCTCTCGGCAGAAACTCTCCAAGCCAGAAGAGAGTGGGGGCCAATATTCAACATTCTTAAAGAAAAGAATTTTAAACCCAGAATTTCATATCCAGCCAAACTAAGTTTCATAAGTGAAGGAGAAATAAAATCCTTTACAGATAAGCAAATGCTTAGAGATTTTGTCACCACTAGGCCTGCCTTACAAGAGACCCTGAAGGAAGCACTAAACATGGAAAGGAACAACCGGTACCAGCCATTGCAAAAACATGCCAAAATGTAAAGACCATCGAGGCTAGGAAGAAACTGCATCAACTAACGAGCAAAATAACCAGTTAATATCATAATGGCAGGATCAAGTTCACACATAACAATCTTAACCTTAAATGTAAATGGACTAAATGCTCCAATTAAAAGACACAGACTGGCAAACTGGATAAAGAGTCAAGACCCATCAGTCTGCTGTATTCAGGAGACCCATCTCACACGCAGAGACATACATAGGCTCAAAATAAAGGGATGGAGGAAGATTTACCAAGCAAATGGAGAACAAAAAAAAGCGGGGGTTGCAATACTAGTCTCTGATAAAACAGACTTTAAACCATCAAAGATCAAAAGAGACAAAGAAGGCCATTACATAATGGTAAAGGGATCAATTCAACAGGAAGAGCTAACTATCCTAAATATATATGCACCCAATACAGGAGCACCCAGATTCATAAAGCAAGTCCTTAGAGACTTACAAAGAGACTTAGACTCCCATACAATAGTAATGGGAGACTTCAACACTCCACTGTCAACATTAGACAGATCAACGAGACAGAAAGTTAACAAGGATATCCAGGAATTGAACTCATCTCTGCAGCAAGCAGACCTAATAGACATCTATAGAGCTCTCCACCCCAAATCAACAGAATATACATTCTTCTCAGCACCACATCGTACTTACTCCAAAATCGACCACGTAATTGGAAGTAAAGCACTCCTCAGCAAATGTACAAGAACAGAAATTATAACAAACTGTCTCTCAGACCACAGTGCAATCAAACTAGAACTCAGGACTAAGAAACTCAATCAAAACCGCTCAACTACATGGAAACTGAACAACCTGCTCCTGAATGACTACTGGGTACATCACGAAATGAAGGCAGAAATAAAGATGTTCTTTGAAACCAATGAGAACAAAGATACAACATACCAGAATCTCTGGGACACATTTAAAGCAGTGTGTAGAGGGAAATTTATAGCACTAAATGCCCACAAGAGAAAGCAGGAAAGATCTAAAATTGACACTCTAACATCGCAATTAAAAGAACTAGAGAAGCAAGAGCAAACACATTCAAAAGCTAGCAGAAGGCAAGAAATAACTAAGATCAGAGCAGAACTGAAGGAGATAGAGACACAAAAAACCCTCCAAAAAATCAATGAATCCAGGAGTTGGTTTTTTGAAAAGATCAACAAAATCGACAGACCACTAGCCAGACTAATAAAGAAGAAAAGAGAGAAGAATCAAATCGACGCAATTAAAAATGATAAAGGGGATATCACCACCGACCCCACAGAAATACAAACTACCATCAGAGAATACTATAAACACCTCTACGCAAATAAACTGGAAAATCTAGAAGAAATGGATAATTTCCTGGACACTTATACTCTTCCAAGACTAAACCAGGAAGAAGTTGAATCCCTGAATAGACCAATAGCAGGCTCTGAAATTGAGGCAATAATTAATAGCCTACCAACCAAAAAAAGTCCAGGACCAGATGGATTCACAGCTGAATTCTACCAGAGGTACAAGGAGGAGTCGGTACCATTCCTTCTGAAACTATTCCAATCAATAGGAAAAGAGGGAATCCTCCCTAACTCATTTTATGAGGCCAACATCATCCTGATACCAAAGCCTGGCAGAGACACAACAAAAAAAGAGAATTTTAGACCAATATCCCTGATGAACATCGATGCAAAAATCCCAATAAAATACTGGCAAACTGGATTCAGCAACACATCAAAAAGCTTATCCACCATGATCAAGTGGGCTTCATCCCTGGGATGCAAGGCTGGTTCAACATTCGCAAATCAATAAACATAATCCAGCATATAAACAGAACCAAAGACAAGAACCACATGATGATCTCAATAGATGCAGAAAAGGCTTTTGACAAAATTCAACAGCCCTTCATGCTAAAAACGCTCAATAAATTCGGTATTGATGGAACGTACCTCAAAATAATAAGAGCTATTTATGACAAACCCACAGCCAATATCATACCGAATGGGCAAAAACTGGAAAAATTCCCTTTGAAAACTGGCACAAGGCAGGGATGCCCTCTCTCACCACTCCTTTTCAACATAGTTTTGGAAGTTCTGGCTAGGGCAATTAGGCAAGAGAAAGAAATCAAGGGTATTCAGTTAGGAAAAGAAGAAGTCAAATTGTCCCTGTTTGCAGATGACATGATTGTATATTTAGAAAACCCCATTGTCTCAGCCCAAAATCTCCTTAAGCTGATAAGCAACTTCAGCAAAGTCTCAGGATACAAAATTAATGTGCAAAAATCACAAGCATTCTTATACACCAGTAACAGACAAACAGAGAGCCAAATCAGGAATGAACTTCCATTCACAATTGCTTCAAAGAGAATAAAATACCTAGGAATCCAACTTACAAGGGATGTAAAGGACCTCTTCAAGGAGAACTACAAACCACTGCTCAGTGAAATCAAAGAGGACACAAACAAATGGAAGAACATACCATGCTCATGAATAGGAAGAATCAATATCGTGAAAATGGCCATACTGCCCAAGGTAATTTATAGATTCAATGCCATCCCCATCAAGCTACCAATGAGTTTCTTCACAGAATTGGAAAAAACTGCTTTAAAGTTCATATGGAACCAAAAAAGAGCCTGCATCTCCAAGGCAATCCTAAGTCAAAAGAACAAAGCTGGAGGCATCACGCTACCTGACTTCAAACTATACTACAAGGCTACAGTAACCAAAACATCATGGTACTGGTACCAAAACAGAGACATAGACCAATGGAACAGAACAGAGTCCTCAGAAATAATACCACACATCTACAGCCATCTGATCTTTGACAAACCTGAGAGAAATAAGAAATGGGGAAAGGATTCCCTATTTAATAGATGGTGCTGGGAAAATTGGCTAGTCATAAGTAGAAAGCTGAAACTGGATCCTTTCCTTACTCCTTATACGAAAATTAATTCAAGATGGATTAGAGACTTAAATGTTAGACCTAATACCATAAGAATCCTAGAGGAAAACCTAGGTAGTACCATTCAGGACATAGGCATGGGCAAAGACTTCATGTCTAAAACACCAAAAGCAACGGCAGCAAAAGCCAAAATTGACAAATGGGATCTCATTAAACTAAAGAGCTTCTGCACAGCAAAAGAAACTACCATCAGAGTGAACAGGCAACCTACAGAATGGGAGAAAATTTTTGCAGTCTACTCATCTGACAAAGGGCTAATATCCAGAACCTACAAAGAACTCAAACAAATTTACAAGAAAAAAACAAACAACCCCATCAAAAAGTGGGCAAAGGATATGAACAGACATTTCTCAAAAGAAGACATTCATACAGCCAACAGACACATGAAAAAATGCTCATCATCACTGGCCATCAGAGAAATGCAAATCAAAACCACAATGAGATACCATCTCACACCAGTTAGAATGGCGATCATTCAAAAGTCAGGAAACAACAGGTGCTGGAGAGGATGTGGAGAAATAGGAACACTTTTACACTATTGGTGGGATTGTAAACTAGTTCAACCATTATGGATAACAGTATGGCGATTCCTCAAGGATCTAGAACTAGATGTACCATATGACCCAGCCATCCCATTACTGGGTATATACCCAAAGGATTATAAATCATGCTGCTATAAAGACACATGCACATGTATGTTTATTGCGGCACTATTCACAATAGCAAAGACTTGGAATCAACCCAAATGTCCATCAGTGACAGATTGGATTAAGAAAATGTGGCACATATACACCATGGAATACTATGCAGCCATCAAAAAGGATGAGTTTGTGTCCTTTGTAGGGACATGGATGCAGCTGGAAACCATCATTCTTAGCAAACTATCACAAGAACAGAAAACCAAACACCGCATGTTCTCACTCATAGGTGGGAACTGAACAATGAGATCACTTGGACTCAGGAAGGGGAACATCACACACCGGGGCCTATCATGGGGAGGGCGGAGGGGGGAGGGATTGCATTGGGTGTTATACCTGATGTAAATGATGAGTTGATGGGTGCAGCACACCAACATGGCACAAGTATACATATGTAACAAACCTGCACGTTATGCACATGTACCCTACAACTTAAAGTATAATAATAAATAAATTTAAAAAAAAAAGAAAAGAAAATAATGGATCAAATGAGAAACAATACCTTTATCAAAATTAGGAAAATATTTTAAACTCACATTCTTAATAATGAAAATATCTAGCAGTTATAATTTGAATTAAGTCAAAGAGAAAACAGAATCACAGGGTTAAATGCTTTTGAAAGAAAGAAAGAAGAGCAAAATTGTAAAGGGTTCTGCTCATATCTTCTTACTTGAAAAGGTATCTGGAAGATAATAGGGTAAGTAGGGCACCATATACTTGGAGCCATTTCCAATACAACTTTTCTGCAGCAGCCACGAAGCTGTTATCAATAACTCACTGCTAAGCACTGGCATTTGTCCTTCTTATCATAATCTTCCCGTGTCCCTCAAGCTTTCTTCTCCTTCTCTTTGATGGTTAATTTTATGTGTCAACTTGATTGGGTTGAAGGATGCCCAGACAGCTAATAAAATGCTATTTCTGCATGTGTCTGTGAGAGTGCTTCCAGAAGAGATTAGCTTTTGAATCAATACACTGAGTAAGAAAGATCAGCCCTCACCAATTAACTCAGACATCATTCAATTTATGAAGGGTTTAAGTAGAACCAAAGAAGTGGAGGAAGGCAAGGTCTTAATCTCTCTGTCTCCTTGAGCTGGAGCATCCATCTTCTCCTGCCCTTGGACATCAGCACCCCTGGTACTTGGGCTTAGTACTTTAGGACTTACACCAGTGACACTCCTCACTTCCCTATTTTTCAGGCCTTTGGCCTCAGATTGTGATTTTTCTTTGTTGGTTTCCCTGGTTCTCAGGTATTCAGAACCAGACTCAATTATACCACCAGCTTTCCTGATACTCTAGCTTGCAGAATTCGTATCATGGAACTTCACAGCTTCCATAATTATGTGAGTCAATTTCCACTAGAGCTCTTATTCCTAGGCAGGGATGGTTTTACCATGTGAAAGTAGGGTTTCCATGAAATGAGAAGCTAAGACTGCCTCATGGTCAACTTTGGAATTCTCATGACCACAGAATAACAGGCAAAAGCAAAAAAAAAAAAAAAAAAAAAAGTTAATCAAAGGAGTTACACTTCCTGCTACAAAATGAAATATGTCTAGAGCACAGGGATTTTATTGTTGATTCTCTGCCAAGTTATAACAATAAATTAGCAATTGCAATAATGAAAACCTCAATAGGGCAAGAAAATTAGTGCCTCATCTCCCTCAGGGTGAGGCTCTTCTTGATTACCCCATCAATCAAGCAACCTCATCGCCTGAGGTGCTGTAATGGGTGGTGGAGGAAAGATACAATGATCAGTTATGGGCTCTGGTGAAAATATATTTCAATTATTCTTCTGTATTTCATATCTTTTTTATTTTTTAAGTTGTATTGAACCACTACCTTGAAAAATAAACAACAGAGAGGACTTTAAGGATCACAGAAAGCTTTTGAAGTTAAGGTATACTTATTGTTTTGATTATAATCATAGTGCCATTAGTGTATACAGATATCAGAATTATTACACTGAACAATTTAAATGTGTTCATTTTACTGTCATCAATAATAACTCAGTGCATCTGTTTATGCTTGAATATATCATGTACATATGTAGTGAATTTTATATATACATAGGTGTGTTCAATATATTGAATTTTGTTCATCATTACATGTTGTAGATAAGATATTGTGGAATAAGAATAACTCACGTGACTTTATTATATCATGCCACATATCTAGAGACCTGGCATTGTTGTTTAGGCTCCTTTACTGAAACTCATAAACAAAAATCAGTGACAACGCCACTGAAAGAATTGGTTAATGAGACTTTATTTTGGCTTTATGGTATTCAAACACATAAATATATTGTGCTTCAGATTTGTTCCTTGATAAGAGATGAAGATAAATTGAATCAAATAAACTTCAGATTCAGTAACATTCCAAAAGTAATCAATCACTCTCTCATGATTCAAAGAGCAAATTATGCCACAGAAGATTTAAACGGGTTTCAGTCATTAAACAACAGGACTTAAGATGTTCTATCAACTGATCTTTCACTATTTCATATAGATAATATTATTTGTATGACTTACAACAGTGCAACTATATAAAACTAAACAGTTTTTCATTCTATTGAATGGAGAGAGAAGAGAAAGGTTGATGCATATTTTGAAGACGGAGAGGCTAACCAAAGTATTCAGAGATGAGTACTTTGCCTATCATCGAGAAAGGTAAGCCTCATTTGTTTTCTTCTGTATTACTCTCCAATGTAAGTTAATATCCTTGGGTATTAAAAATTGTGGAAAAGAATTTAGCTAGGATTTTGCTGAAATAAATGGAATTACACGCATAACTATAAGAAATTAAGAAATATGTTTCTAAATGTGATTCCAGACCTGGGAGATTTCTACATGCTTTTAATAGAAGAAGCTCAGTTAAATGGTAGATTTTAATTAGAATACTACTAAGCAAAAGATAATTGCATGCACAGCACCTTAAGATATCACGCAAGATGTAGTAGGTAGACAAGAAACACTGCAGCATGCCAATGAGAAGCAACATTCTACTGAACACAAAGGCATAGACCGTGCAAGTGAATGAAGACACGTGTAAGGACAGCATGAGTGTAGAAGCTTCAGTTTTGTTAATTAGGCTACATTCATGCTTCAGTGTTGCTACGATTTGCCACTTTATCCTCCTGTAGCCAGTTATACAAAGGCTCTCATGCTCCTTGTCACGGTAAATGGTGTGTAATATGTGCCGCCTACTAGGATATCATTATAGCATATCATTATAGCATTACAATAGTGTCTGTTTAACAGTATGTTTAAAAAAATGTGTAAAATATTTCCCTTATTAGTGAATTCATCAGTGTTTCTTTAAAAGTGAATATAATTTTTAAGTAATTTATAATACCTGCCACTAAGACTTATGCTACTGAAATTGTCTTGTTTTATTGTCTAGGTATACTGCTTAGTTATCTTAAAATTATACACAATTTCCACTTAGAGCACCTTTTTGCAACTTAAAGGCTGCAGGCTATCTCAACATTTGTATGTGGATATTTGTTTAAAAGAAGCACAATACTCCAAACATTTAGAAACATCAGATATGATTTAAGAGCACAGTATGACTAAAATTTGGTGACTGCACTGTTTATGACAGACTATATACACAAAGTTATTTTTTCTGTCTATATTTTCTGTTAACATTCTGATAATAAGCACTTGACATATTTTTTTAATACACTTTAAATTCTGCGATACATGAGCAGAACACGAAGGTTTGTAACATAGGTATACATGTGCCATGGTGGTTTGTTGCACCCATCAACCTGTTGTCTATGTTAGGTATTTGTCCTAATGCTCTCCCTCCCGTTAGCCCCCACCCCTCAACAGGCCCCAGTGTGTGATGTTCCCCTCCCTGTGTCCATGTGTTCTCATTGTTCAACTCCCACTTATGAGTGAGAATTTGCAGTATTTGGTTTTCTGTTCCTGTGTTAGTTTGCTGAGAATGATGGTTTCCAGCTTCATCCATGTCCCTGCAAAGGACATGAACTCATCCTTTTTTATGGCTGTATAGTATTCCATGCTGTATATGTGCCACATTTTCTTTATCCAGTCTATTATTGATGGGCATTTGGGTTGGCTCCAAGTCTTTGCTATTGTAAATAATGCTGCAATAAACATATGTGTGAGTGTGTCTTTATAGTAGAATGATTTATAATCTTTGGGTATAGGTTAAATGGTATTTCTGGTTCCAGATCCTTGAGGGCTTGCCACACTGTCTTTCACAATGGTTGAACTAATTTACACTCCCAGCAAAAGTATAAAAGCATTCCTGTTTCTCCACATCCTCTCCAGCATCTGGTTGTTTTCTGACTTTTTATTGATCGCCATTCTAACTGGCATGAGATGGCATCTCATCATGGTTTTGATTTGCATTTCTCTAATGACCAGTGATGATGAGCGTTTTTTCTTATGTCTGCTGGCTGTATGAATGTCTTCTTTTCAGAAGTGTCTGTTTATATCGTTTGCCCACTTTTTGATGGGGTTGTTTTATTCTTGTAAATTTGTTTAAGTTCCTTGTAGATTCTGGATACTAGCCCTTTGTCAGTTGGGTAGATTCCAAACATTTTTTCCCATTCTCTAGGTTGCCTGTTCACTCTGATGCTAGTTTCTTTTGCTGTGCAGAAACTCTTTAGTTTCATTAGATCTCATTTGTCAATTTTGGCTTTAGTTGTCATTGCTTTTTGTGTTTTAGACATGAAGCCTTTGCCCATGCCTATGTCCTGAATGGTATTGCCTAGGTTTTCTTCTAGGGCTTTTATGGTTTTAGGTCTTACATTTAAGTCTTTAATCCATCTTGAGTTAATTTTTGTATAAGGTGTAAGGAAGGGGTCCAGCTTTAGTTTTTTGCATATGGCTAGCCAGTTTCCCCAACACCATTTATTAAATAGGGAATCCTTTCCCAATTGTTCGTTTGTGTCAGGTTTGTCAAATATCAGATGGTTATATATGTGTGGTGTTATATCTGAGGCATCTGTTCTGTTCCATTGGTCTATATATCTGTTTTGGTACCAGGACCATGCAATTTTGGTTAATGTAGACTTGTAGTATAGTTTAAAGTCAGGTAGCATAATGCCTCCAACTTTGTTATTTTGCTTAGGATTGTCTTGGCTATACAGGCTCATTTTGGTTCCGTATAAAATTTAAAGTAGTTTTTTTTAATTCTGTGAAGAAAGTCAATAGTAGCTTCAGGTGAATAGCATTGAATCTATAAATTACTTTGGACCGTACGGCCATTTTCACGATATTGATTCTTCCTATCCATGAGCATGGAATGTTTTTCCATTTGTTTGTATCCTCTCTTATTTCCTTGAGCAGTGGTTTGTAGCTCTCCTTGAAGAGGTCCTTCACATTCCTTGTAAGTTGTATTCCTAGGTATTTTATTCTCTTTGTAGCAACTGTGAATGAGAGTTCATTCATGACTTGGCTCTCTGTTTATCTATTATTGGTGTATAAGAATGCTTGTGATTTTTGCACATTGATTTTGTATCCGGAAACTTTGCTTAAGATGCTTATCAGCTTAAGGGGTTTTCAGATGATGTTGTTTTCTAAATATACAATCATGTCATCTGCAAACAGATACAATTTGACTTCCTCTTTTCCTATTTGAATATCCTTTATTTCTTTCTCTTTCCTGATTGCCCTGGCCAGAATTTCCAATACAGTGTTGAATAGGAGTAGTAAGAGAAGCCATACTTGTCTGGTGCCAGTTTTCAAAAGAAATGCTTCTAGCTTTTGTGCATTCAGTATGATATTGGCTGTGTGTCTGTCATAAATAGCTCTTATTATTTTGAGATACATCCCTTCAATACCTAGTTTACTGAGTTTGTTTAGCATGAAGGAGTGTTGAATTTTATCGAAGGCCTTTTCTGCATCTATTGTGATAATCATGTTGTTTTTGTCATTGATTCTGTTTATGTGATGGATTATGTTTATTGATTTTCATACGTCGAACCAGCCTTGCATCACAGGTATGAAACCAACTTGATCGTGGTGGATAAGCTTTGTGCTACTGGATTTGTTTTGCCAATATTTTATTGAGGATTTTCACATCAATGTTCATTATGGATATTGGCCTAAAATTTTCTTTTTTTGTGTGTGTCTCTGTCAGGTTGTGGTCTCAGGATTGTGCTGGCCTCATAAAATGAGTTAGGAAGGAGTCTCTCTTTTTCTATTGTTTGAAAAATTTCAAAAGGAATGATACAGGCTCCTCTTTGTACCTCTGGGAGAATTCAGCTGTGAATCTGTCTGGTCCTGGTCTTTTTTTCATTGGTAGGCTATTAATTTCTGTCTCAATTTCAGAACTTGTTACTGGTCTATTCAGGGATTTGACTTCTTCCTGGTTTAGTCTTGGGAGGGTGTACATACACCCTCCAGGAATTTGTCCATTTCTTCTAGGTCTTCCAGGGGGTGAATGGTTCTGTATCATTGGCATTCCAGGTGCCACTGCGATACAAAAAAAAAAAAAAAACAAAACTCCTGCAGCTAGCACAGTGTCTGTCCATATGGCGGCCCAGTTTTGCGCCTGAAGCCCAGGGCCCTGGTGGTGTAGGCACCCAAGGGAATCTCCTGGTCTGTGGGTTGCAGAAACCATTGGAAAAGTGTAGTATCTGGGCCAGATAGCACTGTCTCTCAAGGCACATTCCCTCATGGCTTCCCCTGGCTTGCGGAGGGAGTTTCCCAATCCCTTACACATCCTGGGTGAGGTGACACCGCACCCTGCATATGCTTGCCTTCCATGGGCTGCACCCACTCTCTAGCCAGTCCCAGTGAGATGAATTGGGTACCTCAGTGCCAAATGCAGAGATCACCAGCCTTCTGCGTTGGCCTGGCTGGGAGCTGTGGACTGGAGCTGTTCCTATTCGGCCATCTTGCCAGATCTCTCAGCACATATTGATACAAACCAATACAATGACACTATACAAATGCCATGTTGGCTAAAATGCCAAGCAAATGTTTGCAAACATGCTTAGTGCAAATTGTCATCATGGCATTTTTATCACTTTGGGGAAAAATGACCCTGTGATACTTTGCATTAAGGTAATTAAATGAGAAATTGTATGTTCAGATAGCGTAGGACCCAACTCACAGCAAAAGCTCAGTTAAAAAAAGTGAACTTTTCTTATTACTAAATTTGTGGTTAGTTTTGTGCTTGCCCTAAATTGCTCCTGATTTATATTAATGGAAAGAAATGTGAATTTATTAGATATATTTAGTTATTCAAGTTAAACATACAAATTTTCTATTACTCATCCTCAAACATCTGAAACAGTTTAATTAAAAATTATTTTCAGTCTAGACACACAATAAAAGATAATGTCCTCGTTTAGTTGTGTGTCATGTGTGCTCTTTAAGGCTGTAAAAGTTGAGATTCATGGAAAAAAAGAAACTGACAAGTCATTAACTGTAAGCCCTTTTTTCAGAATAATGCAGCTTGCAAAATACCTCAAAGGTGTGTACTAACTTGGGAGAGGGTGGTTAAAATGTTCTTGGGGCTTTGCCAATGGTTTCAGCAGATGTTAAACTACTTTGGGGGAATGTTTGGTAAAATATGGGTCTCAGAAGAAAGAATTATTTTGGGCTTTAACTGCTGTTTGTTTGGGTAATATAGTTTTAGCAAGAAGATTGGGTTAGAGGTTAAGATTATGCAAATATCAGAGTGGGAGGATGAGCTGTGTGGACCAAAGTCAAGAGGAAGCAGGTAGGTGGCCAAGTGGTAATTTTTCAGTCTTCCAGAGTTTCCTACAATAACTCCTTTTGATCAGAGAAGGGATTGAGTCTTATCATTTGACAAATATTGTTAATTCCTTCAAATCTGTACCACTAGGGTCAATTGAACTTTCAGATTTATTGGTGAAAGCTGCCATCACACTTCTCATGACTTGTACTCATTGTAGTTGAATTTCCATAAGTTATCAAAAGAGTTGTTATATGGAATACTTTAAGATGCTGGAGAAAGTGAACTTTAAAAAGCCCTATGAATACAACAAGAATGAAAATTAGAATTATTAGAAAGTTTTGAATAATGTCTTTAAGCCAAGATTCTTTCCAACCTGAAATCATCAAAGAGAACATATTCGATCCCGATAAAAAGTCTGTCAGAAAAACAGCTTTGATATTAGTAGGTCTATTTAATACAGCATATCCCCCTGATATACAAAGTAACAAGTTTAAGGGTAAAGCTCTTAAGAGTATCAATGTAACCCTCAAAAACATTAAATGAATAGAAAGATGGAAAAATGAACATAGAAAAGAGGATAAAGAAACAAAGGAGAATCTAATTATCAGTAAATACCCGCATATCTGTCTCTATCTGAAGATCTTGGGCAGAAAATGTTCATTTCTAATAATCTCCTACTTTCTGAGTTACTTGGAAGAGGTTTTTCCCTAGTTATGACTTGTACTTCTGGGAATACCTGAAGAAATCTGCATTTTAGATCTACCATCAGCAGGGAAATCTTGGAGGTAAATAGGTGAAGTTTTAATTGGGAAACATAAATTTAGTGGAGTTTTCTGAGTGTTTGTGGTTAACAGTAAGGTCCCTCCAATGAGCCTCAAGAGCATCCTTACAGGCTGTTGTTTCTAGTAAACTGGATCTCTGGGCTGAAAATCATGCAGAGTGTTTTTAGTTTTATATTTGAAAAAGGCCACAGAACCTATTGTTGATAAATGTAGGCATAGAGCAACACATTTCTATATTATTTGGCTTTATCAGACTATTTAAAGAGCAGAATCAAGGTTAGGGAGTGAGAAGTCCAGATGCAGAGTATACTTAGTAATGCGATCCTATGGGAATGTTTGTTTCTGATGGAGTGGACATATTGGCCATGAGAACTCAAAGCAAAGCCTTTGACCTTGAAAACCAGTGTTTCTCAAATAGGTTTGCAAGTATCATTTCAAATGTGCTATCCATCCCTTGATATTTCCTGAGTACTGAGTGTTGCAGGTACAGCAAGACTTCTTGGTAATAGATAGAATTTTAAAGAATATATATATTTTTTTATGGAGTGTTTCTCTGTCGTCCATGCTGTAGTTCAGTGGAGTGATCTTGGCTCACTGCAACATCCCCCTTCCAGGTTCAAGCAATTCTTTCGCCCCAGCCTCCCAAGTAGCTGGCACTACAGGCGCCCGCCACCACACTTGGCTAGTGTTTTTTAAATTTTTATTAGAGAGAGGTTCCACCATGTTGACCAGGCTGGTCTCAAACTCCTGACCACAGGTGATCCGCCCACCTCGGCCTCCCAAGGTGCTGGGATTACAGGCATGAGCCACCATATGCAGCCAGAATTTTAAAGAATTTCTTAATTACTTTTCCAATGAAATACAGACCCTATTGTGGTAAGCTGAATAATTCCTTCCTCTCCAAAAAATATCCATGTCCTAATCATGTTCACATAAAAGTACACATTTTAATCTTTAAAAAGTTCTATGACAGATAAGTATATGTTGCTATGAAATAAGTATATTAGAATTGGGCATTGTGGTGCACACCTGTAATCCCACCATGGGAGGTTGAGGTGGGACAATTGCTTGAGCCCCAAAATTTGAGACCAGCATGGGCAACAAAGTGATCTGTCTCTATATTTAAAAAAAAATGCAGGTATTGTGGTTTACGCTTGTAGTCCTAGCTCTCTGGAAGCTGAGGAAGAATTGCTGGAGCCCAGGTGGTCAAGGCTGCAGTGAGCCAAGATTGCACCACTGCACTCCAGCCTAGGTGACAGAGCAAGACCCTGTCTCAAAAAAAAAAAAAAAAAAAAAAGTGTGTTTGAGATTATTCTTGTTTTTTTAAATTTTTTTTTGTTTTTTAACTACTGTTTAAATAATTTTCTAAAACAAATGCTCCAATGACTCCAATGCTTAAAATAACAATCATTTCTTGTGCTTATGATTCTCAGATTGGGTAATGCTTGTTAGAAATAAACTTATTGCTTCTCAACATAATGTCAGCAGGAAGATCCCAGCTGGGATTGGAGTGTTTTCCAATATTGCTCCCTCACATCCCTAATGGGTAAGGCTGTTTTTTAATTGTAAGCTCAACGAGGCTTTTGATCAGAATATTTTTTTCCTCTTCATGTGAGCTTCTTCCTGAGGTTTCATATGCTCCTTTAGATTATAGTAAGTGGATCCACAGAGCACATTAAAAGACCAGGTAGGAATCTGTAAGACTTCTTATTATCTCACCTCAAGGGCCATGCAGTGTCACTTCTATTATATTCAGTTAGCAAAATCAACTATCAAACCACAGCTCTGAGGCAGTGGACAATATAGGTGAACTGTTGCTGAGAAGAGTATCTCACTGGGGCCACTTCAGTTTCTGCTAAGGAATAATTGATTAAGTTGATGCTTTAAAAATGAGCATAAGTTAGATGGGCAAAGTATGCCAAGGAGAGTTTTCTCATTGAATAAATAATGTGTAAATGTCTTCAAAGAGGAATTGTTATTTCATTAAAGGAACTTGAAGTCTAGTGTGATTAAAGTATTTTAGATGAAAGAGAAAGTAACATCCTTGCAGCAAGCTGGTAGCAAATGATGTGGTTTAGTGGTGTCCCCACCCAAATCTCATCTTGAATTGTAGCTCTCATAATCCCCACGTGTTTTGGGAGGGACCTGGTGGGAGGTAACCCAATCATGGGGATGGTTTTGTCTCTGTGCTGTTCTCCTGATAGTGCATATGTCTCGGGAGAACTGATGGTTCCATAAAGGGCACTTCCCCTGCACACGTCCTCAATGCCTGCCGCCGTGTAAGACATCCCTTTGCTCCTCCTTTGCCTTCTACCATCATTGTGAGGCCTCCCCAGACATGTGGAACTGTGAGTCCATTAAACTTCTTTCCTTTATAAATTACCCACTGTCAGGTATGTCTTAATTAGCAATGTGAGAACAGACTAATACAGCAGGTAAAATATTTAGGAAGCTATTCCAGTATTTCAGGTAAGTGATGATACTACGATGATTTTGGAAATAAAGATAGGGAGGAGGTAACATTGGAAACAACATTTAGTGATAGTTTGGATGTGAGGATTAAGAAAGAAGGAGGAACGAAACATAATGTTCTGATTTTTGTTTAGAGCACCCAAATAAATAGTGGTATCATATAATGAGATTGGAAAGACTGAGTGAGAACACAGAGGAAGATGAAGAACTCAGTATTTGACTTTCAGTTTGTAGAGAGATAGCAAAATGGTTAATTAGAACTGTCAACTTGGCTGGATTGAGGGATACCCAGAGTTGATAAAGCATTTTTTCCAAGTCTGTACATGAAGGTGTCACCAGGGGAGACTGGAATTTGAATCAGTGTGCTGAATAAGCAAGATTGGCCTTCAGGCGATGTGAGTGAGCACCAGTCAATCAACTGAAGGCCCAGAAATAACAAAAAGGCAGAGAAAAGGCAAATTCTCTCTCTCTTCTGGAGCTGGGACACCTTTCTTCTCCTGACTTTGGACATCTGATCTCTAGGTTCTCTGAACTTTGGACTCTGGGACATGGACCAGCAACCCCTCACTCTCCAGTTTCTCAGGCTTTTGGCCTCAAAATAAGAGCTACTCCATTGTCTTTCATGGTTCTGAGAACTTCAGGCTTGGACTGAGCCACACCAACTTCTCTGTTTCTCCAGCTTGCAGACAACCAATTGTGGGACTTTGTAGCCTCCATAACCATCTGATATAATTTCCATAATAAATCTCCTGGCCGGGCGCGATGGCTCACGCCAGTAATCCCAGCACTTTGGGAGACAGAGGTGGGCGGGTCACGAGGTCAGGAGATGGAGACCATCCTGGCTAACACGGTGAAAACCCGTCTCTACTAAAAATAGAAAAAATTAGCCGGGCGTGGTGGCGGCGCCTGTACTCCCAGCTACTCGGGAGGCTGAGGCAGGAGAATGGCGGGAACCCGGGAGGCGGAGCTTGCACTGAGCCGAGATCGCGCCACTGCACTCCAGCCTGGGTGACAGAGCGAGACTCCGTCTCAAAAAAAATGAAAATAAAATAAAATAAATAAAAAATAAATCTGTGTATTTATAAATATGTCTATATCTAATTTGTTCTGTCTCTGGAAATGACTAGATAGATAGATAGATAGATAATTGGTATAGATTGAGTTATGTATAACACTCAGAAGAAATACATTAGCAGAACATCTATTCTTAGAAGGATGTAGTCACTGGCAAGGAGGAAATCTCCTCGGGAAACTGTTTGGACCTTGAAGTAAAGTAGATCCCAAGAACACACAGGAACTTCCGATTGGAGATGCCAGGTATGGAAGAACAAATCAGTAACATACACTGAAATAGTCCAATTCCATCTGTATAAGTAAAACCAAGAGAGTGCAATTTCTTGTAGGTTAAGTGCAGAGAGTATCGTGGTTTTAGGTTGGATAGTCAAGTGTGTTTAATACTGCATAGGGCTCAAAGATTGATGAGGAACAAAAATAAGTACATACTGAATTTGGGCATACATACAAATTTCTTTTGTGGGTAGCGGGGAAGAAGGTTGTTATTTAGAAGTATGAATGGAGCAGAGCGTGATTGAAACCAGATAGGACTTCAAACATTCTTCTCTGTAAGGTGTGTGTTTGTGTTTTCACATAGAATAAAACATCTAAGAAACTTCCAACAAATGCAGTTGGTGCCAGTTTCATGCTACCTTTTGAAAACTATTCTTCGTGAATAGTATCATATTTCTGCCTGGTCCAGGCTTTCTGAGCATAGAACACTGAAAATCTTGGTTCACAATTATTGAATGACAAAACAAAACAAAATGTGAGTCACCATCACTATGACCTCCACTGATATCAAGGTCATTGGGAAGGGAGATTTCTATAATCTATGAAATTCTGACAATTGCTGGTCACATGAATCTTTTAAGGGCAAACGGCTTCAAGGCTCATTCTTTATTAATATGGTGCACCCAACAACACAGGGTTGGTTGGTTATCTTTTAAGAGATATTCTCCCTGTCAAATTAACCTATAAAATCTGACTGCCGTGGCCGGGTGCGGTGGCTCAAGCCTGTAATCCCAGCACTTTGGGAGGCCGAGACGGGCGGATCACGAGGTCAGGAGATCGAGACCATCCTGGTTAACACGGTGAAACCCCGTCTCTACTAAAAAATACAAAAAAAAAATTAGCCGGGCGCGGTGGTGGGCGCCTGTAGTCCCAGCTACTCGGGAGGCTGAGGCAGGAGAATGGCGTGAACCCGGGAGGCGGAGCTTGCAGTGAGCTGAGATCCGGCCACTGCACTCCAGCCCGGGCGACAGAGCGAGACTCTGTCTCAAAAAAAAAAAAAAAAAAAAAAAAAAAAAAAATCTGACTGCCTAGGTGTTGCAATCTTTACCTTGTGATCCTATCAGACTGAATCCAATATACCAATTGATTAAATTATCTTGAAACATTCTTTCATGGCAATGCTGTGTTTGGTGATTTTTTTTTTCAGAGTTCATTAGTTGTTTTACTAATTTTCTTTACTTTTTTGAGAAGACATGGTGATATTTATAAGACACTTGACATTCTGCCAAATATGTCGTTTGTCATTTTTTGGAAAGCCCAGAAAATATTTCTTGATCATTCTTCTAATCTTCCTTCCATAGTTAATTCAAATTAAAAAGAAAGTCATATTTAAATGTGATATTTTAAAATAGTAAGGGTTTAATGTATTTGGCTTTCAGTTTCAGCAGTCACTATTTCCAAATCATTCTTTACATACATTTTGTCTTTGGCTTCTTTCTCATCATGTCTTAGTTTACTATTGTTTTAATACTTCAAATTATTTGCTAACTTCAAATAACCTTACGTTTTCTGTTTATATCTGAGAATATTATAAGAATAGGCTAATAGCAAAATATTACTATCTAGATTAAAATTTTTTGGCAAGTAAATTTTCCCATGTGTACGTGTTTGTATGTCTCTGTGTGTATGCTTAATGTGCAATTTCATATCACACAATAAAAATGCCTTTATAAATGGACAGGGTATCTGCCTAAGTAATGTAAACATATACCTAGAGCTTACTGAATGTTACGCTAAAATTAAATTATATCTTATAGACATCATTGTGGTTTCCTGACATGACATTATAAACGTATTTTATAAATGGCTGGTTACATAGAATAAATGTTAACCTTTATATACCTAGTAAGCTAAATTTATCATGCCTTTACTTCTTTTTCAAAACTCAATTAAAAGTAAATATTATGAAAAAATGCTCTTGCTTCTCTGGGACTTCATATACCTTTCCTTTGTGTTCGTTTGGTGGCACCGTGCGCATTTGCCTGCAGTTGCTTATAACACATGGGATTTTAATGTTTGTCTCCTTCACTAAAAAGTAATTTTTACTCTAACTCCTTATTGACATTAATTGACTGACACTTACAAGAATGGATGCAAGATGAAACATCAACAAATATTTATGCCATGGATGGGTGAATAAACAAAGGAAGATGACCTGAAAATCAAGGCTAGGCATAAAAAATGTGGTCAGTGGTTTTCTTTGTTTGCAGATTTAGCTATAGGCTGCTCACAGCAACAACAAAAATGATGATCTGACAGAGTAGATTCAGAATATATTTTTTTGTGTTGGTGGTCCTTGATCCCTTGCCTTCTCATGTGCATTATTCATGTCATCAATCTACTGTATTTGCACCAGTCAGTCCTTTGACACTTTAGGCATATTTCTATAACCAGGAGATATCGTTCTTTTTTGTTGTTGTTATTTATTATACTGATATGGTTAGGCTTTGTGCAACCACCCAAATCTCGTCTTAAACTATAATCCCCATAATCCTCACAGGTCAAGGGTAGGGCCAGGTAATTTATCATGGAGCAGTTTCCACCATGCTGTTCTCATGATGGTAAGTGAGTTTCAGGAGATCTGATGATTTTATAAGTATCTGGTATTGCCCCTACTTGCACTCATTCTCTCTCCTGCTGCCCTGTGAAGGGATGCCTTCCACCGTAATTGTAAGTTTCCTGAGGCTTCCCCAGCCATGCGGCACTGTGAGTCAATTAAGCATCTTTTCTTTATAAATTACCCAGTCTCAGGCATTTCTTCACAGCAATGTGAAAATGGACTGATACATATACTTTGTTTTGTTTTAACTCATGTTTATTCCCTTTGGATTTCCTCATATATATATTTATATATCTTTTTCTCTTTCACTGTTCAGATTTCTACCTTTCTGATAATTCATCCTTTCAATGACTGTCCATGATTCTGAACTATGTATATGGCATTGCAGTGTACATATCAGAGTTATATTTTTGTTCATCATCATACAGATCAATACACACAAATCGTCATTTATTTTGGATTTTTTCTCAACTCTCTGTTTTCATTATGCATCAAATATGATAAGAGAATTATCTTCTTTGTTAAGTTAATCAGTTTGGGTTGTTGTAAGCCATAAATTGAATGATTTATAAACAACAAGAATTTACTTTCCACAGTTCTAGAGCGTGAAAATCTAAATCAGAGTGCCAAATAATGGAGCTCTGATGAGGACTTGCTTTTTGGTTTTCAAATGTCTGCCTTTTTATTAGGTACTCTCAAAGCAGAAAGCAAATGAGAGAGCTCTCTGGGATTCCTTCTATAAGGACACCAATGTTGTATAAGATGGCTCAGCCCTCATGATCTAATTACCTCTGAAAGCCCTCCCTCCTAATACATCATATTGGGAGTTAAGATTTCAACATATGACTTTTGGAGGGTACAAATATTCAGCCCATAACAAGTTGCAATAACTAGTGTGGAAAACATTACGCATTACATATGAACATCCCTTTACTCTATAATTTTACTCCCTCTTCCAGTTCACTCTATAATATGCTAACTCAAAATAAATCTATGTCATAATAAAATTTTTTATATTTCTTCAGAAACACCTTAGTGTGCTTGGAAACTAATACAGTTTTTAAACATCTATTTGCTTTTTAGAGTATATATATTCTAAGACTAAGAAACCTTCATCCAAAAAATATTTCAATATGATTTTCAAGAAATGTTTTATTCTCAAATATTAACTTACAGACTTTTAACTGGGCTCAACAATTCTATCTTTTTCACTGATTCTTGTAATGTATGAGCTATGTCCTTTTTGTTTTGATAGGCAGTTTCATGAGAGTATTGATAGATAGATACCATACATATATAGAGTAATATTGAATTTCACATCAAAAATATTTTGTACTATTTATTTATTCTGCTGTTGCTTCCTTAAAATATTTCTCAAATGTTTAAATTCACTCTACAACTATTTTCAGGGTCATTACTAAAGTTTAGCTTTGTTGTAATGCATAAAATACATTTTTCAGTAGCTTTCGATATAAAAACATTCAGGAAAAGCCACTAAGAAATTAGACAACCACCTCTAAACCAGGACTGTATGAAAACTACTACACATTATTTGAATGACATTAGAAAGAACACAGGTTTGGAAATATCCAGAGGCTAATTCTTAAATGAATCAAAACAATAATTTATCCAACTTGAAAGTATACCCAAGGTCTTCCAAAGTATGACATTAATGTGAATTCAACTTTTTACATTCATTAAAAAGTTCATGGGTTCTTTTTATCTTTATCTAAAAGCAAAATATAACTCACTAAGGACCTACACATTTTCTTTTTCAGATTTTGGCTTGCAGTGAATTTCTGCATCATTTCAGGTTGAAATTCTGCTGTTGATGTCGATACAGCCTTTCCCCATGGAAATTAAATCTACATCTTAAATAACTTCAATGTGAAGCATTTGTTTTGTCAAGAAGATTCCTCTTGTGGTTGTATTCCCTTCTTTGCTGGGAAGTGGTATGTAGTTCAGCATCCACACTCAGGCTTCCTGCTGCCATTATAAATGTGTATGAAGCCAACTCCCGTGCAGAAAAATGGCTCTAGGACTGACATATTACAAGTAATATAAGAAGCTAGTGTTCAAGGAACTACCACAACAATGAAATATTTCTTCCTCAGTCACCGCTTCTTCAAATAAGAATGAAAAGAAACAGAAACAGATGCAATGTAGCTTAGCAGGGATCAATTCAACTTTAAAATGTACAGTTTTGTTATGTTTAGCTGTATCTGCATACCTTACAGAAAATTTAATGCAATTTTTTATCATAAAATATAGTTGACAAGAACTTTGACAAAAACTCCATAAATATATCTATTCATTCCAGAGAAGAGTCCAGAATAAAAGGGAGCATCAAGATTGGGGCAGGGCCAGGATAAAAACAATGGAGCTTCTGGAGCATTAGAATACAGATTATCTCGATATGTCTAAGTTTACCGTCGGCACTTGTTTACCATGTCACAGACCTTGCCACGGTTGCTTTCTTGTTTTCTGCTCAGAGTAAGAAAAGAGATAGACAGGCCACAGTGGCTTAAGCCTATAGTCCCAGCACTTTGGGAGGATGAAGCCAGCAGATGGCTTGAGCCCAGGAGCGAAAGACCAGCCTAGGCAACATGGCGAAACTCCATCTCTACAAAAACAAAAACAGGAAAATTAGCCAGGCATGGTGGCGCATGTCTGTAGTTTCGGATACTCGGGAGGCTGGGGCAGGAGAATTGCTTGAGCCTGGGATGTCGAGGCTGCAGTGAGCCATAATCACACCACTGCACTCCAGCCTGGGTGACAAAGTAGGACTCTGTCTCAGAAAGAAAGAAACGAAAACAGATATTATTTTAAAAAATACATCGAAAGCTGTGAGCTGTGTGCGCTAGTTTACAGAATGCTCTTTACGTCTTGACCAGTGCCATCATTAAATCAATAATGACCTAACAATATATAATATTTCAGATGTTTTTCTTTGGAATAATGTAGTTGTGCACAGGGGCAGGAATTTGAAGCTCAGAATTTAGAAAACTAAAATTCTTTTTTATTTTTTTCCCAAAAATGTGCCATGAGACAGAGTGCTTATTCTTCATAAATACCTAAAAGAGAATAGAATGTTGATGCATGTTTTAACTTTATATATATAGTTTGTGTGACAATTTAGCTGAAGTTATTTTAATTAATTTATCTATTTATTTGGCTGTTGTTTCAAACAAAATGTATTAAGTAAGCACATGACCAAACACAGCATAAACCAACTCTTACCTCTCCTTTCTCTAAAAGAAGACTCAAAATGCACGCGCACACACACACACAGACATACACACACACCCCAGTAGGCTTAAAATGTCTATCATTGAGTACTATTAATTTTATTTTACTGAAATTACACTAGGTTATTGGAAAAAGAAGAATGGGAGCTGTGTATATTGAAATATTTGACAGATCTAGCACTCTCCTTAGAATCTCCAGATGTCTTCTGGTCTTAGCCTTGGAAAGGTAAACATTAAGTGAAGGAAAAACTAGGCACTAATAATGTATAATTGAAGAAAAGCCTTTAATTACTGTTTTCCATTTTATACCCACATTATTTCATTAAAATGTCATTTTAACCAAGTTCAAAAAAAGTCAAGAACAATTGCGTGACAAATATGAATGAGCTTGCTTTGATCAGGGAGGTTAAATAAATGAAAGAATGCTATGCAATTTGCAGTTAATGTTTCATTTTCATATTTTGAATATTTAATTATGTAAATTCTATATTTTGTGTATGACAATTACTTTGGTTATTACTTTGGCAAATGATTGAATAAATTTTAATAAAAATATTTCATAACCTTTAGTAGGGTTAACAATAATTTTGAAGATAGTATTTATAACAACCTAGTTAATTTCATCTAAACATGTTTCTTTTTGTAATGCATGGAACTTTGCACATTTATTTCCAGTTAATTTCAGCTAATATTTTCAGGATATCAATTCCAGAAATTAGTACATTATATTTTATTTACACATTGTTTATAAGATTTTCTTGACAAGCAAAGTTAGAAAAAATGTTATGTGTTAATTTATGTAACGGGTTTTGTTAGATTTTAAAACATTTTATCTAGATCCAAGAAAATACAAATTGTGAGACATAACAAATGGAAATGGAATCCTTTATTAGTTTTTATTTTTATGCAAGCTGAAGAGCTTATTGACAGTAAAGAAGCCTTTGAAACTTTCTGTCTAAAACTATTAAAATTCAAGACTTTCCTAGAACTCAGTGGATAACCAAATTTAATCACTATAAACTTGAGAAACACTGTCACCTGTAAAACAAACATACTGTGTTTTATGTTTAAGAAAATATATTATTTTCAATCAAAAACTTAAATTTATAAAAAGTATCTAATTAAAATTCTGCAACTAAAAATAAAAATGAACAAGTATCACATACCCAAGTCTACCCACTCCAGCAATATCACACTTGTCAGAACAGCTTTGTATTTGACTGCCATTTGGGTATGTGTCCTGTAGTTCACTGCAATCTGTCATCACGTATTTGATTTTTATATGGCCAAGCAAGTGACTTAAATGACAATACAGTAGAAACTGTGCCTCTGCAACTTTTTAGGTTTTTTAAAATGGCACTGATCTCTCCTATTATATCTGGAAGGCAATATTGCTCTTATGAAGTCTCTTGGCTGCGGTTTAAAGAATTTTTCAGTCTTTTCCTTGACCTTTCCTATGACAATTATTATTCATTCACATTGCAAGGAGCTAGAGTGAGTCTACTGCCGGTTACTATGTATGTACATCTAGATTATGAATTCAGGAAGTAAAGTTTTATTGTGCATATATGGACTCCTTGGATCCACTGTGAAATGAATTTGTGGTTAAACTAAATGTATTACCTGATTTTCATACGTACCTACTCTTGAAGGGAGGCTATGGTAAAAGTTGACTTTCCTTCAATTCACACACTATACAAAAAATGTGGGTGCTCCCTTTTCCATATGTACCTATAGATTCTTTGTGAGTGGAGGAAGAAAATTATCTTTACAGTATATATTTGCTCTGGCATCAGGTCATTTCTCCGAAAAACACAACTTCTGCTTTAATCGTTGGACTCTCAGTCTGAAAGTTGGTTCAGGCTTGGAAAGTAGATGAGTGATTGAAATTTCCACTGGAGTGGCTGACATTGACCTTCTGCTTCTCCACATTAGCTGCTTTCTGAATATATATGTACACATACAAAAATCCTTATTGGCAGCCTTTCTATAGTTCCCCTAAAAACTGTGATGATAGCTTATCCATTGTCTTAGATTCCTACATAATAGAGTTCCTTAGTTGTTGAGTTGCTGATAACTGGCATGGAAATTATGTTGATCCTTATCTCTCTGTACTGATTACATGCTACCACCTTTCCTTTGCTCCTCTAGAACTGTATATCATCTTCAACATTTGTTTCATAACATCATTACTTGCTAATCCTTCTTGGTCTATGGACAACAGCCACTAGTTAAGCCTGTAAAAAGTGCAATCTTTATAAACTTACTGAAACTAATATTATTGGGAATCATGAAGTGCACAGTCACTCCAGCTTGTCCAGTGCCTCAGCCTTTATATTGGTTCCACAACAGTCTATCAGGGCAGGTCTGGAAACTTGACACTATGTAATGTGATCCGTAGTGCTTCCAAGAGCCATGCCTAAGGCATACTGGGACTGATGTCAGATGCTCTTGAAATCCACTGAGTTTGGTGTTCCTTTTAAACCCTAATACTTCATATCATCAAAGTCTCTCTCATCCAGCTTTATATTCTGGTCTAGTAATTGCAAGATGTGGCCACCAGGACTGCTTTTTCTGTTTCCTTTTGGCACATATTAACCAGGTCTGGTGACTCCAACCATGAATGATCTCTTTTCTCATGTATAAGGTCCAGAAGTTCTAAAGCCCACAGAAATGAACTTAACCATATCTTCTGGTTAAGTTGCCAAGAGGGAATGTGGGAGAAGATCTCATGGAGGGAAGTTTTCTTCTGCAAAATATCTGCCTCAGGGGAGTCCAGTGGAAATTCTCCAGGGGTCTGTTACAGTCTAAAAAGGAAAAGTGAACCACTTCTTCAGGCTTAGAGGGCTCGAGGAGATCTGGTCCTTTAATGTTCCTGAATCACTTATCTCAGGACCCAGGACAGTCTCTGGGTCCTGTCCTTTCCCTTTATGACCCTGATTTTGACTTGCTGAGAAAACAGTTCAATTTGAAATTCTGCTCCTCTTATAATCAGATCTTGGGCCAGAGCATCAGCATCAATTACATTCCACTTCCAGGAAATTATGGTCTCTTTAAATAATTCCATGGATGTATTGTAACTTTCCTACCACGCATTCAATTAACAATTGGCTGATTTGAGTCTATCATTTTCTCTGTTAAAGGCATTAATGATTATAGCAACAACCAATAAATTTCATCGCCCTTGTATTAGGTTGGTGCAGAAGCAATCGCGGTTTTTGCCATTAAAAGTAATTTACTTTTTTTTGCAATATGTTTAATGGCAACATACAAACTATATGGAGGCCTGAAATGTCCAGCATAATTTGACCCTGCATTAGTTTTCTTACTTATATCCTACTATTCTCTCTCTTGCTCTTCTGTTGAAGCCATAATGGAAAGATATGACCTCAGCCCTGAAACTTTGCACTTTCTTTTTTATATACTTTCAACATTCTTGTCCTAGAACACAACATTACTACCATTTTTCCTTGTTTTTTGATTAAATATTATCTTCTTAGTAGATATTCTCTTATAACGCTACTTAATATTAGAGTCTGCAACTTTTGGAAACCTTTTCTCCTTCCCTGCCTTAGTTCTGAAGTATTTGAAAACTTAAAAGTAGTTAGAATATTTACTTGGTTTAATATTTGTCCATTATCACTAAAAATAGAAGTTCTAAGAACAATTGTGTATTTGCCTCACTGCTAGAATCAGAGTCCAGAGCGATGCTGACACATAGGAAGCACCAAGTCACTATTTGTTGAATAAATGAGAGAATGAATGAAAGGAATAAAAGATGATAAAAAACTTTGTATTTTAGCAAAATTTATGATCCAATAATTATACAATTATTAGTGGATTCTCTGATAAATATCTGAGTGATTTAAATAGCATAAATCACTAATGAAATCACTCGGATATTTATCAGTGAATCCATTAAGTGAAACTACTTGTGTCTGAATAATGCCACACCATTATCAATAACAAGGAGTGCAATGAATACATGAAAATCAACAAATACAGAGCAAGTCAACTTTGGACTTTATGTTTTAGATACGTTTTATTATGGATTATATTGTTATTTACTTCGAGTCTCTATGCAATCAAAATTTTGAAAAATAGTTATGCTAGGAAAAACTTGCTTATTATAACACGAGCAATGTAAGATCACTTTGGAATGATTTAATTTAATTGGTTTATGGGTTAAAAGTTATCAGGTTAGGTTAAATGTGTATAGAAAGTATATTTATGCATGCGTAAGTACATAATCAGTTGTTCTGATAAATTGTCAAAGAGTGAAGTTTCTCACATATCACTCTTACCTGAATAATTTTTAAGGTGGCATCTTTAGGAGCTTAAGAAGGAACTATTTTTGTTCCAGCTGAAAATATTCTATTTGATGGATTAAATAAGGTTTTTACATAAAATTGTATGCATTGCAAGCCAGTTATTTTTCAAATTTATTTCTTTCAAAAAAAAAACACAATGCATCAGTAGAAATCTGTGATTTTTCTCCATCATTTAAATATAAAGGGAGCACTGGAATGTGTTAAATGCATAGAGTTGAAGCATGATCTATAGATTTATAGGAAAATCTGCAGATAATGCCATCTCAATATGATGCTACCTCATCCTTGTCTTCATTTTAAAACATATTTCATATTTTAAAGAAAAGCAGCATATTCTAACTTGTAATGGAATGACAACTTTATATTTCGTATAAAATATTGTTCCAATCAATACCACCTGCAAAAATTTACATATTAATTGATCTTCTCTTCCAGAGTACTCTTCCTACAGAAAGGAGTGCATAAGCCTCTAACTGATATAAGAGGAAAAAGAAACACAATATCAAAACTTAATTCCACAAAATACCCTTTTTCATCCATAACAAACAAAGACTCATAGTGATTTGAAAAGATTAGCAAATATATACTTAAGAAGAATTCTGGTATATTTATTTCAGTTATTTTGTTTTCTGTATGGTCTCTGATCCAACAGGATCCCAATATCTCCTTCATTATCACACTCCTATCTGCCTATTTTTCTCCCCAGACTTTCAGCTAAAGCAACACAAGCATCTCAGAAAATATAAGGTAAGTTGCCTCAAAAATAGTTATTATGTAATCTAATTTTAAATGAAGAGAAATTCAATCAAATGCCAAATTTATTTTCAATTGTTACAACTGGGACCTATTCCATTGGTAAAAGTAGAGGATTTTGAGGCATGTTGTCAGGCTGTACCATGTAGTGTGATGTAGGAAGTTAACCTGAATGAAAGATAGGACGATATTCAAATGTGAGAGAAAACCTAGAGTTTATACCAAACTGACTTTTCTCTAACACTCTCAACTTCACATTAAAATTCTGACATTTTTAAGCCTCTTTTTGAAGTGACTTTATATATCTGTTTGCATATGCAGTGGAGCAACCAATGTTGATGCATTTCTTAAGAAAGGCATCACAGAGAAAAATATTATAAATTCTGATATTCTAGTGTCCACAAAATGAAAAACACAGAACTTATGCTACTTTTACTTGCTTTATTTTTGAAATATCTTCACATTAGACGTCAATAATGTGCACCTGCACACACATGCACACACATTCACACACACGCACACACACAGAGACCCAAAACTTTTATAAATTTAGAATAAAATTATAACACATTGAATTGTGAACATTCAGGATAAAAATAGCATTACTAAATTAGCCGAAATATATAAAAATGTTACTACCACAGGTAATTATTTCTGATACTTAAGGAATTAACTTTTTTATGTACACCAGAAATTCAGAACTGTACTTCTAGAACACTGGAATTGGTTCTCTTTTTCATGATACTAAAGGAAGACTGTGGAAAATCTACTCTTCTTGACAATGAAATGCATATTTGGTCCTCAGCCCAGCGTGGTGGCTTATGCCTGTAATCCGACCACATTGGGAGGCTGAGATGGGCGGATTGCTTGAGCCCAGGAATTGGAGCCTGGGAAACATGGGAAAACCCATCTCTTCAGAAAAATAGAAAAGTCAGCTGGTCATAGTGTTGCACACCTGTGGTTCCAGCTACTTGAGGTGCCAAGGCAGAAGGATTGCTTCAGTTTGGGAGGTTGAGGCTGCAGTGTGCTGTGTTCACACTGCTGCACTCCAGTCTGGGTGACAAAGTGAAACCCTACATCAAAAAAAAAAAAATGTGTATGTATATACATATATATATATATATAGTCTTATTGAATAGAGAAGAGAATTAGTGAATTAGTGTCCATCTTTATTTTGCTATTTAATCAATTAAAGCAGATGCCAAATTTATTTTCAACTTTTACTACTGGGACCTACTTCATTGATAAGAGTTGAGGATCTTGAGGCTTATTGTCAGGCTCTACCAGTCCAAAGTCTGGAAGGCTCAGATTAAGGAAGAGTCAATACGATTAGGAAAGAGGAATTCTCTGTTACCCAGTGGAGGGTCAGCCTTTTTACTTTATTCAAACATTCAACTGATTGGATGAGGCACAGCCACATTAGGGAGTGCAATCTGCTTCACTCAGTCTATCAATTTAAATGTCAGTCTCATCCAAACACCCTCACAGAAACACCTAGAATAATGTTTCACAAAGTATCTGTGCACTCCATAGTCTAGTCAAATTGACACAAGAAATTGTCTATCACAATATCCTTCTGATTTCCTTTACTGTATATATTTTAGAAGTTGCCTTTGTGATTACCATGGGGATTGCACTAAACGTTACATTTATAAGTTTCAATAACATAAAAAAACTCTAACTTTACACAGTTCTGTCTCCTTATCCTTTATGTTGTTGTTATCAGAAATTACATGTTAATATTTTTTTGCTCAATAATATATATTTATAATTACTTTTATATATTTAGTTTTGAAATTATGTAGGACATAAAAAAGTGGAGTGACCAAACAAAAATTTTATAATACTGGATTTTATGTTTGCCGATACAATTACCTTTACTGGAGATTTTTGTTTCTTCAAGTGACTTCAAGTTACTGTCAAGGGTTCTTTCATCCGAACTTCATATTAACTCCCTTTAATATTTCTTATAGTGCAGGTCTAGTAGTTATAAACCTTTTTGTCTTTTGTTTATCTGATAAAGGTCTTTCTCATTTACTTAATTTTTTTTCTTTAAATACTTTAAATATGCCCTACTACTTCTTCTACTCCCATAGTTTCTGAAGAGAAACTGTTCGTTCTATTGAGATTCCCTTATAAAGGGTGAGTCACTTCTTTATTGCTCTTTTCAAGACGTTTCTTTCATCTTTGTCATTCAATGGAGTGATTATAATAAGTCTCAGTATGTGTCTATGTGAGTTATTTCCTACTTGGAGTTTATTGAATTTCTTAGATTTGTAAGTTTATGTCTTTCAACAAATTTTGGAGGTTTTTGTCATTGTTTCTTTAAATATTCTTTCTTTTTATCTCTTGATTTACTTTCAGGAACTCTGGTAGTGTGTGTCTCGTTCTACTAGATAGTGTTTCACAGTTCCTTAGGTTCTGTTCAATTTTATTCTTTTTTTCTGCTCTCAAAATTCAAATGTTTTTATATTCAATCAACTCAAGATTAATTTGAAGATTTGTGTTTGTTCAAATCTGCTTTTGTACCCCTCTAATAAAATTTTATTTAAGTAATTATATTTTATTACCAGAATTTTTGTTTTGTTCCTTTTTGTGATTTCTATGTCTTTCATATAGTCATTGTGTTTATACCACGCTTCCCTTATTTCTTTTAATCCTTCGACCATGCTTTATATAACTCTTTGAACACATTTTAAAGTTATTGTAATATATTTCCTATAGTTACAATGCATTTTCACCTCCAAAATTTATGTTGAAACCACCTCCAAGGTGACATTATTGGCAGATGTGACCATTTAAAGTTGATTGAGTCTAGAGGTTCTGCCCTTATAAAAGGGAGTAGGGACCTTTATAACAAGTGTGAAGGGAGTTGATGGGGAGGAGTTTATTCTTATTCTTTATTCTTCTTTTGCCCTTCCACCTTCTGCCATGTGAAGACACAGTGCTCTTCCCATCCATGGATGCAGCATTCAAGGTGCAATCTTGGAAGCTGAGACTGAACACTCACCAAACAAGAATCCTGCCAGAGCCTTCGTATTGGACATCCCAACTGCCAGATTGTGATAAATAAATTTCTGTTTTTCATAAATTATCCAGTGTCAGGTATTTTCATATATCAGCATAAAATTGACTAAGAAAAAATTGATACCAGAGAAGTGAGGTGCTGCTATAACAAATACCTAAAAATGTTAAAGCAGCTTTTGAACTGGGTAATAAGTAGAACTTAGAAAAGTTTTGAAGTGAATTCTTGAGAAGCTTGTTTTGCCATAAATGGAAAATGAAGGGTGATTCTGATGAGGGCATAGAAAAGAGAAAACTTCAAATAGAGACTGAATCATTCTTAGATTTTGTTTAAGTAGTTGTAAATAAAATCTTGTGGGAAATATGGACAGTAAAGGCCATTCTGATGTGGTCTTATATGGAAATGAAGAATATATCATTAGAAGCTGGATGAAAGACCATCCTTGTTACAAAATGGCAAAGTACTTTGCTGAATTATATCCATATCCTAGGACTTTGTGGAAAGCAGAACTTAGGGACAGTGAACTAGGATATTGACCAGAAGAAATCTCTAAACTGCAAAGTATTTAGAATGCTGTGTGGCTTCTCTTAACTGCTTATAGTAAAATTTGAGAAGAGAGAAAGGATTTAAAGATAACCTTTGTAATGAAAAGGAATGCTTAACATACAGATATGGAAAATTCTCAGCCAGGCTATGTAAAGAATATAAAAGCATGTTTCAGAGGGAAAAGAAAGGGGGTGGCCAAGTGCCTGTTTGGTAAGGAGATTAATGTGGACAGAAGGAAGCTACTTGCTACTTATCAAGACATTAGGAGAATGATTTGAACACATCTTGAAGATCTTTAAGGATACTCTTCCTATCACATCCATGGCCATCTCAAATCTCTGCTCCCCACATTCCTACACAGTGCTCCTTAACTATCCTAGCTATGTCTCAAGTAGGCCCGAGTGAGTCAAGAGCTGCACCTGTAGAAGGTAGAGCCATTAACATTGGCAGAGTCCATATGGTGCTAATTTTGCAGGAATGCAGAGTACAGGAGCTGTGGAGGCAGGCTGCCTCAACGTACATTTCAAAGTATGCCTCAGAGAGCCTTGAGGTTCAGGAATAGACCTGCCACAGGGGCAGAGCCACTGCAGCAAGTGTCCACTAAACCTATATCTAGTAGTGTCTTGGTGGATGGGATGTCCCCAGTATCCAGTGACTATGGAGCCACCAGCATGCAATGCCACTCATAAAGAGCCACAGGCACCCAACTCCAGCACACAAGAGCTGCGCTGTGGGCTATGCCTAACAAAGTCATGAAAGTTGTATGCTTTTGGACCTTGGAGACTCAATTCGTAGCCCAGTGTGTTGAGGAGGTAAGCCATGGAGTCAAACATTATTCACAAACCTAAAGATTTAATTTTGATTGCCCTGTTGGGTTTTTGGCTTATTTGAGATCTATTGTCCCGTTCTTCTTTTCTGGTTTTCCATTTTGTAATGGGAAAATCTATCCTGTGCCTGTTCCACCACTGAAGTTTAGAGGCACGTAATTTATTTTCACAGGCTTCTCAGTTGTAGAGGGAATTTGCCTCAAGATAAATCTTATACAATCTTATAAAATAAGTCATCAATATCTGATTTACATGAGATTCTATATTTTAGACTTTTATGTTGGTACAAAAGTGAGTTAACATTTGGGATGAAAAGAATGTATTTTTTATTTGAGAAGGACCTGAATTTGGGGGGCCTAGGGACAGAGCGCTATGGTTTGAATGTTTTTGTCACCTCCAAAATTCATGTTGAAAGATAATCCTCCATCCAACAGTATTGGGAGGTATGGCCTTGAGAGGTGATTGAGTCAAGAAAGCTCCACCTTCATGAACGGGATTAGGTGCCCTTATTTATTTATTTTTATTGTTATTTATTTATTTTTTGAAACGGAGTCTTGCTCTGTTGTTAGGCTGGAGTGCAGTGATGCCTTCTCGGCTCACTGCAACCTCCACCTCCCGGGTTCAAGCGATTCTCCTCCCTCAGCCTCTCGAGTAGCTGGGACTACAGGTGCCCACCACCACGCCCAGCTAATTTTTGTGAGACAGTGTTTCACCTTGTTGGTCAGGTGACCTCTTGACCTCGTGATCCGCCTGCCTCAGCCTCCCAAAGTGCTGGGATTACAGGTGTGAGCCACCGCACCCAGGCCTAGGTGCTCTTATATAATGAGGGAATTCAGTCTTCTATCTTCTGCCACATGAAGACATAACATTCCTCTCCTTTAGAAGATGAAGCATTACAGGTGCCATCTTGGAAGCAAGGACAGGACCCTCATCAGATAATTAACCAGCCGGTGACTTGATCTTAGACTTCCTAGCCTCCATAACTTTGAAAAATACATTTCTAGAGTTTATAAATTACCCAGTTTCAGGTATTCTGTTACAGCAGCACAAAATGGACCAAGACAATCTCTGTCTATTTAATCTAATGTCTATTTAATCTGTCTATTTAATCTAATGCTCGTGTTGATTTACTTTGTTCCATTAAATGACACATAGTTTTGTGTTTTTGTATTCCCTGTGGTTATTTGTTGAAAACAGCACATTTGAATATTAAAATACGGTAACTCTGGAAATCAGGTTCTTTGCTTTTCCCAGGGTGTGTTTTTTGTTTGTTTTTATTTTGAAGGCTTTCCTAATCTATTTGTCTAGTAACTTTTCCCATCTATTTTGCAGAGATTGTATTCATTGCTGTGTGTTGGTTACTGAAGCCTTTGTTCTGTAACTGTATTCATGTAGTGTTTCAATATACATTTCTATGAACACTAGGAGCTAGAAAACAAACTAACAAAACTTGTATCTCTTACTTTTTGCCAATGGATTTCATGCTGCATCTCTCCTTCAACACTTTTCGCCAGATTTGCACTGAATCTAGAGATTGGCCAAATGTGAGAGTCCCTGATCTTTGCAAAACTTTTTGATCATGCATCTTGTCCTCATCATGTGTATAGCTTTCTAAGGTCCCCCTTCCACACAGGTGACTTTGAACACCCTCATTTCCCAAAGAACGGTCTAGCAGGTTTTCCTCTCTGGTTTTAGGAATTCTGTTGTATGTGTATCTCAGCCATGATTTTTTGCCCCAGATATCTGTGGTTTGTCATTCACCAATGTTTTCAAAAAAAATGCTTACTTTTCTGGCCTTAGGTGAGTTCAGTGAAACAGCGATGAGCACATTTTCTTAGTCCTTCAGCTTGTCTCCAGGTAGGTAAGAACAGATTTACACGATAATTTATGAATAAGGCATGTTTTTTTTTTTTTTTTTTTTTTTTTCTATCTGAATCCAAGGACCACGACGGCACCCTAGCAACATGGACAATTGTTTTCAGGACTAGGACTGTCACCAAACTGGGGAAGAGGTGTGACAAGAGCAAGTAACAATGCCACAGATCCTCTCTCTCATTTTAAAGTTGCCTTTTTGTTGATTCAGTGTTCACTTGGTTGCTATAAATCTTTGGCTGTTTTTCAGAGTTCTGACAAAGTTGGTTCTGACGGTTTTTCATTGTTTTTTAAATGTTTTAGTTCTGAGAAAAGGAGCTTAGAGCTGCCTACGCCACCATTTTTTTTTTGAAATCACTTCTGTGCCTGTCATATTTTTTCCTCACTTAGAAAGATTTCAAAATGCTACACAGGGGGAAAAAAGCAATCTCTCTTTAAAATCTCTGCTTTTCAGATGTTCAACAGGCCTGAGACTATGTGTGACCTTCACTGTCACAGGAATAGGTCTGTCTTTCTAAGAAAATTGTTGGGTTTCTCTACATTTCCATGTTGGTACATAGTTCCCAGATATAAGGTACAGGCAGAATTCACAAAAAGTCATTGCAATTGTCACAAAAATGTTATTTTGCTATTGTAAACACTGGAATTAGGGAAATATCAAAATTGTTCCTGTTTTAAATATTGTATATGAAATACAAACCACCCTCTAAGAAAAAAAAGGGATAGGAAAAAAACTTTAAATTTAAAGTTACTGATTATTTTTAAAGAATTGGGGGCTCAGATAAAGCCTAATTGACATTGTTGGTTTAAAACATTTATTTTTAAAGAAAGAGGAAAGCGTAATGTGAGAGAAATGTTTTTTGAGACCATATGGTCTAGTGAACTCTAATGTTTTAATGTACATGCAAGATTATTTACTGAAAACAATTCATCTTTTAAATCTTATCTTTAAGACTCTAATGAATTTCTTTGTAAATGATGAACGATTTAGGCATATTATTTTAATCATCTTAATATGTGATTATGTCTGGCTATCTTTAATTTTTCTTATAGATTTTTTTTTTTTCTTAGTCAGGGTCTCACTTTGTTGCCCAGTCTGGATTGCAGTGGTGTCATCATGGCTAACTGCAGCCTTGACCTGCCAGGTGCAAACAATTCTCCCACCTCAGCCTCCCAAGTAGCTGGGACTAAAGGTACATGCCATCACACCCAGCTAATTTTTGTATTTTTTGTGGAGACTGGATCTTGCTATGTTGAGCAGGCTGATCTTAAACCCCTGGGCTCAAGCAATCTTCCCGCTTGGGCCTCTTAAAGTGTTGGGATTACAGGCGTGAGCCACTACACCTAGCCTTATCTTTAATTTTATAGGAGGCAATAAAATG